>NW_028187373.1:1527153-2140968 GCF_964204655.1 Triturus cristatus
TTTCAGTGTACTCTGTCTACTTCACCTCTTTTACTCTCCCTCTCTTTCTTTGTACATTTCTCTTTCTCCTCTATACCTGTACCTCTCTCTCTCTATCTCATAACACTCTCTGTACCAACCTTACCTCCTTCTATCAATGAATCCCTGTCTCTCTGACCCACTTGTCTCTTTACCTGGCCTGTCTTTCCATCCCGCCTCTCATTCACCCCCTCCTCCCAATTCTACTTCACCACCCTGTCTCTAATTTCAGTCTCTATACAACTTCCTCACTACCTCACCTGTCTGTCTGCCTCTACCTTTCTCTTGAACTCATTTACCGGTGTACTCCACCTTTCCCAGTCCATAGTTCCTTCGCCCTATTTTCATCTCTACCTCACTGTCTGACTATAACACCTTGCTTATCTCTCTAGCTCTCTTTAGCCATACGAGTGCTCCACTTTCTACCTCTCTATAGCTTGGCTACTTCAACTTTTTAGGTCTCGCCTGGCGAAAGCAGCGCATGCGCTGCCCTCGCAATTGTGAGTACCTTTTGGAATCGATTCTGGCGAGGGCTTTCGTGTACGCGTCTGCATGGACAAACATGGCTGCTCTTGCCATTTGTCCATAGCAGACAGCATGCGCATGTCCGTAGTCTGTAGGGACTGTGGACAGCCCGACGCCATTTTGCATTTTGGTGTCCTAGCAACGGAAATGCTGTTTCCAGCTTGTTGTTATATTTATTCTTAACTATGCAGCTTTTTTGGAAACTGCAATGGAAAATCTGAGTCGGGCTGTGATGCGGGAGGCATATCCCCACGGACGGAATGATCTTAAAAATGTTTAATATGCGTGAGCAGATGCTGCTTAATGCACAGACATGCACAAACGTACTCTTCCGGTGCAGACGTGTGCAGGTTTTCGCCTGGTATTCAGGCTTAGGTATTTTGGATACGCCGAGACTAGCCAGTGTCTTAAGGCTGGTGTCATCGACTCTCGGTTCGCTTATCTTTGGAGAGATCAGCGAACGCTCTCTAAAAATACTTGCACGCAGCCTAGTCAGAAGCAGCAACCCGTGACACAGCCTGCCTTGGAGGCACCCTGCTGTGCAGTTTTCGGAATCACAAGTGCGGCGGCATGGGCAGTATGTTTTTTTCAGAGCCCACAGCTTTTATTGATAACATTGCACTTTTGGCCTGAATCCCAGTCTGTGGTCATAACATTGCTACTCAACATGTAACTGAGGCCTGTTTCTGAACGCTAGGCTGCAGTACCCTTTCCGTACTGTCTGGCGCCGAGCACGCACCGTATGACAGGGGTAAGTAGAAAATAAAGGATGTGCCTTTGCTGTTTCAAGGCCTTTAACACCTACCGCACTGTACAAGGAAATTGAGTGTTATTTTCAAACCTGTTCACCCAGATACAGTCTTAGATCAAAGACCCATATAGAAGTCTCAAAGTACAACAGATCTCGATTTCGAGTCATCATTCCCCATAGAGACATCAAAGCTATAGAGTTTCTTCTCTACCCACCTCATGTCGACGTGCGGAAACCCGGAAGTAGCAGCAGGGCTCTCCTTGGAATAAAGGGATAAGGTACAGTGAGTTGTAGCGGCAGGCTCGGCAACCTGGGGCATAGCAGGGGCACAGCTCCGGGTTCTGGAAGTGAAGTGCACTGTTCATACCTAGCAGGAGGAGGCAGGGCTAATGGAATTATGTGGCAGGGGAGGGTCAAATTATGCGTCAAGAAAGGCCACATTATGCGGCACATTTTGTGATAGTATTACTTAATTATGTTTTCATTTTGAAGCTTTTTAACACTGTCTCTGCGTTAGTTGTACCTCATTAATTACAGTTTAACACACAAATAAAGCAATAAGTTACAGAAAGGTGAATCCTCAACTTTGGAAGGTGCCTCACACTGTGCAAATGTGTCGCTTCATTTTTACTAACTTTTGAACCGTTTCAGCTAGAACCATATTTTTTTCTGTAGATTATGCAGCAAATTATGGATTATGTGACAAATACGGAATATCTAAAGTTATGTAAAAATCGCCGCGGTCACAAAATTGCATAATTGCAGTGGCCTGGAATGTAGGCAGTAAATGAAGACTGCGTGTCAGTGAAGCTCTTTCGTCAACATGCCAAACTCTCCCGCTCAACTCTACTTCAGGATCAGAAAACTTGAAAGCCATCTGGCAATGCTCAAAGCTCTGGAAACTTGGCTATTCCCAAATTGCTGGCTGCGGCAATTTGGAGAGGTGGGTGTGTCTTGAAGTTAATATCAGAATACTGTTGGATGTCTCTACAAATGAATCCTCTTTTGTGGCAAGGACTTGGCGGACCAACACAACATCCTTGTGCCAGAGTAGTCATGCCTGATGTTGTCTATGTATTGCCATTGTCTACAATACGTGGGCTTTATCAAGAACTACTTACCAATACACTGCACCACGCTTTGACTCACTGACCATGCGTACCACTCACTAAGGCACTCAGACCCTCCTTATTCAAAGCGCTGAGGTTGGGTCTCCCCATCTGCATTGGAACTGGTCATAACAAATATAAGTAGTGAACTTCCAGACCACTCAGTTGTTTTAACTAGGCCATTTCGAGCTCCGTGTGACATCCCATTCAGTAGAGATATTTTGAAAGTATTACCAACTTACTACTAAGAACCATCTCTAGAAAGTTATACAGAAAGGGCATCCTTTGAACAGCGACTAATTGGAAGCTAGTTCTGCCGAGTAAATAAAGTAATTTCAATGATTGTACTCTGAGTAATGTTACCATGAAGGAAAACACCAATGCTCACTAAACTTTAATTTAATTCGAACTGCTACTCTACCATATAACATAACACTGCTCTCTACTTTCCCACTGAAGTAGGACTTGGACGGTAACAACAATATATCGTTACTAATTGGTTCTTCCTGTTAAATGCAGTGCTTAGCCATGCCTGGCAGAATGCAAATCTATTACCTCGAGGGACCCTAAAGCCACTGGCTCTCACACCTGATTACATGTGCAACACTTACTATCAGTTTCTACATATACACAATACTTACATCAAACTTTCCAATGAAAATATCACACCTCCCTGTTAAGATGAGGTTACAAGTTGCAAAACCCTACCCATGTACTTGTTTCTATGTTTTAAGATTTTCACGGGCGTTCAGACTCTGATATTCTTATCCAATGTTTATAGTCTAGTCTCTCAATGCATACCTTGCTTTGTGTACCACCCAGGAAACCTCTAGAGCACGGAATCCATATTAAAAGCAACCTGCCTTGAAACCCAGCTATAGACAAAATCATCTCCTTCGCTCATTACCTACAGCCCATATTCAGCTTTCCGTCGACTAATCGAGGAAACATCCAGTGTGTTGCCGGACCAAAGAGCTGCTCAATCATATATACCCATACACCATCTCCAGAAATGCATCAAAAGACTTAAGATCACTACGCTATTTTTTTAAAGCAGAATTTTGATAGAAATGCTAAGACATTAATCTTTACTACAGTTTCAAAAGGCAGACAGTGTTATCTTGGTGACTATCTTATGTAGTTAGATTATATCTCTTTAAATTCGAAACCTCTCCAAAAATAATTCATTAAATACACCTGGCCCCCGAAAACGCGGCGGGAGAGGAAGAGAATGGGGATATGGAGTGACTCAGTACCGATATTCCTAAACTGCCACTTAATTCAAAACCCAACAGAGTCCCCCAGCCACATATGGGATGTACTTTCACACAGCATACAACTTCAACCCAGTATTAACTGACCCTCAGCTTGAGACAGCCCAATGCCTCAAACATTCCCTCCAGGCTCAAACTGTCCACTATTCAAGAAGCCTTGACTTGCTGGGAAAGTGTGCAGAACAACATCTTACCCTTCTTTACCACCTGCAGCCTCGCCAGGCACCAGGGCAAAGCCTGCTAGTTCTGTGTTCAAATGTCTTGTGTTACAGCTTACATTGTTCCTCTCTTTTATCCTGAGTTTGCTGATTCAGGTCTGAAAAAGTAGACACTTTACACCATTTGAATTTCAGGTCCTTTTTTGCTGCTGCTGCTCTTGTCAATTGCTCTGTCTCTTGGGATGGGTCTCCTAGTTCAACTTTAACTAAACCCTACTCTCTACTACTCTACTCTCTACTACTAACTCTCTACTACTCTCTACTACTCTCTTCTCACTCTCTACTACTCTACTCACTACTACTCACTCTCTACTACTCTCTACTCACTCTCTACTACTCTACTCTCTGCTACTCACTCTCTACTACTCACTCTCTACTACTCTCTCTCTACTACTCTCTACTATGCACTCTTTACTACTCTCTCTACTACTCTCTACTACTCACTCTCTACTCTCTACTCTACCTCTCTCTCTACTACTCTCTACCTTTCTACCTCTACCGCTACACCTCTCTACCTCTACACCTCTATACGCGCACACATATGCACATATATATATGTATATATATGCATATGCATTTATATATATGTATACGTATATATATATATATATACACACGTACATACATATATAAACATATATATACATCTGCATATCTATATAAATACAAAGATAAATGCATGCATACATATACATATACGCATACATATGCATGTTATGTACATGAAAGTTTGAAAAACACTAATACAAGCAAAGCTAAAATGCCACCTAATTACAAACAGAATTGCTTTAACTTAAACGAGGGTGAGACCTATTGCATTTTCAATGCTTGTTCTCTTTACCTTACATTTCGTTTCTCCCTCTCTCATCTATTTCTGTACCTCTCTTCTCACTCTAATACACCTCTCTCACTACACCTTTTTGGGTCGAGCCTAGAGCAGCACATGCGCTGCTTGCTCGATTTTTAGTAAAGGCGTAAAAAAAAGTGCTACCAGATGCTGCCATGGCCAGCCTAGAGCTTGAGTGCATGTGCGCAGGCACGCGCTTTGCGTGCCACTCTCCGCGCTTCAATTCCCTCCCCCACCACAGATCTCGTTACTGCTGGCCTCATTAAGTGCATCACGATTGCGATCACTTTCACTTTCACTTTCGCACACAACTCCCGGGCTTCTCTTGCGTTTCTTCCCCCACTGTTCTTCCTTTAATTCCAGCTGCAGGAATTCCTACCATTCCCCCTACTTCTCTTCACCTACTGTTTCTCCCTCTCACCTTGCGTCTCTTTCACTGCTGGTTTCTCTCGTCCTATACTGTTGCTCTTCCCCGCTATTACCTCACTAAGGTAATAGGTGCATCTGTCCATCTCGTTTTTCTCTCTCCTTTCCGTTGCTCTCCCGCTTGCTGTTTCTGCCCCCCCTTCTGTTTGTCTCTCCCTGTTGTCTCTCCTTTTTCTCCCCCCACTTCTGTTTCTCCACCTTTCCCTCTACTCCACCCCCGTATTTTTTGTGTTGCAGTCCAAGGTGCTCTATAAAAATATTACTTTCTCTCTTCAACAACCCCCTCATCTCCTGGATGTCTGTCACCACTTCTCCTGCCAACTCTTGCCTGTGCTGCTTGTGAATATTTTCCTTTCCCTCCTCCTGCCTTCAGAAACCCTTTTATCTTCCTCTCCACATCAGTCTTTCATATTTTCTCATGTCATAACTCCTCTTAAAACGCACCTGCGGCCTCTCATGATCTGCCCGCCCACTCCTTGTAAGCAGCCGCTCATCTGCACCTCTTTCATGCATGCAATTAGGTGTGAAAGATTCCATTAATGGACAGAGAGCACTTTGGGTAAAACTTTATTTACATGTGCAATGATAAAAGGCGCCCACCACACAATTTGCACTCTGATTTACTGTCTGAGCCCACTCAGTTTATCCAGTTGGGCGAGTTTTTCTCTTCTTTGTTGAAGACGTTGTTTTGTCATGGAGGCCAACTGCGACATGGATAGAAGGTGAGTCAGGAGGAGCAAGGTCAGCGGTAACCCTCTAGGACAGCACCGGATTATCAGTTACCCCTTGTATTAGTTGGTGACAAATTCAAATTCACCCTGTGTGTGCGCTCTTGAATAGTACCCGCTAACACAATACCTCCCCAAAAACTGGGGCAAAATGAGACATAAACAGCAAAAGGCGCACCACATCCACAAATTTAAATAGTATCAAATTAGTCCATGTACATGAGATATTTTCTTTTCCAAATTGATCTTCTTTATTATTCATTTATTAAAATGACAGCCAAAGCAGCCGACGCGTTTCGTCCAACTTGGGACTTCTTCAGGGCTGCAAAGTGTATATATAAAACAATGTATAAATACCACGAATACCCACATCAAATATATACAAATCCAACAAACATAATCATTAATATTAAACAAATTCAAAAACGTATTACAAAAAAGAAGAAGAAGAAAGACACTATTAACAATACATAGAAGACATAAACAAGTTAAAAACAGGATTGTAAGTCAATTAACCCTTATTGTTAATTCATGTTCAATGGCTTTCGATAGGGACAAGTAATCAACTCACTAACATGTTTCTGGTTAAATAACAGTTTAAGACTGCACAATAATGAAGTGCAACTGGTTTCTTTAAACCAAGTCTCATTCCTCAGCCAAGTTTGCATCGACCATAATTAATTGGGTCAGAAAGGATTAAGAATTTATTATCAACAGGCTCAATGCAGTTTCAAAGGAAGCAGCAAGAGAAAGGGGAGACCCAAGGATGTACCCACCGTAAGAGACAATGCATCTGTTTGTGTAATTCTTTCTTGAAATTTCTAGAACGTCATTCAAAATCACTAGAAAAAGTCAAAATGGGAGGGCATTACTCAACGGAATGTCCTAGTGATTATAAGTAACAGAATGCCAAGGGTACGTCATGTGTTGTGATAGCCTAAGTCCTGACCGGAAGAAGTTAAACAGGGAGAAAAGCGTAAAGCGAAGAGGTCATAAGCAAGATTTAGTAGTGCGAATAAGCAAGCGTATAACTCCTAGTCAAGTGTCCCAAGTAAGCCCCTAAAGAGACGTTTTCAACTGTACAAGTGTACAAAGGGGCTAGAAGAGACAACAAAAACCCCTTGGGGGTATGTGTACTTACATTCATGATATAAAGAATGTGAAGAATAGGATAACGGTCTAAATCCGACAAATGGCGATTGATGGTCCCGTCTTTTTATCAGTAATAGAACACCAGATCAAAAGTTTATCCAATGATAAGGATAGGAGTCAGAGTCTTTATAATGCCTAAAAGTGAAAACACAGTAAACTAATAATCCAAAAGACAAACAGGGCGTGTTGAGTTAAATCGACAAACTCACTCATTAATTTCTATATAGGTATACCCATATTTAAAAAACAGTAAGAATCAAAAAGAGTATTAAAGGGTAACCTAACGAAACAAAAGAGATTTTCTGATCAGCCTATTTGTAATCAGATTACCATTCCAAGATGGGATGGTCTAAGTGTTACCATCCGTGGTGTTTTGAAAGTGATAATTGAAGGCAAGTGCCAGTGCTAGCATAAAGAATCTAGTTAATGTCATATTGACATGAAGACATGTTACCAAATTACCACCAGCCCTAAGATCTAAGCTCAGTAGAGATTTAGATTTGTTAAAAAAGATTAGTAAGTCGACCAATCATCTCCGGTATTAATTCTCCAACGGAGAGATTATCGGAATATGTGGATGGCTTTCTACAGCCATTGGTCCAAAACCTACCTGCTTATGTGAAGGACAGCAAGGACATCTTATCTAAACTTGAGGGCTTAGAATGGACGGATACCTTAGTGTTCACCACCCTCGATGTGTCCAGCCTTTATACCAGCATTAAAAAAGAATTTGGCCTTAGGGCCTTGGAATTTTTCTTGGGACAAAGATCTGCTGTCCAGTTGTCCCATAATGAGATGCTAATGGAGATGACGGACATTATTCTGTCCAAAAACTACTTTCTCCCTGACAATGAATGGTTTCAGCAGACACAGGGTACGGCCATGGGTTCCAGGTTTGCGCCTGCTTATGCCGGCCTATTCATGGGCTGGTATGAGCGGGTGCACGCCTGGGGCCGCCATGCCTCCACATGGATGGAATATGTACTTTTCTGGGGCAGGTACATAGATGATGTCATCATCATCTGGAATGGACCTGTCCCTGAATTGATGAGTTACTTCCATTTCCTCAATGATAACCCATACAACATAAGATTTACAATAAACTGGAGTAAGGAGAAGATTGATTTCCTGGACATCCAGTTTTTTGTACAGAATAACGCAATACAGAGCACAGTCCATCGCAAGAGCACTGCCTGCAATAGTGTATTGCGCTACGACAGTGCCCATCCCCGACATGTTGTTAACAACATCCCCTTTGGGGAAATGATAAGAATGAGGAGGATTTGTAGCACTCAGGAGGGATTTATCAAAAATGTGACGAAGACCAAAAACAGATTCATCAATAGAGGTTACCCTGTGCCCCTCATGAATAAGATCGAAAAGAGGGCCCTGAAGGTAAAAAGAGAAAGCACTCTGGAGAAAAAAACATCGCGTACTGAACGCAAGAAACAATCCACCACTGCTCTTGTTACCACCTACAATAAAGACAGCAATCGGATCTATAATATCCTCAGAAAACATTGGAGATTACTATGTGAAATACCAGGCTTAAAGGATGAAATTCCTAGGACACCCAGGGTCACCTATAGACGAGGTCAAAACCTGAGGAATCTGCTATGCCCTAGTTTTATAACGTCCCCCAAACCTCCAAACTGGCTGACAGAGGGCAATGGGGGCTTTTTCACATGCATGAAATGCAATGTGTGTAAACTGGGAAAAAATAGAACACGTACGTTCCGATATAACACTGACAAAACACATAAGATCAAACATACCATCACGTGTAAATCAACCTTTGTTACATACATATTGGGCTGTCCGTGTGACATCATCTATGTAGGCAGCACCAAAAGGGAACTTAAGATCAGGATACAGGAACACCTGAGAGCGGCAGTAAAGGGTGACTCCAAGTATCCCCTTACCACACATATCCAGGACAAAGGGCATAAGCCAAATGAACTGTGGTTCTTTGGGATAGACCATATACCACCATCCCCTAGAGGAGGGAATAGAGAGCTGGAATTAAGACGAAATGAGGCAGGTTGGATATGTAGGCTTCGATGTGTGGAAATGGGGCACAACACCGAATCTGAAATGCATTATTTCTTGTAGAAATCATTTTATGAAAGAACAACTCGGGTTGACTACATATTACCATGTATGTTAGCACATGAATCTTTTGTATCATTTCACCATCACTGCCTACTAACCCAACCTCATCTCTTGATTGCTATTCTGGAAATGCCAATGTTTATGTGATTATGTACAACTTTGTTGGACCTATGGGTCCTTATGTATGAATTTGTCACGTGGCATCCTGACAATTGCCACGTACAGTGTTTTCATTCGTTGTTATTACTGTTATTATATTTTTTTGGTATAGCCAATGTCTTGCCATCTACTTACAACTGTTCAACCCTCGGTCCCTGTTTTTGAATTTTATTCTCACTACAGTTATTGCCAGTTAATCTCTCATTAATGACAATCACATTAACTGTGTTAGTTCCCCTTGGAACGTCAGGCTATGTCACTGGTTTTGCTGAACACCGCTGGGTGACCCCAGAAACAAACTGTAGAAACATCGTTTTTTTCCATATGACCCGTTACACACTTACATTATAGAACGATCCCTCACAACATCACACATATGAGTTGATACCTTGAAATATATCCATTATGCACATCGGTTTTTTATATCTTATGATATGGATCTCAACTTTCGAGAAGACATGATGTACTTTGCCTCACTAATATTTCCGCCACTTTTAGACCCTTGCTGCTTATGTGATGCACGTGCTGTGAATACATTTAAGTGATTTAGACCCACAGTCCCTGGGGCACTCTTTCCCTGGGCACAATATTTTCCCTAGTTTTCGCAAACACTTGACCGACCCCATTTGGTGAATATGGCGTAATTTTCCTGGGTACATTGTTCCCTCTTGCTTTCGGAAATACTCAACCGGCTTCGCTTGTTGAATATGGGGCACTTTACCTTCCCAATATGGTAGCCGGCTTTGATGATCGCCAAAACACGTAGCTCGTGTCACGTGGAAGCCGAAATTTGCTATTATCGATGCAATTTTCGTTTAGTTCCCTTGCTTTTCTAATTTATCAAATACATTGGGGGCGAGATATTGGGTTGTAAATTTGCTTACCCACACAGTCGATACTCTCATTACTTGCCCATTCCAACATGGCTGTTGGTTTGCTCGCTCCTAAATCAATACGGAGTGTTGACTTGTTTGTACCATTATGACTTTAATGGACTGGTACTTCACTAGACATACGGCACTTAAATTGTGCTTCGTTCGTTTACTATTTCATGTCAGTAATCACAAAACTTCTTATCATTTGTTCCCTACATTGGAATGTTCGATACCGTTTACCCTTCCAAGATGGCAACTTGGTTTACATACAATTCTTAGCGATCACGCTATGACGTGAATCCCGGTAACGAGGCTCGAGACCCAGGTGTTTTGAGTTTACATGGGGTCGATTACTATTTAAACACACGAGCGCGAGTCCCGTATGTTACGGATTGCCAAAGGATTAGGTCCCGTCCAGGATTTGGAATATGCGGAATCGGGTAGGTGCTGTAGGAACCTTGGATAGTGCCTTATTTTTGTGAACGCTGGGATAACCGAACTTACTAATCTTTTTTAACAAATCTAAATCTCTACTGAGCTTAGATCTTAGGGCTGGTGGTAATTTGGTAACATGTCTTCATGTCAATATGACATTAACTAGATTCTTTATGCTAGCACTGGCACTTGCCTTCAATTATCACTTTCAAAACACCACGGATGGTAACACTTAGACCATCCCATCTTGGAATGGTAATCTGATTACAAATAGGCTGATCAGAAAATCTCTTTTGTTTCGTTAGGTTACCCTTTAATACTCTTTTTGATTCTTACTGTTTTTTAAATATGGGTATACCTATATAGAAATTAATGAGTGAGTTTGTCGATTTAACTCAACACGCCCTGTTTGTCTTTTGGATTATTAGTTTACTGTGTTTTCACTTTTAGGCATTATAAAGACTCTGACTCCTATCCTTATCATTGGATAAACTTTTGATCTGGTGTTCTATTACTGATAAAAAGACGGGACCATCAATCGCCATTTGTCGGATTTAGACCGTTATCCTATTCTTCACATTCTTTATATCATGAATGTAAGTACACATACCCCCAAGGGGTTTTTGTTGTCTCTTCTAGCCCCTTTGTACACTTGTACAGTTGAAAACGTCTCTTTAGGGGCTTACTTGGGACACTTGACTAGGAGTTATACGCTTGCTTATTCGCACTATTAAATCTTGCTTATGACCTCTTCGCTTTACGCTTTTCTCCCTGTTTAACTTCTTCCGGTCAGGACTTAGGCTATCACAACACATGACGTACCCTTGGCATTCTGTTACTTATAATCACTAGGACATTCCGTTGAGTAATGCCCTCCCATTTTGACTTTTTCTAGTGATTTTGAATGACGTTCTAGAAATTTCAAGAAAGAATTACACAAACAGATGCATTGTCTCTTACGGTGGGTACATCCTTGGGTCTCCCCTTTCTCTTGCTGCTTCCTTTGAAACTGCATTGAGCCTGTTGATAATAAATTCTTAATCCTTTCTGACCCAATTAATTATGGTCGATGCAAACTTGGCTGAGGAATGAGACTTGGTTTAAAGAAACCAGTTGCACTTCATTATTGTGCAGTCTTAAACTGTTATTTAACCAGAAACATGTTAGTGAGTTGATTACTTGTCCCTATCGAAAGCCATTGAACATGAATTAACAATAAGGGTTAATTGACTTACAATCCTGTTTTTAACTTGTTTATGTCTTCTATGTATTGTTAATAGTGTCTTTCTTCTTCTTCTTTTTTGTAATACGTTTTTGAATTTGTTTAATATTAATGATTATGTTTGTTGGATTTGTATATATTTGATGTGGGTATTCGTGGTATTTATACATTGTTTTATATATACACTTTGCAGCCCTGAAGAAGTCCCAAGTTGGACGAAACGCGTCGGCTGCTTTGGCTGTTCTTAAATGTCATTTTAATAAATGAATAATAAAGAAGATCAATTTGGAAAAGAAAATATCTCATGTACATGGACTAATTTGATACTATTTAAATTTGTGGATGTGGTGCGCCTTTTGCTGTTTATGTCTCATTTTGCCCCAGTTTTTGGGGAGCAGGGGCGGCTCTAGGCTTATGGTGGTCCTGTGCAGGGAGCGCAGGTAGGGGGCCCCGGAAGAGGGGGTCCGGGCGGGGCGGAGCTCAGGAAGGTGTTTTAATAAAACGTCCAGAAAAGGCGTTAGATGAGCAGTAACATGGTAACAGAAAGACGACGTTTACTTTTTGAGTGCTCATCACTTGGATACTTTGTTTTAGAATCTGGGTCTCTGGAGGGACCCCTTTCAACAAGAAAAACACGTTGCGTGTCCGTAAGAGAGTTCGGCCACAAAGCAGAATCCCTCCAATCACATAAATCATATTCAGAACACGGGTCTGTAACATGGTCTTGCTCTTTGGCTTCCTTTTCAATACCAGCATCATCCGTCTGTAAACTCTGAACCTCCTTCAGAATGCCAGATGTTGATGGACCAATGAATGATGTTTCAGTTTCTCTGTCTGAGGGTCTTTTGCAATAATCCTCACCCTGAGTTGGTAATTGCTGCATGTTTGTATCAATTTCAGAGTCACCTTGTTCATTTTCATTGGTCTGCTCATGAGTATCATTCTACTCATGGATATCATCATTTTTTTGTTCTTCTTTATGGTCGTCAGCGCCTGTTTTACTGAGTGCATCAGCAGTACTCTGGCCAGAGGATTCTCCATCTTTAGGTTTCCCTTGGGTGATAAGGTTCAGGATTGCTCCTTCCTGTGACACTACGAAAGCCTGCTGAGCCACCTTTCTCTTTCGTTTCGAATAACCAGATTTGTGTACTCGAATTCTCTTCATTTTGCTTGCAATGCAGCGGGCGAGGCTAGCAGTGGGTAGGGAAAAAAAGAAGACAATCAGCAGTGGCGGCTGCTGAAAGATTTTGATGTGTCATTTTTATTTTCTTGCAAAAACAACAGTTGATGGACAGAATGCAGAACAATGTCATACCTTCACCCCAGTACAGACATCTGGGCCTAAATCCATCGTTTGTTTGCTCACCACACCACCCCAGTTCAGACATGGCCATATGCAAATCAGCCTTGATCCTGTGCCTCATGGGAACAGTCCAGCCCGAACTGCCAAGCCATGTCTTCCCTGGACTACACAATGAAGGACCAGCATACCTTAGTGAACGAGTGAATTTCCACCAACCTACCAGGAAAATATGTTCCAGAACCATCTCCCTAGCAGCCACCCAATGCAGCCGCTGATAAAACAGTGGAGGCCGCTACTTCTCCCACCTGGCAGTGAAGACCTGAAAACCCTCCCCCTGCACCTCAGAGTCTCACCATCGCTCCAGCAGTTCAGGAAGGACCACAAGACCTTGCTGTTCAACCAACAAGCAGCATGATCCAGCAGCATGAATCCCACACCGCCTCGAGACCCTTATGTGTGAAGCAGCTGAGCTTTACAAACCCTGACTGATTGATAGTAATTACCCTTCCCACTACATGTATGACACATTATGAGGACTAGCCACATATGGAAGGTTTATTTGAAGAGTGTTATAAAACTATAGGGTAGATCATGTGACTTGGCATACAAGGTCTGTTTTCTCAGTCCACTGAGAACAGTAGAGCCTGGAGAATAGTTCATGATCTATTTGGGAAGTGACCTTAGCAGGAAGAGAGTAAGCTACCTTGAAATCATGGCACACAGAGACCTGTCTCAGTACGTCACTAACTGATCCTGAAGACAGCCTACAGGTAACCAAAGACTCGTCCACTTTACCACATTGTCAAAAGACAAAATACAATATATTTAATTAAGGTTTCTTGTATAGTGCCATATTCCAGCAACCAGTTCTGTTCGCTTTCAGAGCACCTATTAAACAAGGATTAATTACAGTGAGTCCTAAGGCTATGAAAAGGCACTAGAGGTTCACTGAAGCAAAATGAATGTGCAAGGAACATCCAGTCAGGAGACAACTTTCAAGCAGACGTACGAATCACTAGCACAGCGTACCAATGACCCCATGGGCCGTGGCATAAGCAAGGAAAATGGCCCCTTTGGCTGCTGCTCAGGAAGTAAAATATAGCAATTATCAGGGTTCAATGGGCCCCTGAGGGTTTTGGGTCTCAGTACCACTGTACTTGCTGAACCAATGGTAACTATGCCCCTAGTATGGACAGAGAAGGCTGCTTCACCAATTGCAAACTGAGGACTAGTTAAACTAGTTTTCTCTGCTAGTCACATGACAAGCACTGGAATGTAATCAAAGAAATGATCAAGAAGCCAGTCTCCTACCAAGGTCTCTGCAAAAGGGCATTAAATTGAGTTAACATGGGTAGGCACTGCCATCCTATTCCAGGCGTCCATCCATAGGTGCTTGCATTTCATGTCTGCCTCAACACCATATAAACAGACATAACCAAATGCCAAGTACATTCGAACACTCGATGTTTTAAAAGATTTGTGCAGGCAGATCCACTCATTAGATCACAAGTATCAGCTTCATACTCTGTTTTCATGATTGTTGATAAGTAATTGTAATCGTTTTAATGAATCCTTAACATTACGTCTAACACCTCGTACCCTGCTCTCCTCTTCCCCCCAATACGACCGTGCCTCCCAAGTTACACCTCCAAAAGTCACCATGCCTCCCCTCAGCCACAAGTAAACACCGCCCCTGCACTCCTGACTCACTCTTCCCTCCGACCCGCACCGTCTCAGAGATGAATCGTGAGAGAGAGCCTCTCTCTCACGATTCATCATGCCCTCCCTTCCCATGACCACCAGAATACCTCCAGCTCGCCACCTCACATGGCTTACCTCCACCCAGACCCAAAGCACACACCATCTACAATAACATCCTCACCCCACCTTCCCCACGCCCCCGGCTCCTCACCCCCACGGGCTGGGATACATTCCTACGCCTGATCTGCCCTCCTCCCCAGGGCTCCCCACACCCTCGTCCAATGGCTCACCTTCCCTCGGGTTCACTCTGCAGTAGCACACGCTGACCTCCTCACTCCCCCTCCCCATGCCCTGACCCTCGGGCTGCTCACCTCGTAGCTGGCACCAAAGGTTGCACACTGGCATGCTATCCTCTGCAAGGCGGTCTTTCTTGCCCAGGGTCTCTAGGCGCGCCGGTGCATGGCCTCGGCCGGTCTCGGTGCTGCTCGCTGCACGCCGGGCACGGGTGCTGCCACCCCTCCTGCCGCCAGTGATGCGAGGTGCTTCTGTAACCCCTTCGCTGCAGGACTCGCGGGCACTGCTCATGCGCGCGCATGCGAGCCTCCGGAGGTGCCAGATCTGGACTATTAAAACAAGCTCGATTCTTCTGGAAAAAAGTTCTAAACAAGCACAAGACCTACCAGAAGAGCCCGAAACAAGGCCGACCCCACACAAAGACTAGACTGGGTTAGAAAGGAAAAGAGTATAACAACCATTCAGCGTGCATCACATTGGATTTAGCACGCCTCAGTCGTTTATGCGCCAAATCCCTGCCAGGGGCCGCCAGGAATATGTATTGTATCCGATTCCTCGTGGTGGCCCCTGGGGTTTGGTGGCCCTGTGCAGGTGCACAGCTTGCACATGCCTAAGGCCGCCCCTGTGGGGAGGTATTGTGTTAGCGGGTACTATTCAAGAGCGCACACACAGGGTGAATTTGAATTTGTCACCAACTAATACAAGGGGTAACTGATAATCCGGTGCTGTCCTAGAGGGTTACCGCTGACCTTGCTCCTCCTGACTCATATTTACACCCCAGTTAGCACGGATTAACCCCAACAATTATTTGATATTATCATAAATCGTCCGAATTGGAAGACAGTGAACTCCAATTCACTCCCTGAACAAGATGGCCCAATTTAAGGATAGAAGACATGAGTTAGCACAGGATTTGTTTACAACTGGCTCTAAAACGGGAGGTCTGATTACAACAACCCCCAGCTCTGAGGGTCTTAAAAGTAAGTTTCAAAAACTGGAGAGACTAAAAAAAGCCGAAATGGCTCGTTGGTGGGACGGAACAACTCTTGAAAAATATATGGAAAATGACAAGATCCCTAGAGGACTGAGAATCCTCATTTTTCCCACCTTCGAAAACCTTGAGACTGATGACCTCAAGGACTGGGAGAAGAACTTACACGACGCATCATTTGTGATGATGCGGATACTCATTAAAAACGCTGAAGGGAAAGGGAAGAAGCTACAACAGGAGATTAGTGACTTAGAGGCGGATATAGCCACACTGGAACCCAAGGAGGCGATTAGAAAAAACTATGAGATCCTTAACAAAATCCTTGAAGATTACCAAATCTATCTCAAGGACAAAAAGGTGAAGAAAATACGCAGAGATGATAAGGACTATAGGGATGGTAGGGTGTATACCTTTGCCCGCAAATATGATAACATCAAGGCTGTAGGAGAGGGGAAGAGGCAACGTGAAGACACATTGGGTTCATCACTTGCGGGTAGTGTGTCTTCAGTCTCCTCCTCAGTCAGCTCCATACCACCTGAAGATGTAACACCAATACAGACCAAGACTACCCAACCCTCTTCTTTTTTATTGGAAATGGAGAAGATGAGAGTAGGGGGAAGGATAGCTCCAAAGGACCAAGGACAAGAAGGGGCGGTAGGCGATGGCAGAAACAGCGAGAAAAACAAAAACACAACAAATGTGACCTCAGACAGGTCAACAAGATCCAGGAGGGGAGGGAACAGGAACTAGACACTAATGAGGAAATCACAATGGAGGAACTGAGGATTGTGAATCTGTCCCAGAAAGATCTGTCAGTCTGCGAATTATCTGTTCTTAGTAAAGGCTTAGGTTTCTGCCCAACCCAATCAGGCAAGGATGTTGATGTTTTTGTTGACTTGTTTAAATTTGTGCGGCAAATAAAATTGAAAGATCATTTCTCAAGAGTCTGGCCTGTGTGTACTAACAACCAACAAGATCATGGGGGTTCAGAACAAACAGTTGCAGAATTTAACGCTCTCAAATCCATGTTGTCTATACAGTTTGAAACCGAAATGGACACAGACTCTTTACGTTTGGAATTGAATATTGATGAGGACCTCAATATAAACAGTGGTTTAAAGGAAAGATCCAAATTCATACCGTCAGGCACACACCCTAATATAGATGTCTTTTGGGAAAAGGTTAGCCAGGATCTGCACAGGCTCCAGGCCACACATTCTAGAAGCAACAATACAATACACAATCTTACCATAGCCGAAAATCGCGCTTTAAGGGACCTAAGATCTAATTCTGCACTAGTCATCCGCGAAGCTGATAAAGGGGGTAACGTGGTGGTGATGAACACAATGGACTACATGGGGGAGATTGAAAGGCAATTAGCTGACACAAATTGTTATACGAAACTGTCTCATAACCCGATGAAATCACTATGTAAATACATCAATGGCAAACTAGTTGAATGGCGGGAGACTGGGCTACTTGATGGCAAGGAATACGAATATCTTGCTGTCGGAGAACCCACTTTCCCGTGCATTTACATTCTGCCCAAAGTTCATAAGGGAGCCCCTTTCCCACCCGGTCGACCAATCATCTCCGGTATTAATTCTCCAACGGAGAGATTATCGGAATATGTGGATGGCTTTCTACAGCCATTGGTCCAAAACCTACCTGCTTATGTGAAGGACAGCAAGGACATCTTATCTAAACTTGAGGGCTTGGAATGGACGGATACCTTAGTGTTCACCACCCTCGATGTGTCCAGCCTTTATACCAGCATTAAAAAAGAATTTGGCCTTAGGGCCTTGGAATTTTTCTTGGGACAAAGATCTGCTGTCCACTTGTCCCATAATGAGATGCTAATGGAGATGACGGACATTATTCTGTCCAAAAACTACTTTCTCCATGACAATGAATGGTTTCAGCAGACACAGGGTACGGCCATGGGTTCCAGGTTTGCGCCTGCTTATGCCGGCCTATTCATGGGCTGGTATGAGCGGGTGCACGCCTGGGGCCGCCATGCCTCCACATGGATGGAATATGTACTTTTCTGGGGCAGGTACATAGATGATGTCATCATCATCTGGAATGGACCTGTCCCTGAATTGATGAGTTACTTCCATTTCCTCAATGATAACCCATACAACATAAGAGTTACAATAAACTGGAGTAAGGAGAAGATTGATTTCCTGGACATCCAGTTTTTTGTACAGAATAACGCAATACAGAGCACAGTCCATCGCAAGAGCACTGCCTGCAATAGTGTATTGCGCTACGACAGTGCCCATCCCCGACATGTTGTTAACAACATCCCCTTTGGGGAAATGATAAGAATGAGGAGGATTTGTAGCACTCAGGAGGGATTTATCAAAAATGTGACGGAGACCAAAAACAGATTCATCAATAGAGGTTACCCTGTGCCCCTCATGAATAAGATCGAAAAGAGGGCCCTGAAGGTAAAAAGAGAAAGCACTCTGGAGAAAAAAACATCGCGTACTGAACGCAAGAAACAATCCACCACTGCTCTTGTTACCACCTACAATAAAGACAGCAATCGGATCTATAATATCCTCAGAAAACATTGGAGATTACTATGTGAAATACCAGGCTTAAAGGATGAAATTCCTAGGACACCCAGGGTCACCTATAGACGAGGTCAAAACCTGAGGAATCTGCTATGCCCTAGTTTTATAACGTCCCCCAAACCTCCAAACTGGCTGACAGAGGGCAATGGGGGCTTTTTCACATGCATGAAATGCAATGTGTGTAAACTGGGAAAAAATAGAACACGTACGTTCCGATATAACACTGACAAAACACATAAGATCAAACATACCATCACGTGTAAATCAACCTTTGTTACATACATATTGGGCTGTCCGTGTGACATCATCTATGTAGGCAGCACCAAAAGGGAACTTAAGATCAGGATACAGGAACACCTGAGAGCGGCAGTAAAGGGTGACTCCAAGTATCCCCTTACCACACATATCCAGGACAAAGGGCATAAGCCAAATGAACTGTGGTTCTTTGGGATAGACCATATACCCCCATCCCCTAGAGGAGGGAATAGAGAGCTGGAATTAAGACGAAATGAGGCAGGTTGGATATGTAGGCTTCGATGTGTGGAAATGGGGCACAACACCGAATCTGAAATGCATTATTTCTTGTAGAAATCATTTTATGAAAGAACAACTCGGGTTGACTACATATTACCATGTATGTTAGCACATGAATCTTTTGTATCATTTCACCATCACTGCCTACTAACCCAACCTCATCTCTTGATTGCTATTCTGGAAATGCCAATGTTTATGTGATTATGTACAACTTTGTTGGACCTATGGGTCCTTATGTATGAATTTGTCACGTGGCATCCTGACAATTGCCACGTACAGTGTTTTCATTCGTTGTTATTACTGTTATTATATTTTTTTGGTATAGCCAATGTCTTGCCATCTACTTACAACTGTTCAACCCTCGGTCCCTGTTTTTGAATTTTATTCTCACTACAGTTATTGCCAGTTAATCTCTCATTAATGACAATCACATTAACTGTGTTAGTTCCCCTTGGAACGTCAGGCTATGTCACTGGTTTTGCTGAACACCGCTGGGTGACCCCAGAAACAAACTGTAGAAACATCGTTTTTTTCCATATGACCCGTTACACACTTACATTATAGAACGATCCCTCACAACATCACACATATGAGTTGATACCTTGAAATATATCCGATATGCACATCGGTTTTTTATATCTTATGATATGGATCTCAACTTTCGAGAAGACATGATGTACTTTGCCTCACTAATATTTCCGCCACTTTTAGACCCTTGCTGCTTATGTGATGCACGTGCTGTGAATAAATTTAAGTGATTTAGACCCACAGTCCCTGGGGCACTCTTTCCCTGGGCACAATATTTTCCCTAGTTTTCGCAAACACTTGACCGACCCCATTTGGTGAATATGGCGTAATTTTCCTGGGTACATTGTTCCCTCTTGCTTTCGGAAATACTCAACCGGCTTCGCTTGTTGAATATGGGGCACTTTACCTTCCCAATATGGTAGCCGGCTTTGATGATCGCCAAAACACGTAGCTCGTGTCACGTGGAAGCCGAAATTTGCTATTATCGATGCAATTTTCGTTTAGTCCCCTTGCTTTTCTAATTTATCCAATACATTGGGGGCGAGATATTGGGTTGTAAATTTGCTTACCCACACAGTCGATACTCTCATTACTTGCCCATTCCAACATGGCTGTTGGTTTGCTCGCTCCTAAATCAATACGGAGTGTTGACTTGTTTGTACCATTATGACTTTAATGGACTGGTACTTCACTAGACATACGGCACTTAAATTGTGCTTCGTTCGTTTACTATTTCATGTCAGTAATCACAAAACTTCTTATCATTTGTTCCCCACATTGGAATGTTCGATACCGTTTACCCTTCCAAGATGGCAACTTGGTTTACATACAATTCTTAGCGATCACGCTATGACGTGAATCCCGGTAACGAGGCTCGAGACCCAGGTGTTTTGAGTTTACATGGGGTCGATTACTATTTAAACACACGAGCGCGAGTCCCGTATGTTACGGATTGCCAAAGGATTAGGTCCCGTCCAGGATTTGGAATATGCGGAATCGGGTAGGTGCTGTAGGAACCTTGGATAGTGCCTTATTTTTGTGAACGCTGGGATAACCGAACTTACTAATCTTTTTTAACAAATCTAAATCTCTACTGAGCTTAGATCTTAGGGCTGGTGGTAATTTGGTAACATGTCTTCATATCAATATGACATTAACTAGATTCTTTATGCTAGCACTGGCACTTGCCTTCAATTATCACTTTCAAAACACCACGGATGGTAACACTTAGACCATCCCATCTTGGAATGGTAATCTGATTACAAATAGGCTGATCAGAAAATCTCTTTTGTTTCGTTAGGTTACCCTTTAATACTCTTTTTGATTCTTACTGTTTTTTAAATATGGGTATACCTATATAGAAATTAATGAGTGAGTTTGTCGATTTAACTCAACACGCCCTGTTTGTCTTTTGGATTATTAGTTTACTGTGTTTTCACTTTTAGGCATTATAAAGACTCTGACTCCTATCCTTATCATTGGATAAACTTTTGATCTGGTGTTCTATTACTGATAAAAAGACGGGACCATCAATCGCCATTTGTCGGATTTAGACCGTTATCCTATTCTTCACATTCTTTATATCATGAATGTAAGTACACATACCCCCAAGGGGTTTTTGTTGTCTCTTCTAGCCCCTTTGTACACTTGTACAGTTGAAAACGTCTCTTTAGGGGCTTACTTGGGACACTTGACTAGGAGTTATACGCTTGCTTATTCGCACTATTAAATCTTGCTTATGACCTCTTCGCTTTACGCTTTTCTCCCTGTTTAACTTCTTCCGGTCAGGACTTAGGCTATCACAACACATGACGTACCCTTGGCATTCTGTTACTTATAATCACTAGGACATTCCGTTGAGTAATGCCCTCCCATTTTGACTTTTTCTAGTGATTTTGAATGACGTTCTAGAAATTTCAAGAAAGAATTACACAAACAGATGCATTGTCTCTTACGGTGGGTACATCCTTGGGTCTCCCCTTTCTCTTGCTGCTTCCTTTGAAACTGCATTGAGCCTGTTGATAATAAATTCTTAATCCTTTCTGACCCAATTAATTATGGTCGATGCAAACTTGGCTGAGGAATGAGACTTGGTTTAAAGAAACCAGTTGCACTTCATTATTGTGCAGTCTTAAACTGTTATTTAACCAGAAACATGTTAGTGAGTTGATTACTTGTCCCTATCGAAAGCCATTGAACATGAATTAACAATAAGGGTTAATTGACTTACAATCCTGTTTTTAACTTGTTTATGTCTTCTATGTATTGTTAATAGTGTCTTTCTTCTTCTTCTTTTTTGTAATACGTTTTTGAATTTGTTTAATATTAATGATTATGTTTGTTGGATTTGTATATATTTGATGTGGGTATTCGTGGTATTTATACATTGTTTTATATATACACTTTGCAGCCCTGAAGAAGTCCCAAGTTGGACGAAACGCGTCGGCTGCTTTGGCTGTTCTTAAATGTCATTTTAATAAATGAATAATAAAGAAGATCAATTTGGAAAAGAAAATATCTCATGTACATGGACTAATTTGATACTATTTAAATTTGTGGATGTGGATAGAAGGTGAGTACACAGTTGTTCGCGTTTTGGGCACATTGCCACCTAGAGTCATTTAACCAAACCTGATTTTTTGACCTCCAGCAGTACACTTCGGTTTACTGAGTACATTTTCTTAAGATCTCTGCATCACTGATTTGATGCATTGATGCTTTATCAGTATTTATTCAATTGTAGCCGGGTGCCAGAAAATGCCACTTCACAGCACTACTTAGGTCATCGGACTGAGTGCAGGTGGAAACAGTGTCTTCACCAATGTTTGGTCGGAGCACGTCTCAGTGTTGGCAGATGCAGGGGCACTGTGGAGGGTGGTCTATCTGCTTGGTCCGCATTAGATAGAAGCCTGTTATTGATGTGCATGCTGTCAATGCGGTGGGTTTTAGGATGACACTTGTTATTTGAGGGGTTTGGTCCCAAGATCTGCGTGGCATGTTCATGTTCTGCCACCCTTGTTGAAAAGAAGGGTTTCAGGGCTAAAGTTGCTGCCAGCTTGCTCCATTAGTGGGGCATTGATAAAGTTAAAGTTTCTGCCGGCATGTTTCTGCTGTCTAGTTGGGCTCAAACACGTGGCCAGGTTGTGGAGGCACTGGGAAAATTATTGAATTCAAAGATTGTCCAGAAGTGGGCAATAACACGTTTCCATCGAACATTTTAAAGATACACTGGCAGGAAGCTCTGTATTTTGCCATCGAGTAGCCTGGTTTTGATTGTACCAGCTCACCAGCTATGACATCATCGCAGCTTGCAACCTATCGCACTAACAAGCTCCAAATGGGTCACAAAGCAAACATGGCTGAACCCTGAACATCTCTGAGAGAAGTTTGTCTTGTCAGATAAAACCCTGTTTGCCCTGTGCAGTTGTGGGCATGGTTAAGATAGAACAGCAAACTAAATCCATTGACAATCTGAAAAGGGAAGCCCGTGTTAGAATATTGGGCACACTCCAGTGCTCAAAGAGGATTCTCTCACTACAGTGGTAAATTGTTTTGCAATCTGTTGGAGCTCCAGAGTAAAGGAATCAGCCAGGGGTGTGTAAAGATTACAAGCTGCCGTCACTCCAAAGGGAGGTGACCCCCAAAATTTGGGGTACCATGATGCCCTCCCTGTCATCAGCATGCATCCACCACGTTGGACGTCAATTCACCAAAATGCCACACACATACATAAGCTTGTACATACACTCACATTCACGCATACACACACACTCTGCCTACACATGCACACACATACACACACTCTGTCTTACATAAACACACTCAAACGGCAAGCACGCACACAACATACATACATTTAAAAGCATTTTTTTTACTTACCTCAGCTGCTAGGGAAAGTCATTTCCCGCTATTTGCAAATAATGTAATGTTATTCACTACTAATATAATAAGAAATTGACAAAAAAAACGAGGTGAGTGAAGCCCCCACTCACATCCATAAGGACGAGCTGCTTCTGTTCCTGCCACTGATTTTGCCACTGCTGACACTAGGGGTTGCAAAGACAGTGCAAGGGGTCACAAGGGGAATGGTAAGGGTGCAGTAGCGATGCCTAGTGGCCCATAAATGACGTCCATGTAGAGCACTGGGTGCTGCAGGTGGCTCGATTGGTTGTTGCCGTGGCTCATCTTCCAACAGTCATCACAGAATTGACGGAGTTCGTGTCGGAGGCGTTGCATTGAACAACCACTCTTATTGGATCTCGCTTACAAGGTGCCACCACATTATAAACAAGCATTGGCATAGCCAATAGGTCTCGCCTTTGGGACCTTCTAAGTGTTTAGCCATGCAACAGTTAATGTTGTTGCAGTAAGGATATTGTGCTGCATAACTAAATACTTATAAGGTCCCAAAGGCAAGACCTATTGGCTCTCTACCTCTATCTCTACCTCTCTCTCTACCGCTCTCTCTCTACCTCTCTCTCTCTCTCTCTACCTCTCTCTACCGCTCTACACCCCTCTATCTACACCACTCTCTCTACCCCCTCTCTCTACCCCTCTCTCTACACACTTCTCTCTACCCACCTCTTTCTCTCTCTCTACACCTCTCTCTCTCTCTCTATATATATATATATATACACCTCTCTCTCTCTCTCTATATATATATACACACCTCTCTCTCTCTACCTCTAAGTCGCAGCCGGAGCCTGATAGTACCGCTTGTCCTTTAAAAAAAAAAAAAAAGCATTGGCATAGCCAATAGGTCTCGCCTTTGGGACCTTATAAGTGTTTAGCAATGCAACAGTTAATGTTGTTGCACCAAGGATATTGTGCTGCATAACTAAATACTTATAAGGTCCCAAAAGCGAGACCTATTGGCTATGCCAATGCTTGTTCTTCTTATCTCCCTGCCCTTCGCCTGTCTCCCGCCCCTTCCACTTCTCTTCCTCAGCAGTCAACGGTCACTGTCTAGCCAGAGAAGTGTACAGACTGAAAGAACAGCGGGGTGTCAAGGCAGGGGAAAAGAAAACAAGTTTGATTAAAGCCCAGGTAAGCGGCGAGACCAGCAGTTTACCAAACGGTGCTTCTCTCCTGATGGCCTCATGATGAACTTCCCAGGAGCCCACAAACCAACTGCGCAGTGAGTCAGTCAGCCAATCTCGCGGTAAACTACCATAACAGCACGCTGACAAAATGACGTATGCGCGATTACACAGGCCACGGTCGGAAGGGAATAGCACGTCATGCGCAGTGGTCGTTCTAGTGGCTCACTTAAAACAATGAAACAGCAATATTGAAAGACTCAATGACTCAAATAAATGACCTATAAATGTCCTCCCCCTTTGTTACATAACCAGCAGGCTCACAGTACCTTGTAACTGAAAAGAAATGGGAAGTGTACGTGTGAAAGTCTGGGCTTCTGCCCAACAGTTTACTTGGCAGATTTGGAATAAATCCTTTTGGTGCACTTCTCAATACTAAACAATCAGCCTCGTCGCCACGCTGTAGAAGCGACCCCTTCATATCTCTGTAGTGGTGTCTCTTGTCACTCTCAGCAGCAAAGGCTGCAGCCACGGGTGAACTGGAGGACAGGAAATGCAGAACTTCATTGGCAGCGAATCTTTGGAAGTTTTGAGTAAATTGTAGAAGTTAGAATAAAAGCTCGTCAGGAGGACCTTTATCTTGAAGCTACAGGATTAGAACCTGGGCCGGGTAGGCGAAGCCGGACCCGATGGGGGCCCGGGTAAAACGCCATCTGGAGGCAGGAGGCCCTCACCCACCTATTTGCATGCCGGCTAGGCCGGCGGGGGCCAGGATTGGCCCCCCTCAAAGGAGGCGAGCCCCCCCTATCAGGGGGTGAGCTAGGTAGGGCGAGGGGGGATAGAAAGGGGGCCAACGGCCCACGTAAACACATAACCCCCCCCTCGCAATAAGAACAAAGAAGAATCGTCGGCTGGCTGTGGATGATCCTGGGACGACGATCCTGCTGAGGACGATCACAGAACAGCAGACGGCCTGCTGGTTTTGCACCCTTTTTCACCGGAACAGCAAGTCCTTGGGCCTCAGGCTTTGTCACCAGCGGCGGTCAGCAGGACCCTGGGAAGCGTGAGCGGAGCCTCCACTCCCGCCATCCCCAGCGTGCAGCCTGTGTCGGTGGAGGCAGCGTGGGGAGAGCCTCCACCTCCGCCTTATCTACAGCAGTGGCTTTGGTCGCCAGCGACGTTCCCTGGGTCAGGAGCAGGTTTACCCGCCATCGAGCATCCAGATTTGGCCTCGGGGGGAACCGGCCTGCTCGCCGAGCCAGCTGCAACCACCTTTGTGATTTTTGTCCCATGGGCGGCTCAAGGGGGACAGTGTGGAGCACCTGGTACTGTTGTTGCTTACCCCCACCTGTGCTCCCACTTTCCATTGTTGCTTGCAGCCGAGTTGCCAACATGGCTAAGCTGTTGACAAGTCCAATACCTCATGTAGGCAAGACTTATTGGCTTTGCTAATGCTTGTTTAGCTATGACTACCCAAGTTTTAATTTTACTTGGATTCACTCATCAATTAATCTATCGGAAGCGAATTTTGGATACTTGCTTAAGATGGTCATTGAATTATAAGGAGCAGGTGGGTACCACGAGCATAGCCTTACAATGGGATGCACTAATGTGGAGTTATTTTCATAAGTAGGACCATATATAGGTTGGAGAGAGGGGATGGCAGAACTGAGTCCCTGGGTGCTGAGCATGGAGTCAACTGAGGCTTAGGTTGATGTGGGTAACATTGAAATTCTTTGATATAAAATGAGTACTATTGAGTTGGGTAAATAAAAAAATTTATGTTATTCAGCTCGAAGATGCACTTCTGGGTGAACATGCACTTTACAAATACACGTCATGTTATTGATATGAGTGAAGCAAGACTGCTTGGTGACTCAGAAGTGCAGTAAGCCGTTTCAGTGCTACATTTATCCTGCACTTTTTCAGACTCCCTAGGAGGCTGCGATGGCCTACTGACTAAAATGCTGCTGGTGGGTCCTGCAAAACTAATGCCATGACGCTTCCTTTTGCAGCTCACATTCTCTCGTACAGAAAGGTAGTGATCACAAGCTTAGTACCAGAGGCAGGTCAACACTCTCCCTGAGGACTCAAGGTGTTATTGTCTTCGTTAAATGTCTTTCTATTTGTTTAAGCAGAAAAGGGTAGATTTTGTATGAAGTAATAGTTATGTCTAGGTTCTCGGCATGTGGTACGATGGGGTACGGACATCGGGCACAGTGGGTCTGGTCCTGGTGTAGGGTACGCCACGGGGCAGGGTGGCTCTGTGTAGGTTTGCAAGGTAAGGCCTGTACATGAGGCAGGGCGGTTCCTTTCTCATGATGGTATGTGTGTGCATAGGAAAGGGAATAGATGTATGTATATGTGAGTGCAGTCAGTGCAGCAGAAATACTTGTGCTTTCATGGAAGCCAGTTTTATTGAAATCCAGTGTTTACCAGTGACTAAGCATCATGGCATATACCAGTATCTCAGCAACATCACCTGTGCCTGAATGACTTTGAGAGAGCAGATGTCCGAGTGACATTCAATGTGCGAGAGACAGAGTGTGCCAGTGTCGGAGTGACATTGTGTGTGCCAGCGTAGATGGTATCGCATCTGTACCACTGCCTCAGTAGCATCATAAGTGCCAGTGCTGCAGTGAAAATGCATGTGCCAGTTCTGAAAAATACCACATTTTCCGGAGTAGGTACCATAGAGGTCAAAGAGAGATAGCTGCCTATAGCCCTTAGCTTCTTGTTAGTCACTACACTTGCTACCCCAGGGCAGAGAGCCCATGAAGGCAGGAGCAGAGCTCAAATAGGAGTGCAGCAGCTATATTTGCTTTCTGTTATGCATTCTCTTTGCCCCTACTATAAACTGTCAATAGCCCATTTGAGGTTGTTGAGGAGTTTAGGGTGGGACAAGGGGTCATAAGACTTGGGACATACATAAGCCCCACATGGGTTTGTTCAGCAGGTCACAGCAACTCTTACCCCATGGAACACAACCATAGAGGAAACCCAAAACCTCACACCACAAAGACAAGGCTATATTCAGACATCCCAAATGGAAAAATTCAGATAGACAGACACATAGCCTCCACGTGGCCCCATATAATGTGTGACATCTGGCTTCTAGCAAGCAACATTTTCGAGCCCGTACATGGAGTGTTAAACGGGACACAACTAGCGCAGTATGAAACCAGCTGAAGGCTAAAAAGGCTTGACTGGCTGACAGTGTCACCTCTGACATGGGGCAGCTTGGAAGAATGGAAGCATACAACCTCAGAACCAAGGTCCAGCACTGGAATGCAGTAAGAGGTCAATTGGAGCGCTTGATCTTTATTAAAAAAAAGAATAATTAAAAAAAAAAACACATACTTTACATCACCCTGTGATGTTGCTGGAGAGGAAAGTCATGGAGTTCATGATATCACTTCCGCTATGCCTGACATTTTGGTGACTCAATGTCAAGGGTAGACGTCACTTTGCTCGTGCCAGCGTCAAGCCGACCTCGCCTGTGCCACTGTGCAAGCACGTCCGCCGGCACGAGGCCTCTTCTGGGCCGCCATGACATGCTCTTTACATATTAACATGGCAGGTGATGAGGCGCGAGGCTGCACGCGCTGCCACTGACACCTACCTTAGTGAAATGCCGCTCCCGCGTCCCCAGTGCAGTCATTCAGAGATGCAATTAAACCTGACGTTCGCGAACCTCGCAGCTAATAAGATTTTTTTTTGTCGAGGCCTCACACATGAGGCTCCGGCTTTGATATCAGTGCGCTCTCTAATGGACTCGGCGTAGAGGGGCCGTCATTTACTGCACGCCTGCAATTGATGCCTGCATAAAGCAGCCCTCACATCTCAAAGAGAGATTCGTCTCAAACGAACAACAAGCTCTCGCCATTGCCTTGTCCTCCCCATGACCCTGTGTGCCTCTGAGCTCCATGCCTGCTTCACAGCTGTGTGAAGACTTTTCTTATCTGCTTGTTAAATAAATAAGCAGATAAGAAAAGTCTTTACGACAGCCGTGAATCAGGCGAGCCAGTCTGGCAAAAAGCCAAAGGGAGGCAATGAAAAACCCTCCTTTCCAATGGGAAGCAAGCGTTTACCATAAACTCTGACGCTACCCAATTGAAATGAGGGGCGGGGCTTGAGTCCCCTTCTCGAAACATACTTGTTTACTTTAGCTCTCGTAGGCGAGGAGCGTATGCGCGCTCCAACGCCAGGCGAGACCTAAAAATGTGGTTTAAAATCAAAATCAGTATTTTTCGCTTCTTCAAAATACTTGGGACATGAGAATTTCATTTTTATTTGCTAAAAAGCATTTTATTGTCTAAAGTTCCAAAAGAAGAGCTTGAAATACTCACTCTTAACCATCTGACCTGGGGCCCTGGTTGCATTCCTTTGCCATTACAATACATGCAGCTTCATGGCTTCACTGTGTGTCTGCCAGCCCCCACCGGTTCCATCCCAGCATCTCTGACACAAGCCCTATGTGGGAGCTCTCAACAGATTCCAGTGATTACTCCACCGTGACCTTTTGATTACTGGATTCATTCCTTAGGGAAGCGAGTGTCGCTCCAGTTAATAGCGTATTAGGCACAGTCTCAGTGTCTGTTATTGGTACCAAAAAGTAAAAACAAAATGCTGGCAGGAAGGAAAAACATGACACTTTTAAAGTAACTCAGAAAGGATGAACCATTCTTTAATGATAATAAAAAAAGGCAAAAGGATCTAAGGAGAATACTTTTATTCATCAAATAAAAGAAGGCAGCCCAAAGGCCAAGGTCTATTATAAGTAGGGCTCCCGGTTTTGAGGTTTTTGTGTTTTTTAACATTTCAATCATTTATCCATATATTTTTTGATTATTTTATCTGTATTGATCCACATTTTATTTTGTCAAAAACAGAAGATGCAGCTAGTGTTTTTCCAAATTGATTTCAATAGGCAATACGTGTTTGGCTGTTATAGGTTTAGATACATTTATGTAGATGGGTAAATAGATTACTGCTTTTAACAAAGATCCTTTTGTTACTTGCAGTTAATAAATGGCATTCCTTCTAATAAAACCCTCACTGTCTTATGTAACACATCATGTACATTGATTTACACACATATGATGTATTGTCAATGTATGATGTGAAGCGCTCTGACACCTTGCATTATGATGAGTGGGGCCACAGCACTATAAAAGAAATAAAACACAGTAGTGGAATTTAAATTGTTATTTGTGTAAATACAGGGACAGACCAACACATCTAACATATCTCTTGGCTCCAGGGACTGAACCAAGTCAAAAGCAGGCCTCTCTTAAGTACCTGTGAAGTGATTAGCTGTGCACATTTGTTTTTTCCGAATTGCTTTTAGGCATGCGTCTTCCTCCTCACCAGGCCCCGCCTCCCATAGCTCCCAACCAGGATACTTACACAAAAGGAGGCCTGATGGCCCCTTAATGTCAACCTTTATTATGGGCTCAGCTGAAGTTTGGTAAACCCTCTCCCCATCCCTCACTCAGGACAGGCTCGTCTTCTCCTCTCAAGGTAAACATGAAGGGGTGGGAGCCCACTGCTGACCTCCCAGCACAGTTCGCCCCTTAGCATTATGGTAAATGCAGTTTGTAGTGCACGCTTACTTGGTATTTTGCTGGAGTGTTCCACCAAAGTTGGTGCAGGTTAGTGCTGTACATCTCTAGACACATGTGTTTCTAGATTTTATTTGTCATCAGTAGAGATCAAAAAACAATTTTCGTCTGGGGTGGCTGAGCAGGCTGCCACAATTCTTACAGGTCTCAGTACCTCTCACAGGCGCACAGGTGCATCTCCACAAGCTCGTCAGCTCAATGGCTCAAGGGAGCCTTTTCAAACAGGAAGGGGTGGAAGAACACTGCTGACCTCCCAGCACAGTTCGGCCCTTAGCATTATGGTAAATGCAGTTTGTAGTGCACACTTACTTGGTATTTTTCTGGAGTGTTCCACCAATGTTGGTGCAGGTTAGTGCTGTACATCTCTAAACACATGTGTTTCTGGATTTTATCCTTCATCAGTAGAGATCAAAACACAATTTTCTAGGGCGGCTGAGCAGGCTGCCACGCTTCTTACAGGTCTCAGTACCTCTCACAGGCACACAGGTGCATCTGCACAAGCTCGTCAGCTCAATGGCTCAAGGGAGCCTTTTCAAACAGGAAGGGGTGGGAGCACACTGCTGACCTCTCAGCACAGTTCGCCCCTTAGCATTATGGTAAATGCAGGTTCTAGTGCACGCTTACTTGGTATTTTCCTGGAGTGTTCCACCAAAGTTGGTGCAGGTTAGTGCTGTTCATCTCCAGACACATGTTTCTGGATTTTATCCGTCATCAGTAGAGATCAAAAAACAATTTGTCTGGGGTGGCTGAGCAGGCTGACACAATTCTTACAGGTCTCAGTACCTAGCACAGGTGCATCTCCACAAGCTCGTCAGCTCAATGGCTCAAGGGAGCCTTTTCAAACTAGAAGGGGTGGGAGCACAGTGCTGACCTCCGAGCACAGTTCGCCCCTTAGCATTATGGTAAATGCAGGTTGTAGTGCACGCTTACTTGGTATTTTGATGGAGTGTTCCACCAAAGTTGGTGCAGGTTAGTGCTGTACATCTCTAGACACATGTGTTTCTGGATTTTATCCGTCATCAGTAGAGATCAAAAAACAATTTTCGTCTGGGGTGGCTGAGCAGGCTGCCACAATTCTTACAGGCATCAGTACCTCTCACAGGCGCACAGGTTCATCTCCACAAGCTCATCAGCTCAATGGCTCAATGGAGCCTTTCCAAACAGGAAGGGGTGGGAGCACACTGGTAACCTCCCAGCACACTTCGCCCTTCAGCATTATGGTAAATGCAGTTTGTAGTGCATGCTTACTTGGTATTTTGCTGGAGTGTTCCACCAAAGTTGGTGCAGGTTAGAGCTGTACATCTCTAGACACATGTGTTTCTGAAATTTATCTGTCATCAGTAGAGATCAAAAGACAATTTTCATCTGGGGTGGCTGAGCAGGCTGACACAATTCTTACAGGTCTCAGTACCTCTCAGAGGCTCACAGGTGCATCTCCACAAGATCGTCAGCTCAATGGCTCAAGTGAGGCCTTTCAAACAGGAAGGGGTGGGAGCACACTGCTGACCTCCCATCACAGTTCGCCCCTTAGCATTATCGTAAATGCAGTTTGTACTGCATGCTTACTTGGTATTTTGCTGGATTGTTCCACCAAATTTGGTGCAGGTTAGTGCTGTACATCTCTAGACACGTGTTTCTGGATTTTATCCATCATCAGTAGAGATCAAAGGCCAATTTTCGTCTGGGGAGGCTGAGCAGGCTGACACAATTCTTACAGGTCTCAGTACCTCTCACAGGCGCACAGGTGCATCTCCACAAGCTCGTCAGCTCAATGGCTCAAGGGAGCCTTTTCAAACAGGAAGGGGTGGGAGCACACTGCTGACCTCCCATCACAGTTCGCCCCTTAGCATTATGGTAAATGCAGTTTGTAGTGCACGCTTACTTGGTATTTTGCTGGAGTGTTCCACCAAAGTTGGTGCAGGTTAGTGCTGTACATCTCTAGACACATGTGTTTCTAGATTTTATTTGTCATCAGTAGAGATCAAAAAACAGTTTTCGTCTGGGGTGGCTGAGCAGGCTGCCACAATTCTTACAGGTCTCAGTACCTATCACAGGCGCACAGGTGCATTTCCACCACCTCGTTAGCTCAATGGCTCAAGAGAGCATTTTCAAACAGGAAGGAGTGGGAGCACACTGCTGACCTCCAATCACAGTTCGCCCCTTAGCATTATCGTAAATGCAGTTTGTAGTGCACGCTTACTTGGTATTTTGCTGGAGTTTTCCACCAAAGTTGGTGCAGGTTAGTGCTGTACATCTCTAGACACGTGTTTCTGAATTTATCCGTCATCAGTAGAGATCAAAACAAAAAAATCGACTGTGATGGCTGAGCAGGCTGCCACAATTCTTACAGGTCTCAGTACTTCGCACAGGCACACAGGTTCATCTCCACAAGCTTGTCAGCTCAATGGCTCAAGGGAGCCTTTTCAAACAGGAAATGATGGAAGCACACTGCTGACCTCCCAGCACAGTTCGCCCCTTACCATTATGGAAAATGGAGTTTGTAGTGCACGCTTACGTGATATTTTGCTGGAGTGTTCCACCGAAGTTGGTTCAGGTTAGTGCTGTACATCTCTAGATACATGTGTTTCTGGATTTTATCCTTCATCAGTAGAGATCAAAAGACAATTTTCATCTGGGTGGCTGAGCAATCTGCCACAAATCTTAGAGGTCTCAGTACCTCTCACAGGCACACAGGTGCATCTGCACAAGCTCGTCAGTTCAATGGCTCAAGGGAGCCTTTTCAAACAGGAAGGGGTGGGAGCACACTGCTGACCTCTCAGCACAGTTCGCTCCTTAGCATTATGGTAAATGCAGGTTCTAGTGCACGCTTACTTGGTATTTTCCTGGAGTGTTCCACCAAAGTTGGTGCAGGTTAGTGCTGTTCATCTCTAGGCACGTGTTTCTGGATTTTATCCATCATCAGTAGAGATCAAAGGCCAATTTTCGTCTGGGGAGGCTGAGCAGGCTGACACAATTCTTACAGGTCTCAGTACCTCTCACAGGCGCACAGGTGCATCTCCACAAGCTCGTCAGCTCAATGGCTCAAGGGAGCCTTTTCAAACAGGAAGGGGTGGGAGCACACTGCTGACCTCCCAGCACAGTTGGCCCCTTACCATTATGGAAAATGGAGTTTGTAGTGCACGCTTACGTGGTATTTTGCTGGAGTGTTCCACCAAAGTTGGTTCAGGTTAGTGCTGTACATCTCTAGATACATGTGTTTCTGGATTTTATCCTTCATCAGTAGAGATCAAAAGACAATTTTCATCTGGGTGGCTGAGCAATCTGCCACAAATCTAAGAGGTCTCAGTACCTCTCACAGGCACACAGGTGCATCTGCACAAGCTCGTCAGCTCAATGGCTCAAGGGAGCCTTTTCAAACAGGAAGGGGTGGGAGCACACTGCTGACCTCTCAGCACAGTTCGCCCCTTAGCATTATGGTAAATGCAGGTTCTAGTGCACGCTTACTTGGTATTTTCCTGGAGTGTTCCACCAAAGTTGGTGCAGGTTAGTGCTGTTCATCTCCAGACACATGTTTCTGGATTTTATCCGTCATCAGTAGAGATCAAAAAACAATTTGTCTGGGGTGGCTGAGCAGGCTGACACAATTCTTACAGGTCTCAGTACCTAGCACAGGTGCATCTCCACAAGCTCGTCAGCTCAATGGCTCAAGGGAGCCTTTTCAAACTAGAAGGGGTGGGAGCACAGTGCTGACCTCCGAGCACAGTTCGCCCCTTAGCATTATGGTAAATGCAGGTTGTAGTGCACGCTTACTTGGTATTTTGCTGGAGTGTTCCACCAAAGTTGGTGCAGGTTAGAGCTGTACATCTCTAGACACATGTGTTTCTGAAATTTATCCGTCATCAGTAGAGATCAAAAGACAATTTTCATCTGGGGTGGCTGAGCAGGCTGACACAATTCTTACAGGTCTCAGTACCTCTCAGAGGCTCACAGGTGCATCTCCACAAGATCGTCAGCTCAATGGCTCAAGTGAGGCCTTTCAAACAGGAAGGGGTGGGAGCACACTGCTGACCTCCCATCACAGTTCGCCCCTTAGCATTATGGTAAATGCAGTTTGTACTGCATGCTTACTTGGTATTTTGCTGGATTGTTCCACCAAATTTGGTGCAGGTTAGTGCTGTACATCTCTAGACACGTGTTTCTGGATTTTATCCATCATCAGTAGAGATCAAAGGCCAATTTTCGTCTGGGGAGGCTGAGCAGGCTGACACAATTCTTACAGGTCTCAGTACCTCTCACAGGCGCACAGGTGCATCTCCACAAGCTCGTCAGCTCAATGGCTCAAAGGAGCCTTTTCAAACAGGAAGGGGTGGGAGCACACTGCTGACCTCCCATCACAGTTCGCCCCTTAGCATTATGGTAAATGCAGTTTGTAGTGCACGCTTACTTGGTATTTTGCTGGAGTGTTCCACCAAAGTTGGTGCAGGTTAGTGCTGTACATCTCTAGACACATGTGTTTCTAGATTTTATTTGTCATCAGTAGAGATCAAAAAACAATTTTCGTCTGGGGTGGCTGAGCAGGCTGCCACAATTCTTACAGGTCTCAGTACCTATCACAGGTGCACAGGTGCATTTCCACCACCTCGTTAGCTCAATGGCTCAAGAGAGCATTTTCAAACAGGAAGGAGTGGGAGCACACTGCTGACCTCCAATCACAGTTCGCCCCTTAGCATTATCGTAAATGCAGTTTGTAGTGCACGCTTACTTGGTATTTTGATGGAGTGTTCCACCAAAGTTAGGGCAGGTTAGTGCTGTACATCTCTAGACACGTGTGTTTCTGGATTTTATCCGTCATCAGTAGAGATCAAAAAGCAATTTTCGTCTAGGGTGGCTGAGCAGGCTGCCACAATTCTAACAGGTCTCAGTACCTCTCACACGCACACAGGTGCATCTCCACAAGCTCGTCAGCTCAATGGCTCAAGGGAGCCTTTTCAAACAGGAAGGGGTGGGAGCACACTGCTGACCTCCCAGCACAGTTGGGCCCTTAGCATTATGGTAAATGCAGTTTGTAGTGCACACTTACTTGGTATTTTTCTGGAGTGTTCCACCAATGTTGGTGCAGGTTAGTGCTGTACATCTCTAAACACATGTGTTTCTGGATTTTATCCGTCATCAGTAGAGATCAAAAAACTATTTTCGTCTGGGGTGGCTGAGCAGGCTGCCACAATTCTTACAGGTCTCAGTACCTATCACAGGTGCACAGGTGCATCTCCACCACCTCGTCAGCTCGTCAGCTCAATGGCTCAAGAGAGCCTTTTCAAACAGGAAGGAGTGGGAGCACACTGCTGACCTCCAATCACAGTTCGCCCCTTAGCATTATCGTAAATGCAGTTTGTAGTGCACGCTTACTTGGTATTTTGCTGGAGTGTTCCACCAAAGTTGGTGCAGGTTAGTGCTGTACATCTCTAGACACGTGTTTCTGGATTTTACCCGTCATCAGTAGAGATCAAAACAAAAAAATCGTCTGTGATGGCTGAGCAGGCTGCCACAATTCTTACAGGTCTCAGTACTTCGCACAGGCACACAGGTTCATCTCCACAAGCTCGTCATCTCAATGGCTCAAGGGAGCCTTTTCAAACAGGAAATGATGGAAGCACACTGCTGACCTCCCAGCACAGTTCGCCCCTTAGCATTATGGTAAATGCAGGTTGTAGTGCACGCTTACTTGGTATTTTCCTGGAGTGTTCCACCAAAGTTGGTGCAAGTTAGTGCTGTTCATCTCCAGACACATGTTTCTGGATTTTATCCGTCATCAGTAGAGATCAAAAAACAATTTGTCTGGGGTGGCTGAGCAGGCTGACACAATTCTTACAGGTCTCAGTACCTAGCACAGGTGCATCTCCACAAGCTCGTCAGCTCAATGGCTCAAGGGAGCCTTTTCAAACTAGAAGGGGTGGGAGCACACTGCTGACCTCCGAGCACAGTTCGCCCCTTAGCATTATGGTAAATGCAGGTTGTAGTGCACGCTTACTTGGTATTTTGCTGGAGTGTTCCACCAAAGTTGGTGCAGGTTAGTGCTGTACATCTCTAGACACATGTGTTTCTGGATTTTATCCGTCATCAGTAGAGATCAAAAAACAATTTTCGTCTGGGGTGTCTGAGCAGGCTGCCACAATTCTTACAGGCATCAGTACCTCTCACAGGCGCACAGGTTCATCTCCACAAGCTCATCAGCTCAATGGCTCAATGGAGCCTTTCCAAACAGGAAGGGGTGGGAGCACACTGGTAACCTCCCAGCACACTTCGCCCCTCAGCATTATGGTAAATGCAGTTTGTAGTGCATGCTTACTTGGTATTTTGCTGGAGTGTTCCACCAAAGTTGGTGCAGGTTAGAGCTGTACATCTCTAGACACATGTGTTTCTGAAATTTATCCGTCATCAGTAGAGATCAAAAGACAATTTTCATCTGGGGTGGCTGAGCAGGCTGACACAATTCTTACAGGTCTCAGTACCTCTCAGAGGCTCACAGGTGCATCTCCACAAGATCGTCAGCTCAATGGCTCAAGTGAGGCCTTTCAAACAGGAAGGGGTGGGAGCACACTGCTGACCTCCCATCACAGTTCGCCCCTTAGCATTATGGTAAATGCAGTTTGTAGTGCACGCTTACTTGGTATTTTGCTGGAGTTTTCCACCAAAGTTGGTGCAGGTTAGTGCTGTACATCTCTAGACACGTGTTTCTGAATTTTATCCGTCATCAGTAGAGATCAAAACAAAAAAATCGACTGTGATGGCTGAGCAGGCTGCCACAATTCTTACAGGTCTCAGTACTTCGCACAGGCACACAGGTTCATCTCCACAAGCTTGTCAGCTCAATGGCTCAAGGGAGCCTTTTCAAACAGGAAATGATGGAAGCACACTGCTGACCTCCCAGCACAGTTCGCCCATTACCATTATGGAAAATGGAGTTTGTAGTGCACGTTTACGTGATATTTTGCTGGAGTGTTCCACCGAAGTTGGTTCAGGTTAGTGCTGTACATCTCTAGATACATGTGTTTCTGGATTTTATCCTTCATCAGTAGAGATCAAAAGACAATTTTCATCTGGGTGGCTGAGCAATCTGCCACAAATCTTAGAGGTCTCAGTACCTCTCACAGGCACACAGGTGCATCTGCACAAGCTCGTCAGTTCAATGGCTCAAGGGAGCCTTTTCAAACAGGAAGGGGTGGGAGCACACTGCTGACCTCTCAGCACAGTTCGCCCCTTAGCATTATGGTAAATGCAGGTTCTAGTGCACGCTTACTTGGTATTTTCCTGGAGTGTTCCACCAAAGTTGGTGCAGGTTAGTACTGTTCATCTCCAGACACATGTTTCTGGATTTTATCCGTCATCAGTAGAGATCAAAAAACAATTTTCGTCTGGGGTGGCTGAGCAGGCTGCCACAATTCTTACAGGCATCAGTACCTCTCACAGGCGCACAGGTTCATCTCCACAAGCTCATCAGCTCAATGGCTCAAGGGAGCCTTTCCAAACAGGAAGGGGTGGGAGCACACTGGTAACATCCCAGCACACTTCGCCCCTCAGCATTATGGTAAATGCAGTTTGTACTGCATGCTTACTTGGTATTTTGCTGGAGTGTTCCACCAAAGTTGGTGCAGGTTAGAGCTGTACATCTCTAGACACATGTGTTTCTGAAATTTATCCGTCATCAGTAGAGATCAAAAGACAATTTTCGTCTGGGGTGGCTGAGCAGGCTGACACAATTCTTACAGGTCTCAGTACCTCTCAGAGGCTCACAGGTGCATCTCCACAAGATCGTCAGCTCAATGGCTCAAGTGAGGCCTTTCAAACAGGAAGGGGTGGGAGCACACTGGTGACCTCCCAGCACAGTTCGCCCCTTAGCATTATGGTAAATGCAGTTTGTACTGCATGCTTACTTGGTATTTTGCTGGAGTGTTCCACCAAATGTGGTGCAGGTTAGTGCTGTACATCTCTAGGCACGTGTTTCTGGATTTTATCCAGCATCAGTAGAGATCAAAGGCCAATTTTCGTCTGGGGAGGCTGAGCAGGCTGACACAATTCTTACAGGTCTCAGTACCTCTCACAGGCGCACAGGTGCATCTCCACAAGCTCGTCAGCTCAATGGCTCAAGGGAGCCTTTTCAAACAGGAAGGGGTGGGAGCACACTGCTGACCTCCCATCACAGTTCGCCCCTTAGCATTATGGTAAATTCAGTTTGTAGTGCACGCTTACTTGGTATTTTGCTGGAGTGTTCCACCAAAGTTGGTGCAGGTTAGTGCTGTACATCTCTAGACACATGTGTTTCTAGATTTTATTTGTCATCAGTAGAGATCAAAAAACAATTTTCGTCGGGGTGAATGAGCAGGCTGCCACAATTCTTACAAGTCTCAGTACCTCTCACAGGCGTACAGGTGCATCTCCACAAGCTCGTCAGCTCAATGGCTCAAGGGAGCCTTTTCAAACAGGAAGGGGTGGAAGAACACTGCTGACCTCCCAGCAAAGTTCGCCCCTTAGCATTATGGTAAATGCAGTTTGTAGTGCACGCTTACTTGGTATTTTGATGGAGTGTTACACCAAAGTTAGGGCAGGTTAGTGCTGTACATCTCTAGACACGTGTGTTTCTGGATTTTATCCGTCATCAGTAGAGATCAAAAAACAATTTTCGTCTAGGGTGGCTGAGCAGGCTGCCACAATTCTAACAGGTCTCAGTACCTCTCACACGCACACAGGTGTATCTCCACAAGCTCGTCAGCTCAATGGCTCAAGGGAGCCTTTTCAAACAGGAAGGGGTGGGAGCACACTGCTGACCTCCCAGCACAGTTCGGCCCTTAGCATTATGGTAAATGCAGTTTGTAGTGCACACTTACTTGGTATTTTTCTGGAGTGTTCTACCAATGTTGGTGCAGGTTAGTGCTGTGCATCTCTAAACACATGTGTTTCTGGATTTTATCCGTCATCAGTAGAGATCAAAAAACTATTTTCGTCTGGGGTGGCTGAGCAGGCTGCCACAATTCTTACAGGTCTCAGTACCTATCACAGGCGCACAGGTGCATCTCCATCACCTCGTCAGCTCGTCTGCTCAATGGCTCAAGAGAGCCTTTTCAAACAGGAAGGAGTGGGAGCACACTGCTGACCTCCAATCACAGTTCGCCCCTAAGCAATATCGTAAATGCAGTTTGTAGTGCACGCTTACTTGGTATTTTGCTGGAGTTTTCCACCAAAGTTGGTGCAGGTTAGTGCTGTACATCTCTAGACACATGTGTTTCTGGATTTTATCCTTCATCAGTAGAGATCAAAACAAAACAAATCGTCTGTGATGGCTGAGCAGGCTGCCACAATTCTAACAGGTCTCAGTACTTCGCACAGGCACACAGGTTCATCTCCACAAGCTCGTCAGCTCAATGGCTCAAGGGAGCCTTTTCAAACAGGAAATGATGGAAGCACACTGCTGACCTCCTAGCACAGTTCGCCCCTTACCATTATGGAAAATGGAGTTTGTAGTGCACGCTTACGTGGTATTTTGCTGGAGTGTCCCACCAAAGTTGGTTCAGGTTAGTGCTGTACATCTCTAGACACATGTGTTTCTGGATTTTATCCTTCATCAGTAGAGATCAAAAGACAATTTTCATCTGGGTGGCTGAGCAATCTGCCACAAATCTTAGAGGTCTCAGTACCTCTCACAGGCACACAGGTGCATCTGCACAAGCTCGTCAGCTCAATGGCTCAAGGGAGCCTTTTCAAACAGGAAGGGGTGGGAGCACACTGCTGACCTCTCAGCACAGTTCGCCCCTTAGCATTATGGTAAATGCAGGTTGTAGTGCACGCTTACTTGGTATTTTCCTGGAGTGTTCCACCAAAGTTGGTGCAAGTTAGTGCTGTTCATCTCCAGACACATGTTTCTGGATTTTATCCGTCATCAGTAGAGATCAAAAAACAATTTGTCTGGGGTGGCTGAGCAGGCTGACACAATTCTTACAGGTCTCAGTACCTAGCACAGGTGCATCTCCACAAGCTCGTCAGCTCAATGGCTCAAGGGAGCCTTTTCAAACTAGAAGGGGTGGGAGCACACTGCTGACCTCCGAGCACAGTTCGCCCCTTAGCATTATGGTAAATGCAGGTTGTAGTGCACGCTTACTTGGTATTTTGCTGGAGTGTTCCACCAAAGTTGGTGCAGGTTAGTGCTGTACATCTCTAGACAGAAGTGTTTCTGGATTTTATCCGTCATCAGTAGAGATCAAAAAACAATTTACGTCTGGGGTGGCTGAGCAGGCTGCCACAATTCTTACAGGAATCAGTACCTCTCACAGGCGCACAGGTTCATCTCCACAAGCTCATCAGCTCAATGGCTCAAGGGAGCCTTTCCAAACAGGAAGGGGTGGGAGCACACTGGTAACCTCCCAGCACACTTCGCCCCTCAGCATTATGGTAAATGCAGTTTGTACTTCATGCTTACTTGGTATTTTGCTGGAGTGTTCCACCAAAGTTGGTGCAGGTTAGAGCTGTACATCTCTAGACACATGTGTTTCTGGATTTTATCCGTCATCAGTAGAGATCAAAAAATAATTTTCGTCTGGGGTGGCTGAGCAGGCTGCCACAATTCTTACAGGCATCAGTACTTCTCACAGGCGCACAGGTTCAGCTCCACAAGCTCATCAGCTCAATGGCTCAAGGGAGCCTTTCCAAACAGGAAGGGGTGGGAGCACACTGGTAACCTCCCAGCACACTTCGCCCCTCAGCATTATGGTAAATGCAGTTTGTACTGCATGCTTACTTGGTATTTTGCTGGAGTGTTCCACCAAAGTTGGTGCAGGTTAGAGCTGTACATCTCTAGACACATGTGTTTCTGAAATTTATCCGTCATCAGTAGAGATCAAAAGACAATTTTCGTCTGGGGTGGCTGAGCAGGCTGACACAATTCTTACAGGTCTCAGTACCTCTCAGAGGCTCACAGGTGCATCTCCACAAGATCGTCAGCTCAATGGCTCAAGTGAGGCCTTTCAAACAGGAAGGGGTGGGAGCACACTGGTGACCTCCCAGCACAGTTCGCCCCTTAGCATTATGGTAAATGCAGTTTGTACTGCATGCTTACTTGGTATTTTTCTGGAGTGTTCCACCAAATTTGGTGCAGGTTAGTGCTGTACATCTCTAGGCACGTGTTTCTGGATTTTATCCATCATCAGTAGAGATCAAAGGCCAGTTTTAGTCTGGGGAGGCTGAGCAGGCTGACACAATTTTTACAGGTCTCAGTACCTCTCACAGGCGCACAGGTGCATCTCCACAAGCTCGTCAGCTCAATGGCTCAAGGGAGCCTTTTCAAACAGGAAGGGGTGGGAGCACACTGCTGACCTCCCATCACAGTTCGCCCCTTAGCATTATGGTAAATGCAGTTTGTAGTGCACGCTTACTTGGTATTTTGCTGGAGTGTTCCACCAAAGTTGGTGCAGGTTAGTGCTGTACATCTCTAGACACGTGTGTTTCTAGATTTTATTTGTCATCAGTAGAGATCAAAAAATAATTTTCGTCTGGGGTGGCTGAGCAGGCTGCCACAATTCTTACAGGTCTCAGTACCTCTCACAGGCGCACAGGTGCATCTCCACAAGCTCGTCAGCTCAATGGCTCAAGGGAGCCTTTTCAAACAGGAAGGGGTGGAAGAACACTGCTGACCTCCCAGCAAAGTTCGCCCCTTAGCATTATGGTAAATGCAGTTTGTAGTGCACGCTTACTTGGTTTCTTTGATGGAGTGTTCCACCAAAGTTAGGGCAGGTTAGTGCTGTACATCTCAAGACACGTGTGTTTCTGGATTTTATCCGTCATCAGTAGAGATCAAAAAGCAATTTTCGTCTAGGGTGGCTGAGCAGGCTGCCACAATTCTTACAGGTCTCAGTACCTCTCACACGCACACAGGTGCATCTCCACAAGCTCGTCAGCAAAATGGCTCAAGGGAGCCTTTTCAAACAGGAAGGGGTGGGAGCACACTGCTGACCTCCCAGCACAGTTGGGCCCTTAGCATTATGGTAAATGCAGTTTGTAGTGCACACTTACTTGGTATTTTTCTGGAGTGTTCCACCAATGTTGGTGCAGGTTAGTGCTGTACATCTCTAAACACATGTGTTTCTGGATTTTATCCGTCATCAGTAGAGATCAAAAAACTATTTTCGTCTGGGGTGGCTGAGCAGGCTGCCACAATTCTTACAGGTCTCAGTACCTATCACAGGCGCACAGGTGCATCTCCACCACCTCGTCAGCTCGTCAGCTCAATGGCTCAAGAGAGCCTTTTCAAACAGGAAGGAGTGGGAGCACACTGCTGACCTCCAATCACAGTTCGCCCCTTAGCATTATCGTAAATGCAGTTTGTAGTGCACGCTTACTTGGTATTTTGCTGGAGTGTTCCACCAAAGTTGGTGCAGGTTAGTGCTGTACATCTCTAGACATGTGTTTCTGGATTTTATCCGTCATCAGTAGAGATCAAAACAAAAAAATCGTATGTGATGGCTGAGCAGGCTGCCACAATTCTTACAGGTCTCAGTACTTCGCACAGGCACACAGGTTCATCTCCACAAGCTCGTCAGCTCAATGGCTCAAGGGAGCCTTTTCAAACAGGAAATGATGGAAGCACACTGCTGACCTCCCAGCACAGTTCTCCCCTTACCATTATGGAAAATGGAGTTTGTAGTGCACGCTTACTTGGTATTTTGCTGGAGTGTCCCACCAAAGTTGGTTCAGGTTAGTGCTGTACATCTCTAGACACATGTGTTTCTGGATTTTATCCTTCATCAGTAGAGATCAAAAGACAATATTCATCTGGGTGGCTGAGCAATCTGCCACAAATCTTAGAGGTCTCAGTACCTCTCACAGGCACACAGGTGCATCTGCACAAGCTCGTCAGCTCAATGGCTCAAGGGAGCCTTTTGAAACAGGAAGGGGTGGGAGCACACTGCTGACCTCTCAGCACAGTTCGCCCCTTAGCATTATGGTAAATGCAGGTTGTAGTGCACGCTTACTTGGTATTTTCCTGGAGTGTTCCACCAAAGTTGGTGCAAGTTAGTGCTGTTCATCTCCAGACACATGTTTCTGGATTTCATCCGTCATCAGTAGAGATCAAAAAACAATTTGTCTGGGGTGGCTGAGCAGGCTGACACAATTCTTACAGGTCTCAGTACCTAGCACAGGTGCATCCCCACAAGCTCGTCAGCTCAATGGCTCAAGGGAGCCTTTTCAAACTACAAGGGGTGGAAGCACACTGCTGACCTCCGAGCACAGTTCGCCCCTTAGCATTATGGTAAATGCAGGTTGTAGTGCACGCTTACTTGGTATTTTGCTGGAGTGTTCCACCAAAGTTGGTGCAGGTTAGTGCTGTACATCTCTAGACAGATGTGTTTCTGGATTTTATCCGTCATCAGTAGAGATCAAAAAACAATTTACGTCTGGGGTGGCTGAGCAGGCTGCCACAATTCGTTCAGGCATCAGTACCTCTCACAGGCGCACAGGTTCATCTCCACAAGCTCATCAGCTCAATGGCTCAAGGGAGCCTTTCCAAACAGGAAGGGGTGGGAGCACACTGGTAACCTCCCAGCACACTTCGCCCCTCAGCATTATGGTAAATGCAGTTTGTACTTCATGCTTACTTGGTATTTTGCTGGAGTGTTCCACCAAAGTTGGTGCAGGTTAGAGCTGTACATCTCTAGACACATGTGTTTCTGAAATTTATCCGTCATCAGTAGAGATCAAAAGAGAATTTTCGTCTGGGGTGGCTGAGCAGGCTGACACAATTCTTACAGGTCTCAGTACCTCTCCGAGGCTCACAGGTGTATCTCCACAAGATCGTCAGCTCAATGGCTCAAGTGAGGCCTTTCAAACAGGAAGGGGTGGGAGCACACTGCTGACCTCCCAGCACAGTTCGCCCCTTAGCATTATGGTAAATGCAGTTTGTACTGCATGCTTACTTGGTATTTTGCTGGAGTGTTCCACCAAATTTGGTGCAGGTTAGTGCTGTACATCTCTAGACACGTGTTTCTGGATTTTATCCATCATCAGTAGAGATCAAAGGCCAATTTTCGTCTGGGGAGGCTGAGCAGGCTGACACAATTCTTACAGGTCTCAGTACCTCTCACAGGCGCACAGGTGCATCTCCACAAGCTCGTCAGCTCAATGGCTCAAGGGAGCCTTTTCAAACAGGAAGGGGTGGGAGCACACTGCTGACCTCCCAGCACAGCTCACCCCTTAGCATTATGGTAAATGCAGTTTGTAGTGCACGCTTGATATTTTGCTGGAGTGTTCCACCAAAGTTGGTGCAGGTTAGTGCTGTACATCTCTAGACACATGTGTTTCTGGATTTTATCCGTCATCAGTAGAGATCAAAAAACAATTTTCGTCTGGGGTGGCTGAGCACGCTGCCACAATTCTTACAGGTCTCAGTACCTATCACCGGCGCACAGGTGCATCTCCACCACCTCGTCAGATCAATGGCTCAAGAGAGCCTTTTCAAACAGGAAGGCGTGGGAGCACACTGGTGACCTCCCAGCACAGTTCGCCCCTTAGCGTTATTGTAAATACAGTTTGTAGTGCACGCTTACTTGGTATTTTGCTGGAGTGTTCCACCAATGTTGGTGTAGGTTAGTGCTGTACATCTCTAAACACATGTGTTTCTGGATATTATCCGTCATCAGTAGAGATCAAAAAACAATTTTCGTCTGGGGTGGCTGAGCACGCTGCCACAATTCTTACAGGTCTCAGTACCTATCACCGGCGCACAGGTGCATCTCCACCACCTCGTCAGATCAATGGCTCAAGAGAGCCTTTTCAAACAGGAAGGGGTGGGAGCACACTGCTGACCTCCAATCACAGTTCGCCCCTTAGCATTATGGGAAATGCAGTTTGTAGTGCACGCTTACTTGGTATTTTGTTGGAGTTTTCCACCAAAGTTGGTGCAGGTTAGTGCTGTACATCTCTAGACACATGTGTTTCTAGATTTTATTCGTCATCAGTAGAGCTCAAAAACAATTTTCGTCTAGGGTGGCTGAGCAGGCTGCCACAATCCTTACAGGTCTCAGTACCTCTCACAGGCACACAGGTTCATCTCCACAAGCTCGTCAGCTCAATGGCTCAAGGGAGCCTTTTCAAACAGGAAATGATGGAAGCACACTGCTGACCTCCCAGCACAGTTCTCCCCTTACCATTATGGAAAATGCAGTTTGTAGTGCACGCTTACGTGGTATTTTGCTGGAGTGTTCCACCAAAGTTGGTTCAGGTTAGTGCTGTACATCTCAAGACACATGTGTTTCTGGATTTTATCCTTCATCAGTAGAGATCAAAAGACAATTTTCGTCTGGGGTGGCTGAGCAGGCTGCCACAATTCTTACAAGACTCAGTACCTCTCACAGGCGCACAGGTGCATCTCCACAAGCTCGTCAGCTCAATGGCTCAAGGGAGCCTTTTCAAGCAGGAAGTGGTTGGAGCACACTGCTGACCTCCCAGCACAGTTCGCCCCTTGGCATTATGGTAAATGCAGTTTGTAGTGCATGCTTACTTGGTATTTTGCTGGAGAAATCCACCAAAGTTGGTGCAGGTTAGTGCTGTTCATCTCAAGACACATGTTTCTGGATTTTATCCGTCATCAGTAGAGATCAAAAAACAATTTGTCTGGGGTGGCTTAGCAGGCTGACACAATTCTTACAGGTCTCAATACCTCGCACAGGTGCATCTCCACAAGCTCGTCAGCTCAATGGCTCAAGGGAGCCTTTTCAAACAGGAAGGGGTGGGAGCACACTGCTGACATCCCAGCACAGTTTGCCCCTTAGCATTATGGTAAATGCAATTTGTAGTGCATGATTACTTGGTATTTTGCTGGAGTGTTCCACCAAAGTTGGTGCATGTTAGTGCTGTACATCTCTAGACACGTGTTTCTGGATTTTATCCATCATCAGTAGAGATCAAAAGACGATTTTCGACTGGGGTGGCTGAGCAGGCTGACACAATTCTTACAGGTCTCAGTACCTCTCACAGGTGCACAGATGCATCGACACAAGCTCGTCAGCTCAATGACTCGTGGGAGCCTTTTCAAACAGGAACGGGTGGGAGCACACTGCTGACCTCTCAGCACCGTTTGCCCCTTAGCATTTTGGTAAATGAAGTTTGCAGTGCACGCTTACTTGGTATTTTGCTGGAGTGTTCCACCAACGTAGGTGCAGGTTAGTGCTGTACATCTCTAGACACATGTTTCTGGATTTTATCCGTCATCAGTAGAGATCAAAAAACAATTTTTGTCTGGGGTGGCTGAGCAGGCTGCCGCAATTCTTACAGGTCTCAGTACCTCTCACAGGCGCACAGGTGCATCTCCACAAGCTCGTCAGCTCAATGGCTCAAGGGAGCCTTTTCAAACAGGAAATAGTGGGAGCACACTGCTGACTTCCCAGCACAGTTCGCTCCTTTGCATTGTGGTAAATACAGTTTGTACTGCATGCTTACTTGGTATTTTGCTAGTGTTCCACCACATTTGGTGCAGGTGAGTGCTGTACCTCTCTAGACACATGCTTTTCTGGATTCTATCTGTCATCAGTAGAGATCAAAAAACAATTTTCTGGGTGGCTGAGCAGAATGACACAATTCTTACAGGTCTCAGTACCTCTCACAGGCGCACAGGTGCATCTCCACAAGCTCGTCAGCTCAATGGCTCAAGGAAGCCTTTTCAAACAGGAAATAGTGGGAGCACACTGCTGACCTCCCAGCACAGTTCACCCCTTAGCATTATGGTAAATGCAGTTTGTAATGCACACTTACATGGTATTTTGCTGGAGTGTTCCACCAATGTTGGTGCAGGTTAGAGCTGTACATCTCTAGACAAGTGTTTCTGGATTTTATCCGTCATCAGTAGAGATCAAAAAACTATTTTCGTCTGGGGTGGCTGAGCTGGCTGCCACAATTCTTACTGGTCTCAGTACCTCTCACAGGCGCACAGGTGGATCTCCACAAGCTCATCAGCTCAATGGCTCAAGGGAGCCTTTTCAAATAGGAAGGGGTGGGAACACACTGCTGACCTCCCAGCACAGCTCGCCCCTTAGCATTATGGTAAATGCAGTTTGTAGTGCATGCTTGCTTGGTATTTTGCTGAAGTGTTCCACCAAAGTTGGTGCAGGTTAGTGCTGTACATCTCTAGACACATATTTTTCTGGATTTCATCCGTCATCAGTAGAGATCAAAAAACTATTTTTGTCTGAGGTGGCTGAGCAGGCTGCCACAATTCTTACAGGTCTCAGTACCTCTCACAGGTGCATCTCCACAAGCTTGTCAGCTCAATGGCTCAAGGGAGCCTTTTCAAACAGGAAATGGTGGGAGCACACTACTGACCTCCCAGCACAGTTCTCCCCTTAGCATTATGGTAAATTCAGTTTGTAGTGCACGCTTACTTGGTATTTTGCTGGAGTGTTCTACCAAAGTTGGTGCAGGTTAGAGCTGTACATCTCGAGACACGTGTTTCTGGATTTTAATCGTCATCAGTAGATATCAAAAAACAATTTTCGTCTGGGGTGGCTGAGCAGGCTGCCACAATTCTTACAGGTCTCAGTACCTCTCACAGGCGCACAGGTGCATCTCCACAAGCTCTTCAGCTCAATGGCTCTAGGGAGCCTTTTAAAACAGGAAGGGGTGGGAGCACACTGCTGACGTCCCAGCACAGCTCGCCCCTTAGCATTATGGGAAATGCAGTTTGTACTGCACGCTTACTTGGTGTTTTGCTGGAGTGTTCCACCAAAGTTGGTGCAGGTTAGTGCTGTACATCTCTAGACACATGTGTTTCTGGATTTTATAAGTCATCAGTAGAGATCAAAAGACAATTTTCGTCTGGGGTGGCTGAGCAGGCTGACACAATTCTTACAGGTCTCAGTACCTCTCACAGGTGCACAGGTGCATCCCCACAAGCTCGTCAGCTCAATGGCTCAAGGGAGCTATTTCAAACAGGAAGGGGTGGGAGCACACTGCTGACCTCCCAGCACAGTTCGCTCCTTAGCATTATGGTAAAAACAGTTTGTACTGCATGCTTACTTGGTATTTTGCTGGAGTGTTCCACCAAAGTTGGTGCATGTTAGTGCTGTACATCTCTAGACACGTGTTTCTGGATTTTATCCATCATCAATAGAGATCAAAAGACGATTTTAGACTGGGGTGGCTGAGCAGGCTGACACAATTCTTACAGGTCTCAGTACCTCTCACAAGTGCACAGGTGCATCGCCACAAGCTCGTCAGCTCAATGGCTCATGGGAGCCTTTTCAAACAGGAAGGGGTGGGAGCACACTGCTGCCCTCTCAGCACTGTTTGTCCCTTAGCATTTTGGTAAAAACAGTTTGTACTGCATGCTTACTTGGTATTTTGCTGGAGTGTTCCACCAACGTAGGTGCAGGTTAGTGCTGTACATCTCTAGACACATGTTTCTGGATTTTATCCGTCATCAGTAGAGATCAAAAAACAATTTTTGTCTGGGGTGGCTGAGCAGGCTGCCACAATTCTTACAGGTCTCAGTACCTCTCACAGGCACACAGGTGCATCTCCACAAGCTCGTCAGCTCAATGGCTCAAGTAAGCCTTTTCAAACAGGAAATGGTGGGAGCACACTGCTGACCTCCCAGCACAGCTCGTCCCTTAGCATTATGGTAAATGCAGTTTGTACTGCACGCTTACTTGGTATTTTGCTGGAGTGTTTCACCAAAGTTGGTGCAGGTTAGTGCTGTACATCTCTAGATACATGTGTTTCTGGATTTTATACGTCATCAGTAGAGATCAAAAGACAATGTTCGTCTGGGGTGGCTGAGCAGGCTGACACAATTCTTACAGGTCTCAGTACCTCTCACAGGCGCACAGGTGCATCTCCACAAGCTCGTCAGCTCAATGGCTCAAGGGAGCTATTTCAAACTGGAGGGGGTGGGAGCACACTGCTGACTTCCCAGCACAGTTCGCTCCTTAGCATTGTGGTAAATTCAGTTTGTACTGCATGTTTACTTGGTATTTTGCCAGTGTTCCACCAAAGTTGGTGCAGGTTAGTGCTGTACATCTCTAGATACATGTTTTTCTGGATTTTATCTGTCATCAGTAGAGATCAAAAACAATTTTCTGGGTGGCTGAGCAGAATGCCACAATTCTTACAGGTCTCAGTACCTCTCACAGGCGCACAGGTGCATCTCAACAAGCTTGTCAGCTTAATGGCTCTCGGGAGCCTCTTCAAACAGGAAGGGGTCTGAGCACACTGTTGAACTCCCAGCACAGTTCGCCCCTTACCATTATGGTAAATGCAGTTAGTAGTGCACGCTTACTTGGTATTTTGCTAGAGTGTTTCACCAAAGTTGGTGCAGGTTAGAGCTATACATCTCCAGACACGTGTTTCTGGATTTTAACCGTCATCACTAGATATCAAAAAACAATTTTCATCTGGGGTTGCTGAGCAGGCTGCCACAATTCTTACAGGACTCAGTACCTCTCACAGGCGCACAGGTGCCACTCCACAAGCTCGTCAGCTCAATGACTCAAGGGAGCCTTTTCAAACAGGAAGGAGTGGGAGCACACTGCTGACCTCCCAGGACAGCTCGCCCCTTACCATTATGGTAAATGCAGTTTGTAGTGCACGCTTTCTTAGTATTTTGCTGGAGTGTTCCACCAAAGTTGGTGCAGGTTAGTGCTGTACATCTCTAGCCACATGTGTTTCTGGATTTTAACCGTCATCAGTAGATATCAAAAAACTATTTTTTTCTGGGGTGGCTGAGCAGGCTGCCACAATTCTTACAGGTCTCAGTACCTCTCACAGGTGCACAGGTGCATCTCCACAAGCTCTTCAGCTCAATGGCTCTAGGGAGCCTTTTCAAACAGGAAGGGGTGGGAGCACACTGCTGACCTCCCAGCAAAGCTCCCCCCTTAGCATTATGGTAAATGCAGTTTATACTGCACGCTTACTTGGTATTTTGCTGGAGTGTTCCACCAAAGTTGGTGCAGGTTAGTGCTGTACATCTCTAGACACATGTGTTTCTGGATTTTATACGTCATCAGTAGAGATCAATAGACAATTTTCATCTGGGGTGGCTGAGCAGGCTGACACAATTCTTAAACGTCTCAGTACCTCTCACAGGCGCACAGGTGCATCTCCACAAGCTCGTCAGCTCAATCGCTCAAGGGAGCTATTTCAAACAGGTAGGGGTGGGAGCAAACTACTGACCTCCCAGCACAGTTCGCACCCTAGCGTTATGGTAAAAAGAGTTTCTACTGCATGCTTACTTGGTATTTTGCTGGAGTGTTCCACCAAAGTTGGTGCAGGTTAGTGCTGTATATCTCTAGACACGTGTTTCTGGATTGTATCCATCATCAGTAGAGATCAATAGACAATTTTCATCTGGGGTGGCTGAGCAGGCTGACACAATTCTTACAGGTCTCAGTACCTCTCACAGGTGAATCTCCACAAGCTTGTCAGCTCAATGGCTCAAGGGAGCCTATTCAAACAGGAAGGGGTGGGAGCACAGTGCTGACATCCCAGCACAGTTCGCCCCTTCGCATTATGGTAAAAGCAGTTTGTAGTGCACGCTTACTTGGTATTTTGCTGGAGTGTTCCACCAACGTAGGTGCAGGTTAGTGCTGTACATCTCTAGACACATTTGTTTCTGGATTTTATCCGTTTTCAGAAGAGATCCAAAAACAATTTTCGTCTGGGTGGCTGAGCAGGCTACCACAATTCTTACAGGTCTCAGTACCTCTGACAGGCACACAGGTGCATCTCCACAAGCTCGTCAGCTCAATGACTCAAGTAAGCCTTTTCAAACAGGAAGGGGTGGGAGCACACTGCTGACCTCCCAGCACAGTTCGCTCCTTAGCATTTTTGTAAATACAGTTTGTACTGCATGCTTACTTGGTATTTTGCTGGAGTGTTCCACCAAAGTTGGTGCAGGTTAGTGCTGTACATCTCTAGACACATGTTTTTCTGGATTTTATCTGTCAACAGTAGAGATCAAAAAACAATTTTCTGGGGTGGCTGAGCAGGCTGCCTCAATTCTTACAGGTCTCAGTACCTCTCACAGGTGCACAGGTGCATCTCCACAAGCTCTTCAGCTCAATGGCTCAAGGGAGCCTTTTCAAACAGGTAGGGGTGGGAGCACACTGCTGACCTCCCAGCACAGCTCGTCCCTTAGCATTATGGTAAATACAGTTTGTACTGCATGCTTACTTGGTATTTTGCTGGAGTGTTCCACCAAAGTTGGTGCAGGTTAGTGCTGTACATCTCTAGCCACATGTGTTTATGGATTTTATCCGTCATCAGTAGAGATCAAAAAACAATTTTCGTCTAGGTGGCTGAGCAGGCTGCCACAATTCTTACAGGTCTCAGTACCTCTCACAGGCACACAGGTGCATCTCCACAAGCTCTTCAGCTCAATGGCTTAAGGGAGACTTTTCAAACAGGAAATGGTGGGAACCCACTGCTGACCTCCCAGTACAGTTCTCCCCTTAGCATTATGGTAAATTTAGTTTGTAGTGCACGCTTACTTGGAATTTTGCTGGAGTGTTCCACCAAAGTTGGTGCAGGTTAGAGCTGTACATCTCGAGACACGTGTTTCTGGATTTTAATCGTCATCAGTAGATATCAAAAAACAATTTTCATCTGGGGTGGCTGAGCAGGCTGCCACAATTCTTACAGGTCTCAGTACCTCTCACAGGCGCACAGGTGCATCTCCAAAAGCTCTTCAGCTCAATGGCTCTAGGGAGCCTTTTCAAACAGGAAGGGGTGGGAGCACACTGCTGACCTCCCAGCACAGCTCGCCCCTTAGCATTATGGTAAATGCAGTTTGTACTGCATGCTTACTTGGTATTTTGCTGGAGTGTTCCACCAAAGTTGTTTCATGTTAGTGCTGTAGATCTCTAGACACGTGTTTCTGGATTTTATCCATCATCAGTAGAGATCAAAAGACGATTTTCGACTGGGGTGACTGAGAAGGCTGACACAATTCTTTCAGGTCTCAGTATCCCTCACAGGCACACAGGTGCATCTCCACAAGCTCATCAGCTCAATGGCTCAAGGGAGCTATTTCAAACAGGAAGGGGTGGGAGCACACTGCTGACCTCCCAGCACAGCTCGCCCCTTAGCATTATGGTAAATGCAGTTTGTACTGCATGCTTACTTGGTATTTTGCTGGAGTGTTCCACCAAAGTTGGTTCATGTTAGTGCTGTACATCTCTAGACACGTGTTTCTGGATTTTATCCATCATCAGTAGAGATCAAAAGACGATTTTCGACTGGGGTGACTGAGAAGGCTGACACAATTCTTACAGGTCTCAGTATCCCTCACAGGCACACAGGTGCATCTCCACAAGCTCATCAGCTCAATGGCTCAAGGGAGCTATTTCAAACAGGAAGGGGTGGGAGCACACTTCTGACCCCCCAGCACAGTTTGCCCCTTAGCATTTTGGTAAATGAAGTTTGTAGTGCACGCTTACTTGGTATTTTGCTGGAGTGTTCCACCAACGTAGGTGCAGGTTAGTGCTGTACATCTCTAGACACATGTTTCTGGATTTTATCCGTCATCAGTAGAGATCAAAAAACAATTTTTGTCTGGGGTGGCTGAGCAGGCTGCCACAATTCTTACAGGTCTCAGTACCTCTCGCAGGCACACAGGTGCATCTCCACAAGCTCATCAGCTCAATGGCTCAAGGGAGCTATTTCAAACAGAAAGGGGTGGGAGCACACTGCTGACCTCCCAGCACAGTTCACTCCTTAGCATTATGGTAAATACAGTTTGTACTGCATGCTTACTTGGTATTTTGCTGGAGTGTTCCACCAAAGTTGGTTCATGTTAGTGCTGTACATCTCTAGACACGTGTTTCTGGATTTTATCCATCATCAGTAGAGATCAAAAGACGATTTTTGACTGGGGTGACTGAGCAGGCTGACACAATTCTTACAGGTCTCAGTATCTCTCACAGGCACACAGGTGCATCTCCACAAGCTCATCAGCTCAATGGCTCAAGGGAGGTATTTCAAACAGGAAGGGGTGGGAGCACACTTCTGACCTCCCAGCACAGTTTGCCCCTGAGCATTTTGGTAAATGAAGTTTGTAGTGCACGCTTACTTGGTATTTTGCTGGAGTGTTCCACCAACGTAGGTGCAGATTAGTGCTGTACATCTCTAGACACATGTTTCTGGATTTTATCCGTCATCAGTAGAGATCAAAAAACAATTTTTGTCTGGGGTGGCTGAGCAGGCTGCCACAATTCTTACAGGTCTCAGTACCTCTCGCAGGCACACAGGTGCATCCCCACAAGCTCGTCAGCTCAATGGCTCAAGGGAGCTATTTCAAACAGGAAGGGGTGGGAGCACACTGCTGACCTCCCAGCACAGTTCGCTCCTTAGCATTATGGTAAAAACAGTTTGTACTGCATGCTTACTTGGTATTTTGCTGGAGTGTTCCACCAAAGTTGGTGCATGTTAGTGCTGTACATCTCTAGACACGTGTTTCTGGATTTTATCCATCATCAATAGAGATCAAAAGACGATTTTAGACTGGGGTGGCTGAGCAGGCTGACACAATTCTTACAGGTCTCAGTACCTCTCACAAGTGCACAGGTGCATCGCCACAAGCTCGTCAGCTCAATGGCTCATGGGAGCCTTTTCAAACAGGAAGGGGTGGGAGCACACTGCTGCCCTCTCAGCACTGTTTGTCCCTTAGCATTTTGGTAAAAACAGTTTGTACTGCATGCTTACTTGGTATTTTGCTGGAGTGTTCCACCAACGAAGGTGCAGGTTAGTGCTGTACATCTCTAGACACATGTTTCTGGATTTTATCCGTCATCAGTAGAGATCAAAAAACAATTTTTGTCTGGGGTGGCTGAGCAGGCTGCCACAATTCTTACAGGTCTCAGTACCTCTCACAGGCACACAGGTGCATCTCCACAAGCTCGTCAGCTCAATGGCTCAAGTAAGCCTTTTCAAACAGGAAATGGTGGGAGCACACTGCTGACCTCCCAGCACAGCTCGTCCCTTAGCATTATGGTAAATGCAGTTTGTACTGCACGCTTACTTGGTATTTTGCTGGAGTGTTTCACCAAAGTTGGTGCAGGTTAGTGCTGTACATCTCTAGACACATGTGTTTCTGGATTTTATACGTCATCAGTAGAGATCAAAAGACAATGTTCGTCTGGGGTGGCTGAGCAGGCTGACACAATTCTTACAGGTCTCAGTACCTCTCACAGGCGCACAGGTGCATCTCCACAAGCTCGTCAGCTCAATGGCTCAAGGGAGCTATTTCAAACTGGAGGGGGTGGGAGCACACTGCTGACTTCCCAGCACAGTTCGCTCCTTAGCATTGTGGTAAATTCAGTTTGTACTGCATGTTTACTTGGTATTTTGCCAGTGTTCCACCAAAGTTGGTGCAGGTTAGTGCTGTACATCTCTAGATACATGTTTTTCTGGATTTTATCTGTCATCAGTAGAGATCAAAAACAATTTTCTGGGTGGCTGAGCAGAATGCCACAATTCTTACAGGTCTCAGTACCTCTCACAGGCGCACAGGTGCATCTCAACAAGCTTGTCAGCTTAATGGCTCTCGGGAGCCTCTTCAAACAGGAAGGGGTCTGAGCACACTGTTGAACTCCCAGCACAGTTCGCCCCTTACCATTATGGTAAATGCAGTTAGTAGTGCACGCTTACTTGGTATTTTGCTAGAGTGTTTCACCAAAGTTGGTGCAGGTTAGAGCTATACATCTCCAGACACGTGTTTCTGGATTTTAACCGTCATCACTAGATATCAAAAAACAATTTTCATCTGGGGTTGCTGAGCAGGCTGCCACAATTCTTACAGGACTCAGTACCTCTCACAGGCGCACAGGTGCCACTCCACAAGCTCGTCAGCTCAATGACTCAAGGGAGCCTTTTCAAACAGGAAGGAGTGGGAGCACACTGCTGACCTCCCAGGACAGCTCGCCCCTTAGCATTATGGTAAATGCAGTTTGTAGTGCACGCTTTCTTAGTATTTTGCTGGAGTGTTCCACCAAAGTTGGTGCAGGTTAGTGCTGTACATCTCTAGCCACATGTGTTTCTGGATTTTAACCGTCATCAGTAGATATCAAAAAACTATTTTTTTCTGGGGTGGCTGAGCAGGCTGCCACAATTCTTACAGGTCTCAGTACCTCTCACAGGTGCACAGGTGCATCTCCACAAGCTCTTCAGCTCAATGGCTCTAGGGAGCCTTTTCAAACAGGAAGGGGTGGGAGCACACTGCTGACCTCCCAGCAAAGCTCCCCCCTTAGCATTATGGTAAATGCAGTTTATACTGCACGCTTACTTGGTATTTTGCTGGAGTGTTCCACCAAAGTTGGTGCAGGTTAGTGCTGTACATCTCTAGACACATGTGTTTCTGGATTTTATACGTCATCAGTAGAGATCAATAGACAATTTTCGTCTGGGGTGGCTGAGCAGGCTGACACAATTCTTAAACGTCTCAGTACCTCTCACAGGCGCACAGGTGCATCTCCACAAGCTCGTCAGCTCAATCGCTCAAGGGAGCTATTTCAAACAGGTAGGGGTGGGAGCAAACTACTGACCTCCCAGCACAGTTCGCTCCCTAGCGTTATGGTAAAAAGAGTTTCTACTTCATGCTTACTTGGTATTTTGCTGGAGTGTTCCACCAAAGTTGGTGCAGGTTAGTGCTGTATATCTCTAGACACGTGTTTCTGGATTGTATCCATCATCAGTAGAGATCAATAGACAATTTTCATCTGGGGTGGCTGAGCAGGCTGACACAATTCTTACAGGTCTCAGTACCTCTCACAGGTGAATCTCCACAAGCTTGTCAGCTCAATGGCTCAAGGGAGCCTATTCAAACAGGAAGGGGTGGGAGCACAGTGCTGACATCCCAGCACAGTTCGCCCCTTCGCATTATGGTAAAAGCAGTTTGTAGTGCACGCTTACTTGGTATTTTGCTGGAGTGTTCCACCAACGTAGGTGCAGGTTAGTGCTGTACATCTCTAGACACATTTGTTTCTGGATTTTATCCGTTTTCAGAAGAGATCCAAAAACAATTTTCGTCTGGGTGGCTGAGCAGGCTACCACAATTCTTACAGGTCTCAGTACCTCTGACAGGCACACAGGTGCATCTCCACAAGCTCGTCAGCTCAATGACTCAAGTAAGCCTTTTCAAACAGGAAGGGGTGGGAGCACACTGCTGACCTCCCAGCACAGTTCGCTCCTTAGCATTTTTGTAAATACAGTTTGTACTGCATGCTTACTTGGTATTTTGCTGGAGTGTTCCACCAAAGTTGGTGCAGGTTAGTGCTGTACATCTCTAGACACATGTTTTTCTGGATTTTATCTGTCAACAGTAGAGATCAAAAAACAATTTTCTGGGGTGGCTGAGCAGGCTGCCTCAATTCTTACAGGTCTCAGTACCTCTCACAGGTGCACAGGTGCATCTCCACAAGCTCTTCAGCTCAATGGCTCAAGGGAGCCTTTTCAAACAGGTAGGGGTGGGAGCACACTGCTGACCTCCCAGCACAGCTCGTCCCTTAGCATTATGGTAAATACAGTTTGTACTGCATGCTTACTTGGTATTTTGCTGGAGTGTTCCACCAAAGTTGGTGCAGGTTAGTGCTGTACATCTCTAGCCACATGTGTTTATGGATTTTATCCGTCATCAGTAGAGATCAAAAAACAATTTTCGTCTAGGTGGCTGAGCAGGCTGCCACAATTCTTACAGGTCTCAGTACCTCTCACAGGCACACAGGTGCATCTCCACAAGCTCTTCAGCTCAATGGCTTAAGGGAGACTTTTCAAACAGGAAATGGTGGGAGCCCACTGCTGACCTCCCAGTACAGTTCTCCCCTTAGCATTATGGTAAATTTAGTTTGTAGTGCACGCTTACTTGGAATTTTGCTGGAGTGTTCCACCAAAGTTGGTGCAGGTTAGAGCTGTACATCTCGAGACACGTGTTTCTGGATTTTAATCGTCATCAGTAGATATCAAAAAACAATTTTCATCTGGGGTGGCTGAGCAGGCTGCCACAATTCTTACAGGTCTCAGTACCTCTCACAGGCGCACAGGTGCATCTCCAAAAGCTCTTCAGCTCAATGGCTCTAGGGAGCCTTTTCAAACAGGAAGGGGTGGGAGCACACTGCTGACCTCCCAGCACAGCTCGCCCCTTAGCATTATGGTAAATGCAGTTTGTACTGCATGCTTACTTGGTATTTTGCTGGAGTGTTCCACCAAAGTTGGTTCATGTTAGTGCTGTAGATCTCTAGACACGTGTTTCTGGATTTTATCCATCATCAGTAGAGATCAAAAGACGATTTTCGACTGGGGTGACTGAGAAGGCTGACACAATTCTTTCAGGTCTCAGTATCCCTCACAGGCACACAGGTGCATCTCCACAAGCTCATCAGCTCAATGGCTCAAGGGAGCTATTTCAAACAGGAAGGGGTGGGAGCACACTGCTGACCTCCCAGCACAGCTCGCCCCTTAGCATTATGGTAAATGCAGTTTGTACTGCATGCTTACTTGGTATTTTGCTGGAGTGTTCCACCAAAGTTGGTTCATGTTAGTGCTGTACATCTCTAGACACGTGTTTCTGGATTTTATCCATCATCAGTAGAGATCAAAAGACGATTTTCGACTGGGGTGACTGAGAAGGCTGACACAATTCTTACAGGTCTCAGTATCCCTCACAGGCACACAGGTGCATCTCCACAAGCTCATCAGCTCAATGGCTCAAGGGAGCTATTTCAAACAGGAAGGGGTGGGAGCACACTTCTGACCCCCCAGCACAGTTTGCCCCTTAGCATTTTGGTAAATGAAGTTTGTAGTGCACGCTTACTTGGTATTTTGCTGGAGTGTTCCACCAACGTAGGTGCAGGTTAGTGCTGTACATCTCTAGACACATGTTTCTGGATTTTATCCGTCATCAGTAGAGATCAAAAAACAATTTTTGTCTGGGGTGGCTGAGCAGGCTGTCACAATTCTTACAGGTCTCAGTACCTCTCGCAGGCACACAGGTGCATCTCCACAAGCTCATCAGCTCAATGGCTCAAGGGAGCTATTTCAAACAGAAAGGGGTGGGAGCACACTGCTGACCTCCCAGCACAGTTCACTCCTTAGCATTATGGTAAATACAGTTTGTACTGCATGCTTACTTGGTATTTTGCTGGAGTGTTCCACCAAAGTTGGTTCATGTTAGTGCTGTACATCTCTAGACACGTGTTTCTGGATTTTATCCATCATCAGTAGAGATCAAAAGACGATTTTTGACTGGGGTGACTGAGCAGGCTGACACAATTCTTACAGGTCTCAGTATCTCTCACAGGCACACAGGTGCATCTCCACAAGCTCATCAGCTCAATGGCTCAAGGGAGGTATTTCAAACAGGAAGGGGTGGGAGCACACTTCTGACCTCCCAGCACAGTTTGCCCCTGAGCATTTTGGTAAATGAAGTTTGTAGTGCACGCTTACTTGGTATTTTGCTGGAGTGTTCCACCAACGTAGGTGCAGATTAGTGCTGTACATCTCTAGACACATGTTTCTGGATTTTATCCGTCATCAGTAGAGATCAAAAAACAATTTTTGTCTGGGGTGGCTGAGCAGGCTGCCACAATTCTTACAGGTCTCAGTACCTCTCGCAGGCACACAGGTGCATCTCCACAAGCTCATCAGCTCAATGGCTCAAGGGAGCTATTTCAAACAGAAAGGGGTGGGAGCACACTGCTGACCTCCCAGCACAGTTCGCTCCTTAGCATTATGGTAAATACAGTTTGTACTGCATGCTTACTTGGTATTTTGCTGGAGTCTTCCACCAAAGTTGGTGCAGGTTAGTGCTTTACATCTCTAGACACATGTTTTTCTGGATTTTATCTGTCATCAGTAGAGATCAAAAGACAATTTTCGTCTGGGGTGGCTTAGCAGGCTTACACAATTCTTACAGGTCTCAGTACCTCTCACAGGCGCACAGGTGCATCTCCACAAGCTCATCAGCTCAATAGCTCAAGGGAGCTATTTCAAACAGGAAGGGGTGGGAGCACACTGCTGACCTCCCAGCACAGTTCGCTCCTTAGCATTATGGTAAATACAGTTTGAACTGCATGCTTACTCGGTATTTTGCTGGAGTGTTCCACCAAAGTTGGTGCAGGTTAGTGCTGTATATCTCTAGACACGTGTTTCTGGATTTTATCCATCATCAGTAGAGATCAATAGACAATTTTCGTCTGGGGTGGCTGAGCAGGCTGACACAATTCTTACAGGTGTCAGTACCTCTCACAGGTGCACAGGTGCATCTCCACAAGCTCGTCAGCTCAATGGCTCAAGGAAACCTATTCAAACAGGAAGGGGTGGGAGCATAGTGCTGACCTCCCAGCACAGTTCGCCCCTTCGCATTATGGTAAAAGCAGTTTGTAGTGCACGCTTACTTGGTATTTTGCTGGAGTGTTCCACCAACGTAGGTGCAGGTTAGTGCTGTACATCTCTAGACACATTTGTTTCTGGATTTTATCCGTTATCAGAAGAGATCAAAAAACAATTTTCGTCTGGGGTGGCTGAGCAGGCTGCCACAATTCTTACAGGTCTCAGTACCTCTGACAGGCACACAGGTGCATCTCCACAAGCTCGTCAGCTCAATGACTCAAGTAAGCCTCTTCAAACAGGAAATGGTGGGAGCACACTGCTGTCCTCCCAGCACAGTTCGCCCCTTAGCATTATGGTAAATGCAGTTTGTACTGCACGTTTACTTGGTATTTTGCTGGAGTGTTCCACCAAAGCTGGTGCAGGTTAGTGCTGTACATCTCTAGACACATGTGTTTCTGGATTTTATACGTCATCAGTAGAGATCAAAAGACAATTTTCGTCTGGGGTGGCTGAGCAGGCTGCCACAATTCTTACAGGTCTCAGTAACTCTTCCAGGGGCACAGGAGCATCTCCACAAGCTCTTCAGCTCAATGGCTCTAGGAAGCCTTTTCAAACAGGAAGGGGTCTGAGCACACTGTTGAACTCCCAGCACAGCTCACCCCTTAGCATTATGGTAAATGCAGTTTGTACTGCATGCTTACTTGGTATTTTGCTGGAGTGTTCCACCAAAGATAGTGCAGGTTAGTGCTGTACATCTCTACACACATGTTTTTCTGGATTTTATCTGTCATCAGTAGAGATCAAAAGACAATTTTCGTCTGGGGTGGCTGAGCAGGCTGACTCAATTCTTACAGGTCTCAGTACCTCTCACAGGCGCACAGGTGCATCTCCACAAGCTCATCAGCTCAATGGCTCAAGGGAGCTATTTCAAACAGGAAGCGGTGGAAGCACACTGCTGACCTCCCAGCACAGTTCGCTCCTTAGCATTATGGTAAATACAGTGTTTAGTGCACGCTTGCTTGGTATGTTGCTGGAGTGTTCCACCAAAGTTGGTGCACGTTAGTGCTGTACATCTCTAGCCACATGTGTTTCTGTATTTTATCTGTCATCAGAAGAGATCAAAAAACAATTTTCGTCTGGGTGGCTGAGCAGAATGCCACAATTCTTACACGTCTCAGTACCTCTCACAGGCGCACAGGTGCATCTCCACAAGCTCGTCAGCTCAGTGGCTCAATGGAGCCTTTTCGAACAGGAAGGGGTGGGAGCACACTGCTGACCTCCCAGCACAGTTCGTCCCTTAGCATTATGGTAAATGCAATTTGTACTGCATGCTTACTTGGTATTTTGGTGGAGTGTTCCACCAAAGTTGTTGCAGGTTAGTGCTGTACATCTCGAGACACGTGTTTCTGGATTTTAATCGTCATCAGTAGATATCAAAAAACAATTTTCGTCTGGGGTGGCTGAGCAGGCCGCCACAATTCTTACAGGTCTCAGTACCTCTCACAGGCGCACAGGTGCATTTCCACAAGCTCTTCAGCTCATTGGCTCTAGGGAGCCTTTTCAAAAAGGAAGGGGTGGGAACACACTGCTGACCTCCCAGCACAGCTCGCCCCTTAGCATTATGGTAAATACAGTTTGTACTGCACGCTTACTTGGTATTTTGCTGGAGTGTTCCACCAAAGCTGGTGCAGGTTAGTGCTGTACATCTCTAGACACATGTGTTTCTGGATTTTATACGTCATCAGTAGAGATCAAAAGACAATTTTCGTCTGGGGTGGCTGAGCAGGCTGACACAATTCTTACAGGTCTCAGTACCTCTCGCAGGCACACAGGTGCATCTCCACAAGCTCATCAGCTCAATGGCTCAAGGGAGCTATTTCAAACAGAAAGGGGTGGGAGCACACTGCTGACCTCCCAGCACAGTTCGCTCCTTAGCATTATGGTAAATACAGTTTGTACTGCATGCTTACTTGGTATTTTGCTGGAGTGTTCCACCAAAGTTGGTTCATGTTAGTGCTGTACATCTCTAGACACGTGTTTCTGGATTTTATCCATCATCAGTAGAGATCAAAAGACGATTTTCGACTGGGGTGACTGAGCAGGCTGACACAATTCTTACAGGTCTCAGTATCTCTCACAGGCACACAGGTGCATCTCCACAAGCTCATCAGCTCAATGGCTCAAGGGAGCTATTTCAAACAGGAGGGGTGGGAGCACACTGCTGACCTCCCAGCACAGTTCTCTCCTTAGTATTATGGTAAATACAGTTTGTACTGCATGCTTACTTGGTATTTTGCTGGAGTGTTCCACCAAAGTTGGTGCAGGTTAGTGCTGTACATCTCTAGACACATGTTTTTCTGGATTTTATCTGTCATCAGTAGAGATCAAAAAACAATTTTCTGGGGTGGCTGAGCAGGCTGCCACAATTCTTACAGGTCTCAGTACCTCTCAAAGGCGCACAGGTGCATCTCCACAACCTCGTCAGCTCAATGGCTCAATGGAGCCTTTTCAAACTGAAAGGGGTGGGAGCACACTGCTGACCTCCCAGCACAGCTCACCCCTTAGCATTATGGTAAATGCAGTTTGTAGTGCACGCTTACTTGGTATGTTGGTGGAGTGTTCCACCAAAGTTGGTTCATGTTAGTGCTGTACATCTCTAGACACGTGTTTCTGGATTTTATCCATCATCAGTAGAGATCAAAAGACGATTTTCGACTGGGGTGACTGAGCAGGCTGACACAATTCTTACAGGTCTCAGTATCTCTCACAGGCACACAGGTGCATCTCCACAAGCTCATCAGCTCAATGGCTCAAGGGAGCTATTTCAAACAGAAAGGGGGGGGAGCACACTGCTGACCTCCCAGCACAGTTCGCTCCTTAGCATTATGGTAAATACAAATTGTACTGCATGCTTACTTGGTATTTTGCTGGAGTCTTCCACCAAAGTTGGTGCAGGTTAGTGCTTTACATCTCTAGACACATGTTTTTCTGGATTTTATCTGTCATCAGTAGAGATCAAAAGACAATTTTCGTCTGGGGTGGCTTAGCAGGCTTACACAATTCTTACAGGTCTCAGTACCTCTCACAGGCGCACAGGTGCATCTCCACAAGGTCATCAGCTCAATAGCTCAAGGGAGCTATTTCAAACAGGAAGGGGTGGGAGCACACTGCTGACCTCCCAGCACAGTTCGCTCCTTAGCAATATGGTAAATACAGTTTGTACTGCATGCTTACTTGGTATTTTGCTGGAGTGTTCCACCAAAGTTGGTGCAGGTTAGTGCTGTATATCTCTAGACACGTGTTTCTGGATTTTATCCATCATCAGTAGAGATCAATAGACAATTTTCGTCTGGGGTGGCTGAGCAGGCTGACACAATTCTTACAGGTGTCAGTACCTCTCACAGGTGCACAGGTGCATCTCCACAAGCTTGTCAGCTCAATGGCTCAAGGGAACCTATTCAAACAGGAAGGGGTGGGAGCACAGTGCTGACCTCCCAGCACAGTTCGCCCCTTAGCATTATGGTAAATGCAGTTTGTACTGCACGTTTACTTGGTATTTTGCTGGAGTGTTCCACCAAAGCTGGTGCAGGTTAGTGCTGTACATCTCTAGACACATGTGTTTCTGGGTTTTATACGTCATCAGTAGATATCAAAAGACAATTTTCGTCTGGGGTGGCTGAGCAGGCTGCCACAATTCTTACAGGTCTCAGTAACTCTCCCAGGCGCACAGGTGCATCTCCACAAGCTCTTCAGCTCAATGGCTCTAGGAAGCCTTTTCAAACAGGAAGGGGTCTGAGCACACTGTTGAACTCCCAGCACAGCTCGCCCCTTAGCATTATGGTAAATGCAGTTTGTACTGCATGCTTACTTGCTATTTTGCTGGAGTGTTCCACCAAAGATAGTGCAGGTTAGTGCTGTACATCTCTAGACACATGTTTTTCTGGATTTTATCTGTCATCAGTAGAGATCAAAAGACAATTTTCGTCTGGGGTGACTGAGCAGGCTGACTCAATTCTTACAGGTCTCAGTACCTCTCACAGGCGCACAGGTGCATCTCCACAAGCTCATCAGCTCAATGGCTCAAGGGAGCTATTTCAAACAGGAAGCGGTGGAAGCACACTGCTGACCTCCCAGCACAGTTCGCTCCTTAGCATTATGGTAAATACAGTGTGTAGTGCACGCTTGCTTGGTATGTTGCTGGAGTGTTCCACCAAAGTTGGTGCACGTTAGTGCTGTACATCTCTAGCCACATGTGTTTCTGTATTTTATCTGTCATCAGAAGAGATCAAAAAACAATTTCCGTCTGGGTGGCTGAGCAGAATGCCACAATTCTTACACGTCTCAGTACCTCTCACAGGCACACAGGTGCATCTCCACAAGCTCGTCAGCTCAATGGCTCAATGGAGCCTTTTCGAACAGGAAGGGGTGGGAGCACACTGCTGACCTCCCAGCACAGTTCGTCCCTTAGCATTAAGGTAAATGCAATTTGTACTGCATGCTTACTTGGTATTTTGCTGGAGTGTTCCACCAAAGCTGGTGCAGGTTAGTGCTGTACATCTCTAGACACATGTGTTTCTGGATTTTATACGTCATCAGTAGAGATCAAAAGACAATTTTCGTCTGGGGTGGCTGAGCAGGCTGACACAATTCTTACAGGTCTCAGTACCTCTCACAGCCGCAGAGGTGCATCTCCACAAGCTCATCAGCTCAATGGCTCAAGGGAGCTATTTCAAACAGGAGGGGTGGGAGCACACTGCTGACCTCCCAGCACAGTTCTCTCCTTAGTATTATGGTAAATACAGTTTGTACTGCATTCTTACTTGCTATTTTGCTGGAGTGTTCCACCAAAGTTGGTGCAGGTTAGTGCTGTACATCTCTAGACACATGATTTTCTGGATTTTATCTGTCATCAGTAGAGATCAAAAAACAATTTTCTGGGGTGGCTGAGCAGGCTGCCACCATTCTTACAGGTCTCAGTACCTCTCAAAGGCGCACAGGTGCATCTCCACAAGCTCGTCAGCTCAATGGCTCAAGGGAGCTATTTCAAACAGGAAGGGGTGGGAGCACACTGCTGACCTCCCAGCACAGTTCGCTCCTTAGTATTATGGTAAATACAGTTTGTACTGCATGCTTACTTGGTATTTTGCTGGAGTGTTCCACCAAAGTTGGTGCAGGTTAGTGCTGTACATCTCTAGACACATGTTTTTCTGGATTTTATCTGTCATCAGTAGAGATCAAAAAACTATTTTCTGGGGTGGCTGAGCAGGCTGCCACAATTCTTACAGGTCTCAGTACCTCTCAAAGGCGCACAGGTGCATCTCCACAAGCTCGTCAGATCAATGGCTCAATGGAGCCTTTTCAAACTGGAAGGGGTGGGAGCACACTGCTGACCTCCCAGCACAGCTCACCCCTTAGCATTATGGTAAATGCAGTTTGTAGTGCACGCTTACTTGGTATGTTGGTGGAGTGTTCCACCAAAGTTGGTGCAGGTTAGTGCTGTACATCTCTAGACACATGTGTTTCTGGATTTTATATGTCATCAGTAGAGATCAAAAGACAATTTTCGTCTGGGGTGGCAGAGCAGGCTGACACAATTCTTACAGGTCTCAGTACCTCTCACATGCGCAGAGGTGCATCTCCACAAGCTCATCAGCTCAATGGCTCAAGGGAGCCTTTTCAAACAGGAAGGGGTGGGAGCACACTGCTGACCTCCCAGCACAGTTCGCTCCTTAGTATTATGGTAAATACAGTTTGTACTGCATGCTTACTTGGTATTTTGCTGGAGTGTTCCACCAAAGTTGGTGCAGGTTAGTGCTGTACATCTCTAGACACATGTTTTTCTGGATTTTATCTGTCATCAGTAGAGATCAAAAAACTATTTTCTGGGGTGGCTGAGCAGGCTGCCACAATTCTTACAGGTCTCAGTACCTCTCAAAGGCGCACAGGTGCATCTCCACAAGCTCGTCAGATCAATGGCTCAATGGAGCCTTTTCAAACTGGAAGGGGTGGGAGCACACTGCTGACCTCCCAGCACAGCTCACCCCTTAGCATTATGGTAAATGCAGTTTGTAGTGCACGCTTACTTGGTATGTTGATGGAGTGTTCCACTAAAGTTGGTGCAGGTTAGTGCTGTACATCTCTAGACACGTGTTTCTGGATTTTATCCATCATCAGAAGAGATCAAAAGACGATTTTCGACTAGGGTGGCTGAGCAGGCTGACACATTTCTTACAGGTCTCAGTACCTCTCACAGGCGCACAGGTGCATCTCCACAAGCTCGTCAGCTCAATGGCTCATGAGAGCCTTTTCAAACAGGAAGGGGTGGGAGCACACTGCTGACCTCCCAGCACAGATTGCCCCTTAGCATTTTGGTAAATGAAGTTTGCAGTGCACGCTTACTTGGTATTTTGCTGGAGTGTTCCACCAACGTAGGTGCAGGTTAGTGCTGTACATCTCTAGACACATGTTTCTGGATTTTATCCGTAATCAGTAGAGATCAAAAAATTATTTTTGTCTGGGGTGGCTGAGCTGGCTGCTACAATTCTTACAGGTCTCAGTACCTCTCAGGGGCACACAGGTGCATCTCCACAAGCTCGTCAGCTCAATGGCTCAAGTAAGCCTTTTCAAACAGGAAATGGTGGGAGCACACTGCTGACCTCCCAGCACAGCTCGCCCCTTAGCATTATGGTAAATGCAGTTTGTACTGCACGCTTACTTGGTATTTTGCTGGAGTGTTCCACCAAAGCTGGTGCAGGTTAGTGCTGTACATCTCTAGACACATGTGTTTCTGGATTTTATACGTCATCAGTAGAGATCAAAAGACAATTTTCGTCTGGGGTGGCTGAGCAGGCTGACACAATTCTTACAGGTCTCAGTACCTCTCACAGGCGCAGAGGTGCATCTCCACAAGCTCATCAGCTCAATGGCTAAAGGGAGCTATTTCAAAAAGGAAGGGGTGGGAACACACTGCTGACCTCCCAGCACAGCTCGCCCCTTAGCATTATGGTAAATACAGTTTGTACTGCACGCTTACTTGGTATTTTGCTGGAGTGTTCCACCAAAGCTGGTGCAGGTTAGTGCTGTACATCTCTAGACACATGTGTTTCTGGATTTTATACGTCATCAGTAGAGATCAAAAGACAATTTTCGTCTGGGGTGGCTGAGCAGGCTGACATAATTCTTACAGGTCTCAGTACCTCTCACAGGCGCAGAGGTGCATCTCCAAAAGCTCATCAGCTCAATGGCTCAAGGGAGCTATTTCAAACAGGAGGGGTGGGAGCACACTGCTGACCTCCCAGCACAGTTCTCTCCTTAGTATTATGGTAAATACAGTTTGTACTGCATGCTTACTTGGTATTTTGCTGGAGTGTTCCACCAAAGTTGGTGCAGGTTAGTGCTGTACATCTCTAGACACATGTTTTTCTGGATTTTATCTGTCATCAGTAGAGATCAAAAAACAATTTTCTGGGGTGGCTGAGCAGGCTGCCACAATTCTTACAGGTCTCAGTACCTCTCAAAGGCGCACAGGTGCATCTCCACAAGCTCGTCAGATCAATGGCTCAATGGAGCCTTTTCAAACTGGAAGGGGTGGGAGCACGCTGCTGACCTCCCAGCACAGCTCACCCCTTAGCATTATGGTAAATGCAGTTTGTAGTGCACGCTTACTTGGTATGTTGATGGAGTGTTCCACTAAAGTTGGTGCAGGTTAGTGCTGTACATCTCTAGACACGTGTTTCTGGATTTTATCCATCATCAGAAGAGATCAAAAGACGATTTTCGACTGGGGTGGCTGAGCAGGCTGACACAATTCTTACAGGTCTCAGTACCTCTCCCAGGCGCACAGGTGCATCTCCACAAGCTCGTCAGCTCAATGGCTCATGAGAGTCTTTTCAAACAGGAAGGGGTGGGAGCACACTGCTGACCTCCCAGCACAGATTGCCCCTTAGCATTTTGGTAAATGAAGTTTGCAGTGCACGCTTACTTGGTATTTTGCTGGAGTGTTCCACCAACGTAGGTGCAGGTTAGTGCTGTACATCTCTAGACACACGTTTCGGGATTTTATCCGTAATCAGTAGAGATCAAAAAACTATTTTTGTCTGGGGTGGCTGAGCTGGCTGCTACTATTCTTACAGGTCTCAGTACCTCTCAGGGGCACACAGGTGCATCTCCACAAGCTCGTCAGCTCAATGGCTCAAGTAAGCCTTTTCAAACAGGAAATGGTGGGAGGACAATGCTGACCTCCCAGCACAGCTTGCTCCTTAGCATTATAGTAAATGCATTTTTTACTGAACGCTTACTTGGTATTTTGCTAGAGTGTTCCCCCAAAGTTGGTGCAGGTTAGTGCTGTATATCTCTAGACACATGTTTTTCTGGATTTTATCTGTCATCAGTAGAGATCAAAAGACAATTTTCTGGGGCAGCTGAGCAGGCTGCCACAATTCTTACAGGTCTCAGTACCTCTCAAAGGCGCACAGGTGCATCTCCACAAGCTCGTCAGCTCAATGGCTCAATGGAGCCTTTTCAAACTGAAAGGGGTGGGAGCACACTGCTGACCTCCCAGCACAGCTCACCTGTGAGACCGGCCTCACGGCGTTGCCCTCCCAATCATCCAGCCAACCTGCAACCACCCTCAAGACACGACATCTCCGACTCCGGCCGCCCCAGCCACCCAGATCCGAGGGCCGGCCAGAGCCCTGACAGACTCGACACCCTACCACGCATGTCCGACCGAGGGAGCGGGAACCCTCGAGCCAGACCCAAAGGCGCCAGCCCAGTCACACCTCGGGTCGCCTTCCCCGGGAAGACTCGATCGGCCACCAGGCCCCTGGGGAGCAGGCGCCTCCCCTGCCGAGCGTCTGGGGTCCCTTCCAGACCCACCTGAAAAGACCAAAGAAGTGAGCGGCAGGAAATCCCGCCGAACCCCCTCCGTCACCCCAGTCCCCCCTCTGCGAGGACCCCGGACTTCAAAGAGCAAGCGGAGTTTAACAAGGGGTGCCGGAGAAACGAAGGCAGAGAAGACCTGGAACCATCCGAGCCTGCTGACGCTGTCGCGGCTCCTGAACGCTGAAGTCACCTGGGCCTGCTGAGTGACTCGTGGCCTCTTGCTACTGAACCATCTGAGCCCTGCTGACGAGGTCACGGCTCCCGAGCACGGAACCACCTGGGCCTGCTGAGTGACTCGCGGCCTCTTGCTATCGAACCATCTGAGCCCTGCTGACGAGGTCGCGGCTCCCGAGCACTGAACCACCTGAGCCTGCTGAGTGACTCGCGGCCCCCAGCTATTGAACCATCTGAGCCTTGCTGACGGAATCGCGGCTCCCGAACTCCGACCACCTGTGCCTGCTGAGAGACTCGCGGCGCTCCCCTTGAGGACGACTCGGTAAGAGATCGCCCAGAGAATTAACACCCTCCAGCTCGAGGATTGTGAGCTATCCGCAGGGTATTTCGCAGAGACACTATCTTGAAAGACTGTCCCGCTACCCCCATTCCCCACGACCGATTTATGGTACTTCATGCCACTGCTGTACTACTTGCATCTTGGATCATAAAGATCCCTTGAAAATCATTGATAAAAAAGACCTATCGTCCTACAAAGAATACGTGTGGTGTCACTCTGTTCGTAGTGTATATCAGGGTGTGCGCGCCTAGTTCGGCCTACGTGGGAGAGGTGGGTCAAAGGGGTGGGCAAGACGGGCATCGAACCCCCCTCCGGCGAATGCCTTTCCAACATCACCCCTTAGCATTATGGTAAATGCAGTTTGTAGTGCACGCTTACTTGGAATGTTGGTGGAGTGTTCCACCAAAGTTGGTGCAGGTTAGTGCTGTACATCTCTAGACACATGTGTTTCTGGATTTTATATGTCATCAGTAGAGATCAAAAGACAATTTTCGTCTGGGGTGGCTGAGCAGGCTGACACAATTCTTACAGGTCTCAGTACCTCTCACATGCGCAGAGGTGCATCTCCACAAGCTCATCAGCTCAATGGCTCAAGGGAGCTATTTCAAACAGGAAGGGGTGGGAGCACACTGCTGACCTCCCAGCACAGTTCGCTCCTTAGCATTATGGTAAATACAGGTTGTACTGCATGCTTACTTAGTATTTTGCTGGAGTGTTCCACCAAAGTTGGTGCAGGTTAGTGCTGTACATCTCTAGACACATGTTTTTCTGGATTTTATCTGTCATCAGTAGAGATCAAAAAACAATTTTCTGGGGTGGCTGAGCAGGCTGCCACAATTCTTACAGGTCTCAGTACCTCTCAAAGGCGCACAGGTGCATCTCCACAAGCTCGTCAGATCAATGGCTCAATGGAGCCTTTTCAAACTAGAAGGGGTGGGAGCACACTGCTGACCTCCCAGCACAGCTCACCCCTTAGCATTATGGTAAATGCAGTTTGTAGTGCACGCTTACTTGGTATGTTGATGGAGTGTTCCACTAAAGTTGGTGCAGGTTAGTGCTGTACATCTCTAGACACGTGTTTCTGGATTTTATCCATCATCAGAAGAGATCAAAAGACGATTTTCGACTGGGGTGGCTGAGCAGGCTGACACAATTCTTACAGGTCTCAGTACCTCTCACAGGCGCACAGGTGCATCTCCACAAGCTCGTCAGCTCAATGGCTCATGAGAGCCTTTTCAAACAGGAAGGGGTGGGAGCACACTGCTGACCTCCCAGCACAGATTGCCCTTTAGCATTTTGGTAAATGAAGTTTGCAGTGCACGCTTACTTGGTATTTTGCTGGAGTGTTCCACCAACGTAGGTGCAGGTTAGTGCTGTACATCTCTAGACACATGTTTCTGGATTTTATCCGTAATCAGTAGAGATCAAAAAACTATTTTTGTCTGGGGTGGCTGAGCTGGCTGCTACAATTCTTACAGGTCTCAGTACCTCTCAGGGGCACACAGGTGCATCTCCACAAGCTCGTCAGCTCAATGGCTCAAGTAAGCCTTTTCAAACAGGAAATGGTGGGAGGACAATGCTGACCTCCCAGCACAGCTTGCCCCTTAGCATTATGGTAAATGCAGTTTGTACTGAACGCTTACTTGGTATTTTGCTAGAGTGTTCCCCCAAAGTTGGTGCAGGTTAGTGCTGTATATCTCTAGACACATGTTTTTCTGGATTTTATCTGTCATCAGTAGAGATCAAAAGACAATTTTCTGGGGCAGCTGAGCAGGCTGCCACAATTCTTGCAGGTCTCAGTACCTCTCACAGGCGCACAGGTGCATCTCCACAAGCTTGTCAGCTCAATGGCTCAAGGGAGCCTTTTCAAACAGGAAGGGGTGGGAGCAGACTGCTGACCTCTCAGCACAGTTCACCCCTTAGCATTATGGTAAATGCAGTTTGTAATGCACACTTACCTGGTTTTTTGCTGGAGTGTTCCACCAATGTTGGTGCAGGTTAGTGCTGTACATCTCTAGACACATATTTTTCTGGATTTCATCCGTCATCAGTAGAGATCAAAAAACAATTTTCATCTGGGGTGGCTGAGCAGGCGGATACAATTCTTACAGGTCTCAGTACCTCTCACAGACGCACAGGTGCATCTCCACAAGCTTGTTAGCATAATGGCTCAAGGGAGGCTTTTCAAACAGGAAGGGGTGGGAGCAAACTGCTGACCTCCCAGCACAGTTCGCCCCTTAGCATTATGGTAAATGCAGTTTGTAGTGAATGCTTACTTGGTATTTTGCTGGAGTGTTTCACCAAAGTTGGTGCAGGTTAGTACTGTACATCTCCAAGACACATGTGTTTCTGGATTTTATCCGTCATCAGTAGAGAACAAAAAACAATTTTCGTCTGGGGTGGCTGAGTAGGCTGCCTCAATTCTTACAGGTCTCAGTACCTCTCACAGGCGCACAGGTGCATCTCCACAAGCTTGTCAGCTCAATGGCTCGAGGGAGCCTTTTCAAACAGGAAGGGGTGGGAGAACACTGCGGACCTCCCAGCACAGTTCACCCCTTAGCATTATGGTAAATGCAGTTTGTAGTGCACACTTACTTGGTAATTTGCTGGAGTGTTTCACCAAAGTTGGCGCAGGTTAGTGCTGTACATCTCTAGACACATGTGTTTCTGGATGTTATCCTTCATCAGTAGAGGTCAAAAGACAATTTTCATCTGGGGTGGCTGAGCAGGCTGCCACAATTCTTACAGGTCTCAGTACCTCTCACAGGCGCATCTCCACAAGCTTGTCAGCTCAATGGCTCGAGGGAGCCTTTTCAAACAGGAAGGGGTGGGAGAACACTGCGGACCTCCCAGCACAGTTCACCCCTTAGCATTATGGTAAATGCAGTTTGTAGTGCACACTTACTTGGTAATTTGCTGGAGTGTTCCACCAAAGTTGGTGCAGGTTAGTGCTGTACATCTCTAGACACATGTTTTTCTGGATTTTATCTGTCATCAGTAGAGATCAAAAAACAATTTTCTGGGGTGGCTGAGCAGGCTGCCACAATTCTTACAGGTCTCAGTACCTCTCAAAGGCGCACAGGTGCATCTCCACAAGCTCGTCAGATCAATGGCTCAATGGAGCCTTTTCAAACTAGAAGGGGTGGGAGCACACTGCTGACCTCCCAGCACAGCTCACCCCTTAGCATTATGGTAAATGCAGTTTGTAGTGCATGCTTACTTGGTATGTTGATGGAGTGTTCCACTAAAGTTGGTGCAGGTTAGTGCTGTACATCTCTAGACACGTGTTTCTGGATTTTATCCATCATCAGAAGAGATCAAAAGACGATTTTCGACTGGGGTGGCTGAGCAGGCTGACACAATTCTTACAGGTCTCAGTACCTCCCACAGGCGCACAGGTGCATCTCCACAAGCTCGTCAGCTCAATGGCTCATGAGAGCCTTTTCAAACAGGAAGGGGTGGGAGCACACTGCTGACCTCCCAGCACAGATTGCCCTTTAGCATTTTGGTAAATGAAGTTTGCAGTGCACGCTTACTTGGTATTTTGCTGGAGTGTTCCACCAACGTAGGTGCAGGTTAGTGCTGTACATCTCTAGACACATGTTTCTGGATTTTATCCGTAATCAGTAGAGATCAAAAAACTATTTTTGTCTGGGGTGGCTGAGCTGGCTGCTACAATTCTTACAGGTCTCAGTACCTCTCAGGGGCACACAGGTGCATCTCCACAAGCTCGTCAGCTCAATGGCTCAAGTAAGCCTTTTCAAACAGGAAATGGTGGGAGGACAATGCTGACCTCCCAGCAAAGCTTGCCCCTTAGCATTATGGTAAATGCAGTTTGTACTGAACGCTTACTTGGTATTTTGCTAGAGTGTTCCCCCAAAGTTGGTGCAGGTTAGTGCTGTATATCTCTAGACACATGTTTTTCTGGATTTTATCTGTCATCAGTAGAGATCAAAAGACAATTTTCTGGGGCAGCTGAGCAGGCTGCCACAATTCTTGCAGGTCTCAGAACCTCTCACAGGCGCACAGGTGCATCTCCACAAGCTTGTCAGCTCAATGGCTCAAGGGAGCCTTTTCAAACAGGAAGGGGTGGGAGCAGACTGCTGACCTCTCAGCACAGTTCACCCCTTAGCATTATGGTAAATGCAGTTTGTAATGCACACTTACCTGGTTTTTTGCTGGAGTGTTCCACCAATGTTGGTGCAGGTTAGTGTTGTACATCTCTAGACACATATTTTTCTGGATTTCATCCGTCATCAGTAGAGATCAAAAAACAATTTTCATCTGGGGTGGCTGAGCAGGCGGATACAATTCTTACAGGTCTCAGTACCTCTCACAGGCGCACAGGTGCATCTCCACAAGCTTGTTAGCATAATGGCTCAAGGGAGGCTTTTCAAACAGGAAGGGGTGGGAGCAAACTGCTGACCTCCCAGCACAGTTCGCCCCTTAGCATTATGGTAAATGCAGTTTGTAGTGAATGCTTACTTGGTATTTTGCTGGAGTGTTTCACCAAAGTTGGTGCAGGTTAGTACTGTACATCTCCAAGACACATGTGTTTCTGGATTTTATCCGTCATCAGTAGAGAACAAAAAACAGTTTTTGTCTGGGGTGGCTGAGTAGGCTGCCTCAATTCTTACAGGTCTCAGTACCTCTCACAGGCGCACAGGTGCATCTCCACAAGCTTGTCAGCTCAATGGCTCGAGGGAGCCTTTTCAAACAGGAAGGGGTGGGAGAACACTGCGGACCTCCCAGCACAGTTCACCCCTTAGCATTATGGTAAATGCAGTTTGTAGTGCACACTTACTTGGTAATTTGCTGGAGTGTTTCACCAAAGTTGGCGCAGGTTAGTGCTGTACATCTCTAGACACATGTGTTTCTGGATGTTATCCTTCATCAGTAGAGGTCAAAAGACAATTTTCGTCTGGGGTGGCTGAGCAGGCTGCCACAATTCTTACAGGTCTCAGTACCTCTCTCAGGCTCACAGGTGCATCTCCAAAATCTCGTCAGCTCAATGGCTCAAGGGAGCCTTTTCAAACAGGAAATGGTGGGAGCACACTGCTGACCTCCCAGCACAGTTCACCCCTTAGCATTATGGTAAATTCAGTTTGTAATGCACCCTTACTTGGTATTTTGCTGGAGTGTTCCACCAAAGTTGGTGCAGGTTAGAGCTGTACATCTCGAGACACATGTTTCTGGATTTTAACCGTCATCAGCAGATATCAGAAAAATCGTCTGGGGTGGCTGACCAGGCTGCCACAATTCTGACAGGTCTCAGTACCTCTCACAGGCGCACAGGTGCATCTCCACAAGCTCGTCAGCTCAATGGCTCATGAGAGCCTTTTCAAACAGGAAGGGGTGGGAGCACACTGCTGACCTCCCAGCACAGATTGCCCTTTAGCATTTTGGTAAATGAAGTTTGCAGTGCACGCTTACTTGGTATTTTGCTGGAGTGTTCCACCAACGTAGGTGCAGGTTAGTGCTGTACATCTTTAGACACATGTTTCTGGATTTTATCCGTAATCAGTAGAGATCAAAAAACTATTTTTGTCTGGGGTGGCTGAGCTGGCTGCTACAATTCTTACAGGTCTCAGTACCTCTCAGGGGCACACAGGTGCATCTCCACAAGCTCGTCAGCTCAATGGCTCAAGTAAGCCTTTTCAAACAGGAAATGGTGGGAGGACAATGCTGACCTCCCAGCACAGCTTGCCCCTTAGCATTATGGTAAATGCAGTTTGTACTGAACGCTTACTTGGTATTTTGCTAGAGTGTTCCCCCAAAGTTGGTGCAGGTTAGTGCTGTATATCTCTAGACACATGTTTTTCTGGATTTTATCTGTCATCAGTAGAGATCAAATGACAATTTTCTGGGGCAGCTGAGCAGGCTGCCACAATTCTTGCAGGTCTCAGTACCTCTCACAGGCGCACAGGTGCATCTCCACAAGCTTGTCAGCTCAATGGCTCAAGGGAGCCTTTTCAAACAGGAAGGGGTGGGAGCAGACTGCTGACCTCTCAGCACAGTTCACCCCTTAGCATTATGGTAAATGCAGTTTGTAATGCACACTTACCTGGTTTTTTGCTGGAGTGTTCCACCAATGTTGGTGCAGGTTAGTGCTGTACATCTCTAGACACATATTTTTCTGGATTTCATCCGTCATCAGTAGAGATCAAAAAACAATTTTCATCTGGGGTGGCTGAGCAGGCGGATACAATTCTTACAGGTCTCAGTACCTCTCACAGGCGCACAGGTGCATCTCCACAAGCTTGTTAGCATAATGGCTCAAGGGAGGCTTTTCAAACAGGAAGGGGTGGGAGCAAACTGCTGACCTCCCAGCACAGTTCGCCCCTTAGCATTATGGTAGATGCAGTTTGTAGTGAATGCTTACTTGGTATTTTGCTGGAGTGTTTCACCAAAGTTGGTGCAGGTTAGTACTGTACATCTCCAAGACACATGTGTTTCTGGATTTTATCCGTCATCAGTAGAGAACAAAAAACAATTTTCGTCTGGGGTGGCTGAGTAGGCTGCCTCAATTCTTACAGGTCTCAGTACCTCTCACAGGCGCACAGGTGCATCTCCACAAGCTTGTCAGCTCAATGGCTCGAGGGAGCCTTTTCAAACAGGAAGGGGTGGGAGAACACTGCGGACCTCCCAGCACAGTTCACCCCTTAGCATTATGGTAAATGCAGTTTGTAGTGCACACTTACTTGGTAATTTGCTGGAGTGTTTCACCAAAGTTGGCGCAGGTTAGTGCTGTACATCTCTAGACACATGTGTTTCTGGATGTTATCCTTCATCAGTAGAGGTCAAAAGACAATTTTCGTCTGGGGTGGCTGAGCAGGCTGCCACAATTCTTACAGGTCTCAGTACCTCTCACAGGCGCACAGGTGCATCTCCACAAGCTTGTCAGCTCAATGGCTCGAGGGAGCCTTTTCAAACAGGAAGGGGTGGGAGAACACTGCGGACCTCCCAGCACAGTTCACCCCTTAGCATTATGGTAAATGCAGTTTGTAGTGCACACTTACTTGGTAATTTGCTGGAGTGTTCCACCAAAGTTGGTGCAGGTTAGTGCTGTACATCTCTAGACACATGTTTTTCTGGATTTTATCTGTCATCAGTAGAGATCAAAAAACAATTTTCTGGGGTGGCTGAGCAGGCTGCCACAATTCTTACAGGTCTCAGTACCTCTCACAGGCGCACAGGTGCATCTCCACAAGCTTGTCAGCTCAATGGCTCGAGGGAGCCTTTTCAAACAGGAAGGGGTGGGAGAACACTGCGGACCTCCCAGCACAGTTCACCCCTTAGCATTTTGGTAAATGAAGTTTGCAGTGCACGCTTACTTGGTATTTTGCTGGAGTGTTCCACCAACGTAGGTGCAGGTTAGTGCTGTACATCTCTAGACACATGTTTCTGGATTTTATCCGTAATCAGTAGAGATCAAAAAACTATTTTTGTCTGGGGTGGCTGAGCTGGCTGCTACAATTCTTACAGGTCTCAGTACCTCTCAGGGGCACACAGGTGCATCTCCACAAGCTCGTCAGCTCAATGGCTCAAGTAAGCCTTTTCAAACAGGAAATGGTGGGAGGACAATGCTGACCTCCCAGCACAGCTTGCCCCTTAGCATTATGGTAAATGCAGTTTGTACTGAACGCTTACTTGGTATTTTGCTAGAGTGTTCCCCCAAAGTTGGTGCAGGTTAGTGCTGTATATCTCTAGACACATGTTTTTCTGGATTTTATCTGTCATCAGTAGAGATCAAAAGACAATTTTCTGGGGCAGCTGAGCAGGCTGCCACAATTCTTGCAGGTCTCAGTACCTCTCACAGGCGCACAGGTGCATCTCCACAAGCTTGTCAGCTCAATGGCTCAAGGGAGCCTTTTCAAACAGGAAGGGGTGGGAGCAGACTGCTGACCTCTCAGCACAGTTCACCCCTTAGCATTATGGTAAATGCAGTTTGTAATGCACACTTACCTGGTTTTTTGCTGGAGTGTTCCACCAATGTTGGTGCAGGTTAGTGCTGTACATCTCTAGACACATATTTTTCTGGATTTCATCCGTCATCAGTAGAGATCAAAAAACAATTTTCATCTGGGGTGGCTGAGCAGGCGGATACAATTCTTACAGGTCTCAGTACCTCTCACAGGCGCACAGGTGCATCTCCACAAGCTTGTTAGCATAATGGCTCAAGGGAGGCTTTTCAAACAGGAAGGGGTGGGAGCAAACTGCTGACCTCCCAGCACAGTTCGCCCCTTAGCATTATGGTAAATGCAGTTTGTAGTGAATGCTTACTTGGTATTTTGCTGGAGTGTTTCACCAAAGTTGGTGCAGGTTAGTACTGTACATCTCCAAGACACATGTGTTTCTGGATTTTATCCGTCATCAGTAGAGAACAAAAAACAATTTTCGTCTGGGGTGGCTGAGTAGGCTGCCTCAATTCTTACAGGTCTCAGTACCTCTCACAGGCGCACAGGTGCATCTCCACAAGCTTGTCAGCTCAATGGCTCGAGGGAGCCTTTTCAAACAGGAAGGGGTGGGAGAACACTGCGGACCTCCCAGCACAGCTCGCCCCTTAGCATTATGGTAAATACAGTTTGTACTGCACGCTTACTTGGTATTTTGCTGGAGTGTTCCACCAAAGCTGGTGCAGGTTAGTGCTGTACATCTCTAGACACATGTGTTTCTGGATTTTATACGTCATCAGTAGAGATCAAAAGACAATTTTCGTCTGGGGTGGCTGAGCAGGCTGACATAATTCTTACAGGTCTCAGTACCTCTCACAGGCGCAGAGGTGCATCTCCAAAAGCTCATCAGCTCAATGGCTCAAGGGAGCTATTTCAAACAGGAGGGGTGGGAGCACACTGCTGACCTCCCAGCACAGTTCTCTCCTTAGTATTATGGTAAATACAGTTTGTACTGCATGCTTACTTGGTATTTTGCTGGAGTGTTCCACCAAAGTTGGTGCAGGTTAGTGCTGTACATCTCTAGACACATGTTTTTCTGGATTTTATCTGTCATCAGTAGAGATCAAAAAACAATTTTCTGGGGTGGCTGAGCAGGCTGCCACAATTCTTACAGGTCTCAGTACCTCTCAAAGGCGCACAGGTGCATCTCCACAAGCTCGTCAGATCAATGGCTCAATGGAGCCTTTTCAAACTGGAAGGGGTGGGAGCACGCTGCTGACCTCCCAGCACAGCTCACCCCTTAGCATTATGGTAAATGCAGTTTGTAGTGCACGCTTACTTGGTATGTTGATGGAGTGTTCCACTAAAGTTGGTGCAGGTTAGTGCTGTACATCTCTAGACACGTGTTTCTGGATTTTATCCATCATCAGAAGAGATCAAAAGACGATTTTCGACTGGGGTGGCTGAGCAGGCTGACACAATTCTTACAGGTCTCAGTACCTCTCCCAGGCGCACAGGTGCATCTCCACAAGCTCGTCAGCTCAATGGCTCATGAGAGTCTTTTCAAACAGGAAGGGGTGGGAGCACACTGCTGACCTCCCAGCACAGATTGCCCCTTAGCATTTTGGTAAATGAAGTTTGCAGTGCACGCTTACTTGGTATTTTGCTGGAGTGTTCCACCAACGTAGGTGCAGGTTAGTGCTGTACATCTCTAGACACACGTTTCTGGATTTTATCCGTAATCAGTAGAGATCAAAAAACTATTTTTGTCTGGGGTGGCTGAGCTGGCTGCTACTATTCTTACAGGTCTCAGTACCTCTCAGGGGCACACAGGTGCATCTCCACAAGCTCGTCAGCTCAATGGCTCAAGTAAGCCTTTTCAAACAGGAAATGGTGGGAGGACAATGCTGACCTCCCAGCACAGCTTGCTCCTTAGCATTATAGTAAATGCAGTTTGTACTGAACGCTTACTTGGTATTTTGCTAGAGTGTTCCCCCAAAGTTGGTGCAGGTTAGTGCTGTATATCTCTAGACACATGTTTTTCTGGATTTTATCTGTCATCAGTAGAGATCAAAAGACAATTTTCTGGGGCAGCTGAGCAGGCTGCCACAATTCTTACAGGTCTCAGTACCTCTCAAAGGCGCACAGGTGCATCTCCACAAGCTCGTCAGCTCAATGGCTCAATGGAGCCTTTTCAAACTGAAAGGGGTGGGAGCACACTGCTGACCTCCCAGCACAGCTCACCTGTGAGACCGGCCTCACGGCGTTGCCCTCCCAATCATCCAGCCAACCTGCAACCACCCTCAAGACACGACATCTCCGACTCCGGCCGCCCCAGCCACCCAGATCCGAGGGCCGGCCAGAGCCCTGACAGACTCGACACCCTACCACGCATGTCCGACCGAGGGAGCGGGAACCCTCGAGCCAGACCCAAAGGCGCCAGCCCAGTCACACCTCGGGTCGCCTTCCCCGGGAAGACTCGATCGGCCACCAGGCCCCTGGGGAGCAGGCGCCTCCCCTGCCGAGCGTCTGGGGTCCCTTCCAGACCCACCTGAAAAGACCAAAGAAGTGAGCGGCAGGAAATCCCGCCGAACCCCCTCCGTCACCCCAGTCCCCCCTCTGCGAGGACCCCGGACTTCAAAGAGCAAGCGGAGTATAACAAGGGGTGCCGGAGAAACGAAGGCAGAGAAGACCTGGAACCATCCGAGCCTGCTGACGCTGTCGCGGCTCCTGAACGCTGAAGTCACCTGGGCCTGCTGAGTGACTCGCGGCCTCTTGCTACTGAACCATCTGAGCCCTGCTGACGAGGTCACGGCTCCCGAGCACGGAACCACCTGGGCCTGCTGAGTGACTCGCGGCCTCTTGCTATCGAACCATCTGAGCCCTGCTGACGAGGTCGTGGCTCCCGAGCACTGAACCACCTGAGCCTGCTGAGTGACTCACGGCCCCCAGCTATTGAACCATCTGAGCCTTGCTGACGGAATCGCGGCTCCCGAACTCCGACCACCTGTGCCTGCTGAGAGACTCGCGGCGCTCCCCTTGAGGACGACTCGGTAAGAGATCGCCCAGAGAATTAACACCCTCCAGCTCGAGGATTGTGAGCTATCCGCAGGGTATTTCGCAGAGACACTATCTTGAAAGACTGTTCCGCTACCCCCATTCCCCACGACCGATTTATGGTACTTCATGCCACTGCTGTACTACTTGCATCTTGGATCATAAAGATCCCTTGAAAATCATCGATAAAAAAGACCTATCGTCCTACAAAGAATACGTGTGGTGTCACTCTGTTCGTAGTGTATATCAGGGTGTGCGCGCCTAGTTCGGCCTACGTGGGAGAGGTGGGTCAAAGGGGTGGGCAAGACGGGCATCGAACCCCCCTCCGGCGAACGCCTTTCCAACATTTGGTGGCAGACGACGGGATCCGAGCCGACACCGAAAGAGAGCGTGCAGTAAACGACTGACACACTACCAAACAGAGATGGAAGGAGAAACCTCCCTGGGTGCCGCAGGTACCGAAATAAGCTCACCGTTCCGAGAGGATTAATTGGACTATTACACACATAGAGAATTAAAACAGTTTTGCAAAGACCTTGGCATCGCTACCACCGGATTAAACACAAAGGAAGACTTCCAGAAAGTATTGAAAACCTGGGTCGAGACGGGGGCACCCCCGACCCAAACGGAAGGAGACTCTGCCCATGAACCACAAAGCATCCCGGCGAGAAACAACAGGCCAGAAGGGGAACCTGTCCCCCGAGGAGCTAGCGGACCGAGAGAGAAGCCGCAACCACGAACTTGAACTGGCAAAACTAAAAATCGAGGGAGAACTAAAACTAGCAGAGAAAAAGTTGGCCGTCGAGCAGTTACGGCTACAAGGGGAACTCGAAGAGAAGAGACGCCAAAGAGAGCACGACGAAAAGAAGCTCCAGCTAGAACATGAACGCAGCCTGAAGGAGATCGAGTGGCGGGCTAAAAACGAAAAGTCACAGCCACCCGGGAATCCACCGCCCGCTCCCACCGGGGAAACCAAAGTCCACATCCCCAAGGATGTGGTAAAAGAGTATTACAAGAACGACGATATCCAGCAGTGGTTTAAGGCCTACGAAGTCGCCATGACCTCTCACCGAGTCCCGCAGAAGGATTGGGGGGCTGGCCTATGGGGCCGGTTCTTAAGCGAAGGAAGAGACACCCTGCTAGATCTGCCCTCCACGGTCATGAACTCCTACAGCCACATGAAGGAAGCCCTCGTGGGCCGGTATGGACTCACCCCCGAAATGTACCGACAACGGTTCCGAGATTGTAAGAAGATACCGGGCACCACGTGGGTAGAATACGTGAACTTTTACAGCCGAGCCTTGGACGGGTGGATCAAGGGCAGCAAGGTCTCCACCTTCGAAGAACTGTTTGATCTGATTGCCTGGGAACATTTAGCGGCCAATTGCTTTGTAGAACTGCGCCAGCATCTCCTGGACAGCAAACTCACCGACCCTCGGAAGCTGGCCGCTGAGGCTGATCGTTGGGTGAATACCCGAGCCACCCGAGGCCCTGTGGGGGACTACGGCCGCCACAATCAAGGCCCCCCCGCCAGAGGGGCGGAGGGAACCACGGCCGACCAAGAGACTTCCCCGGGGGGTCCTCAACCAGCCCCCCCAGCAGCCCACCAGCGGCGGGTTCAGCCCCGTCTCCAGCAAGCACCGGAGTCGCAGGACGGCTAGGTCCACGAGCTAGGATCACCTGCTTCCGCTGCCAATGGCCCGGACACTACGCCAATGACCCCCAGTGTCCCCAGTATCAGCGAACCACAACGACCAACCCCCCGGCCCGGCAGATGGCCTCCGTGGCTCTGGGGGAAGAGATGGAGGACTCCGAAGAATGGGAACCGGCGGCCATGGTCTCCCTTGGTGATCGAGAAATGGTCCCCGGGACACCCTTGCCCGCCAACACAAAGAAATACCGACAGCAAGTGACCATCAACGGCCACCGAGTCGAGGGCCTCCGCGACACCGGGGCGAGTGTCACCGCGGTCCACCGCAGCCTAATTTCCGAAGACCAGATCCTAACCGGTGCCCTCTGTCCGGTCGTATCCTCCGACAATTCTGAGAGCCTCTGCCAGATGGCGCTGGTGCCCTTCGAGTGGGGAGGGGTCTCCGGAGAACTGAAGGTAGCGGTCCGGACATCACAGCCCGTAGACTGCCTCCTGGGCAACGACCTGGAGAGTTCCCCGTGGGGGCAAGTAGAACGAAGAGCCCATCTGGAGATGATGGGCCTACCAGAATGGGTCTGCGCCACCACGCGCTCCATGACCGCGCGATTGCCTCTCTCCGAGGGCAGTGAGGCCCTCCTACCGAACACTATCCCCGAGAGCCGGGACACTCTACCAGAAGCGGACAACCCTCCTTCGGAGGGAGAAGAGGACACTAACCCGGGAGAAGGGCCAGAACCTTCCGCCCCGGAGGCCCTGACTGAGCTCGGAGAACTGCCCGAGATGGGCCAGTGGCGCTGTGAGGGGGGGCCCTCCCGGGAAGAGTTCTGCCAGGAACAGGCCACTTGCCCCTCCCTCGTGGGACTCAGACAACAAGCCGAAGCCCAGGCCGCCGGTGACCGAACCGGAACCCATGCGATCTCTTGGGACAATGGCCTCCTATACAGCGAGCAAAAGTCCGCCGAGCTAGGCGCAGCCCGGGTACTGGTGGTACCCCTGCGTTGCCGGAGCCTCCTCCTGGGCCTGGCCCACGATGTACTCTTGGCAGGACACTTAGGCCAAGACAAGACATATCAGCGATTGGTTACCCACTTCTATTGGCCCAAGATGCAAGCGAATGAAGAAGTACACTGCAAATCCTGCCTCACGTGCCAGGGCAGTGGGAAGAGTGTCGGAAAACGCAAAGCTCCCTTACAACCGTTCCCCGTTGTGAGTACCCCGTTCGAGCGGGTCGGCATCGACATCGTGGGACCCCTGGATCCGAAGACCGCCCAGGGCCACAGATTCATCCTTGTCCTGGTGGACCATGCCACCCGCTACCCCGAGGCCATCCCTCTCCGCACCGTGACGGCTCCCGTGGTGGGCCGAGCTCTCATGGGGATCTTCTCCCGTGTCGGATTTCCCCGCGAGGTTGTGAGTGATCGCGGCACTAACTTTATATCCCGCTACATGAAGTCCCTGTGGCAGCAGTGCGGAGTCACGTATAAGTTCACGACCCCCTACCACCCCCAGGGCAACGGCCTAGTGGAACGCTTCAACCGAACCCTAAAGGGAATGATCCTGGGCCTCGAAGAGCCCCTGCGCCGGAAATGGGATGTCCTCCTCCCTTGCCTCCTGTTCGCATACCGAGAAGTTCCCCAAAAGTCTCTGGGGTTCAGCCCCTTCGAACTGCTATACGGACATCCCGTCCGAGGGCCCCTGAGCCTGGTCAAAGAGGGCTGGGAGACAAGCCCCCGGGGGACACCCCCTGATGTGTTCCGCTACATCCTGGCGCTCCGCAACCAGACGAGGAAGTTCAGAGAACTCGCAGAGGCTAACCTCGAGGCCAGCCAAGAAGAAATGAAGCGCTGGTATGACCAGAACGCAACCCTGGTCGAGTTCCAGCCGGGCCAGCAGGTTTGGGTCATGGCCCCGGTGAAGCCCTGCGCCCTACAAGACAAATGGACTGGTCCCTTCAAGGTGATCGAGCGGAAGAGCCAGGTCACGTACCTGGTCGATGTACAGTCCCCACGGAACCCCCTCCGGGTCCTCCACGTGAACCGTCTCAAGCCCCACTTTGTGAGAACGGAATTAAGTTTGCTACTGGCCACCGATGATGGGGCGGAAGAAGACATCGAACCCCTGCCCGACCCCTGTGCGCTAAAGACCTGGATGGCTCCGTGGAGGGAGTAAGACTTTCAACCACCCTCACTCCCCAACAGTCCGACGACTGCCGCCAGCTGCTCAGACAATTCGCAGACCTCTTCTCCCTCATTCCAAGGGTCACCGACTGGTGTGTCCATGACGTGGACACCGGCGACAGCCCGCCTGTGAGACACCGAGCCTACCGGGTGCCTGACCGGGTCCGCACCTGCATCAAGACCGAGGTACAGAAGATGCTCACCCTTGGAGTAATCGAACCCTCCGACAGCCCCTGGGCCAGCCCGGTGGTCCTGGTCCCGAAGGCGGCTTCCCCGGGGGTCGCCCTCGAACTAAGATTCTTTGTGGACTACCGGGGGCTCAATGCGGTCACCCGAGCAGACGCTCACCCTATCCCCCGCGCCGACGAGCTCATCGACCGCCTGGGGGCCGCCCGGTTCCTCAGCACTTTCGACCTGACCTGCGGATACTGGCAGATTGCTCTCACGGAGGGAGCGAAAGAACGCTCTGCCTTCTCCACACCAGATGGCCACTACCGCTTCAGGGTCATGCCGTTCGGGATGAAGAACGCCCCGGCCACGTTCCAGCGGTTGGTGAACAAGGTCCTGGCCGGACTCGAGGAGTTCAGCGCAGCATACCTTGACGACATCGCCGTATTCAGCTCTCAATGGCACGAGCATCTCCAGCACCTCCGACAAGTACTCATGGCCCTGCGCCAAGCCGGCCTAACAGTGAAAGCCAGCAAATGCCAGCTCGGGCAAGGCTCCGTGGTCTACCTGGGGCATCAGGTGGGCAGCAGCCAGGTCGCCCCCCTCCAACCGAAGATCGACGCCATCAAGTCCTGGGAGCCCCCCACCACGCAGACGGAGGTCCGGGCCTTCCTGGGCCTTACAGGGTACTATCGGAGGTTCATTAAAAACTATGGTAGTATCGCGGGGCCCCTCACGGAGAGGACCTTCAAAAAGCTTCCGAAGAAGGTGCAGTGGACCACCCCGTGCCAGCAGGCGTTCGACGCCTTGAAAACCGCCATGTGCACCGCCCCCGTACTCAAGGCCCCCGACTACTCCCAAGAGTTTGTGGTCCAGACCGACGCATCCGAACACGGCATCGGGGCCGTCCTCTCGCAGTTCGACGACAAGGGCATCGATCAGCCCATAGCCTTCATCAGCCGAAGGCTGCTGCCGCGAGAGCAGCGTTGGAGTACTATAGAACGAGAGACCTTTGCCGTAGTCTGAGCCCTCAAGAAACTACGGCCCTACTTGTTCGGAACCCATTTCCGAGTACAGACGGACCACCGGCCCTTGCGGTGGCTAATGCAGATGCGGGGGGAGAACCCCAAGCTACTACGATGGTCCACCTCTCTCCAAGGGATGGATTTCACTGTCGAACATCGCCCCGGGGCGGATCATGCCAACGCCGACGGCCTGTCCCGGTTCTTCCGCTTTGGCGAGGAGAATCCCCCAGTGGATGGGTAGTTCTCCATGCCTTTCAGCTGGGGGGGCGCGTGTGAGACCGGCCTCACGGCGTTGCCCTCCCAATCATCCAGCCAACCTGCAACCACCCTCAAGACACGACATCTCCGACTCCGGCCGCCCCAGCCACACAGATCCGAGGGCCGGCCAGAGCCCTGACAGACTCGACACCCTACCACGCATGTCCGACCGAGGGAGCGGGAACCCTCGAGCCAGACCCAAAGGCGCCAGCCCAGTCACACCTCGGGTCGCCTTCCCCGGGAAGACTCGATCGGCCACCAGGCCCCTGGGGAGCAGGCGCCTCCCCTGCCGAGCGTCTGGGGTCCCTCCCAGACCCACCTGAAAAGACCAAAGAAGTGAGCGGCAGGAAATCCCGCCGAACCCCCTCCGTCACCCCAGTCCCCCCTCTGCGAGGACCCCGGACTTCAAAGAGCAAGCGGAGTATAACAAGGGGTGCCGGAGAAACGAAGGCAGAGAAGACCTGGAACCATCCGAGCCTGCTGACGCTGTCGCGGCTCCTGAACGCTGAAGTCACCTGGGCCTGCTGAGTGACTCGCGGCCTCTTGCTACTGAACCATCTGAGCCATGCTGACGAGGTCACGGCTCCCGAGCACGGAACCACCTGGGCCTGCTGAGTGACTCGCGGCCTCTTGCTATCGAACCATCTGAGCCCTGCTGACGAGGTCGCGGCTCCCGAGCACTGAACCACCTGGGCCTGCTGAGTGACTCGCGGCCCCCAGCTATTGAACCATCTGAGCCTTGCTGACGGAATCGCGGCTCCCGAACTCCGACCACCTGTGCCTGCTGAGAGACTCGCGGCGCTCCCCTTGAGGACGACTCGGTAAGAGATCGCCCAGAGAATCGACACCCTCCAGCTCGAGGATTGTGAGCTATCCGCAGGGTATTTCGCAGAGACACTATCTTGAAAGACTGTCCCGCTACCCCCATTCCCCACGACCGATTTATGGTACTTCATGCCACTGCTGTACTACTTGCATCTTGGATCATAAAGATCCCTTGAAAATCATCGATAAAAAAGACCTATCGTCCTACAAAGAATACGTGTGGTGTCACTCTGTTCGTAGTGTATATCAGGGTGTGCGCGCCTAGTTCGGCCTACGTGGGAGAGGTGGGTCAAAGGGGTGGGCAAGACGGGCATCGAACCCCCCTCCGGCGAACGCCTTTCCAACATCACCCCTTAGCATTATGGTAAATGCAGTTTGTAGTGCACGCTTACTTGGTATGTTGGTGGAGTGTTCCACCAAAGTTGGTGCAGGTTAGTGCTGTACATCTCTAGACACATGTGTTTCTGGATTTTATATGTCATCAGTAGAGATCAAAAGACAATTTTCATCTGGGGTGGCTGAGCAGGCTGCCACAATTCTTACAGGTCTCAGTACCTCTCAAAGGCGCACAGGTGCATCTCCACAAGCTCGTCAGATCAATGGCTCAATGGAGCCTTTTCAAACTAGAAGGGGTGGGAGCACACTGCTGACCTCCCAGCACAGCTCACCCCTTAGCATTATGGTAAATGCAGTTTGTAGTGCACGCTTACTTGGTATGTTGATGGAGTGTTCCACTAAAGTTGGTGCAGGTTAGTGCTGTACATCTCTAGACACGTGTTTCTGGATTTTATCCATCATCAGAAGAGATCAAAAGACGATTTTCGACTGGGGTGGCTGAGCAGGCTGACACAATTCTTACAGGTCTCAGTACCTCTCACAGGCGCACAGGTGCATCTCCACAAGCTCGTCAGCTCAATGGCTCATGAGAGCCTTTTCAAACAGGAAGGGGTGGGAGCACACTGCTGACCTCCCAGCACAGATTGCCCTTTAGCATTTTGGTAAATGAAGTTTGCAGTGCACGCTTACTTGGTATTTTGCTGGAGTGTTCCACCAACGTAGGTGCAGGTTAGTGCTGTACATCTCTAGACACATGTTTCTGGATTTTATCCGTAATCAGTAGAGATCAAAAAACTATTTTTGTCTGGGGTGGCTGAGCTGGCTGCTACAATTGTTACAGGTCTCAGTACCTCTCAGGGGCACACAGGTGCATCTCCACAAGCTCGTCAGCTCAATGGCTCAAGTAAGCCTTTTCAAACAGGAAATGGTGGGAGGACAATGCTGACCTCCCAGCACAGCTTGCCCCTTAGCATTATGGTAAATGCAGTTTGTACTGACCGCTTACTTGGTATTTTGCTAGAGTGTTCCCCCAAAGTTGGTGCAGGTTAGTGCTGTATATCTCTAGACACATGTTTTTCTGGATTTTATCTGTCATCAGTAGAGATCAAAAGACAATTTTCTGGGGCAGCTGAGCAGGCTGCCACAATTCTTGCAGGTCTCAGTACCTCTCACAGGCGCACAGGTGCATCTCCACAAGCTTGTCAGCTCAATGGCTCAAGGGAGCCTTTTCAAACAGGAAGGGGTGGGAGCAGACTGCTGACCTCTCAGCACAGTTCACCCCTTAGCATTATGGTAAATGCAGTTTGTAATGCACACTTACCTGGTTTTTTGCTGGAGTGTTCCACCAATGTTGGTGCAGGTTAGTGCTGTACATCTCTAGACACATATTTTTCTGGATTTCATCCGTCATCAGTAGAGATCAAAAAACAATTTTCATCTGGGGTGGCTGAGCAGGCGGATACAATTCTTACAGGTCTCAGTACCTCTCACAGACGCACAGGTGCATCTCCACAAGCTTGTTAGCATAATGGCTCAAGGGAGGCTTTTCAAACAGGAAGGGGTGGGAGCAAACTGCTGACCTCCCAGCACAGTTCGCCCCTTAGCATTATGGTAAATGCAGTTTGTAGTGAATGCTTACTTGGTATTTTGCTGGAGTGTTTCACCAAAGTTGGTGCAGGTTAGTACTGTACATCTCCAAGACACATGTTTTTCTGGATTTTATCCGTCATCAGTAGAGAACAAAAAACAATTTTCGTCTGGGGTGGCTGAGTAGGCTGCCTCAATTCTTACAGGTCTCAGTACCTCTCACAGGCGCACAGGTGCATCTCCACAAGCTTGTCAGCTCAATGGCTAGAGGGAGCCTTTTCAAACAGGAAGGGGTGGGAGAACACTGCGGACCTCCCAGCACAGTTCACCCCTTAGCATTATGGTAAATGCAGTTTGTAGTGCACACTTACTTGGTAATTTGCTGGAGTGTTTCACCAAAGTTGGCGCAGGTTAGTGCTGTACATCTCTAGACACATGTGTTTCTGGATGTTATCCTTCATCAGTAGAGGTCAAAAGACAATTTTCATCTGGGGTGGCTGAGCAGGCTGCCACAATTCTTACAGGTCTCAGTACCTCTCACAGGCGCACAGGTGCATCTCCACAAGCTTGTCAGCTCAATGGCTCGAGGGAGCCTTTTCAAACAGGAAGGGGTGGGAGAACACTGCGGACCTCCCAGCACAGTTCACCCCTTAGCATTATGGTAAATGCAGTTTGTAGTGCACACTTACTTGGTAATTTGCTGGAGTGTTCCACCAAAGTTGGTGCAGGTTAGTGCTGTACATCTCTAGACACATGTTTTTCTGGATTTTATCTGTCATCAGTAGAGATCAAAAAACAATTTTCTGGGGTGGCTGAGCAGGCTGCCACAATTCTTACAGGTCTCAGTACCTCTCAAAGGCGCACAGGTGCATCTCCACAAGCTCGTCAGATCAATGGCTCAATGGAGCCTTTTCAAACTAGAAGGGGTGGGAGCACACTGCTGACCTCCCAGCACAGCTCACCCCTTAGCATTATGGTAAATGCAGTTTGTAGTGCACGCTTACTTGGTATGTTGATGGAGTGTTCCACTAAAGTTGGTGCAGGTTAGTGCTGTACATCTCTAGACACGTGTTTCTGGATTTTATCCATCATCAGAAGAGATCAAAAGACGATTTTCGACTGGGGTGGCTGAGCAGGCTGACACAATTCTTACAGGTCTCAGTACCTCTCACAGGCGCACAGGTGCATCTCCACAAGCTCGTCAGCTCAATGGCTCATGAGAGCCTTTTCAAACAGGAAGGGGTGGGAGCACACTGCTGACCTCCCAGCACAGATTGCCCTTTAGCATTTTGGTAAATGAAGTTTGCAGTGCACGCTTACTTGGTATTTTGCTGGAGTGTTCCACCAACGTAGGTGCAGGTTAGTGCTGTACATCTCTAGACACATGTTTCTGGATTTTATCCGTAATCAGTAGAGATCAAAAAACTATTTTTGTCTGGGGTGGCTGAGCTGGCTGCTACAATTCTTACAGGTCTCAGTACCTCTCAGGGGCACACAGGTGCATCTCCACAAGCTCGTCAGCTCAATGGCTCAAGTAAGCCTTTTCAAACAGGAAATGGTGGGAGGACAATGCTGACCTCCCAGCACAGCTTTCCCCTTAGCATTATGGTAAATGCAGTTTGTACTGAACGCTTACTTGGTATTTTGCTAGAGTGTTCCCCCAAAGTTGGTGCAGGTTAGTGCTGTATATCTCTAGACACATGTTTTTCTGGATTTTATCTGTCATCAGGAGAGATCAAAAGACAATTTTCTGGGGCAGCTGAGCAGGCTGCCACAATTCTTGCAGGTCTCAGAACCTCTCACAGGCGCACAGGTGCATCTCCACAAGCTTGTCAGCTCAATGGCTCAAGGGAGCCTTTTCAAACAGGAAGGGGTGGGAGCAGACTGCTGACCTCTCAGCACAGTTCACCCCTTAGCATTATGGTAAATGCAGTTTGTAATGCACACTTACCTGTTTTTTTGCTGGAGTGTTCCACCAATGTTGGTGCAGGTTAGTGTTGTACATCTCTAGACACATATTTTTCTGGATTTCATCCGTCATCAGTAGAGATCAAAAAACAATTTTCATCTGGGGTGGCTGAGCAGGCGGATACAATTCTTACAGGTCTCAGTACCTCTCACAGGCGCACAGGTGCATCTCCACAAGCTTGTTAGCATAATGGCTCAAGGGAGGCTTTTCAAACAGGAAGGGGTGGGAGCAAACTGCTGACCTCCCAGCACAGTTCGCCCCTTAGCATTATGGTAAATGCAGTTTGTAGTGAATGCTTACTTGGTATTTTGCTGGAGTGTTTCACCAAAGTTGGTGCAGGTTAGTACTGTACATCTCCAAGACACATGTGTTTCTGGATTTTATCCGTCATCAGTAGAGAACAAAAAACAATTTTTGTCTGGGGTGGCTAAGTAGGCTGCCTCAATTCTTACAGGTCTCAGTACCTCTCACAGGCGCACAGGTGCATCTCCACAAGCTTGTCAGCTCAATGGCTCGAGGGAGCCTTTTCAAACAGGAAGGGGTGGGAGAACACTGCGGACCTCCCAGCACAGTTCACCCCTTAGCATTATGGTAAATGCAGTTTGTAGTGCACACTTACTTGGTAATTTGCTGGAGTGTTTCACCAAAGTTGGCGCAGGTTAGTGCTGTACATCTCTAGACACATGTGTTTCTGGATGTTATCCTTCATCAGTAGAGGTCAAAAGACAATTTTCGTCTGGGGTGGCTGAGCAGGCTGCCACAATTCTTACAGGTCTCAGTACCTCTCTCAGGCTCACAGGTGCATCTCCAAAATCTCGTCAGCTCAATGGCTCAAGGGAGCCTTTTCAAACAGGAAATGGTGGGAGCACACTGCTGACCTCCCAGCACAGTTCGCCCCTTAGCATTATGGTAAATTCAGTTTGTAATGCACCCTTACTTGGTATTTTGCTGGAGTGTTCCACCAAAGTTGGTGCAGGTTAGAGCTGTACATCTCGAGACACATGTTTCTGGATTTTAACCGTCATCAGCAGATATCAGAAAAATCGTCTGGGGTGGCTGACCAGGCTGCCACAATTCTGACAGGTCTCAGTACCTCTCACAGGCGCACAGGTGCATCTCCACAAGCTCGTCAGCTCAATGGCTCATGAGAGCCTTTTCAAACAGGAAGGGGTGGGAGCACACTGCTGACCTCCCAGCACAGATTGCCCTTTAGCATTTTGGTAAATGAAGTTTGCAGTGCACGCTTACTTGGTATTTTGCTGGAGTGTTCCACCAACGTAGGTGCAGGTTAGTGCTGTACATCTCTAGACACATGTTTCTGGATTTTATCCGTAATCAGTAGAGATCAAAAAACTATTTTTGTCTGGGGTGGCTGAGCTGGCTGCTACAATTCTTACAGGTCTCAGTACCTCTCAGGGGCACACAGGTGCATCTCCACAAGCTCGTCAGCTCAATGGCTCAAGTAAGCCTTTTCAAACAGGAAATGGTGGGAGGACAATGCTGACCTCCCAGCACAGCTTGCCCCTTAGCATTATGGTAAATGCAGTTTGTACTGAACGCTTACTTGGTATTTTGCTAGAGTGTTCCCCCAAAGTTGGTGCAGGTTAGTGCTGTATATCTCTAGACACATGTTTTTCTGGATTTTATCTGTCATCAGTAGAGATCAAAAGACAATTTTCTGGGGCAGCTGAGCAGGCTGCCACAATTCTTGCAGGTCTCAGTACCTCTCACAGGCCCACAGGTGCATCTCCACAAGCTTGTCAGCTCAATGGCTCAAGGGAGCCTTTTCAAACAGGAAGGGGTGGGAGCAGACTGCTGACCTCTCAGCACAGTTCACCCCTTAGCATTATGGTAAATGCAGTTTGTAATGCACACTTACCTGGTTTTTTGCTGGAGTGTTCCACCAATGTTGGTGCAGGTTAGTGCTGTACATCTCTAGACACATATTTTTCTGGATTTCATCCGTCATCAGTAGAGATCAAAAAACAATTTTCATCTGGGGTGGCTGAGCAGGCGGATACAATTCTTACAGGTCTCAGTACCTCTCACAGGCGCACAGGTGCATCTCCACAAGCTTGTTAGCATAATGGCTCAAGGGAGGCTTTTCAAACAGGAAGGGGTGGGAGCAAACTGCTGACCTCCCAGCACAGTTCGCCCCTTAGCATTATGGTAAATGCAGTTTGTAGTGAATGCTTACTTGGTATTTTGCTGGAGTGTTTCACCAAAGTTGGTGCAGGTTAGTACTGTACATCTCCAAGACACATGTGTTTCTGGATTTTATCCGTCATCAGTAGAGAACAAAAAACAATTTTCGTCTGGGGTGGCTGAGTAGGCTGCCTCAATTCTTACAGGTCTCAGTACCTCTCACAGGCGCACAGGTGCATCTCCACAAGCTTGTCAGCTCAATGGCTCGAGGGAGCCTTTTCAAACAGGAAGGGGTGGGAGAACACTGCGGACCTCCCAGCACAGTTCACCCCTTAGCATTATGGTAAATGCAGTTTGTAGTGCACACTTACTTGGTAATTTGCTGGAGTGTTTCACCAAAGTTGGCGCAGGTTAGTGCTGTACATCTCTAGACACATGTGTTTCTGGATGTTATCCTTCATCCGTAGAGGTCAAAAGACAATTTTCGTCTGGGGTGGCTGAGCAGGCTGCCACAATTCTTACAGGTCTCAGTACCTCTCACAGGCGCACAGGTGCATCTCCACAAGCTTGTCAGCTCAATGGCTCGAGGGAGCCTTTTCAAACAGGAAGGGGTGGGAGAACACTGCGGACCTCCCAGCACAGTTCACCCCTTAGCATTATGGTAAATGCAGTTTGTAGTGCACACTTACTTGGTAATTTGCTGGAGTGTTCCACCAAAGTTGGTGCAGGTTAGTGCTGTACATCTCTAGACACATGTTTTTCTGGATTTTATCTGTCATCAGTAGAGATCAAAAAACAATTTTCTGGGGTGGCTGAGCAGGCTGCCACAATTCTTACAGGTCTCAGTACCTCTCACAGGCGCACAGGTGCATCTCCACAAGCTTGTCAGCTCAATGGCTCGAGGGAGCCTTTTCAAACAGGAAGGGGTGGGAGAACACTGCGGACCTCCCAGCACAGTTCACCCCTTAGCATTTTGGTAAATGAAGTTTGCAGTGCACGCTTACTTGGTATTTTGCTGGAGTGTTCCACCAACGTAGGTGCAGGTTAGTGCTGTACATCTCTAGACACATGTTTCTGGATTTTATCAGTAATCAGTAGAGATCAAAAAACTATTTTTGTCTGGGGTGGCTGAGCTGGCTGCTACAATTCTTACAGGTCTCAGTACCTCTCAGGGGCACACAGGTGCATCTCCACAAGCTCGTCAGCTCAATGGCTCAAGTAAGCCTTTTCAAACAGGAAATGGTGGGAGGACAATGCTGACCTCCCAGCACAGCTTGCCCCTTAGCATTATGGTAAATGCAGTTTGTACTGAACGCTTACTTGGTATTTTGCTAGAGTGTTCCCCCAAAGTTGGTGCAGGTTAGTGCTGTATATCTCTAGACACATGTTTTTCTGGATTTTATCTGTCATCAGTAGAGATCAAAAGACAATTTTCTGGGGCAGCTGAGCAGGCTGCCACAATTCTTGCAGGTCTCAGTACCTCTCACAGGCGCACAGGTGCATCTCCACAAGCTTGTCAGCTCAATGGCTCAAGGGAGCCTTTTCAAACAGGAAGGGGTGGGAGCAGACTGCTGACCTCTCAGCACAGTTCACCCCTTAGCATTATGGTAAATGCAGTTTGTAATGCACACTTACCTGGTTTTTTGCTGGAGTGTTCCACCAATGTTGGTGCAGGTTAGTGCTGTACATCTCTAGACACATATTTTTCTGGATTTCATCCGTCATCAGTAGAGATCAAAAAACAATTTTCATCTGGGGTGGCTGAGCAGGCGGATACAATTCTTACAGGTCTCAGTACCTCTCACAGGCGCACAGGTGCATCTCCACAAGCTTGTTAGCATAATGGCTCAAGGGAGGCTTTTCAAACAGGAAGGGGTGGGAGAACACTGCGGACCTCCCAGCACAGTTCACCCCTTAGCATTATGGTAAATGCAGTTTGTAGTGCACACTTACTTGGTAATTTGCTGGAGTGTTTCACCAAAGTTGGCGCAGGTTAGTGCTGTACATCTCTAGACACATGTGTTTCTGGATGTTATCCTTCATCAGTAGAGGTCAAAAGACAATTTTCGTCTGGGGTGGCTGAGCAGGCTGCCACAATTCTTACAGGTCTCAGTACCTCTCTCAGGCTCACAGGTGCATCTCCAAAATCTCGTCAGCTCAATGGCTCAAGGGAGCCTTTTCAAACAGGAAATGGTGGGAGCACACTGCTGACCTCCCAGCACAGTTCGACCCTTAGCGTTATGGTAAATTCAGTTTGTAATGCACCCTTACTTGGTATTTTGCTGGAGTGTTCCACCAAAGTTGGTGCAGGTTAGAGCTGTACATCTCGAGACACATGTTTCTGGATTTTAACCGTCATCAGCAGATATCAGAAAAATCGTCTGGGGTGGCTGACCAGGCTGCCACAATTCTGACAGGTCTCAGTACCTCTCACAGGCGCACAGGTGCATCTCCACAAGCTCGTCAGCTCAATGGCTCAAGGGAGCTATTTCAAACAGAAAGGGGTGGGAGCACACTGCTGACCTCCCAGCACAGCTCACCCCTTAGCATTATGGTAAATGCAGTTTGTAGTGCATGCTTGATTGGTATTTTGCTGAAGTGTTCCACCAAAGTTGGTGCAGGTTAGTGCTTTACATCTCTAGACACATATTTTTCTGGATTTCATTCGTCATCAGCAGAGATCAAAAATTAATGTTCATCTGGGGTGGCTGAGCAGGCTGCCACAATTCTTACAGGTCTCAGTACCTCTCACAGGCGCACAGGTGCATCTCCAAAAGCTCGTCAGCTCAATGGCTCAAGGGAGCCTTTTCAAACAGAAAGGGGTGGGAGAACACTGCAGACCTCCTAGCACAGTTCACCCCTTAGCATTATGGTAAATGCAGTTTGTAGTGCACACTTACTTGGTAATTTGCTCGAGTGTTCCACGAAAGTTGGCGCAGGTTAGTGCTGTACATCTCTAGACACATGTGTTTCTGGATTTTATCCTTAATCACTAGAGATCAAAAGACAATTTTCGTCTGGGGTGGCTGAGGAGGCTGCCACAATTCTTACAGGTCTCTGTACCCCTCACAGGCTCACAGGTGCATCTCCAAAAGCTCGTCAGCTCAATGGCTCAAGGGAGCCTTTTCAAACAGGAAGGGGTGGGAGCACACTGCTGACCTCCCAGCACAGTTCGCTCCTTAGCATTATGGTAAATACAGTTTGTACTGCATGCTTACTTGGTATTTTGCTGGAGTGTTCCACCAAAGTTGGTGCAGGTTAGTGCTGTACATCTCTAGCCACATGTGTTTCTGGAGTTTATCCGTCATCAGTAGAGATAAAAAAACAATTTCCGTCTGGGTGGCTGAGCAGGCTGTCACAATTCTTACGGGTCTCAGTACCTCTCACAGGTGCACAGGTGCATCTACACATGCTTGTCAACTCAATGGCTCAAGGGAGCTATTTCAAACAGGAAGGGGTGGGAGCACACTGCTGACCTCCCAGCACAGTTCGCTCCTTAGCATTATGGTAAAAACAGTTTGTACTGCATGCTTACTGGGTATTTTGCTGGAGTGTTCCACCAAAGTTGGTGCAGGTTAGTGCTGTACATCTCTAGACACGTGTTTCTGGATGTTATCCATCATCAGTAGAGATCAAAAGATGATTTTCGTCTGGGGTGGCTGAGCAGGCTGACCCAATTCTTACAGGTCTCAGTACCTCTCACAGGTGCACAAGTGCATCTCCACAAGCTCGTTAGCATAATGGCTCAAGGGAGCCTTTTCAAACAGGAAGGGGTGGGAGCAAACTGCTGACCTCCCAGACCAGTTCGCCCCTTAGCATTATGGTAAATGCAGTTTGTAGTGAACGCTTACTTGGTATTTTGCTGGAGTGTTTCACCAATGTTGGTGCAGGTTAGTGCTTTACATCTCTAGACACATATTTTTCTGGATTTCATTCGTCATCAGCAGGGATCAAAAATTAATTTTCATCTGGGGTGGCTGAGCAGGCTGCCACAATTCTTACAGGTCTCAGTACCTCTCACAGGTGCACAGGTGCATCTCCACAAGCTCGTCAGCTCAATGGCTCAAGGGAGGCTTTTCAAACAGGAAGGGGTGGGAGCAAACTGCTGACCTCCCAGCACAGTTCGCCCCTTAGCATTATGGTAAATGCAGTTTGTAGTGCACGATTACTTGGTATTTTGCTGGAGTGTTCCACCAAAGTTGGTGCAGGTTAGTACTGTACATCTCCAGACACATGTGTTTCTGGATTTTATCCGTCATCAGTAGAGATCAAAAGACAATTTTCGTCTGGGGTGGCTGAGCAGGCTGCCACAATTCTTACAGGTCTCAGTACCTCTCACAGGCGCACAGGTGCATCTCCACAAGCTCTTCAGCTCAATGGCTCTAGGGAGCCTTTTAAAACAGGAAGGGGTGGGAGCACACTGCTGACGTCCTAGCACAGCTCGCCCCTTAGCATTATGGGAAATGCAGTTTGTACTGCACGCTTACTTGGTGTTTTGCTGGAGTGTTCCACCAAAGTTGGTGCAGGTTAGTGCTGTACATCTCTAGACACATGTGTTTCTGGATTTTATAAGTCATCAGTAGAGATCAAAAGACAATTTTCGTCTGGGGTGGCTGAGCAGGCTGATACAATTCTTACAGGTCTCAGTACCTCTCACAGGCGCACAGGTGCATCTCCACAAGCTCGTCAGCTCAATGGCTCAAGGGAGCTATTTCAAACAGGAAGGGGTGGGAGCACACTGCTGCCCTCCCAGCACAGTTCGCTCCTTAGCATTATGGTAAAAACAGTTTGTACTGCATGCTTACTTGGTATTTTGCTGGAGTGTTCCACCAAAGTTGGTGCATGTTAGTGCTGTACATCTCTAGACACGTGTTTCTGGATTTTATCCATCATCAATAGAGATCAAAAGACGATTTTAGACTGGGGTGGCTGAGCAGGCTGACACAATTCTTACAGGTCTCAGTACCTCGCACAGGTGCATCGCCACAAGCTCGTCAGCTCAATGGCTCATGGGAGCCTTTAAAAACAGGAAGGGGTGGGAGCACACTGCTGCCCTCTCAGCACTGTTTGTCCCTTAGCATTTTGGTAAAAACAGTTTGTACTGCATGCTTACTTGGTATTCTGCTGGAGTGTTCCACCAACGTAGGTGCAGGTTAGTGCTGTACATCTCTAGACACATGTTTCTGGATTTTATCCGTCATCAGTAGAGATCAAAAAACAATTTTTGTCTGGGGTGGCTGAGCAGGCTGCCACAATTCTTACAGGTCTCAGTACCTCTCACAGGCACAAAGGTGCATCTCCACAAGCTCGTCAGCTCAATGGCTCAAGTAAGCCTTTTCAAACAGGAAATGGTGGGAGCACACTGCTGACCTCCCAGCACAGCTCGCCCCTTAGCATTATGGTAAATGCAGTTTGTACTGCACGCTTACTTGGTATTTTGCTGGAGTGTTTCACCAAAGTTGGTGCAGGTTAGTGCTGTACATCTCTAGACACATGTGTTTCTGGATTTTATAAGTCATCAGTAGAGATCAAAAGACAATTTTCGTCTGGGGTGGCTGAGCAGGCTGACACAATTCTTACAGGTCTCAGTACCTCTCACAGGCGCACAGGTGCATCTCCACAAGCTCGTCAGCTCAATGGCTCAAGGGAGCTATTTCAAACAGGAAGGGGTGGGAGCACACTGCTGCCCTCCCAGCACAGTTCGCTCCTTAGCATTATGGTAAAAACAGTTTGTACTGCATGCTTACTTGGTATTTTGCTGGAGTGTTCCACCAAAGTTGGTGCATGTTAGTGCTGTACATCTCTAGACACGTGTTTCTGGATTTTATCCATCATCAATAGAGATCAAAAGACGATTTTAGACTGGGGTGGCTGAGCAGGCTGACACAATTCTTACAGGTCTCAGTACCTCGCACAGGTGCATCGCCACAAGCTCGTCAGCTCAATGGCTCATGGGAGCCTTTAAAAACAGGAAGGGGTGGGAGCACACTGCTGCCCTCTCAGCACTGTTTGTCCCTTAGCATTTTGGTAAAAACAGTTTGTACTGCATGCTTACTTGGTAGTCTGCTGGAGTGTTCCACCAACGTAGGTGCAGGTTAGTGCTGTACATCTCTAGACACATGTTTCTGGATTTTATCCGTCATCAGTAGAGATCAAAAAACAATTTTTGTCTGGGGTGGCTGAGCAGGCTGCCACAATTCTTACAGGTCTCAGTACCTCTCACAGGCACAAAGGTGCATCTCCACAAGCTCGTCAGCTCAATGGCTCAAGTAAGCCTTTTCAAACAGGAAATGGTGGGAGCACACTGCTGACCTCCCAGCACAGCTCGCCCCTTAGCATTATGGTAAATGCAGTTTGTACTGCACGCTTACTTGGTATTTTGCTGGAGTGTTTCACCAAAGTTGGTGCAGGTTAGTGCTGTACATCTCTAGACACATGTGTTTCTGGATTTTATACGTCATCAGTAGAGATCAAAAGACAATGTTCGTCTGGGGTGGCTGAGCAGGCTGCCACAATTCTTACAGGTCTCAGTACCTCTCACAGGCGCACAGGTGCATCTCCACAAGCTCGTCAGCTCAATGGCTCAAGGGAGCTATTTCAAACAGGAGGGGGTGGGAGCACACTGCTGACTTCCCAGCACAGTTCGCTCCTTAGCATTGTGGTAAATTCAGTTTGTACTGCATGTTTACTTGGTATTTTGCTAGTGTTCCACCAAAGTTGGTGCAGGTTAGTGCTGTACATCTCTAGATACATGTTTTTCTGGATTTTATCTGTCATCAGTAGAGATCAAAAACAATTTTCTGGGTGGCTGAGCAGAATGCCACAATTCTTACAGGACTCAGTACCTCTCACAGGCGCACAGGTGCATCTCCACAAGCTCGTCAGCTCAATGACTCAAGGGAGCCTTTTCAAACAGGAAGGGGTGGGAGCACACTGCTGACCTCCCAGGACAGCTCGCCCCTTAGCATTATGGTAAATGCAGTTTGTAGTGCACGCTTGCTTGGTATTTTGCTGGAGTGTTCCACCAAAGTTGGTGCAGGGTAGTGCTGTACATCTCTAGCCACATGTGTTTCTGGATTTTATCTGTCATCAGAAGAGATCAAAAAACAATTTTCGTCTGGGTGGCTGAGCAGAATGCCACAATTCTTACAGGTCTCAGTACCTCTCACAGGCACACAGGTGCATCTTCACAAGCTCGTCAGGTAAATGGCTCAAGGGAGCCTTTTCAAACAGGAAATGGTGGGAGCACACTGCTGACCTCCCAGCACAGTTCGCCCCTTAGCATTATGGTAAATGCAGTTTGTAGTGCACGCTTGCTTGGTATTTTGCTGGAGTGTTCCACCAAAGTTGGTGCAGGTTAGTGCTGTACATCTCTAGACACATGTGTTTCTGGATTTTATACGTCATCAGTAGAGATCAATAGACAATTTTCGTCTGGGGTGGCTGAGCAGGCTGACACAATTCTCACACGTCTCAGTACCTCTCACAGGCGCACAGGTGCATCTCCACAAGCTCGTCAGCTCAATCGCTCAAGGGAGCTATTTCAAACAGGTAGGGGTGGGAGCAAACTGCTGACCTCCCAGCACAGTTCGCTCCCTAGCGTTATGGTAAAAAGAGTTTCTACTGCATGCTTACTTGGTATTTTGCTGGAGTGTTCCCCCAAAGTTGGTGCAGGTTAGTGCTGTATATCTCTAGACACTTGTTTCTGGATTGTATCCATCATCAGTAGAGATCAATAGACAATTTTCATCTGGGGTGGCTGAGCAGGCTGACACAATTCTTACAGGTCTCAGTACCTCTCACAGGTGAATCTCCACAAGCTTGTCAGCTCAATGTCTCAAGGGAACCTATTCAAACAGGAAGGGGTGGGAGCACAGTGCTGACCTCCCAGCACAGTTCGCCCCTTAGCATTATGATAAATGCAGATTGTACTGCACGTTTACTTCTTATGTTGCTGGAGTGTTCCACCAAAGCTGGTGCAGTTTAGTGCTGTACATCTCTAGACACATGTGGTTCTGGATTTTATACGTTATCAGTAGAGATCAAAAAACAATTTTTGTCTGGGGTGGCTGAGCAGGCTGCCACAATTCTTACAGGTCTCAGTACCTCTCACAGGCACAAAGGTGCATCTCCACAAGCTCGTCAGCTCAATGGCTCAAGTAAGCCTTTTCAAACAGGAAATGGTGGGAGCACACTGCTGACCTCCCAGCACAGCTCGCCCCTTAGCATTATGGTAAATGCAGTTTGTACTGCACGCTTACTTGGTATTTTGCTGGAGTGTTTCACAAAAGTTGGTGCAGGTTAGTGCTGTACATCTCTAGACACATGTGTTTCTGTATTTTATACGTCATCAGTAGAGATCAAAAGACAATGTTCGTCTGGGGTGGCTGAGCAGGCTGTCACAATTCTTACAGGTCTCAGTACCTCTCACAGGCGCACAGGTGCATCTCCACAAGCTCGTCAGCTCAATGGCTCAAGGGAGCTATTTCAAACAGGAGGGGGTGGGAGCACACTGCTGACTTCCCAGCACAGTTTGCTCCTTAGCATTGTGGTAAATTCAGTTTGTACTGCATGTTTACTTGGTATTTTGCTAGTGTTCCACCAAAGTTGGTGCAGGTTAGTGCTGTACATCTCTAGATACATGTTTTTCTGGATTTTATCTGTCATCAGTAGAGATCAAAAACAATTTTCTGGGTGGCTGAGCAGAATGCCACAATTCTTACAGGTCTCAGTACCTCTCACAGGCGCACAGGTGCATCTCAACAAGCTTGTCAGCTCAATGGCTCTAGGGAGCCTCTTCAAACAGGAAGGGGTCTGAGCACACTGTTGAACTCCCAGTACAGTTCGCCCCTTACCATTATGGTAAATGCAGTTAGTAGTGCACGCTTACTTGGTATTTTGCTAGAGTGTTCCACCAAAGTTGGTGCAGGTTAGAGCTGTACATCTCCAGACACGTGTTTCTGGATTTTAACCGTCATCCGCAGATATCAAAAAACAATTTTCATCTGGTGTTGCTGAGCAGACTGCCACAATTCTTACAGGACTCAGTACCTCTCACAGGCGCACAGGTGCATCTCCACAAGCTCGTCAGCTCAATGACTCAAGGGAGCCTTTTCAAACAGGAAGGGGTGGGAGCACACTGCTGACCTCCCAGGACAGCTCGCCCCTTAGCATTATGGTAAATGCAGTTTGTAGTGCACGCTTGCTTGGTATTTTGCTGGAGTGTTCCACCAAAGTTGGTGCAGGGTAGTGCTGTACATCTCTAGCCACATGTGTTTCTGGATTTTATCTGTCATCAGAAGAGATCAAAAAACAATTTTCGTCTGGGTGGCTGAGCAGAATGCCACAATTCTTACAGGTCTCAGTACCTCTCACAGGCACACAGGTGCATCTTCACAAGCTCGTCAGGTAAATGGCTCAAGGGAGCCTTTTCAAACAGGAAATGGTGGGAGCACACTGCTGACCTCCCAGCACAGTTCGCCCCTTAGCATTATGGTAAATGCAGTTTGTAGTGCACGCTTGCTTGGTATTTTGCTGGAGTGTTCCACCAAAGTTGGTGCAGGTTAGTGCTGTACATCTCTAGACACATGTGTTTCTGGATTTTATACGTCATCAGTAGAGATCAATAGACAATTTTCGTCTGGGGTGGCTGAGCAGGCTGACACAATTCTCACACGTCTCAGTACCTCTCACAGGCGCACAGGTGCATCTCCACAAGCTCGTCAGCTCAATCGCTCAAGGGAGCTATTTAAAACAGGTAGGGGTGGGAGCAAACTGCTGACCTCCCAGCACAGTTCGCTCCCTAGCGTTATGGTAAAAAGAGTTTCTACTGCATGCTTACTTGGTATTTTGCTGGAGTGTTCCCCCAAAGTTGGTGCAGGTTAGTGCTGTATATCTCTAGACACTTGTTTCTGGATTGTATCCATCATCAGTAGAGATCAATAGACAATTTTCATCTGGGGTGGCTGAGCAGGCTGACACAATTCTTACAGGTCTCAGTACCTCTCACAGGTGAATCTCCACAAGCTTGTCAGCTCAATGTCTCAAGGGAACCTATTCAAACAGGAAGGGGTGGGAGCACAGTGCTGACCTCCCAGCACAGTTCGCCCCTTAGCATTATGATAAATGCAGATTGTACTGCACGTTTACTTCTTATGTTGCTGGAGTGTTCCACCAAAGCTGGTGCAGTTTAGTGCTGTACATCTCTAGACACATGTGTTTCTGGATTTTATACGTCATCAGTAGAGATCAAAAAACAATTTTTGTCTGGGGTGGCTGAGCAGGCTGCCACAATTCTTACAGGTCTCAGTACCTCTCACAGGCACAAAGGTGCATCTCTACAAGCTCGTCAGCTCAATGGCTCAAGTAAGCCTTTTCAAACAGGAAATGGTGGGAGCACACTGCTGACCTCCCAGCACAGCTCGCCCCTTAGCATTATGGTAAATGCAGTTTGTACTGCACGCTTACTTGGTATTTTGCTGGAGTGTTTCACCAAAGTTGGTGCAGGTTAGTGCTGTACATCTCTAGACACATGTGTTTCTGTATTTTATACGTCATCAGTAGAGATCAAAAGACAATGTTCGTCTGGGGTGGCTGAGCAGGCTGTCACAATTCTTACAGGTCTCAGTACCTCTCACAGGCGCACAGGTGCATCTCCACAAGCTCGTCAGCTCAATGGCTCAAGGGAGCTATTTCAAACAGGAGGGGGTGGGAGCACACTGCTGACTTCCCAGCACAGTTCGCTCCTTAGCATTGTGGTAAATTCAGTTTGTACTGCATGTTTACTTGGTATTTTGCTAGTGTTCCACCAAAGTTGGTGCAGGTTAGTGCTGTACATCTCTAGATACATGTTTTTCTGGATTTTATCTGTCATCAGTAGAGATCAAAAACAATTTTCTGGGTGGCTGAGCAGAATGCCACAATTCTTACAGGTCTCAGTACCTCTCACAGGCGCACAGGTGCATCTCAACAAGCTTGTCAGCTCAATGGCTCTAGGGAGCCTCTTCAAACAGGAAGGGGTCTGAGCACACTGTTGAACTCCCAGTACAGTTCGCCCCTTACCATTATGGTAAATGCAGTTAGTAGTGCACGCTTACTTGGTATTTTGCTAGAGTGTTCCACCAAAGTTGGTGCAGGTTAGAGCTGTACATCTCCAGACACGTGTTTCTGGATTTTAGCCGTCATCAGTAGATATCAAAAAACAATTTTCATCTGGGGTTGCTGAGCAGACTGCCACAATTCTTACAGGACTCAGTACCTCTCACAGGCGCACAGGTGCATCTCCACAAGCTCGTCAGCTCAATGACTCAAGGGAGCCTTTTCAAACAGGAAGGGGTGGGAGCACACTGCTGACCTCCCAGGACAGCTCGCCCCTTAGCATTATGGTAAATGCAGTTTGTAGTGCACGCTTGCTTGGTATTTTGCTGGAGTGTTCCACCAAAGTTGGTGCAGGGTAGTGCTGTACATCTCTAGCCACAAGTGTTTCTGGATTTTATCTGTCATCAGAAGAGATCAAAAAACAATTTTCGTCTGGGTGGCTGAGCAGAATGCCACAATTCTTACAGGTCTCAGTACCTCTCACAGGCACACAGGTGCATCTTCACAAGCTCGTCAGGTAAATGGCTCAAGGGAGCCTTTTCAAACAGGAAATGGTGGGAGCACACTGCTGACCTCCCAGCACAGTTCGCCCCTTAGCATTATGGTAAATGCAGTTTGTAGTGCACGCTTGCTTGGTATTTTGCTGGAGTGTTCCACCAAAGTTGGTGCAGGTTAGTGCTGTACATCTCTAGACACATGTGTTTCTGGATTTTATACGTCATCAGTAGAGATCAATAGACAATTTTCGTCTGGGGTGGCTGAGCAGGCTGACACAATTCTCACACGTCTCAGTACCTCTCACAGGCGCACAGGTGCATCTCCACAAGCTCGTCAGCTCAATCGCTCAAGGGAGCTATTTCAAACAGGTAGGGGTGGGAGCAAACTGCTGACCTCCCAGCACAGTTCGCTCCCTAGCGTTATGGTAAAAAGAGTTTCTACTGCATGCTTACTTGGTATTTTGCTGGAGTGTTCCCCCAAAGTTGGTGCAGGTTAGTGCTGTATATCTCTAGACACTTGTTTCTGGATTGTATCCATCATCAGTAGAGATCAATAGACAATTTTCATCTGGGGTGGCTGAGCAGGCTGACACAATTCTTACAGGTCTCAGTACCTCTCACAGGTGAATCTCCACAAGCTTGTCAGCTCAATGTCTCAAGGGAACCTATTCAAACAGGAAGGGGTGGGAGCACAGTGCTGACCTCCCAGCACAGTTCGCCCCTTAGCATTATGATAAATGCAGATTGTACTGCACGTTTACTTCTTATGTTGCTGGAGTGTTCCACCAAAGCTGGTGCAGTTTAGTGCTGTACATCTCTAGACACATGTGTTTCTGGATTTTAGACGTCATCAGTAGAGATCAAAAGACAATTTTCGTCTGGGGTGGCTGAGCAGGCTGCCACCATACTTACAGGTCTCAGTACCTCTCACAGGCGCACAGGTGCATCTCCACAAGCTCATCAGCTCAATGGCTCAACGGAGCTATTTCAAACAGGAAGGGGTGGGAGCACACTGCTGACCTCCCAGCACAGTTCGCTCCTTAGCATTTTGTAAATACAGTTTGTACTGCATGCTTACTTGGTATTTTGCTGGAGTGTTCCACCAAAGTTGGTGCAGGTTAGTGCTGTACATCTCTAGACACATGTTTTTCTGGATTTTATCTGTCAACAGTAGAGATCAAAAAACAATTTTCTGGGGTGGCTGAGCAGGCTGCCTCAATTCTTACAGGTCTCAGTACCTCTCACAGGTGCACAGGTGCATCTCCACAAGCTCTTCAGCTCAATGGCTCAAGGGAGCCTTTTCAAACAGGTAGGGGTGGGAGCACACTGCTGACCTCCCAGCACAGCTCGTCCCTTAGCATTATGGAAAATACAGTTTTGTAGTGAACGCTTGCTTGGTATTTTGCTGGAGTGTTCCACCAAAGTTGGTGCACGTTAGTGCTGTACATCTCTAGCCACATGTGTTTCTGGATTTTATCTGTCATCAGACGAGATCAAAAAACAATTTTCATCTGGGTGGCTGAGCAGAATCCCACAATTCTTACAGGTCTCAGTACCTCTCACAGGCGCACAGGTGCATCTCCACAAGCTCGTCAGCTCAATGGCTCAATGGAGCCTTTTCAAACAGGAAGGGGTGGGAGCACACTGCTGACCTCCTAGCACAGTTCGTCCCTTAGCATTATGATAAATGCAGTTTGTACTGCATGCTTACTTGGTATTTTGCTGGAGTGTTCCACCAAAGTTGGTGCAGGTTAGTGCTGTACATCTCTAGCCACATGTGTTTATGGATTTTATCCGTCATCAGTAGAGATCAAAAGACAATTTTCGTCTAGGTGGCTGAGCAGGCTGCCACAATTCTTACAGGTCTCAGTACCTCTCACAGGCACACAGGTGCATCTCCACAAGCTCTTCAGCTCAATGGCTCAAGGGAGCCTTTTCAAACAGGAAATGGTGGGAGCCCACTGCTGACCTCCCAGTACAGTTCTCCCCTTAGCATTATGGTAAATTTAGTTTGTAGTGCACGCTTACTTGGAATTTTGCTGGAGTGTTCCACCAAAGTTGGTGCAGGTTAGAGCTGTACATCTCGAGACACGTGTTTCTGGATTTTAATCGTCATCAGTAGATATCAAAAAACAATTTTCATCTGGGGTGGCTGAGCAGGCTGCCACAATTCATACAGGTCTCAGTACCTCTCACAGGCGCACAGGTGCATCTCCAAAAGCTCTTCAGCTCAATGGCTCTAGGGAGCCTTTTCAAACAGGAAGGGGTGGGAGCACACTGCTGACCTCCCAGCACAGCTCGCCCCTTAGCATTATGGTAAATGCAGTTTGTACTGCATGCTTACTTGGTATTTTGCTGGAGTGTTCCACCAAAGTTGGTTCATGTTAGTGCTGTACATCTCTAGACACGTGTTTCTGGATTTTATCCATCATTAGTAGAGATCAAAAGACGATTTTTGACTGGGGTGACTGAGCAGGCTGACACAATTCTTACAGGTCTCAGTATCTCTCACAGGCACACAGGTGCATCTCCACAAGCTCATCAGCTCAATGGCTCAAGGGAGCTATTTCAAACAGGAAGGGGTGGGAGCACACTTCTGACCTCCCAGCACAGTTTGCCCCTTAGGATTTTGGTAAATGAAGTTTGTAGTGCACGCTTACTTGGTATTTTGCTGGAGTGTTCCACCAACGTAGGTGCAGGTTAGTGCTGTACATCTCTAGACACATGTTTCAGGATTTTATCCGTCATCAGTAGAGATCAAAAAACAATTTTTGTCTGGGGTGGCTGAGCAGGCTGCCACAATTCTTACAGGTCTCAGTACCTCTCACAGGCACACAGGTGCATCTCCACAAGCTCATCAGCTCAATGGCTCAAGGGAGCTATTTCATACAGAAAGGGGTGGGAGCACACTGCTGACCTCCCAGCACAGTTCGCTCCTTAGCATTATGGTAAATACAGTTTGTACTGCATGCTTACTTGGTATTTTGCTGGAGTGTTCCACCAAAGTTGGTGCAGGTTAGTGCTTTACATCTCTAGACAGATGTTTTTCAGGATTTTATCTGTCATCAGTAGAGATCAAAAGACAATATTCGTCTGGTGTGGCTTAGCAGGCCTACACAATTCTTACAGGTCTCAGTACCTCTCACAGGCGCACAGGTGCATCTCCACAAGCTCATCAGCTCAATAGCTCAAGGGATCTATTTCAAACAGGAAGGGGTGGGAGCACACTGCTGACCTCCCAGCACAGTTCGTCCCTTAGCATTATGATAAATGCAGTTTGTACTGCATGCTTACTTGGTATTTTGCTGGAGTGTTCCACCAAAGTTGGTGCAGGTTAGTGCTGTACATCTCTAGCCACATGTGTTTATGGATTTTATCCGTCATCAGTAGAAATCAAAAAACAATTTTCGTCTAGGTGGCTGAGCAGGCTGCCACAATTCTTACAGGTCTCAGTACCTCTCACAGGCACACAGGTGCATCTCCACAAGCTCTTCAGCTCAATGGCTCAAGGGAGCCTTTTCAAACAGGAAATGGTGGGAGCCCACTGCTGACCCCCCAGTACAGTTCTCCCCTTAGCATTATGGTAAATTTAGTTTGTAGTGCACGCTTACTTGGAATTTTGCTGGAGTGTTCCACTAAAGTTGGTGCAGGTTAGAGCTGTACATCTCGAGACACGTGTTTCTGGATTTTAATCGTCATCAGTAGATATCAAAAAACAATTTTCATCTGGGGTGGCTGAGCAGGCTGCCACAATTCTTACAGGTCTCAGAACCTCTCACAGGCGCACAGGCGCACAGGTGCATCTCCAAAAGCTCTTCAGCTCAATGGCTCTAGGGAGCCTTTTCAAACAGGAAGGGGTGGGAGCACACTGCTGACCTCCCAGCACAGCTCGCCCCTTAGCATTATGGTAAATGCAGTTTGTACTGCATGCTTACTTGGTATTTTGCTGCAGTGTTCCACCAAAGTTGGTTCATGTTAGTGCTGTACATCTCTAGACACGTGTTTCTGGATTTTATCCATCATCAGTAGAGATCAAAAGACGATTTTCGACTGGGGTGACTGATCAGGCTGACACAATTCTTACAGGTCTCAGTATCTCTCACAGGCACACAGGTGCATCTCCACAAGCTCATCAGCTCAATCGCTCAAGGGAGCTATTTCAAACAGGAAGGGGTGGGAGCACACTTCTGACCCCCCAGCACAGTGTGCCCCTTAGCATTTTGGTAAATGAAGTTTGTAGTGCACGCTTACTTGGTATTTTGCTGGAGTGTTCCACCAACGTAGGTGCAGGTTAGTGCTGTACATCTCTAGACACATGTTTCTGGATTTTATCCGTCATCAGTAGAGATCAAAAAACAATTTTTGTCTGGGGTGGCTGAGCAGGCTGCCACAATTCTTACAGATCTCAGTACCTCTCACAGGCACACAGGTGCATCTCCACAAGCTCATCAGCTCAATGGCTCAAGGGAGCTATTTCAAACAGAAAGTGGTGGGAGCACACTGCTGACCTCCCAGCACAGTTCGCTCCTTAGCATTATGGTAAATACAGTTTGTACTGCATGCTTACTTGGTATTTTGCTGGAGTGTTCCACCAAAGTTGGTGCAGGTTAGTGCTTTACATCTCTAGACACATGTTTTTCTGGATTTTATCTGTCATCAGTAGAGATCAAAAGACAATTTTCGTCTGGGGTGGCTTAGCAGGCTTACACAGTTCTTACAGGTCTCAGAACCTCTCATAGGCGCACAGGTGCATCTCCACAAGCTCATCAGCTCAATAGCTCAAGGGAGCTATTTCAAACAGGAAGGGGTGGGAGCACACTGCTGACCTCATAGCACAGTTCGCTCCTTAGCATTATGGTAAATACAGTTTGTACTGCATGCTTACTTGGTATTTTGCTGGAGTGTTCCACCAAAGTTGGTGCAGGTTAGTGCTGTATATCTCTAGACACGTGTTTCTGGATTTTATCCATCATCAGTAGAGATCAATAGACAATTTTCGTCTGGGGTGGCTGAGCAGGCTGACACAATTCTTACAGGGGTTAGTACCTCTCACAGGTGCACAGGTGCATCTCCACAAGCTCGTCAGCTCAATGGCTCAAGGGAACCTATTCAAACAGGAAGGGGTGGGAGCACAGTGCTGACCTCCCAGCACAGTTCGCCCCTTTGCATTATGGTAAAAGCAGTTTGTAGTGCACGCTTACTTGGTATTTTGCTGGAGTGTTCCACCAACGTAGGTGCAGGTTAGTGCTGTACATCTCTAGACACATTTGTTTCTGGATTTTATCCGTTATCAGAAGAGATTAAAAAACAATTTTCGTCTGGGGTGGCTGAGCAGGCTGCCACAATTCTTACAGGTCTCAGTATCTCTGACAGGCACACAGGTGCATCTCCACAAGCTCGTCAGCTCAATGACTCAAGTAAGCCTCTTCAAACAGGAAATGGTGGGAGCACACTGCTGTCCTCCCAGCACAGTTCGCCCCTTAGCATTATGGTAAATGCAGTTTGTACTGCACGTTTACTTGGTATTTTGCTGGAGTGTTCCACCAAAGCTGGTGCAGGTTAGTGCTGTACATCTCTAGACACATGTGTTTCTGGATTTTATACGTCATCAGTAGAGATCAAAAGACAATTTTCGTCTGGGGTGGCTGAGCAGGCTGCCACAATTCTTACAGGTCTCAGTACCTCTCCCAGGCGCACAGGTGCATCTCCACAAGCTCTTCAGCTCAATGGCTCTAGGAAGCCTTTTCAAACAGGAAGGGGTCTGAGCACACTGTTGAACTCCCAGCACAGCTCGCCCCTTAGCATTATGGTAAATGCAGTTTGTACTGCATGCTTACTTGGTATTTTGCTGGAGTGTTCCACCAAAGTTGGTGCAGGTTAGTGCTGTACATCTCTAGACACATGTTTTTCTGGATTTTATCTGTCATCAGTAGAGATCAAAAGACTATTTTCGTCTGGGGTGGCTGAGCAGGCTGACACAATTCTTACAGGTCTCAGTACCTCTCAGGTGAATCTCCACAAGCTTGTCAGCTCAATGGCTCAAGGGAACCTATTCAAACAGGAAGGGGTGGGAGCACAGTGCTGACCTCCCAGCACAGTTCGCCCCTTCGCATTATGGTAAAAGCAGTTTGTAGTGCACGCTTACTTGGTATTTTGCTGGAGTGTTCCACCAGCGTAGGTGCAGGTTAGTGCTGTACATCTCTAGACACATTTGTTTCTGGATTTTATCCGTTATCAGAAGAGATCAAAAAACAATTTTCGTCTGGGGTGGCTGAGCAGGCTGTCACAATTCTTACAGGTCTCAGTACCTCTGACAGGCACACAGGTGCATCTCCACAAGCTCGTCAGCTCAATGAGTCAAGTAAGCGTTTTCAAACAGGAAATGGTGGGAGCACACTGCTGTCCTCCCAGCACAGCTCGCCCCTTAGCATTATGATAAATGCAGATTGTACTGCACGTTTACTTCTTATGTTGCTGGAGTGTTCCACCAAAGCTGGTGCAGTTTAGTGCTGTACATCTCTAGACACATGTGTTTCTGGATTTTATACGTCATCAGTAGAGATCAAAAGACAATTTTCGTCTGGGGTGGCTGAGCAGGCTGCCACAATTCTTACAGGTCTCAGTACCTCTCACAGGCGCACAGGTGCATCTCCACAAGCTCATCAGCTCAATGGCTCAAGGGAGCTATTTCAAACAGGAAGGGGTGGGAGCACACTGCTGACCTCCCAGCACAGCTCGCCCCTTAGCATTATGGTAAATGCAGTTTGTACTGCATGCTTACTTGGTATTTTGCTGGAGTGTTCCACCAAAGTTGGTTCATGTTAGTGCTGTACATCTCTAGACACGTGTTTCTGGATTTTATCCATCATTAGTAGAGATCAAAAGACGATTTTTGACTGGGGTGACTGAGCAGGCTGACACAATTCTTACAGGTCTCAGTATCTCTCACAGGCACACAGGTGCATCTCCACAAGCTCATCAGCTCAATGGCTCAAGGGAGCTATTTCAAACAGGAAGGGGTGGGAGCACACTTCTGACCTCCCAGCACAGTTTGCCCCTTAGGATTTTGGTAAATGAAGTTTGTAGTGCACGCTTACTTGGTATTTTGCTGGAGTGTTCCACCAACGTAGGTGCAGGTTAGTGCTGTACATCTCTAGACACATGTTTCAGGATTTTATCCGTCATCAGTAGAGATCAAAAAACAATTTTTGTCTGGGGTGGCTGAGCAGGCTGCCACAATTCTTACAGGTCTCAGTACCTCTCACAGGCACACAGGTGCATCTCCACAAGCTCATCAGCTCAATGGCTCAAGGGAGCTATTTCAAACAGAAAGGGGTGGGAGCACACTGCTGACCTCCCAGCACAGTTCGCTCCTTAGCATTATGGTAAATACAGTTTGTACTGCATGCTTACTTGGTATTTTGCTGGAGTGTTCCACCAAAGTTGGTGCAGGTTAGTGCTTTACATCTCTAGACACATGTTTTTCTGGATTTTATCTGTCATCAGTAGAGATCAAAAGACAATTTTCGTCTGGTGTGGCTTAGCAGGCCTACACAATTCTTACAGGTCTCAGTACCTCTCACAGGCGCACAGGTGCATCTCCACAAGCTCATCAGCTCAATAGCTCAAGGGATCTATTTCAAACAGGAAGGGGTGGGAGCACACTGCTGACCTCCCAGCACAGTTCGTCCCTTAGCATTATGATAAATGCAGTTTGTACTGCATGCTTACTTGGTATTTTGCTGGAGTTTTCCACCAAAGTTGGTGCAGGTTAGTGCTGTACATCTCTAGCCACATGTGTTTATGGATTTTATCCGTCATCAGTAGAAATCAAAAAACAATTTTCGTCTAGGTGGCTGAGCAGGCTGCCACAATTCTTACAGGTCTCAGTACCTCTCACAGGCACACAGGTGCATCTCCACAAGCTCTTCAGCTCAATGGCTCAAGGGAGCCTTTTCAAACAGGAAATGGTGGGAGCCCACTGCTGACCCCCCAGTACAGTTCTCCCCTTAGCATTATGGTAAATTTAGTTTGTAGTGCACGCTTACTTGGAATTTTGCTGGAGTGTTCCACTAAAGTTGGTGCAGGTTAGAGCTGTACATCTCGAGACACGTGTTTCTGGATTTTAATCGTCATCAGTAGATATCAAAAAACAATTTTCATCTGGGGTGGCTGAGCAGGCTGCCACAATTCTTACAGGTCTCAGAACCTCTCACAGGCGCACAGGCGCACAGGTGCATCTCCAAAAGCTCTTCAGCTCAATGGCTCTAGGGAGCCTTTTCAAACAGGAAGGGGTGGGAGCACACTGCTGACCTCCCAGCACAGCTCGCCCCTTAGCATTATGGTAAATGCAGTTTGTACTGCATGCTTACTTGGTATTTTGCTGCAGTGTTCCACCAAAGTTGGTTCATGTTAGTGCTGTACATCTCTAGACACGTGTTTCTGGATTTTATCCATCATCAGTAGAGATCAAAAGACGATTTTCGACTGGGGTGACTGAGCAGGCTGACACAATTCTTACAGGTCTCAGTATCTCTCACAGGCACACAGGTGCATCTCCACAAGCTCATCAGCTCAATCGCTCAAGGGAGCTATTTCAAACAGGAAGGGGTGGGAGCACACTTCTGACCCCCCAGCACAGTGTGCCCCTTAGCATTTTGGTAAATGAAGTTTGTAGTGCACGCTTACTTGGTATTTTGCTGGAGTGTTCCACCAACGTAGGTGCAGGTTAGTGCTGTACATCTCTAGACACATGTTTCTGGATTTTATCCGTCATCAGTAGAGATCAAAAAACAATTTTTGTCTGGGGTGGCTGAGCAGGCTGCCACAATTCTTACAGATCTCAGTACCTCTCACAGGCACACAGGTGCATCTCCACAAGCTCATCAGCTCAATGGCTCAAGGGAGCTATTTCAAACAGAAAGTGGTGGGAGCACACTGCTGACCTCCCAGCACAGTTCGCTCCTTAGCATTATGGTAAATACAGTTTGTACTGCATGCTTACTTGGTATTTTGCTGGAGTGTTCCACCAAAGTTGGTGCAGGTTAGTGCTTTACATCTCTAGACACATGTTTTTCTGGATTTTATCTGTCATCAGTAGAGATCAAAAGACAATTTTCGTCTGGGGTGGCTTAGCAGGCTTACACAGTTCTTACAGGTCTCAGAACCTCTCATAGGCGCACAGGTGCATCTCCACAAGCTCATCAGCTCAATAGCTCAAGGGAGCTATTTCAAACAGGAAGGGGTGGGAGCACACTGCTGACCTCATAGCACAGTTCGCTCCTTAGCATTATGGTAAATACAGTTTGTACTGCATGCTTACTTGGTATTTTGCTGGAGTGTTCCACCAAAGTTGGTGCAGGTTAGTGCTGTATATCTCTAGACACGTGTTTCTGGATTTTATCCATCATCAGTAGAGATCAATAGACAATTTTCGTCTGGGGTGGCTGAGCAGGCTGACACAATTCTTACAGGGGTTAGTACCTCTCACAGGTGCACAGGTGCATCTCCACAAGCTCGTCAGCTCAATGGCTCAAGGGAACCTATTCAAACAGGAAGGGGTGGGAGCACAGTGCTGACCTCCCAGCACAGTTCGCCCCTTCGCATTATGGTAAAAGCAGTTTGTAGTGCACGCTTACTTGGTATTTTGCTGGAGTGTTCCACCAACGTAGGTGCAGGTTAGTGCTGTACATCTCTAGACACATTTGTTTCTGGATTTTATCCGTTATCAGAAGAGATTAAAAAACAATTTTCGTCTGGGGTGGCTGAGCAGGCTGCCACAATTCTTACAGGTCTCAGTATCTCTGACAGGCACACAGGTGCATCTCCACAAGCTCGTCAGCTCAATGACTCAAGTAAGCCTCTTCAAACAGGAAATGGTGGGAGCACACTGCTGTCCTCCCAGCACAGTTCGCCCCTTAGCATTATGGTAAATGCAGTTTGTACTGCACGTTTACTTGGTATTTTGCTGGAGTGTTCCACCAAAGCTGGTGCAGGTTAGTGCTGTACATCTCTAGACACATGTGTTTCTGGATTTTATACGTCATCAGTAGAGATCAAAAGACAATTTTCGTCTGGGGTGGCTGAGCAGGCTGCCACAATTCTTACAGGTCTCAGTACCTCTCCCAGGCGCACAGGTGCATCTCCACAAGCTCTTCAGCTCAATGGCTCTAGGAAGCCTTTTCAAACAGGAAGGGGTCTGAGCACACTGTTGAACTCCCAGCACAGCTCGCCCCTTAGCATTATGGTAAATGCAGTTTGTACTGCATGCTTACTTGGTATTTTGCTGGAGTGTTCCACCAAAGTTGGTGCAGGTTAGTGCTGTACATCTCTAGACACATGTTTTTCTGGATTTTATCTGTCATCAGTAGAGATCAAAAGACTATTTTCGTCTGGGGTGGCTGAGCAGGCTGACACAATTCTTACAGGTCTCAGTACCTCTCAGGTGAATCTCCACAAGCTTGTCAGCTCAATGGCTCAAGGGAACCTATTCAAACAGGAAGGGGTGGGAGCACAGTGCTGACCTCCCAGCACAGTTCGCCCCTTCGCATTATGGTAAAAGCAGTTTGTAGTGCACGCTTACTTGGTATTTTGCTGGAGTGTTCCACCAGCGTAGGTGCAGGTTAGTGCTGTACATCTCTAGACACATTTGTTTCTGGATTTTATCCGTTATCAGAAGAGATCAAAAAACAATTTTCGTCTGGGGTGGCTGAGCAGGCTGACACAATTCTTACAGGTCTCAGTACCTCTGACAGGCACACAGGTGCATCTCCACAAGCTCGTCAGCTCAATGAGTCAAGTAAGCGTTTTCAAACAGGAAATGGTGGGAGCACACTGCTGTCCTCCCAGCACAGCTCGCCCCTTAGCATTATGATAAATGCAGATTGTACTGCACGTTTACTTCTTATGTTGCTGGAGTGTTCCACCAAAGCTGGTGCAGTTTAGTGCTGTACATCTCTAGACACATGTGTTTCTGGATTTTATACGTCATCAGTAGAGATCAAAAGACAATTTTCGTCTGGGGTGGCTGAGCAGGCTGCCACAATTCTTACAGGTCTCAGTACCTCTCACAGGCGCACAGGTGCATCTCCACAAGCTCATCAGCTCAATGGCTCAAGGGAGCTATTTCAAACAGGAAGGGGTGGGAGCACACTGCTGACCTCCCAGCACAGTTCGCTCCTAAGCATTTTTGTAAATACAGTTTGTACTGCATGCTTACTTGGTATTTTGCTGGAGTGTTCCACCAAAGTTGGTGCAGGTTAGTGCTGTACATCTCTAGACACATGTTTTTCTGGATTTTATCTGTCAACAGTAGAGATCAAAAAACAATTTTCTGGGGTGGCTGAGCAGGCTGCCTCAATTCTTACAGGTCTCAGTACCTCTCACAGGTGCACAGGTGCATCTCCACAAGCTCTTCAGCTCAATGGCTCAAGGGAGCCTTTTCAAACAGGTAGGGGTGGGAGCACACTGCTGACCTCCCAGCACAGCTCGTCCCTTAGCATTATGGTAAATACAGTTTGTAGTGAACGCTTGCTTGGTATTTTGCTGGAGTGTTCCACCAAAGTTGGTGCACGTTAGTGCTGTACATCTCTAGCCACATGTGTTTCTGGATTTTATCTGTCATCAGAAGAGATCAAAAAACAATTTTCATCTGGGTGGCTGAGCAGAATCCCACAATTCTTACAGGTCTCAGTACCTCTCACAGGCGCACAGGTGCATCTCCACAAGCTCGTCAGCTCAATGGCTCAAGGGAGCTATTTCAAACAGGAAGGGGTGGGAGCACACTTCTGACCCCCCAGCACAGTTTGCCCCTTAGCATTTTGGTAAATGAAGTTTGTAGTGCACGCTTACTTGGTATTTTGCTGGAGTGTTCCACCAACGTAGGTGCAGGTTAGTGCTGTACATCTCTAGACACATGTTTCTGGATTTTATCTGTCATCAGTAGAGATCAAAAGACAATTTTCGTCTGGGGTGCCTTAGCAGGCTTACACAATTCTTACAGGTCTCAGTACCTCTCACAGGCGCACAGGTGCATCTCCACAAGCTCATCAGCTCAATAGCTCAAGGGATCTATTTCAAACAGGAAGGGGTGGGAGCACACTGCTGACCTCCCAGCACAGTTCGCCCCTTAGCATTATGATAAATGCAGTTTGTACTGCATGCTTACTTGGTATTTTGCTGGAGTGTTCCACCAAAGTTGGTGCAGGTTAGTGCTGTACATCTCTAGCCACATGTGTTTATGGATTTTATCCGTCATCAGTAGAGATCAAAAAACAATTTTCGTCTAGGTGGCTGAGCAGGCTGCCACAATTCTTACAGGTCTCAGTACCTCTCACAGGCACACAGGTGCATCTCCACAAGCTCTTCAGCTCAATGGCTCAAGGGAGCCTTTTCAAACAGGAAATGGTGGGAGCCCACTGCTGACCCCCCAGTACAGTTCTCCCCTTAGCATTATGGTAAATTTAGTTTGTAGTGCACGCTTACTTGGAATTTTGCTGGAGTGTTCCACTAAAGTTGGTGCAGGTTAGAGCTGTACATCTCGAGACACGTGTTTCTGGATTTTAATCGTCATCAGTAGATATCAAAAAACAATTTTCATCTGGGGTGGCTGAGCAGGTTGCCACAATTCTTACAGGTCTCAGAACCTCTCACAGGCGCACAGGCGCACAGGTGCATCTCCAAAAGCTCTTCAGCTCTATGGCTCTAGGGAGCCTTTTTAAACAGGAAGGGGTGGGAGCACACTGCTGACCTCCCAGCACAGCTCGCCCCTTAGCATTATGGTAAATGCAGTTTGTACTGCATGCTTACTTGGTATTTTGCTGGAGTGTTCCACCAAAGTTGGTTCATGTTAGTGCTGTACATCTCTAGACACGTGTTTCTGGATTTTATCCATCATCAGTAGAGATCAAAAGACGATTTTCGACTGGGGTGACTGAGCAGGCTGACACAATTCTTACAGGTCTCAGTATCTCTCACAGGCACACAGGTGCATCTCCACAAGCTCATCAGCTCAATGGCTCAAGGGAGCTATTTCAAACAGGAAGGGGTGGGAGCACACTTCTGACCCCCCAGCACAGTGTGCCCCTTAGCATTTTGGTAAATGAAGTTTGTAGTGCACGCTTACTTGGTATTTTGCTGGAGTGTTCCACCAACGTAGGTGCAGGTTAGTGCTGTACATCTCTAGACACATGTTTCTGGATTTTATCCGTCATCAGTAGAGATCAAAAAACAATTTTTGTCTGGGGTGGCTGAGCAGGCTGCCACAATTCTTACAGATCTCAGTACCTCTCACAGGCACACAGGTGCATCTCCACAAGCTCATCAGCTCAATGGCTCAAGGGAGCTATTTCAAACAGAAAGGGGTGGGAGCACACTGCTGACCTCCCAGCACAGTTCGCTCCTTAGCATTATGGTAAATACAGTTTGTACTGCATGCTTACTTGGTATTTTGCTGGAGTGTTCCACCAAAGTTGGTGCAGGTTAGTGCTTTACATCTCTAGACACATGTTTTTCTGGATTTTATCTGTCATCAGTAGAGATCAAAAGACAATTTTCGTCTAGGGTGGCTTAGCAGGCTTACACAGTTCTTACAGGTCTCAGTACCTCTCACAGGCGCACAGGTGCATCTCCACAAGCTCATCAGCTCAATAGCTCAAGGGAGCTATTTCAAACAGGAAGGGGTGGGAGCACACTGCTGACCTCATAGCACAGTTCGCTCCTTAGCATTATGGTAAATACAGTTTGTACTGCATGCTTACTTGGTATTTTGCTGGAGTGTTCCACCAAAGTTGGTGCAGGTTAGTGCTGTATATCTCTAGACACATGTTTCTGGATTTTATCCATCATCAGTAGAGATCAATAGACAATTTTCGTCTGGGGTGGCTGAGCAGGCTGACACAATTCTTACAGGGGTTAGTACCTCTCACAGGTGCACAGGTGCATCTCCACAAGCTCGTCAGCTCAATGGCTCAAGGGAACCTATTCAAACAGGAAGGGGTGGGAGCACAGTGCTGACCTCCCAGCACAGTTCGCCCCTTCGCATTATGGTAAAAGCAGTTTGTAGTGCACGCTTACTTGGTATTTTGCTGGAGTGTTCCACCAACGTAGGTGCAGGTTAGTGCTGTACATCTCTAGACACATTTGTTTCTGGATTTTATCCGTTATCAGAAGAGATCAAAAAACAATTTTCGTCTGGAGTGGCTGAGCAGGCTGCCACAATTCTTACAGGTCTCAGTATCTCTGACAGGCACACAGGTGCATCTCCACAAGCTCGTCAGCTCAATGACTCAAGTAAGCCTCTTCAAACAGGAAATGGTGGGAGCACACTGCTGACCTCCCAGCACAGCTCGTCCCTTAGCATTATGGTAAATACAGTTTGTAGTGAACGCTTGCTTGGTATTTTGCTGGAGTGTTCCACCAAAGTTGGTGCACGTTAGTGCTGTACATCTCTAGCCACATGTGTTTTTGGATTTTATCTGTCATCAGAAGAGATCAAAAAACAATTTTCATCTGGGTGGCTGAGCAGAATCCCACAATTCTTACAGGTCTCAGTACCTCTCACAGGCGCACAGGTGCATCTCCACAAGCTCGTCAGCTCAATGGCTCAAGGGAGCTATTTCAAACAGGAAGGGGTGGGAGCACACTTCTGACCCCCCAGCACAGTTTGCCCCTTAGCATTTTGGTAAATGAAGTTTGTAGTGCACGCTTACTAGGTATTTTGCTGGAGTGTTTCACCAACGTAGGTGCAGGTTAGTGCTGTACATCTCTAGACACATGTTTCTGGATTTTATCCGTCATCAGTAGAGATCAAAAAACAATTTTTGTCTGGGGTGGCTGAGCAGTCTGCCACAATTCTTACAGATCTCAGTACCTCTCACAGGCACACAGGTGCATCTCCACAAGCTCATCAGCTCAATGGCTCAAGGGAGCTATTTCAAACAGGAAGGGGTGGGAGCACACTTCTGACCTCCCAGCACAGTTTGCCCCTTAGCATTTTGGTAAATGAAGTTTGTAGTGCACGCTTACTTGGTATTTTGCTGGAGTGTTCCACCAACGTAGGTGCAGGTTAATGCTGTACATCTCTAGACACATGTTTCAGGATTTTATCCATCATCAGTAGAGATCAAAAAACAATTTTTGTCTGGGGTGGCTGAGCAGGCTGCCACAATTCTTACAGGTCTCGGTACCTCTCACAGGCACACAGGTGCATCTCCACAAGCTCATCAGCTCAATGGCTCAAGGGAGCTATTTCAAACAGAAAGGGGTGGGAGCACACTGCTGACCTCCCAGCACAGTTCGCTCCTTAGCATTATGGTAAATACAGTTTGTACTGCATGCTTACTTGGTATTTTGCTGGAGTGTTCCACCAAAGTTGGTGCAGGTTAGTGCTTTACATCTCTAGACACATGTTTTTCTGGATTTTATCTGTCATCAGTAGAGATCAAAAGACAATTTTCGTCTGGGGTGGCTTAGCAGGCTTACACAATTCTTACAGGTCTCAGTACCTCTCACAGGCGCACAGGTGCATCTCCACAAGCTCATCAGCTCAATAGCTCAAGGGATCTATTTCAAACAGGAAGGGGTGGGAGCACACTGCTGACCTCCCAGCACAGTTCGTCCCTTAGCATTATGATAAATGCAGTTTGTACTGCATGCTTACTTGGTATTTTGCTGGAGTGTTCCACCAAAGTTGGTGCAGGTTAGTGCTGTACATCTCTAGCCACATGTGTTTATGGATTTTATCCGTCATCAGTAGAGATCAAAAAACAATTTTCGTCTAGGTGGCTGAGCAGGCTGCCACAATTCTTACAGGTCTCAGTACCTCTCACAGGCACACAGGTGCACCTCCACAAGCTCTTCAGCTCAATGGCTCAAGGGAGCCTTTTCAAACAGTAAATGGTGGGAGCCCACTGCTGACCCCCCAGTACAGTTCTCCCCTTAGCATTATGGTAAATTTAGTTTGTAGTGCACGCTTACTTGGAATTTTGCTGGAGTGTTCCACTAAAGTTGGTGCAGGATAGAGCTGTACATCTCGAGACACATGTTTCTGGATTTTAATCGTCATCAGTAGATATCAAAAAACAATTTTCATCTGGGGTGGCTGAGCAGGCTGCCACAATTCTTACAGGTCTCAGAACCTCTCACAGGCGCACAGGCGCACAGGTGCATCTCCAAAAGCTCTTCAGCTCAATGGCTCTAGGGAGCCTTTTTAAACAGGAAGGGGTGGGAGCACACTGCTGACCTCCCAGCACAGCTCGCCCCTTAGCATTATGGTAAATGCAGTTTGTACTGCATGCTTACTTGGTATTTTGCTGCAGTGTTCCACCAAAGTTGGTTCATGTTAGTGCTGTACATCTCTAGACACGTGTTTCTGGATTTTATCCATCATCAGTAGAGATCAAAAGACGATTTTCGACTGGGGTGACTGAGCAGGCTGACACAATTCTTACAGGTCTCAGTATCTCTCACAGGCACACAGGTGCATCTCCACAAGCTCATCAGCTCAATGGCTCAAGGGAGCTATTTCAAACAGGAAGGGGTGGGAGCACACTTCTGACCCCCCAGCACAGTGTGCCCCTTAGCATTTTGGTAAATGAAGTTTGTAGTGCACGCTTACTTGGTATTTTGCTGGAGTGTTCCACCAACGTAGGTGCAGGTTAGTGCTGTACATCTCTAGACACATGTTTCTGGATTTTATCCGTCATCAGTAGAGATCAAAAAACAATTTTTGTCTGGGGTGGCTGAGCAGGCTGCCACAATTCTTACAGATTTCAGTACCTCTCACAGGCACACAGGTGCATCTCCACAAGCTCATCAGCTCAATGGCTCAAGGGAGCTATTTCAAACAGAAAGGGGTGGGAGCACACTGCTGACCTCCCAGCACAGTTCGCTCCTTAGCATTATGGTAAATACAGTTTGTACTGCATGCTTACTTGGTATTTTGCTGGAGTGTTCCACCAAAGTTGGTGCAGGTTAGTGCTTTACATCTCTAGACACATGTTTTTCTGGATTTTATCTGTCATCAGTAGAGATCAAAAGACAATTTTCGTCTGGGGTGGCTTAGCAGGCTTACACAGTTCTTACAGGTCTCAGTACCTCTCACAGGCGCACAGGTGCATCTCCACAAGCTCATCAGCTCAATTGCTCAAGGGAGCTATTTCTAACAGGAAGGGGTGGGAGCACACTGCTGACCTCATAGCACAGTTCGCTCCTTAGCATTATGGTAAATACAGTTTGTACTGCATGCTTACTTGGTATTTTGCTGGAGTGTTCCACCAAAGTTGGTGCAGGTTAGTGCTGTATATCTCTAGACACATGTTTCTGGATTTTATCCATCATCAGTAGAGATCAATAGACAATTTTCGTCTGGGGTGGCTGAGCAGGCTGACACAATTCTTACAGGGGTTAGTACCTCTCACAGGTGCACAGGTGCATCTCCACAAGCTCGTCAGCTCAATGGCTCAAGGGAACCTATTCAAACAGGAAGGGGTGGGAGCACAGTGCTGACCTCCCAGCACAGTTCGCCCCTTCGCATTATGGTAAAAGCAGTTTGTAGTGCACGCTTACTTGGTATTTTGCTGGAGTGTTCCACCAACGTAGGTGCAGGTTAGTGCTGTACATCTCTAGACACATTTGTTTCTGGATTTTATCCGTTATCAGAAGAGATCAAAAAACAATTTTCGTCTGGGGTGGCTGAGCAGGCTGCCACAATTCTTACAGGTCTCAGTATCTCTGACAGGCACACAGGTGCATCTCCACAAGCTCGTCAGCTCAATGACTCAAGTAAGCCTCTTCAAACAGGAAATGGTGGGAGCACACTGCTGTCCTCCCAGCACAGTTCGCCCCTTAGCATTATGGTAAATGCAGTTTGTACTGCACGTTTACTTGGTATTTTGCTGGAGTGTTCCACCAAAGCTGGTGCAGGTTAGTGCTGTACATCTCTAGACACATGTGTTTCTGGATTTTATACGTCATCAGTAGAGATCAAAAGACAATTTTCGTCTGGGGTGGCTGAGCAGGCTGCCACAATTCTTACAGGTCTCAGTACCTCTCCCAGGCGCACAGGTGCATCTCCACAAGCTCTTCAGCTCAATGGCTCTAGGAAGCCTTTTCAAACAGGAAGGGGTCTGAGCACACTGTTGAACTCCCAGCACAGCTCGCCCCTTAGCATTATGGTAAATGCAGTTTGTACTGCATGCTTACTTGGTATTTTGCTGGAGTGTTCCACCAAAGTTGGTGCAGGTTAGTGCTGTACATCTCTAGACACATGTTTTTCTGGATTTTATCTGTCATCAGTAGAGATCAAAAGACAATTTTCGTCTGGGGTGGCTGAGCAGGCTGACACAATTCTTACAGGTCTCAGTACCTCTCACAGGTGAATCTCCACAAGCTTGTCAGCTCAATGGCTCAAGGGAACCTATTCAAACAGGAAGGGGTGGGAGCACAGTGCTGACCTCCCAGCACAGTTCGCCCCTTCGCATTATGGTAAAAGCAGTTTGTAGTGCACGCTTACTTGGTATTTTGCTGGAGTGTTCCACCAGCGTAGGTGCAGGTTAGTGCTGTACATCTCTAGACACATTTGTTTCTGGATTTTATCCGTTATCAGAAGAGATCAAAAAACAATTTTCGTCTGGGGTGGCTGAGCAGGCTGACACAATTCTTACAGGTCTCAGTACCTCTGACAGGCGCACAGGTGCATCTCCACAAGCTCGTCAGCTCAATGAGTCAAGTAAGCATTTTCAAACAGGAAATGGTGGGAGCACACTGCTGTCCTCCCAGCACAGCTCGCCCCTTAGCATTATGATAAATGCAGATTGTACTGCACGTTTACTTCTTATGTTGCTGGAGTGTTCCACCAAAGCTGGTGCAGTTTAGTGCTGTACATCTCTAGACACATGTGTTTCTGGATTTTATACGTCATCAGTAGAGATCAAAAGACAATTTTCGTCTGGGGTGGCTGAGCAGGCTGCCACAATTCTTACAGGTCTCAGTACCTCTCACAGGCGCACAGGTGCATCTCCACAAGCTCATCAGCTCAATGGCTCAAGGGAGCTATTTCAAACAGGAAGGGGTGGGAGCACACTGCTGACCTCCCAGCACAGTTCGCTCCTTAGCATTTTTGTAAATACAGTTTGTACTGCATGCTTACTTGGTATTTTGCTGGAGTGTTCCACCAAAGTTGGTGCAGTTTAGTGCTGTACATCTCTAGACACATGTTTTTCTGGATTTTATCCATCATCAGTAGAGATCAATAGACAATTTTCGTCTGGGGTGGCTGAGCAGGCTGACACAATTCTTACAGGGGTTAGTACCTCTCACAGGTGCACAGGTGCATCTCCACAAGCTCGTCAGCTCAATGGCTCAAGGGAACCTATTCAAACAGGAAGGGGTGGGAGCACAGTGCTGACCTCACAGCACAGTTCGCCCCTTCGCATTATGGTAAAAGCAGTTTGTAGTGCACGCTTACTTGGTATTTTGCTGGAGTGTTCCACCAGCGTAGGTGCAGGTTAGTGCTGTACATCTCTAGACACATTTGTTTCTGGATTTTATCCGTTATCAGAAGAGATCAAAAAACAATTTTCGTCTGGGGTGCCTGAGCAGGCTGCCACAATTCTTACAGGTCTCAGTATCTCTGACAGGCACACAGGTGCATCTCCACAAGCTCGTCAGCTCAATGATTCAAGTAAGCCTCTTCAAACAGGAAATGGTGGGAGCACACTGCTGTCCTCCCAGCACAGTTCGCCCCTTAGCATTATGGTAAATGCAGTTTGTACTGCACGTTTACTTGGTATTTTGCTGGAGTGTTCCACCAAAGCTGGTGCAGGTTAGTGCTGTACATCTCTAGACACATGTGTTTCTGGATTTTATACGTCATCAGTAGAGATCAAAAGACAATTTTCGTCTGGGGTGGCTGAGCAGGCTGCCACAATTCTTACAGGTCTCAGTACCTCTCCCAGGCGCACAGGTGCATCTCCACAAGCTCTTCAGCTCAATGGCTCTAGGAAGCCTTTTCAAACAGGAAGGGGTCTGAGCACACTGTTGAACTCCCAGCACAGCTCGCCCCTTAGCATTATGGTAAATGCAGTTTGTACTGCATGCTTACTTGGTATTTTGCTGGAGTGTTCCACCAAAGTTGGTGCAGGTTAGTGCTGTACATCTCTAGACACATGTTTTTCTGGATTTTATCTGTCATCAGTAGAGATCAAAAGACAATTTTCGTCTGGGGTGGCTGAGCAGGCTGACACAATTCTTACAGGTCTCAGTACCTCTCACAGGTGAATCTCCACAAGCTTGTCAGCTCAATGGCTCAAGGGAACCTATTCAAACAGGAAGAGGTGGGAGCACAGTGCTGACCTCCCAGCACAGTTCGCCCCTTCGCATTATGGTAAAAGCAGTTTGTAGTGCACGCTTACTTGGTATTTTGCTAGAGTGTTCCACCAGCGTAGGTGCAGGTTAGTGCTGTACATCTCTAGACACATTTGTTTCTGGATTTTATCCGTTATCAGAAGAGATCAAAAAACAATTTTCGTCTGGGGTGGCTGAGCAGGCTGACACAATTCTTACAGGTCTCAGTACATCTGACAGGCACACAGGTGCATCTCCACAAGCTCCTCAGCTCAATGAGTCAAGTAAGCGTTTTCAAACAGGAAATGGTGGGAGCACACTGCTGTCCTCCCAGCACAGCTCGCCCCTTAGCATTATGATAAATGCAGATTGTACTGCACGTTTACTTCTTATGTTGCTGGAGTGTTCCACCAAAGCTGGTGCAGTTTAGTGCTGTACATCTCTAGACACATGTGTTTCTGGATTTTATACGTCATCAGTAGAGATCAAAAGACAATTTTCGTCTGGGGTGGCTGAGCAGGCTGCCACAATTCTTACAGGTCTCAGTACCTCTCACAGGCGCACAGGTGCATCTCCACAAGCTCATCAGCTCAATGGCTCAAGGGAGCTATTTCAAACAGGAAGGGGTGGGAGCACACTGCTGACCTCCCAGCACAGTTCGCTCCTTAGCATTTTTGTAAATACAGTTTGTACTGCATGCTTACTTGGTATTTTGCTGGAGTGTTCCACCAAAGTTGGTGCAGGTTAGTGCTGTACATCTCTAGACACATGTTTTTCTGGATTTTATCTGTCAACAGTAGAGATCAAAAAACAATTTTCTGGGGTGGCTGAGCAGGCTGCCTCAATTCTTACAGGTCTCAGTACTTCTCACAGGTGCACAGGTGCATCTCCACAAGCTCTTCAGCTCAATGGCTCAAGGGAGCCTTTTCAAACAGGTAGGGGTGGGAGCACACTGCTGACCTCCCAGCACAGCTCGTCCCTTAGCATTATGGTAAATACAGTTTGTAGTGCACGCTTGCTTGGTATTTTGCTGGAGTGTTCCACCAAAGTTGGTGCAGGTTAGTGCTGTACATCTCTAGACACATGTGTTTCTGGATTTTATACGTCATCAGTAGAGATCAATAGACAATTTTCGTCTGGGGTGGCTGAGCAGGCTGACACAATTCTTACACGTCTCAGTACCTCTCACAGGCGCACAGGTGCATCTCCACAAGCTCGTCAGCTCAATCGCTCAAGGGAGCTATTTCAAACAGGTAGGGGTGGGAGCAAACTGCTGACCTCCCAGCACAGTTCGCTCCCTGGCGTTATGGTAAAAAGAGTTTCTACTGCATGCTTACTTGGTATTTTGCTGGAGTGTTCCCCCAAAGTTGGTGCAGATTAGTGCTGTATATCTCTAGACACTTGTTTCTGGATTGTATCCATCATCAGTAGAGATCAATAGACAATTTTCATCTGGGGTGGCTGAGCCGGCTGACACAATTCTTACAGGTCTCAGTACCTCTCACAGGTGAATCTCCACAAGCTTGTCAGCTCAATGGCTCAAGGGAACCTATTCAAACAGGAAGGGGTGGGAGCACAGTGCTGACCTCCCAGCACAGTTCGCCCCTTCGCATCATGGTAAAAGCAGTTTGTAGTGCACGCTTACTTGGTATTTTGCTGGAGTGTTCCACCAACGTAGGTGCAGGTTAGTGCTGTACATCTCTAGACACATTTGTTTCTGGATTTTATCCGTTATCAGAAGAGATCAAAAAACAATTTTCGTCTGGGGTGGCTGAGCAGGCTGATACAATTCTTACAGGTCTCAGTACCTCTGACAGGCACACAGGTGCATCTCCACAAGCTCGTCAGCTCAATGAGTCAAGTAAGCCTTTTCAAACAGGAAATGGTGGGAGCACACTGCTGTCCTCCCAGCACAGCTCGCCCCTTAGCATTATGATAAATGCAGATTGTACTGCACGTTTACTTCTTATGTTGCTGGAGTGTTCCACCAAAGCTGGTGCAGTTTAGTGCTGTACATCTCTAGACACATGTGTTTCTGGATTTTATACGTCATCAGTAGAGATCAAAAGACAATTTTCGTCTGGGGTGGCTGAGCAGGCTGCCACAATTCTTACAGGTCTCAGTACCTCTCACAGGCGCACAGGTGCATCTCCACAAGCTCATCAGCTCAATGGCTCAACGGAGCTATTTCAAACAGGAAGGGGTGGGAGCACACTGCTGACCTCCCAGCACAGTTCGCTCCTTAGCATTTTTGTAAATACAGTTTGTACTGCATGCTTACTTGGTATTTTGCTGGAGTGTTCCACCAAAGTTGGTGCAGGTTAGTGCTGTACATCTCTAGCCACATGTGTTTATGGATTTTATCCGTCATCAGTAGAGATCAAAAAACAATTTTCGTCTAGGTGGCTGAGCAGGCTGCCACAATTCTTACAGGGCTCAGTACCTCTCACAGGCACACAGGTGCATCTCCACAAGCTCTTCAGCTCAATGGCTCAAGGGAGCCTTTTCAAACAGGAAATGGTGGGAGCCCACTGCTGACCTCCCAGTACAGTTCTCCCCTTAGCATTATGGTAAATTTAGTTTGTAGTGCACGCTTACTTGGAATTTTGCTGGAGTGTTCCACCAAAGTTGGTGCAGGTTAGAGCTGTACATCTCGAGACACGTGTTTCTGGATTTTAATCGTCATCAGTAGATATCAAAAAACAATTTTCATCTGGGGTGGCTGAGCAGGCTGCCACAATTCTTACAGGTCTCAGTACCTCTCACAGGCGCACAGGTGCATCTCCAAAAGCTCTTCAGCTCAATGGCTCTAGGGAGCCTTTTCAAACAGGAAGGGGTGGGAGCACACTGCTGACCTCCCAGCACAGCTCGCCCCTTAGCATTATGGTAAATGCAGTTTGTACTGCATGCTTACTTGGTATTTTGCTGGAGTGTTCCACCAAAGTTGGTTCATGTTAGTGCTGTACATCCCTAGACACGTGTTTCTGGATTTTATCCATCATCAGTAGAGATCAAAAGACGATTTTTGACTGGGGTGACTGAGCAGGCTGACACAATTCTTACAGGTCTCAGTATCTCTCACAGGCACACAGGTGCATCTCCACAAGCTCATCAGCTCAATGGCTCAAGGGAGCTATTTCAAACAGGAAGGGGTGGGAGCACACTTCTGACCTCCCAGCACAGTTTGCCCCTTAGCATTTTGGTAAATGAAGTTTGTAGTGCACGCTTACTTGGTATTTTGCTGGAGTGTTCCACCAACGTAGGTGCAGGTTAGTGCTGTACATCTCTAGACACATGTTTCAGGATTTTATCCGTCATCAGTAGAGATCAAAAAACAATTTTTGTCTAGGTGGCTGAGCAGGCTGCCACAATTCTTACAGGTCTCAGTACCTCTCACAGGCACACAGGTGCATCTCCACAAGCTCTTCAGCTCAATGGCTCAAGGGAGCCTTTTTAAACAGGAAATGGTGGGAGCCCACTGCTGACCTCCCAGTACAGTTCTCCCCTTAGCATTACGGTAAATTTAGTTTGTAGTGCACGCTTACTTGGAATTTTGCTGGAGTGTTCCACCAAAGTTGGTGCAGGTTAGAGCTGTACATCTCGAGACACGTGTTTCTGGATTTTATCCATCATCAATAGAGATCAAAAGACGATTTTAGACTGGGGTGGCTGAGCAGGCTGCCACAATTCTTACAGGTCTCAGTACCTCTCACAGGCGCACAGGTGCATCTCCACAAGCTCGTCAGCTCAATGGCTCATGGGAGCCTTTAAAAACAGGAAATGGTGGGAGCACACTGCTGACCTCCCAGCACAGCTCGCCCCTTAGCATTATGGTAAATGCAGTTTGTACTGCACGCTTACTTGGTACTTTGATGGAGTGTTTCACCAAAGTTGGTGCAGGTTAGTGCTGTACATCTCTAGACACATGTGTTTCTGGATTTTATACGTCATCAGTAGAGATCAAAAGATAATGTTCGTCTGGGGTGGCTGAGCAGGCTGACACAATTCTTACAAGCTCGTCAGCTCAATGGCTCAAGGGAGCTATTTCAAACAGGAAGGGGTGGGAGCACAGTTCGCTCCTTAGCATTATGGTAAAAACAGTTTGTACTGCATGCTTACTTGGTATTTTGCTGGAGTGTTCCACCAAAGTTGGTGCATGTTAGTGCTGTACATCTCTAGACACGTGTTTCTGGATTTTATCCATCATCAATAGAGATCAAAAGACGATTTTAGACTGGGGTGGCTGAGCAGGCTGACACAATTCTTACAGGTCTCAGTACCTCTCACAGGTGCACAGGTGCATCGCCACAAGCTCGTCAGCTCAATGGCTCATGGGAGCCTTTAAAAACAGGAAATGGTGGGAGCACACTGCTGACCTCCCAGCACAGCTCGCCCCTTAGCATTATGGTAAATGCAGTTTGTACTGCACGCTTACTTGGTATTTTGATGGAGTGTTTCACCAAAGTTGGTGCAGGTTAGTGCTGTACATCTCTAGACACATGTGTTTCTGGATTTTATACGTCATCAGTAGAGATCAAAAGATAATGTTCGTCTGGGGTGGCTGAGCAGGCTGACACAATTCTTACAGGTCTCAGTACCTCTCACGGGCGCACAGGTGCATCTCCACAAGCTCGTCAGCTCAATGGCTCAAGGGAGCTATTTCAAACAGGAGGGGGTGGGAGCACACTGCTGACTTCCCAGCACAGTTCGCTCCTTAGCATTGTGGTAAATTCAGTTTGTACTGCATGTTTACTTGGTATTTTGCTAGTGTTCCACCAAAGTTGTGGGGTTAGTGCTGTACATCTCCAGACATGTGTTTCTGGATTTTATCTGTCATCAGTAGATATCAAAAAACAATTTTCATCTGGGGTTGCTGAGCAGACTGCCACAATTCTTACAGGACTCAGTACCTCTCACAGGCGCACAGGTGAATCTCCACAAGCTCGTCAGCTCAATGACTCAAGGGAGCCTTTTCAAACAGGAAGGGGTGGGAGCACACTGCTGACCTCCCAGGACAGCTCGCCCCTTAGCATTATGGTAAATGCAGTTTGCAGTGCACGCTTGCTTGGTATTTTGCTGGAGTGTTCCACCAAAGTTGGTGCAGGGCAGTGCTGTACATCTCTAGCCACATGTGTTTCTGGATTTTATCTGTCATCAGAAGAGATCAAAAAACAATTTTCTTCTGGGTGGCTGAGCAGAATGCCACAATTCTTAAATGTCTCAGTACCTCTCACAGGCACACAGGTGCATCTTCACAAGCTCGTCAGGTAAATGGCTCAAGGGAGCCTTTTCAAACAGGAAATGGTGGGAGCACACTGCTGACCTCCCAGCACAGTTCGCCCATTAGCATTATGGTAAATGCAGTTTGTAGTGCACGCTTGCTTGGTATTTTGCTGGAGTGTTCCACCAAAGTTGGTGGAGGTTAGTGCTGTACATCTCTAGACACATGTGTTTCTGGATTTTATACGTCATCAGTAGAGATCAATAGACAATTTTCGTCTGGGGTGGCTGAGCAGGCTGACACAATTCTTACACGTCTCGCTCCTTAGCATTGTGGTAAATTCAGTTTGTACTGCATGTTTACTTGGTATTTTGCTAGTGTTCCACCAAAGTTGTGGGGTTAGTGCTGTACATCTCCAGACATGTGTTTCTGGATTTTATCTGTCATCAGTAGATATCAAAAAACAATTTTCATCTGGGGTTGCTGAGCAGACTGCCACAATTCTTACAGGACTCAGTACCTCTCACAGGCGCACAGGTGCCTCTCCACAAGCTCGTCAGCTCAATCGCTCAAGGGAGCTATTTCAAACAGGTAGGGGTGGGAGCAAACTGCTGACCTCCCAGCACAGTTCGCTCCCTAGCGTTATGGTAAAAAGAGTTTCTACTGCATGCTTACTTGGTATTTTGCTGGAGTGTTCCCCCAAAGTTGGTGCAGGTTAGTGCTGTATATCTCTAGACACTTGTTTCTGGATTGTATCCATCATCAGTAGAGATCAATAGACAATTTTCATCTGGGGTGGCTGAGCAGGCTGACACAATTCTTACAGGTCTCAGTACCTCTCACAGGTGAATCTCCACAAGCTTGTCAGCTCAATGGCTCAAGGGAACCTATTCAAACAGGAAGGGTGTGGTAAATAATTTAATTACCGGTACTTAATTTGATGCGGAAAATCTATAACAATAGCTCAGTAAAATAAGAGGCAGAATCCGTGGTATTAGAGTTTCGGAACGGGCTTTATTCCAAAATCAATTCGAATTGATGGACTCCATATTCCATCACCACGAAGGTTCAGGAAGTGAAGAACATATATTATTGACAGATAAGCAGTTTTATAGAAAATACATTACAATGAAACAGATGCAAGAGGCGTAACAGCTGATAAGAGGTGCATACGTAGCTAATAGAGGGCGTAATTTAATAAACGTCATCATACATGATGTAATATGTGGGTGGATCCATAAGAGAATCCTGCAATGTCAGCAGAAATACTTGGCAGAGATGCGCGCGCAGCAGCATGACGTGTGATTGACGTGTAACTAGAGGGTGAAGGGGACTTGACATTTAGCTCTACATGTGGAGACAGAAGTCTGGGGTTATGTCAACCTAATCCCAAATCATATCTAATATCCTATGTTTAAAGAACTGTGTTATCCAAAAAGAGAGGTCTCTTAGGATAGAATCTCATTCTATACTGACTATGCTGACTGTTAGTGCGTGTACAAGCGTCTAAGTGTCTACACTAGATGCGAGGGGGTAGGAATATTCCATGAAAACAGGGCTATGAATTACTTGCATGAGGGCAGCGAGGCCTGGCCCCTTTGCACGGAAGCTGGAAGAATGTTTACCTAAACTACTAGACAGGAATGCATCGGATGAGGAGCGGAGCAGAGCAGATAATCTTGAAGGTGAAATACAGTTTTTGGCAGGCAGATAGGCCGAGTCAGGCACCGTTAGCCGCGCAGGGAGTAAGACAAAGTTCATGGTCACAGATGCAGGCTCAGACTGGAGCTTTCAGAGGCAGAAGGCAGAAAAGGCTTGGTGGCAGAATTCGGGCCTACTCGCCTGGACTGTAAAATGTGGGAAATGAACCATATAAAGCCGGTGGCCTTTCATACTTAGGAATAGAATATCCGGCCCATTCATGGCGGATCTGAAAGAGGACATGTTGACGGTGGACGCACATGTGTTTGCGTCTTCATAACTGGAACTGGAGGGAACATACATGTACTTGTGATTTATACATAAAACCGTTGGGGTCCAAGATAGGGGACATAACTGACCATAAAAATCCATATTTCCACATTCCCTCCTTGTCCCCTACTTGCCCTTAAGAGATATCAATCTTCATCAATCCGTTGATCTGTTCATATAACATCATTTGTTCTTCTTTCTTCTTCCGGGATCTTGAATGAAAACTTGGATGTGGGATACACGAGGTGGCACATAGACCACAAATCGCTGGCCCACATTGTAGACATAAGCAGCAACTGAATAGTATGAGAAAGCCAATACCTAGGAAGGATAGTATTCTCCATCCCCAGGCTGACAACACGCCCCAGAACCAACCGGACCAAGTCCAGGTGCCTGGACTCTGGTGTATCTGGCTTACAATCTTATGAAGGCGGGTTATGGCTTTATATACTGACGGTGAATTTTCTGGTATGAAAATGCAACAACTTGATCCGATGACCCTACAAGCTCCGCCCCTATCGGCCAGGATGACGTCAAGGACAAGACGATTTTGAAGCACAACAATCCGCATAGCAGACTGCTCTTCTGTTAAATTGCCTAAGGCGGAAATAGTTTCGTTCACTACTGCTTCAAGGGTTCTGGTTAATCTACGTATCAGCTTACTATTAGTTACTGTACCTATATAAGGAAAGAAACCTTTATTGAAATCTGTGTATTTTTCCCATGCTGTTTCAGTATAATCGACGATTGGGAGATCTCTCTGCTGTCTATTGTGTACTAAATGAGTATTTCTATGATAATCAGGAGGAGCTAGGAAAACAGGTGGTAGAAGGAATGCTATGTAACAGGTACCATCCCAATCTAAAGGTAGGCGTATATATGCGGTCTGGCCACATATAAAGTAGGAATGACGAGAAGCTCTAAATGTAGACTTGCCTTGATCACTGAATTCTATTACAGTGGTGCATTTACTATGGCCCATGTGTATGGAGCCATTCTTTCTTATACATAGTTCCCCTTTTACTGGGAATACGGACATGGCGGGCAATATTGGTGTAGCTTCAGATTCAACGTTCAGGATCATGAGATTAAGCGTGAAATTACCTAATCCATATACTTCATTTTCTAGATCAGTTCCTGTTCTTTTGGGAAGTCCCTCCTTGTTAGGGTAGCAGACTTTAAGCAAAACTAAGTTCAGGTTTCCCCATACCCAGTTGTCTTGATAAACTGCTGAGTTTGAATCTAAGGAATTTATTAAACTAAACCATGCTCCACAGGAGCCATTGTGTGTGAACGGATATGGAAAGAGGGGCAAAATTCCCTTGTAGTTCTGATAGGGAGGGAGTCGGCCACATATCCAACAATTTGTAGCATTGCTAGTCTGATGGGAATGATGTAACATACTAATAAAAGTGTTGTTGCGCAGCGCAAATCTATATGCCAACTCATGCGGGGGTAATTCACTAAAAGAATGTTCAGCAGTAACATTGTAAACATGTTTAGAAATAGGATAATATATGTGCAACAATATACTTGCAGCGATTATTAAAAGACATAAGAAAAATAAAATTAATAACGTCACTGTGCAATGACTACGCAGTGATTTACAGTACGCATGTTTCTTGAGCTGCATTTGATTATTTCTTTCTCTATTCCGGTCCAGAGGATACATGTCAGAGACAAATTCAACCGATTCACCTTGGAGAGGACTTAAACAATCAAATTGTCTGACTTATTGGACCGTAGTTTTAGTCTATATAGTTCTGAGTTCGATTGTTCAACCAAAGGAAGTTTTGAATCTGTCTTTGAGGAAATACAGGGTTTAGTCTCTATATCGGATGGTAGTCCATAAAATTTCTTGATATGACTCGAATGTATCCAGCCTTTGCGACCTTCGATCTTCACGGCTGTCCTTGTGGTGAGCAGTACTAGTTGAGGCGATTTCCACCTCGGATCCAGCTGAGTCTTCCGGTCAAAATTCCGCACTAACACCAAGTCCCCGGGAACTACGTCGTGGGGTTTCACCTCGGTGTTGTCGGGAAAGGCTGCAGCTACCTGTGAACGACAAGATTGTAGTGCAGACATCAAGGAAGCCAGGTAATCTGTCAGCATATTACAGTCAACGTCAGTTATTTTACGAGGTATAGGCGTCCCCCACATATTTGGTGGTCTACCGAAGATCACCTCATAAGGGGATAGCCCTGTTCGAGAATGTGCTACCATTCTCATGTAAAAGAGTGCAACTGGTAAGGCTACTACCCAGTCGACACCTTTCTCTCTACATATTTTGGACAATCTAATTTTCAGAGTTTGATTATGTCGTTCCACGAGACCTGCTGCCTCGGGATGTCGGACACAGTGAAACCTCCATTGATATCCTAACAAAAGTGAAACATGCTTCATTAGTTCGGATGAGAACGGCTGGCCGTTATCTGAGTAGACAGCACGTGGTAAACCGTACCGTGGGAAGAATTCTCGAACTAACTGTTTGGCAGTAGTCGGGGCAGTGTAATCTGAAACCGGGTATGCTTCTGTCCAACGGGAAAGAGCACAAACAACTACAAGAACATATTTGAATCCTCGACATCGTTCCATCTGGATATAATCCATCTGGAGGACTTCAAAAGGGTGATCAGGAGGCTGAAATCCACCCTGTTCTACGGGAATGCTTTTACCTGGGTTAAACTGACAACAGATCATACAGGTACGGACTTTTTGTTTAGCTGCTGCTCGTAAATGTTTGTTGAACCAAATGTGTTGAATGCTGTCTAGCATAGCTTTTTCTCCTAGGTGCGCAGGACTATGTATTGTATTAATGATAACTTGGACCATTGAGTCGGGAAGAAACCATATAGATTTTTCCTTCGTCATCCATCCCTGATCGGTTTGGATCCCTCCTAATTCAGTCCATTTCTTTATTTCTTCTGGTGTAGCATGTGTCTGTATGTCAATTACGTCAAGAGCGGGATCCTTAACCGTCATGCAATGTGTTGGTGTCAGAACTATTGTCTTTGTCATGTCAGATGTGTGAGTTTTATTCTGAGCAGTCTGTTTAGCTGTTCTGTCAGCTAGGTCATTGCCTTGGGAAATGATATCAGTAACTTTCGTGTGAGCTTTACATTTCATAATTGATATTGCAACGGGTAGATGTATTGCATCTAATAAGGCATGAATGAGGGGTCCGTGCTGAATGTGGGCACCGTGAGAAGTTAAATAACCTCTCTCTCGCCACAGCACGCCGAAGTCATGGACGACTCCGAATGCATAACGCGAATCTGTGTATACGTTGACTTTCTTATTTGTGGCTTGAATACAGGCTTGTGTCAGAGCGATGAGCTCTGCTGCTTGAGCTGACAAGGTATTAATACGATTTGTTTCAATGACTTCAGTGTCTGTTGTGACTGCATACGCGGCCACTAGCTCTCCTGTACTTGTTCTCATACATGAACCATCTACATACAACGTCAGGTCTGGATCTGTCAATGGGACGTCTGTCAAGTCTTGCCTGGGTTTCGTCGTGATAGTAATAACTTCAATACAATCATGTGCTAGTGGGTCTGTTCCGTTTACTGGCAAAAGTGTGGCAGGATTCAATGTACTACAACGTCTGATTTCTATGTGTGGCTGAAACAATGTTAGTTCGTAACCGGTGAGTCTTGCTATAGTCAAGTGTTGTGTTTGCGTGCGGTTCAAGAGAACCTCTACTGCGTGTGGTACTTGTACTGTCAATGGATGTCCTAACACTATGGCATCGCTTTGTCTGATTGCTAAAGCTGTCGCTGCCACTGATTTCAGGCACGCAGGCAGAGCCTGAGCTACGGGATCTAGTGTACTAGAAAAATAAGCACATGGTTTGTGTGATCCTGCTTGTTCCTGTGTGAGTACTGACAAAGCAGTACCTTCGCGTTCTGTAACAAAGAGTGTAAACTGTTTACTGTAACATGGTGTTGCTAGGACAGGTGCTTGACATAAAGCTTTCTTTAAACTTTCAAAGGCGTGTGTATGTTCTTGAGTCCAAGGGAGGACAGTCGATGTGGCCGCCTCCTGTGTTGTCAACTGAATAAGTGGTTTTGCTAGAAATGCATACTGAGGGATCCACTGCCTACAATATGAAGTGAGGCCTATAAAAGCCCGCACCTCCTTTTGTGTCTTGGGTACTGACATGTTATCAATTAACTGTATGCGGTCGGGTGTAAGCTGCCTTCCCTCCTTGGACAGCGAGTGACCAAGGTAAACAACTCGCTGGACACAGAATTGCAGCTTAGAAGGGGACACCTTGTGCCCCTTTTTGGCCAAAAAATGTAAAACCGTCAGTGAGGCTTTTTCACATTCAGGTTCGCTTCTAGCGGTGATCAGCAGATCATCGACATATTGAAGCAGGGCAGTGTTGACTGGCATGTGGATACTGTCAAGTTCTCTTTTCAGTGCTTGGCTATAGATGCTGGGGCTTTCTGTGAATCCTTGAGGTGCGCGTGTGAATTTAAAGCTTCGTCCATTTAAACTAAATCCGAACAAGTATTGGCTTTCCGGATCTATTGGGACGCTGAAAAAGGCATTCTTGAGATCAATTACAGTAAAGAATGTTGCTTCGGAATCAATGGCTGTCAGTAATGAAGAAATGTCTGGAACTACGGGGTATTGTGGTACAATACATTTATTTAATTTGCGCAGATCAATAACCAATCGATATACTGGCGGGGCTTTTGGATCAGTTCGTTTAAGAATCGGAATTATCGGGGAATTACATACATTGGAGTCGGTTTCCACAACCACTCCTTGGGTAATAAGCTCATCAATGATTTGCAGTAAAGCCACTACAGCATCTGGGGGTAACTTGTATTGTCGCATTCGTGGTAGTACCACTCCTGTCTTTAGTGTGACTCGATATGGTGTAATGTTCATGCAACCAACATCTGTAGGGCCTTGTGCCCATAAATGTGTGGGTAAAGTCTGCAGTCGGTGATCCATGTCTCGGGACACATAGTGCCCTTTGAAATCACGTAAAAACAATCTTACTCCTTCCGGAGAACAACATATTATAGCTCCTAGAGCTTTCAATGTTTTTATACCTAACAGGTTTTCTGGACATGATTTAGTAAGCAATAAATCTGTAGTTCGTGTCAAGGGACCAATCGTAAGTGGAAGAGGCTGTGATACCTCATTAATGATAGGTTTTCCTGAAAAACCAAGGGAAATATTCTGTGAGCCTGAGAGGGGTGCCCCTGGAACTTCACTACGTTTTATTGTTGTTCAGCTTGCCCCTGTATCAAGTAAAAATTTTCTATCCTGGCCTAATAGTTCACTGTATACATAAGGTCCTTCTTGATCTACAGGGACCTCGATAAGGGGTAAGCCAACCTCCCTCTCTAGGCTGTTTCATGAGTATCGTTGATAATCAGGATAGTCATACTGTGCAGTCTGGTACATCTGTCGTGTCGTTGTTGGTGTGGCAGCAATAGGCTGCGGTGGTGGAGCTGGCATAGACTGTTGCGGAGCTGGCATGGCCTGTGCATGCTGCGGAGCTCCTAGTTGGTTCTGATCCTGTCTAAGTGGCCGCGGTCTTTCTTTTGTATTACCTATGGCGATATTATGTTTTAAAACTGGACAATCGTGTACATAATGACCTGGCTGTTTACAATAGTTGCATGTCCCTTTTACAGAAACTGCTGAAACACTGGACTGTGTCATACCCTTTTTATGACCGTCAGCTGGAACTGTCTGGGAAACTAGCATTTTCATTTTCGTGTCTTTCATGCGTCTTTGTTCATGTTCTTGTTCCTCTCTAATTCTATTGTGATGGTACTGTAGCATTTGTAACATTTGTGACGGGGTGTTACCTTGCCAGGTACTCTCGAATTTCAATACTCTATTCTTAACTTGGGGCAGGGCATTTTCGACTAATTTGGTCACAAACAGATGTGGATAAGATTCGCTACTTGCTTTTATTCCACTATTTATACCAAAACATTTTTCGAATCGGGCATAAAAGTCACTAGTGTCTTCATCTTGCTTTTGTTTACAGGCTGAGATTGCACCCCAGTCTTCCTTTTTCGTAGTTAATAAACGTGGCAGTACCTGCACTAGTAAACCTGGTAGTATTTTGGTCTTTTCCCCAAGCCCTAAACCTGGACCTCGAGCTGTTTCTTCGTTTTCTAATGCTGTCCAATCTATCTTTTGGTCTCCCACCTCCCAATCCTTTTCCTTGAGTTTTTCGTAAATGCCCGCAGGCATTAATACCTTTAATATTTTCATAATGTCGGGATAGGTATACTCTCCCATGAGCAACATGTCTTTAATTTCACGGTGGAAACCCGCTGGGTCTTTGTCATGACTGGGTACCACTTTCTTCATTTCTAATAGTTCCATTTTAGATATGGGTGTGTATACAAACACACGTTTAAACTGGTTGTCATCACCTTTTATCGGGTGCACTTCGCGTAAGGGATTCTGTCTATCCATATAATACGTCGTTCTTTCCTTGATGGGCAGTGAGACATGTTCGGGGCATACAAAAAGAATGTACTGCTTTCTGGATTCTAGTATTTCTCTAATTAACTCAGTACCTGAACCTCTCCATTTATTCGTGAGTAATTCAGTCAATATATCAGGTAAGGGACCAGGATCAGAGTGTTGGCTTTTATATAATACGAGGAGTTGTTGAATCATATAGATACCAGCTAAACGCTGCTCATCTGGGTTGAGGTTCAAAAACGTGTGTGCTAGTGTATCATCACTATATTTTCCGGGACTGTCAACCCAGTGAACGGCTGACCTGGCTAATTCTTGTTCGTCCATAGAATCGAGTATATGATAACCCCTTCGTTCTCGGAGTAATTTGTCAGCGGCTTGGAACGCATGTTCGGGGGACCTTATATTTATTATAGGTGTTTGGAAATTTCTGTTATTGTCTGGACGTATCGGACGTATCGGATCAGTAAAGCATCTAGTATTATTGCAAGATCTTCCTCTACCTACATAGGCCATAGTTTCTAACTGTCCTGGGGGCAGTTCTATTTCTTCCTCCTCTTCGGTTTGTTCAGGCTGGTCTACTGCTAATCTTTCTTCGTGTATTCGTTCTACTTCTTTGCGGATCTTTCGGCACATAGCTATTATACTTAATCGTTTATCATGTCTCCCTTCTGATATATTCCGACTCCATGTGGTAAGAATTTGCATTTCTTCCGGATTTACTCCTGGTCGGTCTTGATTTCTGACCACACAATTTATGAGGAAACGTAACAGTTCTCCCTGTATCTCCACTTTCTGGTACTCCATGGCTCTATTAATACTTTCAGAATCTCGCCCTGACTGGACAAAATGATATATATTTTCTAAATGTGTAGTCATTCCTGGTAGCCTCCCTAAACATATTGCAGCTCGTCGGATACGTAATGATGCCAGCAGCATTTCATCCTTTTTGCCGGGCACAGGATCATATCTACAATCTATTAGAAGTTCCTTAAGCGTGTCGGGAGTTACTAGTTTGGGCGTACGTTGGAGGGCTAATTCGTGAAAGGAAAGTTTGTTTACTCTGGGTGGCGTGGAAAAAATGTTTGTTGTACCTCCTGTAGCACCGCCTGGGGTGCTGGGTGTGAAAGGATTCGTTGAACGTGATATAGCAACCATAGGTGTGGGTACAGCTGTAGAAACAGATGTGCTTGCCGGAACTTGTGTCGGAGTTTGTTGTTGCGGAGGTACAGACGGAGGAGGGTCTTGGCGTTGAACCCCCTCGGCAGGCGGTCTATGTGGCGCGGTACTAGCATACTCGGGAGCTGCGTCGTCTAAATAAGAAGAAAGAAAAACATCTTCTGCGGTTCTGGGATGCCCTTTGGGATGTGCTTTTATCGGAAACAATGGGGGTGGCAAGTCTTTGGGTATCTCCAGAGTAGCCTTAGGTAACCCTTCGGCCAGAAGAGGATACATACCATTCATAAGGGCATTTCTTTGTCTGTCTACTTGTTCTGCTTTTGCTCGGGTACCTTCTTCAATTAATAGATTTTCTCGGACTTTATCTGAATTCTCCTTACTCTTCTCTTCCTGTCTACGTGCGTTTTCTGTACGTCTATACGATTCTTTACGCCATAATTCAATGGCATCTTTCTGTGATTGTCTAGCTTTCTTTTTCCATAATTCTTCCTCTACTTTCATGATGCAATCTGCATCCCAGGTCCCAGTTGCGGGCCACCTCTGACTTTCTGGTAATTCCTTGGTGTAGTCTACCCATAAATCAAGAAATAGTATGGCGTCTAGGCCATGTTTATGATACATGAAGTACCCTGGAGTGTCCCTAGGAGGAATGGGAACAGCTTCTTCGAGTACCCCTTTTCTAGTTTTGATCTGTCTTAATTTCGAAAAGAGCGGCATATTGAGAACTGATCTGATACCTAATTCTGAACACGTTTTAATACAACAAAACACAATAATGAACAGTCATTCACACCACAATATGCAGAACGTATTTAAAACATTTTAACATTTAACATTTAATGAACAACAATGATGGCCATTTAGGGAACTAGTCACTAAGCATAATACTCGGCACTAACTAGGTAATTCTGAATTATATACTAGACATACTTGATATACTGCTAAACAGTACAGATACACTGCTGAAACAGTGCAGACCGGATTTGTGTACCCAAACCCGTCTTGACCGGCACAACCTATGTGCACGTCAGAACGCCTCCCCGACAATGGTACTCACCGGGTAGCTCGGAACGGAAGGCCTCGGAACTGAACTGAACTGGACTCGGACTGGACTCGACTCGAAACTTCGGAACTTCGGAACCTGGTGGGCCTCTGTATACCTCGGATCTTGCTCTCTCAGCTAGGCTCTGGTCGGGATACTTCGCACTTCTCACCGCCTCGTCTGGGTGTTGATCGCAGCCTCAGTTACCCCCGCTCGGCAGGAGGGAGATACAGGAAATCCTGTGGGTACGCGTTGTTGTCCGTCCAGCTGTGACAGGAGACCGGGCCTGCAACGCACCTCCGGCGCGTGAGATGAGAAAGTGTCCCTGTTCGGGCGCCATTTATGTGGTAAATAATTTAATTACCGGTACTTAATTTGATGCGGAAAATCTATAACAATAGCTCAGTAAAATAAGAGGCAGAATCCGTGGTATTAGAGTTTCGGAACGGGCTTTATTCCAAAATCAATTCGAATTGATGGACTCCATATTCCATCACCACGAAGGTTCAGGAAGTGAAGAACATATATTATTGACAGATAAGCAGTTTTATAGAAAATACATTACAATGAAACAGATGCAAGAGGCGTAACAGCTGATAAGAGGTGCATACGTAGCTAATAGAGGGCGTAATTTAATAAACGTCATCATACATGATGTAATATGTGGGTGGATCCATAAGAGAATCCTGCAATGTCAGCAGAAATACTTGGCAGAGATGCGCGCGCAGCAGCATGACGTGTGATTGACGTGTAACTAGAGGGTGAAGGGGACTTGACATTTAGCTCTACATGTGGAGACAGAAGTCTGGGGTTATGTCAACCTAATCCCAAATCATATCTAATATCCTATGTTTAAAGAACTGTGTTATCCAAAAAGAGAGGTCTCTTAGGATAGAATCTCATTCTATACTGACTATGCTGACTGTTAGTGCGTGTACAAGCGTCTAAGTGTCTACACTAGATGCGAGGGGGTAGGAATATTCCATGAAAACAGGGCTATGAATTACTTGCATGAGGGCAGCGAGGCCTGGCCCCTTTGCACGGAAGCTGGAAGAATGTTTACCTAAACTACTAGACAGGAATGCATCGGATGAGGAGCGGAGCAGAGCAGATAATCTTGAAGGTGAAATACAGTTTTTGGCAGGCAGATAGGCCGAGTCAGGCACCGTTAGCCGCGCAGGGAGTAAGACAAAGTTCATGGTCACAGATGCAGGCTCAGACTGGAGCTTTCAGAGGCAGAAGGCAGAAAAGGCTTGGTGGCAGAATTCGGGCCTACTCGCCTGGACTGTAAAATGTGGGAAATGAACCATATAAAGCCGGTGGCCTTTCATACTTAGGAATAGAATATCCGGCCCATTCATGGCGGATCTGAAAGAGGACATGTTGACGGTGGACGCACATGTGTTTGCGTCTTCATAACTGGAACTGGAGGGAACATACATGTACTTGTGATTTATACATGAAACCGTTGGGGTCCAAGATAGGGGACATAACTGACCATAAAAATCCATATTTCCACAGTGGGAGCACAGTGCTGACCTCCCAGCACAGTTCACCCCTTCGCATTATGGTAAAAGCAGTTTGTAGTGCACGCTTACTTGGTATTTTGCTGGAGTGTTCCACCAACGTAGGTGCAGGTTAGTGCTGTACATCTCTAGACACATTTGTTTCTGGATTTTATCCGTTATCAGAAGAGATCAAAAACAATTTTCGTCTGGGGTGGCTGAGCAGGCTGACACAATTCTTACAGGTCTCAGTACCTCTGACAGGCACACAGGTGCATCTCCACAAGCTCGTCAGCTCAATGAGTCAAGTAAGCCTTTTCAAACAGGAAATGGTGGGAGCACACTGCTGTCCTCCCAGCACAGCTCGCCCCTTAGCATTATGATAAATGCAGATTGTACTGCACGTTTACTTCTTATGTTGCTGGAGTGTTCCACCAAAGCTGGTGCAGTTTAGTGCTGTACATCTCTAGACACATGTGTTTCTGGATTTTATACGTCATCAGTAGAGATCAAAAGACAATTTTCGTCTGGGGTGGCTGAGCAGGCTGCCACAATTCTTACAGGTCTCAGTACCTCTCACAGGCGCACAGGTGCATCTCCACAAGCTCATCAGCTCAATGGCTCAAGGGAGCTATTTCAAACAGGAAGGGGTGGGAGCACACTGCTGACCTCCCAGCACAGTTCGCTCCTTAGCATTTTTGTAAATACAGTTTGTACTGCATGCTTACTTGGTATTTTGCTGGAGTGTTCCACCAAAGTTGGTGCAGGTTAGTGCTGTACATCTCTAGACACATGTTTTTCTGGATTTTATCTGTCAACAGTAGAGATCAAAAAACAATTTTCTGGGGTGGCTGAGCAGGCTGCCTCAATTCTTACAGGTCTCAGTACCTCTCACAGGTGCACAGGTGCATCTCCACAAGCTCTTCAGCTCAATGGCTCAAGGGAGCCTTTTCAAACAGGTAGGGGGTGGGAGCACAGTGCTGACCTCCCAGCACAGCTCGTCCCTTAGCATTATGGTAAATGCAGTTTGTACTGCACGTTTACTTGGTATTTTGCTGGAGTGTTCCACCAAAGCTGGTGCAGGTTAGTGCTGTACATCTCTAGACACATGTGTTTCTGGATTTTATACGTCATCAGTAGAGATCAAAAGACAATTTTCGTCTGGGGTGGCTGAGCAGGCTGCCACAATTCTTACAGGTCTCAGTACCTCTCCCAGGCGCACAGGTGCATCTCCACAAGCTCTTCAGCTCAATGGCTCTAGGAAGCCTTTTCAAACAGGAAGGGGTCTGAGCACACTGTTGAACTCCCAGCACAGCTCGCCCCTTAGCATTATGGTAAATGCAGTTTGTACTGCATGCTTACTTGGTATTTTGCTGGAGTGTTCCACTAAAGTTGGTGCAGGTTAGTGCTGTACATCTCTAGACACATGTTTTTCTGGATTTTATCTGTCATCAGTAGAGATCAAAAGACAATTTTCGTCTGGGGTGGCTGAGCAGGCTGACACAATTCTTACAGGTCTCAGTACCTCTCACAGGTGAATCTCCACAAGCTTGTCAGCTCAATGGCTCAAGGGAACCTATTCAAACAGGAAGGGGTGGGAGCACAGTGCTGACCTCCCAGCACAGTTCGCCCCTTCGCATTATGGTAAAAGCAGTTTGTAGTGCACGCTTACTTGGTATTTTGCTGGAGTGTTCCACCAACGTAGGTGCAGGTTAGTGCTGTACATCTCTAGACACATTTGTTTCTGGATTTTATCCGTTATCAGAAGAGATCAAAAAACAATTTTCGTCTGGGGTGGCTGAGCAGGCTGACACAATTCTTACAGGTCTCAGTACCTCTGACAGGCACACAGGTGCATCTCCACAAGCTCGTCAGCTCAATGAGTCAAGTAAGCCTTTTCAAACAGGAAATGGTGGGAGCACACTGCTGTCCTCCCAGCACAGCTCGCCCCTTAGCATTATGATAAATGCAGATTGTACTGCACGTTTACTTCTTATGTTGCTGGAGTGTTCCACCAAAGCTGGTGCAGTTTAGTGCTGTACATCTCTAGACACATGTGTTTCTGGATTTTATACGTCATCAGTAGAGATCAAAAGACAATTTTCGTCTGGGGTGGCTGAGCAGGCTGCCACAATTGTTACAGGTCTCAGTACCTCTCACAGGCGCACAGGTGCATCTCCACAAGCTCATCAGCTCAATGGCTCAAGGGAGCTATTTCAAACAGGAAGGGGTGGGAGCACACTGCTGACCTCCCAGCACAGTTCGCTCCTTAGCATTTTTGTAAATACAGTTTGTACTGCATGCTTACTTGGTATTTTGCTGGAGTGTTCCACCAAAGTTGGTGCAGGTTAGTGCTGTACATCTCTAGACACATGTTTTTCTGGATTTTATCTGTCAACAGTAGAGATCAAAAAACAATTTTCTGGGGTGGCTGAGCAGGCTGCCTCAATTCTTACAGGTCTCAGTACCTCTCACAGGTGCACAGGTGCATCTCCACAAGCTCTTCAGCTCAATGGCTCAAGGGAGCCTTTTCAAACAGGAAGGGGTGGGAGCACACTGCTGACCTCCCAGCACAGCTCGTCCCTTAGCATTATGGTAAATGCAGTTTGTACTGCACGTTTACTTGGTATTTTGCTGGAGTGTTCCACCAAAGCTGGTGCAGGTTAGTGCTGTACATCTCTAGACACATGTGTTTCTGGATTTTATACGTCATCAGTAGAGATCAAAAGACAATTTTCGTCTGGGGTGGCTGAGCAGGCTGCCACAATTCTTACAGGTCTCAGTACCTCTCCCAGGCGCACAGGTGTATCTCCACAAGCTCTTCAGCTCAATGGCTCTAGGAAGCCTTTTCAAACAGGAAGGGGTCTGAGCACACTGTTGAACTCCCAGCACAGCTCGCCCCTTAGCATTATGGTAAATGCAGTTTGTACTGCATGCTTACTTGGTATTTTGCTGGAGTGTTCCACCAAAGTTGGTGCAGGTTAGTGCTGTACATCTCTAGACACATGTTTTTCTGGATTTTATCTGTCATCAGTAGAGATCAAAAGACAATTTTCGTCTGGGGTGGCTGAGCAGGCTGACACACTTCTTAAAGGTCTCAGTACCTCTCACAGGTGAATCTCCACAAGCTTGTCAGCTCAATGGCTCAAGGGAACCTATCCAAACAGGAAGGGGTGGGAGCACAGTGCTGACCTCCCAGCACAGTTCGCCCCTTCGCATTATGGTAAAAGCAGTTTGTAGTGCACGCTTTCTTGGTATTTTGCTGGAGTGTTCCACCAACGTAGGTGCAGGTTAGTGCTGTACATCTCTAGACACATTTGTTTCTGGATTTTATCCGTTATCAGAAGAGATCAAAAAACAATTTTCGTCTGGGGTGGCTGAGCAGGCTGACACAATTCTTACAGGTCTCAGTACCTCTGACAGGCACACAGGTGCATCTCCACAAGCTCGTCAGCTCAATGAGTCAAGTAAGCCTTTTCAAACAGGAAATGGTGGGAGCACACTGCTGTCCTTCCAGCACAGCTCGCCCCTTAGCATTATGATAAATGCAGATTGTACTGCACGTTTACTTCTTATGTTGCTGTAGTGTTCCACCAAAGCTGGTGCAGTTTAGTGCTGTACATCTCTAGACACATGTGTTTCTGGATTTTATACGTCATCAGTAGAGATCAAAAGACAATTTTCGTCTGGGGTGGCTGAGCAGGCTGCCACAATTCTTACAGGTCTCAGTACCTCTCACAGGCGCACAGGTGCATCTCCACAAGCTCATCAGCTCAATGGCTCAAGGGAGCTATTTCAAACAGGAAGGGGTGGGAGCACACTGCTGACCTCCCAGCACAGTTCGCTCCTTAGCATTTTTGTAAATACAGTTTGTACTGCATGCTTACTTGGTATTTTGCTGGAGTGTTCCACCAAAGTTGGTGCAGGTTAGTGCTGTACATCTCTAGACACATGTTTTTCTGGATTTTATCTGTCAACAGTAGAGATCAAAAAACAATTTTCTGGGGTGGCTGAGCAGGCTGCCTCAATTCTTACAGGTCTCAGTACCTCTCACAGGTGCACAGGTGCATCTCCACAAGCTCTTCAGCTCAATGGCTCAAGGGAGCCTTTTCAAACAGGTAGGGGTGGGAGCACACTGCTGACCTCCCAGCACAGCTCGTCCCTTAGCATTATGGTAAATACAGTTTGTAGTGAACGCTTGCTTGGTATTTTGCTGGAGTGTTCCACCAAAGTTGGTGCACGTTAGTGCTGTACATCTCTAGCCACATGTGTTTCTGGATTTTATCTGTCATCAGAAGAGATCAAAAAACAATTTTCATCTGGGTGGCTGAGCAGAATCCCACAATTCTTACAGGTCTCAGTACCTCTCACAGGCGCACAGGTGCATCTCCACAAGCTCGTCAGCTCAATGGCTCAATGAAGCCTTTTCAAACAGGAAGGGGTGGGAGCACACTGCTGACCTCCCAGCACAGTTCGTCCCTTAGCATTATGATAAATGCAGTTTGTACTGCATGCTTACTTGGTATTTTGCTGGAGTGTTCCACCAACGTAGGTGCAGGTTAGTGCTGTACATCTCTAGACACATGTTTCAGGATTGTATCCGTCATCAGTAGAGATCAAAAAACAATTTTTGTCTAGGTGGCTGAGCAGGCTGCCACAATTCTTACAGGTCTCAGTACCTCTCACAGGCACACAGGTGCATCTCCACAAGCTCTTCAGCTCAATGGCCCAAGGGAGCCTTTTCAAACAGGAAATGGTGGGAGCCCACTGCTGACCTCCCAGTACAGTTCTCCCCTTAGCATTATGGTAAATTTAGTTTGTAGTGCACGCTTACTTGGAATTTTGCTGGAGTGTTCCACCAAAGTTGGTGCAGGTTAGAGCTGTACATCTCGAGACACGTGTTTCTGGATTTTAATCGTCATCAGTAGATATCAAAAAACAATTTTCATCTGGGGTGGCTGAGCAGGCTGCCACAATTCTTACAGGTCTCAGTACCTCTCACAGGCGCACAGGTGCATCTCCAAAAGCTCTTCAGCTCAATGGCTCTAGGGAGCCTTTTCAAACAGGAAGGGGTGGGAGCACACTGCTGACCTCCCAGCACAGCTCGCCCCTTAGCATTATGGTAAATGCAGTTTGTACTGCATGCTTACTTGGTATTTTGCTGGAGTGTTCCACCAAAGTTGGTTCATGTTAGTGCTGTACATCTCTAGACACGTGTTTCTGGATTTTATCCATCATCAGTAGAGATCAAAAGACGATTTTTGACTGGGGTGACTGAGCAGGCTGACACAATTCTTACAGGTCTCAGTATCTCTCACAGGCACACAGATGCATCTCCACAAGCTCATCAGCTCAATGGCTCAAGGGAGCTATTTCAAACAGGAAGGGGTGGGAGCACACTTCTGACCTCCCAGCACAGTTTGCCCCTTAGCATTTTGGTAAATGAAGTTTGTAGTGCACGCTTACTTGGTATTTTGCTGGAGTGTTCCACCAACGTAGGTGCAGGTTAGTGCTGTACATCTCTAGACACATGTTTCAGGATTTTATCCGTCATCAGTAGAGATCAAAAAACAATTTTTGTCTAGGTGGCTGAGCAGGCTGCCACAATTCTTACAGGTCTCAGTACCTCTCACAGGCACACAGGTGCATCTCCACAAGCTCTTCAGCTCAATGGCTCAAGGGAGCCTTTTTAAACAGGAAATGGTGGGAGCCCACTGCTGACCTCCCAGTACAGTTCTCCCCTTAGCATTACGGTAAATTTAGTTTGTAGTGCACGCTTACTTGGAATTTTGCTGGAGTGTTCCACCAAAGTTGGTGCAGGTTAGAGCTGTACATCTCGAGACACGTGTTTCTGGATTTTATCCATCATCAATAGAGATCAAAAGACGATTTTAGACTGGGGTGGCTGAGCAGGCTGACACAATTCTTACAGGTCTCAGTACCTCTCACAGGTGCACAGGTGCATCGCCACAAGCTCGTCAGCTCAATGGCTCATGGGAGCCTTTAAAAACAGGAAATGGTGGGAGCACACTGCTGACCTCCCAGCACAGCTCGCCCCTTAGCATTATGGTAAATGCAGTTTGTACTGCACGCTTACTTGGTATTTTGATGGAGTGTTTCACCAAAGTTGGTGCAGGTTAGTGCTGTACATCTCTAGACACATGTGTTTCTGGATTTTATACGTCATCAGTAGAGATCAAAAGACAATGTTCGTCTGGGGTGGCTGAGCAGGCTGACACAATTCTTACAGGTCTCAGTACCTCTCACAGGCGCACAGGTGCATCTCCACAAGCTCGTCAGCTCAATGGCTCAAGGGAGCTATTTCAAACAGGAGGGGGTGGGAGCACACTGTGACTTCCCAGCACAGTTCGCTCCTTAGCATTGTGGTAAATTCAGTTTGTACTGCATGTTTACTTGGTATTTTGCTAGTGTTCCACCAAAGTTGGTGCAGGTTAGTGCTGTACATCTCTAGATACATGTTTTCTGGATTTTATCTGTCATCAGTAGAGATCAAAAACAATTTTCTGGGTGGCTGAGCAGAATGCCACAATTCTTACAGGTCTCAGTACCTCTCACAGGCGCACAGGTGCATCTCAACAAGCTTGTCAACTCAATGGCTCTAGGGAGCCTCTTCAAACAGGAAGGGGTCTGAGCACACTGTTGAACTCCCAGCACAGTTCGCCCCTTACCATTATGGTAAATGCAGTTAGTAGTGCACGCTTACTTGGTATTTTGCTAGAGTGTTCCACCAAAGTTGGTGCAGGTTAGAGCTGTACATCTCCAGACACGTGTTTCTGGATTTTAACCGTCATCAGTAGATATCAAAAAACTATTTTCATCTGGGGTTGCTGAGCAGACTGCCACAATTCTTACAGGACTCAGTACCTCTCACAGGCGCATAGGTGAATCTCCACAAGCTCGTCAGCTCAATGACTCAAGGGAGCCTTTTCAAACAGGAAGGGGTGGGAGCACACTGCTGACCTCCCAGGACAGCTCGCCCCTTAGCATTATGGTAAATGCAGTTTGCAGTGCACGCTTGCTTGGTATTTTGCTGGAGTGTTCCACCAAAGTTGGTGCAGGGTAGTGCTGTACATCTCTAGCCACATGTGTTTCTGGATTTTATCTGTCATCAGAAGAGGTCAAAAAACAATTTTCTTCTGGGTGGCTGAGCAGAATGCCACAATTCTTAAATGTCTCAGTACCTCTCACAGGCACACAGGTGCATCTTCACAAGCTCGTCAGGTAAATGGCTCAAGGGAGCCTTTTCAAACAGGAAATGGTGGGAGCACACTGCTGACCTCCCAGCACAGTTCGCCCATTAGCATTATGGTAAATGCAGTTTGTAGTGCACGCTTGCTTGGTATTTTGCTGGAGTGTTCCACCAAAGTTGGTGCAGGTTAGTGCTGTACATCTCTATACACATGTGTTTCTGGATTTTATACGTCATCAGTAGAGATCAATAGACAATTTTCGTCTGGGGTGGCTGAGCAGGCTGACACAATTCTTACACGTCTCAGTACCTCTCACAGGCGCACAGGTGCATCTCCACAAGCTCGTCAGCTCAATCGCTCAAGGGAGCTATTTCAAACAGGTAGGGGTGGGAGCAAACTGCTGACCTCCCAGCACAGTTCGCTCCCTAGCGTTATGGTAAAAAGAGTTTCTACTGCATGCTTACTTGGTATTTTGCTGGAGTGTTCCCCCAAAGTTGGTGCAGGTTAGTGCTGTATATCTCTAGACACTTGTTTCTGGATTGTATCCATCATCAGTAGAGATCAATAGACAATTTTCATCTGGGGTGGCTGAGCAGGCTGACACAATTCTTACAGGTCTCAGTACCTCTCACAGGTGAATCTCCACAAGCTTGTCAGCTCAATGGCTCAAGGGAACCTATTCAAACAGGAAGGGGTGGGAGCACAGTGCTGACCTCCCAGCACAGTTCGCCCCTTCGCATTATGGTAAAAGCAGTTTGTAGTGCACGCTTACTTGGTATTTTGCTGGAGTGTTCCACCAACGTAGGTGCAGGTTAGTGCTGTACATCTCTAGACACATTTGTTTCTGGATTTTATCCGTTATCAGAAGAGATCAAAAAACAATTTTCGTCTGGGGTGGCTGAGCAGGCTGACACAATTCTTACAGGTCTCAGTACCTCTGACAGGCACACAGGTGCATCTCCACAAGCTCGTCAGCTCAATGAGTCAAGTAAGCCTTTTCAAACAGGAAATGGTGGGAGCACACTGCTGTCCTCCCAGCACAGCTCGCCCCTTAGCATTATGATAAATGCAGATTGTACTGCACATTTACTTCTTATGTTGCTGGAGTGTTCCACCAACGCTGGTGCAGTTTAGTGCTGTACATCTCTAGACACATGTGTTTCTGGATTTTATACGTCATCAGTAGAGATCAAAAGACAATTTTCGTCTGGGGTGGCTGAGCAGGCTGCCACAATTCTTACAGGTCTCAGTACCTCTCACAGGCGCACAGGTGCATCTCCACAAGCTCATCAGCTCAATGGCTCAAGGGAGCTATTTCAAACAGGAAGGGGTGGGAGCACACTGCTGACCTCCCAGCACAGTTCGCTCCTTAGCATTTTTGTAAATACAGTTTGTACTGCATGCTTACTTGGTATTTTGCTGGAGTGTTCCACCAAAGTTGGTGCAGGTTAGTGCTGTACATCTCTAGACACATGTTTTTCTGGATTTTATCTGTCAACAGTAGAGATCAAAAAACAATTTTCTGGGGTGGCTGAGCAGGCTGCCTCAATTCTTACAGGTCTCAGTACCTCTCACAGGTGCACAGGTGCATCTCCACAAGCTCTTCAGCTCAATGGCTCAAGGGAGCCTTTTCAAACAGGTAGGGGTGGGAGCACACTGCTGACCTCCCAGCACAGCTCGTCCCTTAGCATTATGGTAAATACAGTTTGTAGTGCACGCTTGCTTGGTATTTTGCTGGAGTGTTCCACCAAAGTTGGTGCAGGTTAGTGCTGTACATCTCTAGACACATGTGTTTCTGGATTTTATACGTCATCAGTAGAGATCAATAGACAATTTTCGTCTGGGGTGGCTGAGCAGGCTGACACAATTCTTACACGTCTCAGTACCTCTCACAGGCGCACAGGTGCATCTCCACAAGCTCGTCAGCTCAATCGCTCAAGGGAGCTATTTCAAACAGGTAGGGGTGGGAGCAAACTGCTGACCTCCCAGCACAGTTCGCTCCCTAGCGTTATGGTAAAAAGAGTTTCTACTGCATGCTTACTTGGTATTTTGCTGGAGTGTTCCCCCAAAGTTGGTGCAGGTTAGTGCTGTATATCTCTAGACACTTGTTTCTGGATTGTATCCATCATCAGTAGAGATCAATAGACAATTTTCATCTGGGGTGGCTGAGCCGGCTGACACAATTCTTACAGGTCTCAGTACCTCTCACAGGTGAATCTCCACAAGCTTGTCAGCTCAATGGCTCAAGGGAACCTATTCAAACAGGAAGGGGTGGGAGCACAGTGCTGACCTCCCAGCACAGTTCGCCCCTTCGCATTATGGTAAAAGCAGTTTGTAGTGCACGCTTACTTGGTATTTTGCTGGAGTGTTCCACCAACGTAGGTGCAGGTTAGTGCTGTACATCTCTAGACACATTTGTTTCTGGATTTTATCCGTTATCAGAAGAGATCAAAAAACAATTTTCGTCTGGGGTGGCTGAGCAGGCTGACACAATTCTTACAGGTCTCAGTACCTCTGACAGGCACACAGGTGCATCTCCACAAGCTCGTCAGCTCAATGAGTCAAGTAAGCCTTTTCAAACAGGAAATGGTGGGAGCACACTGCTGTCCTCCCAGCACAGCTCACCCCTTAGCATTATGATAAATGCAGATTGTACTGCACGTTTACTTCTTATGTTGCTGGAGTGTTCCACCAAAGCTGGTGCAGTTTAGTGCTGTACATCTCTAGACACATGTGTTTCTGGATTTTATACGTCATCAGTAGAGATCAAAAGACAATTTTCGTCTGGGGTGGCTGAGCAGGCTGCCACAATTCTTACAGGTCTCAGTACCTCTCACAGGCGCACAGGTGCATCTCCACAAGCTCATCAGCTCAATGGCTCAAGGGAGCTATTTCAAACAGGAAGGGGTGGGAGCACACTGCTGACCTCCCAGCACAGTTCGCTCCTTAGCATTTTTGTAAATACAGTTTGTACTGCATGCTTACTTGGTATTTTGCTGGAGTGTTCCACCAAAGTTGGTGCAGGTTAGTGCTGTACATCTCTAGACACATGTTTTTATGGATTTTATCTGTCAACAGTAGAGATCAAAAAACAATTTTCTGGGGTAGCTGAGCAGGCTGCCTCAATTCTTAGAGGTCTCAGTACCTCTCACAGGTGCACAGGTGCATCTCCACAAGCTCTTCAGCTCAAAGGCTCAAGGGAGCCTTTTCAAACAGGTAGGGGTGGGAGCACACTGCTGACCTCCCAGCACAGCTCGTCCCTTAGCATTATGGTAAATACAGTTTGTAGTGAACGCTTGCTTGGTATTTTGCTGGAGTGTTCCACCAAAGTTGGTGCAAATTAGTGCTGTACATCTCTAGCCACATGTGTTTCTGGATTTTATCTGTCATCAGAAGAGATCAAAAAACAATTTTCATCTGGGTGGCTGAGCAGAATCCCACAATTCTTACAGGTCTCAGTACCTCTCACAGGCACACAGGTGCATCTCCACAAGCTCGTCAGCTCAATGGCTCAATGGAGCCTTTTCAAACAGGAAGGGGTGGGAGCACACTGCTGACCTCCCAGCACAGTTCGTCCCTTAGCATTATGATAAATGCAGTTTGTACTGCATGCTTACTTGGTGTTTTGCTGGAGTGTTCCACCAAAGTTGGTGCAGGTTAGTGCTGTACATCTCTAGCCACATGTGTTTATGGATTTTATCCGTCATCAGTAGAGATCAAAAAACAATTTCCGTCTAGGTGGCTGAGCAGGCTGCCACAATTCTTACAGGTCTCAGTACCTCTCACAGGCACACAGGTGCATCTCCACAAGCTCTTCAGCTCAATGGCTCAAGGGAGCCTTTTCAAACAGGAAATGGTGGGAGCCCACTGCTGACCTCCCAGTACAGTTCTCCCCTTAGCATTATGGTAAATTTAGTTTGTAGTGCACGCTTACTTGGAATTTTGCTGGAGTGTTCCACCAAAGTTGGTGCAGGTTAGAGCAGTACATCTCGAGACACGTGTTTCTGGATTTTAATCGTCATCAGTAGATATCAAAAAACAATTTTCATCTGGGGTGGCTGAGCAGGCTGCCACAATTCTTACAGGTCTCAGTATCTCTCACAGGCACACAGGTGCATCTCCACAAGCTCATCAGCTCAATGGCTCAAGGGAGCTATTTCAAACAGGAAGGGGTGGGAGCACACTTCTGACCTCCCAGCACAGTTTGCCCCTTAGCATTTTGGTAAATGAAGTTTGTAGTGCACGCTTACTTGGTATTTTGCTGGAGTGTTCCACCAACGTAGGTGCAGGTTAGTGCTGTACATCTCTAGACACATGTTTCAGGATTTTATCCGTCATCAGTAGAGATCAAAAAACAATTTTTGTCTAGGTGGCTGAGCAGGCTGCCACAATTCTTACAGGTCTCAGTACCTCTCACAGGCACACAGGTGCATCTCCACAAGCTCTTCAGCTCAATGGCTCAAGGGAGCCTTTTTAAACAGGAAGGGGTGGGAGCACACTGCTGACCTCCCAGCACAGTTCGCTCCTTAGCATTATGGTAAAAACAGTTTGTACTGCATGCTTACTTGGTATTTTGCTGGAGTGTTCCACCAAAGTTGGTGCATGTTAGTGCTGTACATCTCTAGACACGTGTTTCTGGATTTTATCCATCATCAATAGAGATCAAAAGACGATTTTAGACTGGGGTGGCTGAGCAGGCTGACACAATTCTTACAGGTCTCAGTACCTCTCACAGGTGCACAGGTGCATCGCCACAAGCTCGTCAGCTCAATGGCTCATGGGAGCCTTTAAAAACAGGAAATGGTGGGAGCACACTGCTGACCTCCCAGCACAGCTCGCCCCTTAGCATTATGGTAAATGCAGTTTGTACTGCACGCTTACTTGGTATTTTGATGGAGTGTTTCACCAAAGTTGGTGCAGGTTAGTGCTGTACATCTCTAGACACATGTGTTTCTGGATTTTATACGTCATCAGTAGAGATCAAAAGATAATGTTCGTCTGGGGTGGCTGAGCAGGCTGACACAATTCTTACAGGTCTCAGTACCTCTCACAGGCGCACAGGTGCATCTCCACAAGCTCGTCAGCTCAATGGCTCAAGGGAGCTATTTCAAACAGGAGGGGGTGGGAGCACACTGCTGACTTCCCAGCACAGTTCGCTCCTTAGCATTGTGGTAAATTCAGTTTGTACTGCATGTTTACTTGGTATTTTGCTAGTGTTCCACCAAAGTTGTGGGGTTAGTGCTGTACATCTCCAGACACGTGTTTCTGGATTTTATCTGTCATCAGTAGATATCAAAAAACAATTTTCATCTGGGGTTGCTGAGCAGACTGCCACAATTCTTACAGGACTCAGTACCTCTCACAGGCGCACAGGTGAATCTCCACAAGCTCGTCAGCTCAATGACTCAAGGGAGCCTTTTCAAACAGGAAGGGGTGGGAGCACACTGCTGACCTCCCAGGACAGCTCGCCCCTTAGCATTATGGTAAATGCAGTTTGCAGTGCACGCTTGCTTGGTATTTTGCTGGAGTGTTCCACCAAAGTTGGTGCAGGGCAGTGCTGTACATCTCTAGCCACATGTGTTTCTGGATTTTATCTGTCATCAGAAGAGATCAAAAAACAATTTTCTTCTGGGTGGCTGAGCAGAATGCCACAATTCTTAAATGTCTCAGTACCTCTCACAGGCACACAGGTGCATCTTCACAAGCTCGTCAGGTAAATGGCTCAAGGGAGCCTTTTCAAACAGGAAATGGTGGGAGCACACTGCTGACCTCCCAGCACAGTTCGCCCATTAGCATTATGGTAAATGCAGTTTGTAGTGCACGCTTGCTTGGTATTTTGCTGGAGTGTTCCACCAAAGTTGGTGGAGGTTAGTGCTGTACATCTCTAGACACATGTGTTTCTGGATTTTATACGTCATCAGTAGAGATCAATAGACAATTTTCGTCTGGGGTGGCTGAGCAGGCTGACACAATTCTTACACGTCTCAGTACCTCTCACAGGCGCACAGGTGCATCTCCACAAGCTCGTCAGCTCAATCGCTCAAGGGAGCTATTTCAAACAGGTAGGGGTGGGAGCAAACTGCTGACCTCCCAGCACAGTTCGCTCCCTAGCGTTATGGTAAAAAGAGTTTCTACTGCATGCTTACTTGGTATTTTGCTGGAGTGTTCCCCCAAAGTTGGTGCAGGTTAGTGCTGTATATCTCTAGACACTTGTTTCTGGATTGTATCCATCATCAGTAGAGATCAATAGACAATTTTCATCTGGGGTGGCTGAGCAGGCTGCCACAATTCTTACAGGTCTCAGTACCTCTCACAGGCGCACAGGTGCATCTCCACAAGCTCATCAGCTCAATGGCTCAAGGGAGCTGTTTCAAACAGGAAGGGGTGGGAGCACACTGCTGACCTCCCAGCACAGTTCGCTCCTTAGCATTTTTGTAAATACAGTTTGTACTGCATGCTTACTTGGTATTTTGCTGGAGTGTTCCACCAAAGTTGGTGCAGGTTAGTGCTGTACATCTCTAGACACATGTTTTTCTGGATTTTATCTGTCAACAGTAGAGATCAAAAAACAATTTTCTGGGGTGGCTGAGCAGGCTGCCTCAATTCTTACAGGTCTCAGTACCTCTCACAGGTGCACAGGTGCATCTCCACAAGCTCTTCAGCTCAATGGCTCAAGGAAGCCTTTTCAAACAGGTAGGGGTGGGAGCACACTGCTGACCTCCCAGCACAGCTCGTCCCTTAGCATTATGGTAAATGCAGTTTGTACTGCACGTTTACTTGGTATTTTGCTGGAGTGTTCCACCAAAGCTGGTGCAGGTTAGTGCTGTACATCTCTAGACACATGTGTTTCTGGATTTTATACGTCATCAGTAGAGATCAAAAGACAATTTTCGTCTGGGGTGGCTGAGCAGGCTGCCACAATTCTTACAGGTCTCAGTACCTCTCCCAGGCGCACAGGTGCATCTCCACAAGCTCTTCAGCTCAATGGCTCTAGGAAGCCTTTTCAAACAGGAAGGGGTCTGAGCACACTGTTGAACTCCCAGCACAGCTCGCCCCTTAGCATTATGGTAAATGCAGTTTGTACTGCATGCTTACTTGGTATTTTGCTGGAGTGTTCCACCAAAGTTGGTGCAGGTTAGTGCTGTACATCTCTAGACACATGTTTTTCTGGATTTTATCTGTCATCAGTAGAGATCAAAAGACAATTTTCGTCTGGGGTGGCTGAGCAGGCTGACACAATTCTTACAGGTCTCAGTACCTCTCACAGGTGAATCTCCACAAGCTTGTCAGCTCAATGGCTCAAGGGAACCTATTCAAACAGGAAGGGGTGGGAGCACAGTGCTGACCTCCCAGCACAGTTCGCCCCTTCGCATTATGGTAAAAACAGTTTGTACTGCATGCTTACTTGGTATTTTGCTGGAGTGTTCCACCAAAGTTGGTGCATGTTAGTGCTGTACATCTCTAGACACGTGTTTCTGGATTTTATCCATCATCAATAGAGATCAAAAGACGATTTTAGACTGGGGTGGCTGAGCAGGCTGACACAATTCTTACAGGTCTCAGTACCTCTCACAGGTGCACAGGTGCATCGCCACAAGCTCGTCAGCTCAATGGCTCATGGGAGCCTTTAAAAACAGGAAATGGTGGGAGCACACTGCTGACCTCCCAGCACAGCTCGCCCCTTAGCATTATGGTAAATGCAGTTTGTACTGCACGCTTACTTGGTATTTTGATGGAGTGTTTCACCAAAGTTGGTGCAGGTTAGTGCTGTACATCTCTAGACACATGTGTTTCTGGATTTTATACGTCATCAGTAGAGATCAAAAGATAATGTTCGTCTGGGGTGGCTGAGCAGGCTGACACAATTCTTACAGGTCTCAGTACCTCTCACAGGCGCACAGGTGCATCTCCACAAGCTCGTCAGCTCAATGGCTCAAGGGAGCTATTTCAAACAGGAGGGGGTGGGAGCACACTGCTGACTTCCCAGCACAGTTCGCTCCTTAGCATTGTGGTAAATTCAGTTTGTACTGCATGTTTACTTGGTATTTTGCTAGTGTTCCACCAAAGTTGTGGGGTTAGTGCTGTACATCTCCAGACACGTGTTTCTGGATTTTATCTGTCATCAGTAGATATCAAAAAACAATTTTCATCTGGGGTTGCTGAGCAGACTGCCACAATTCTTACAGGACTCAGTACCTCTCACAGGCGCACAGGTGAATCTCCACAAGCTCGTCAGCTCAATGACTCAAGGGAGCCTTTTCAAACAGGAAGGGGTGGGAGCACACTGCTGACCTCCCAGGACAGCTCGCCCCTTAGCATTATGGTAAATGCAGTTTGCAGTGCACGCTTGCTTGGTATTTTGCTGGAGTGTTCCACCAAAGTTGGTGCAGGGCAGTGCTGTACATCTCTAGCCACATGTGTTTCTGGATTTTATCTGTCATCAGAAGAGATCAAAAAACAATTTTCTTCTGGGTGGCTGAGCAGAATGCCACAATTCTTAAATGTCTCAGTACCTCTCACAGGCACACAGGTGCATCTTCACAAGCTCGTCAGGTAAATGGCTCAAGGGAGCCTTTTCAAACAGGAAATGGTGGGAGCACACTGCTGACCTCCCAGCACAGTTCGCCCATTAGCATTATGGTAAATGCAGTTTGTAGTGCACGCTTGCTTGGTATTTTGCTGGAGAGTTCCACCAAAGTTGGTGGAGGTTAGTGCTGTACATCTCTAGACACATGTGTTTCTGGATTTTATACGTCATCAGTAGAGATCAATAGACAATTTTCGTCTGGGGTGGCTGAGCAGGCTGACACAATTCTTACACGTCTCAGTACCTCTCACAGGCGCACAGGTGCATCTCCACAAGCTCGTCAGCTCAATCGCTCAAGGGAGCTATTTCAAACAGGTAGGGGTGGGAGCAAACTGCTGACCTCCCAGCACAGTTCGCTCCCTAGCGTTATGGTAAAAAGAGTTTCTACTGCATGCTTACTTGGTATTTTGCTGGAGTGTTCCCCCAAAGTTGGTGCAGGTTAGTGCTGTATATCTCTAGACACTTGTTTCTGGATTGTATCCATCATCAGTAGAGATCAATAGACAATTTTCATCTGGGGTGGCTGAGCAGGCTGCCACAATTCTTACAGGTCTCAGTACCTCTCACAGGCGCACAGGTGCATCTCCACAAGCTCATCAGCTCAATGGCTCAAGGGAGCTGTTTCAAACAGGAAGGGGTGGGAGCACACTGCTGACCTCCCAGCACAGTTCGCTCCTTAGCATTTTTGTAAATACAGTTTGTACTGCATGCTTACTTGGTATTTTGCTGGAGTGTTCCACCAAAGTTGGTGCAGGTTAGTGCTGTACATCTCTAGACACATGTTTTTCTGGATTTTATCTGTCAACAGTAGAGATCAAAAAACAATTTTCTGGGGTGGCTGAGCAGGCTGCCTCAATTCTTACAGGTCTCAGTACCTCTCACAGGTGCACAGGTGCATCTCCACAAGCTCTTCAGCTCAATGGCTCAAGGAAGCCTTTTCAAACAGGTAGGGGTGGGAGCACACTGCTGACCTCCCAGCACAGCTCGTCCCTTAGCATTATGGTAAATGCAGTTTGTACTGCACGTTTACTTGGTATTTTGCTGGAGTGTTCCACCAAAGCTGGTGCAGGTTAGTGCTGTACATCTCTAGACACATGTGTTTCTGGATTTTATACGTCATCAGTAGAGATCAAAAGACAATTTTCGTCTGGGGTGGCTGAGCAGGCTGCCACAATTCTTACAGGTCTCAGTACCTCTCCCAGGCGCACAGGTGCATCTCCACAAGCTCTTCAGCTCAATGGCTCTAGGAAGCCTTTTCAAACAGGAAGGGGTCTGAGCACACTGTTGAACTCCCAGCACAGCTCGCCCCTTAGCATTATGGTAAATGCAGTTTGTACTGCATGCTTACTTGGTATTTTGCTGGAGTGTTCCACCAAAGTTGGTGCAGGTTAGTGCTGTACATCTCTAGACACATGTTTTTCTGGATTTTATCTGTCATCAGTAGAGATCAAAAGACAATTTTCGTCTGGGGTGGCTGAGCAGGCTGACACAATTCTTACAGGTCTCAGTACCTCTCACAGGTGAATCTCCACAAGCTTGTCAGCTCAATGGCTCAAGGGAACCTATTCAAACAGGAAGGGGTGGGAGCACAGTGCTGACCTCCCAGCACAGTTCGCCCCTTCGCATTATGGTAAAAGCAGTTTGTAGTGCACGCTTACTTGGTATTTTGCTGGAGTGTTCCACCAACGTAGGTGCAGGTTAGTGCTGTACATCTCTAGACACATTTGTTTCTGGATTTTATCCGTTATCAGAAGAGATCAAAAAACAATTTTCGTCTGGGGTGGCTGAGCAGGCTGCCACAATTGTTACAGGTCTCAGTACCTCTCACAGGCGCACAGGTGCATCTCCACAAGCTCATCAGCTCAATGGCTCAAGGGAGCTATTTCAAACAGGAAGGGGTGGGAGCACACTGCTGACCTCCCAGCACAGTTCGCTCCTTAGCATTTTTGTAAATACAGTTTGTACTGCATGCTTACTTGGTATTTTGCTGGAGTGTTCCACCAAAGTTGGTGCAGGTTAGTGCTGTACATCTCTAGACACATGTTTTTCTGGATTTTATCTGTCAACAGTAGAGATCAAAAAACAATTTTCTGGGGTGGCTGAGCAGGCTGCCTCAATTCTTACAGGTCTCAGTACCTCTCACAGGTGCACAGGTGCATCTCCACAAGCTCTTCAGCTCAATGGCTCAAGGGAGCCTTTTCAAACAGGTAGGGGTGGGAGCACACTGCTGACCTCCCAGCACAGCTCGTCCCTTAGCATTATGGTAAATACAGTTTGTAGTGAACGCTTGCTTGGTATTTTGCTGGAGTGTTCCACCAAAGTTGGTGCACGTTAGTGCTGTACATCTCTAGCCACATGTGTTTCTGGATTTTATCTGTCATCAGAAGAGATCAAAAAACAATTTTCATCTGGGTGGCTGAGCAGAATCCCACAATTCTTACAGGTCTCAGTACCTCTCACAGGCGCACAGGTGCATCTCCACAAGCTCGTCAGCTCAATGGCTCAATGAAGCCTTTTCAAACAGGAAGGGGTGGGAGCACACTGCTGACCTCCCAGCACAGTTCGTCCCTTAGCATTATGATAAATGCAGTTTGTACTGCATGCTTACTTGGTATTTTGCTGGAGTGTTCCACCAACGTAGGTGCAGGTTAGTGCTGTACATCTCTAGACACATGTTTCAGGATTTTATCCGTCATCAGTAGAGATCAAAAAACAATTTTTGTCTAGGTGGCTGAGCAGGCTGCCACAATTCTTACAGGTCTCAGTACCTCTCACAGGCACAGAGGTGCATCTCCACAAGCTCTTCAGCTCAATGGCTCAAGGGAGCCTTTTCAAACAGGAAATGGTGGGAGCCCACTGCTGACCTCCCAGTACAGTTCTCCCCTTAGCATTATGGTAAATTTAGTTTGTAGTGCACGCTTACTTGGAATTTTGCTGGAGTGTTCCACCAAAGTTGGTGCAGGTTAGAGCTGTACATCTCGAGACACGTGTTTCTGGATTTTAATCGTCATCAGTAGATATCAAAAAACAATTTTCATCTGGGGTGGCTGAGCAGGCTGCCACAATTCTTACAGGTCTCAGTACCTCTCACAGGCGCACAGGTGCATCTCCAAAAGCTCTTCAGCTCAATGGCTCTAGGGAGCCTTTTCAAACAGGAAGGGGTGGGAGCACACTGCTGACCTCCCAGCACAGCTCGCCCCTTAGCATTATGGTAAATGCAGTTTGTACTGCATGCTTACTTGGTATTTTGCTGGAGTGTTCCACCAAAGTTGGTTCATGTTAGTGCTGTACATCTCTAGACACGTGTTTCTGGATTTTATCCATCATCAGTAGAGATCAAAAGACGATTTTTGACTGGGGTGACTGAGCAGGCTGACACAATTCTTACAGGTCTCAGTATCTCTCACAGGCACACAGGTGCATCTCCACAAGCTCATCAGCTCAATGGCTCAAGGGAGCTATTTCAAACAGGAAGGGGTGGGAGCACACTTCTGACCTCCCAGCACAGTTTGCCCCTTAGCATTTTGGTAAATGAAGTTTGTAGTGCACGCTTACTTGGTATTTTGCTGGAGTGTTCCACCAACGTAGGTGCAGGTTAGTGCTGTACATCTCTAGACACATGTTTCAGGATTTTATCCGTCATCAGTAGAGATCAAAAAACTATTTTTGTCTAGGTGGCTGAGCAGACTGCCACAATTCTTACAGGTCTCAGTACCTCTCACAGGCACACAGGTGCATCTCCACAAGCTCTTCAGCTCAATGGCTCAAGGGAGCCTTTTTAAACAGGAAATGGTGGGAGCCCACTGCTGACCTCCCAGTACAGTTCTCCCCTTAGCATTACGGTAAATTTAGTTTGTAGTGCACGCTTACTTGGAATTTTGCTGGAGTGTTCCACCAAAGTTGGTGCAGGTTAGAGCTGTACATCTCGAGACACGTGTTTCTGGATTTTATCCATCATCAATAGAGATCAAAAGACGATTTTAGACTGGGGTGGCTGAGCAGGCTGCCACAATTCTTACAGGTCTCAGTACCTCTCACAGGCGCACAGGTGCATCTCCACAAGCTCGTCAGCTCAATGGCTCAAGGGAGCTATTTCAAACAGGAAGGGGTGGGAGCACACTGCTGACCTCCCAGCACAGTTCGCTCCTTAGCATTATGGTAAAAACAGTTTGTACTGCATGCTTACTTGGTATTTTGCTGGAGTAGTCCACCAAAGTTGGTGCATGTTAGTGCTGTACATCTCTAGACACGAGTTTCTGGATTTTATCCATCATCAATAGAGATCAAAAGACGATTTTAGACTGGGGTGGCTGAGCAGGCTGACACAATTCTTACAGGTCTCAGTACCTCTCACAGGTGCACAGGTGCATCGCCACAAGCTCGTCAGCTCAATGACTCAAGGGAGCCTTTTCAAATAGGAAGGGGTGGGAGCACACTGCTGACCTCCCAGCACAGCTCGCCCCTTAGCATTATGGTAAATGCAGTTTGTACTGCACGCTTACTTGGTATTTTGATGGAGTGTTTCACCAAAGTTGGTGTAGGTTAGTGCTGTACATCTCTAGACACATGTGTTTCTGGATTTTATATGTCATCAGTAGAGATCAAAAGACAATGTTCGTCTGGGGTGGCTGAGCAGGCTGACACAATTCTTACAGGTCTCAGTACCTCTCACAGGCGCACAGGTGCATCTCCACAAGCTCGTCAGCTCAATGGCTCAAGGGAGCTATTTCAAACAGGAGGGGGTGGGAGCACACTGTGACTTCCCAGCACAGTTCGCTCCTTAGCATTGTGGTAAATTCAGTTTGTACTGCATGTTTACTTGGTATTTTGCTAGTGTTCCACCAAAGTTGGTGCAGGTTAGTGCTGTACATCTCTAGATACATGTTTTTCTGGATTTTATCTGTCATCAGTAGAGATCAAAAACAATTTTCTGGGTGGCTGAGCAGAATGCCACAATTCTTGCAGGTCTCAGTACCTCTCACAGGCGCACAGGTGCATCTCAACAAGCTTGTCAACTCAATGGCTCTAGGGAGCCTCTTCAAACAGGAAGGGGTCTGAGCACACTGTTGAACTCCCAGCACAGTTCGCCCCTTACCATTATGGTAAATGCAGTTAGTAGTGCACGCTTACTTGGTATTTTGCTAGAGTGTTCCACCAAAGTTGGTGCAGGTTAGAGCTGTACATCTCCAGACACGTGTTTCTGGATTTTAACCGTCATCAGTAGATATCAAAAAACTATTTTCATCTGGGGTTGCTGAGCAGACTGCCACAATTCTTACAGGACTCAGTACCTCTCACAGGCGCACAGGTGAATCTCCACAAGCTCGTCAGCTCAATGACTCAAGGGAGCCTTTTCAAACAGGAAGGGGTGGGAGCACACTGCTGACCTCCCAAGACAGCTCGCCCCTTAGCATTATGGTAAATGCAGTTTGCAGTGCATGCTTGCTTGGTATTTTGCTGGAGTGTTCCACCAAAGTTGGTGCAGGGTAGTGCTGTACATCTCTAGCCACATGTGTTTCTGGATTTTATCTGTCATCAGAAGAGATCAAAAAACAATTTTCTTCTGGGTGGCTGAGCAGAATGCCACAATTCTTAAATGTCTCAGTACCTCTCACAGGCACACAGGTGCATCTTCACAAGCTCGTCAGGTAAATGGCTCAAGGGAGCCTTTTCAAACAGGAAATGGTGGGAGCACACTGCTGACCTCCCAGCACAGTTCGCCCATTAGCATTATGGTAAATGCAGTTTATAGTGCACGCTTGCTTGGTATTTTGCTGGAGTGTTCCACCAAAGTTGGTGCAGGTTAGTGCTGTACATCTCTAGACACATGTGTTTCTGGATTTTATACGTCATCAGTAGAGATCAATAGACAATTTTCGTCTGGGGTGGCTGAGCAGGCTGACACAATTCTTACATGTCTCAGTACCTCTCACAGGCGCACAGGTGCATCTCCACAAGCTCGTCAGCTCAATCGCTCAAGGGAGCTATTTCAAACAGGTAGGGGTGGGAGCAACCTGCTGACCTCCCAGCACAGTTCGCTCCCTAGCGTTATGGTAAAAAGAGTTTCTACTGCATGCTTACTTGGTATTTTGCTGGAGTGTTCCCCCAAAGTTGGTGCAGGTTAGTGCTGTATATCTCTAGACACTTGTTTCTGGATTGTATCCATCATCAGTAGAGATCAATAGACAATTTTCATCTGGGGTGGCTGAGCAGGCTGACACAATTCTTACAGGTCTCAGTACCTCTCACAGGTGAATCTCCACAAGCTTGTCAGCTCAATGGCTCAAGGGAACCTATTCAAACAGGAAGGGGTGGGAGCACAGTGCTGACCTCCCAGCACAATTCGCCCCTTCGCATTATGGTGAAAGCAGTTTGTAGTGCACGCTTACTTGGTATTTTGCTGGAGTGTTCCACCAACGTAGGTGCAGGTTAGTGCTGTACATCTCTAGACACATTTGTTTCTGGATTTTATTAGTTATCAGAAGAGATCAAAAAACAATTTTCGTCTGGGCTGGCTGAGCAGGCTGACACAATTCTTACAGGTCTCAGTACCTCTGACAGGCACACAGGTGCATCTCCACAAGCTCGTCAGCTCAATGAGTCAAGTAAGCCTTTTCAAACAGGAAATGGTGGGAGCACACTGCTGTCCTCCCAGCACAGCTCGCCCCTTAGCATTATGATAAATGCAGATTGTACTGCACGTTTACTTCTTCTGTTGCTGGAGTGTTCCACCAAAGCTGGTGCAGTTTAGTGCTGTACATCTCTAGACACATGTGTTTCTGGATTTTATACATCATCAGTAGAGATCAAAAGACAATTTTCGTCTGGGGTGGCTGAGCAGGCTGCCACAATTCTTACAGGTCTCAGTACCTCTCACAGGCGCACAGGTGCATCTCCACAAGCTCATCAGCTCAATGGCTCAAGGGAGCTATTTCAAACAGGAAGGGGTGGGAGCACACTGCTGACCTCCCAGCACAGTTCGCTCCTTAGCATTTTTGTAAATACAGTTTGTACTGCATGCTTACTTGGTATTTTGCTGGAGTGTTCCACCAAAGTTGGTGCAGGTTAGTGCTGTACATCTCTAGACACATGTTTTTCTGGATTTTATCTGTCAACAGTAGAGATCAAAAAACTATTTTCTGGGGTGGCTGAGCAGGCTGCCTCAATTCTTACAGGTCTCAGTACCTCTCACAGGTGCACAGGTGCATCTCCACAAGCTCTTCAGCTCAATGGCTCAAGGGAGCCTTTTCAAACAGGTAGGGGTGGGAGCACACTGCTGACCTCCCAGCACAGCTCGTCCCTTAGCATTATGGTAAATACAGTTTGTAGTGCACGCTTGCTTGGTATTTTGCTGGAGTGTTCCACCAAAGTTGGTGCAGGTTAGTGCTGTACATCTCTAGACACATGTGTTTCTGGATTTTATACGTCATCAGTAGAGATCAATAGACAATTTTCGTCTGGGGTGGCTGAGCAGGCTGACACAATTCTTACACGTCTCAGTACCTCTCACAGGCGCACAGGTGCATCTCCACAAGCTCGTCAGCTCAATCGCTCAAGGGAGCTATTTCAAACAGGTAGGGGTGGGAGCAAACTGCTGACCTCCCAGCACAGTTCGCTCCCTAGCGTTATGGTAAAAAGAGTTTCTACTGCATGCTTACTTGGTATTTTGCTGGAGTGTTCCCCCAAAGTTGGTGCAGGTTAGTGCTGTATATCTCTAGACACTTGTTTCTGGATTGTATCCATCATCAGTAGAGATCAATAGACAATTTTCATCTGGGGTGGCTGAGCCGGCTGACACAATTCTTACAGGTCTCAGTACCTCTCACAGGTGAATCTCCACAAGCTTGTCAGCTCAATGGCTCAAGGGAACCTATTCAAACAGGAAGGGGTGGGAGCACAGTGCTGACCTCCCAGCACAGTTCGCCCCTTCTCATTATGGTAAAAGCAGTTTGTAGTTCACGCTTACTTGGTATTTTGCTGGAGTGTTCCACCAACGTAGGTGCAGGTTAGTGCTGTACATCTCTAGACACATTTGTTTCTGGATTTTATCCGTTATCAGAAGAGATCAAAAAACAATTTTCGTCTGGGGTGGCTGAGCAGGCTGACACAATTCTTACAGGTCTCAGTACCTCTGACAGGCACACAGGTGCATCTCCACAAGCTCGTCAGCTCAATGAGTCAAGTAAGCCTTTTCAAACAGGAAATGGTGGGAGCACACTGCTGTCCTCCCAGCACAGCTTGCCCCTTAGCATTATGATAAATGCAGATTGTACTGCACGTTTACTTCTTATGTTGCTGGAGTGTTCCACCAAAGCTGGTGCAGTTTAGTGCTGTACATCTCTAGACACATGTGTTTCTGGATTTTATCCGTCATCAGTAGAGAACAAAAACCAATTTTCGTCTAGGTGGCTGAGCAGGCTGCCACAATTCTTACAGGTCTCAGTACCTCTCACAGGCACACAGGTGCATCTCCACAAGCTCTTCAGCTCAATGGCTCAAGGGAGCCTTTTCAAACAGGAAATGGTGGGAGCCCACTGCTGACCTCCCAGTACAGTTCTCCCCTTAGCATTATGGTAAATTTAGTTTGTAGTGCACGCTTACTTGGAATTTTGCTGGAGTGTTCCACCAAAGTTGGTGCAGGTTAGAGCTGTACATCTCGAGACACGTGTTTCTGGATTTTAATCGTCATCAGTAGATATCAAAAAAAAATTTTCATCTGGGGTGGCTGAGCAGGCTGCCACAATTCTTACAGGTCTCAGTACCTCTCACAGGCGCACAGGTGCATCTCCAAAAGCTCTTCAGCTCAATGGCTCTAGGGAGCCTTTTCAAACAGGAAGGGGTGGGAGCACACTGCTGACCTCCCAGCACAGCTCGCCCCTTAGCATTATGGTAAATGCAGTTTGTACTGCATGCTTACTTGGTATTTTGCTGGAGTGTTCCACCAAAGTTGGTTCATGTTAGTGCTGTACATCTCTAGACACGTGTTTCTGGATTTTATCCATCATCAGTAGAGATCAAAAGACGATTTTTGACTGGGGTGACTGAGCAGGCTGACACAATTCTTACAGGTCTCAGTATCTCTCACAGGCACACAGGTGCATCTCCACAAGCTCATCAGCTCAATGGCTCAAGGGAGCTATTTCAAACAGGAAGGGGTGGGAGCACACTTCTGACCTCCCAGCACAGTTTGCCCCTTAGCATTTTGGTAAATGAAGTTTGTAGTGCACGCTTACTTGGTATTTTGCTGGAGTGTTCCACCAACGTAGGTGCAGGTTAGTGCTGTACATCTCTAGACACATGTTTCAGGATTTTATCCGTCATCAGTAGAGATCAAAAAACAATTTTTGTCTAGGTGGCTGAGCAGGCTGCCACAATTCTTACAGGTCTCAGTACCTCTCACAGGCACACAGGTGCATCTCCACAAGCTGTTCAGCTCAATGGCTCAAGGGAGCCTTTTTAAACAGGAAATGGTGGGAGCCCACTGCTGACCTCCCAGTACAGTTCTCCCCTTAGCATTACGGTAAATTTAGTTTGTAGTGCACGCTTACTTGGAATTTTGCGGGAGTGTTCCACCAAAGTTGGTGCAGGTTAGAGCTGTACATCTCGAGACACGTGTTTCTGGATTTTATCCATCATCAATAGAGATCAAAAGACGATTTTAGACTGGGGTGGCTGAGCAGGCTGCCACAATTCTTACAGGTCTCAGTACCTCTCACAGGCGCACAGGTGCATCTCCACAAGCTCGTCAGCTCAATGGCTCAAGGGAGCTATTTCAAACAGGAAGGGGTGGGAGCACACTGCTGACCTCCCAGCACAGTTCGCTCCTTAGCATTATGGTAAAAACAGTTTGTACTGCATGCTTACTTGGTATTTTGCTGGAGTGTTCCACCAAAGTTGGTGCATGTTAGTGCTGTACATCTCTAGACACGTGTTTCTGGATTTTATCCATCATCAATAGAGATCAAAAGACGATTTTAGACTGGGGTGGCTGAGCAGGCTGACACAATTCTTACAGGTCTCAGTACCTCTCACAGGTGCACAGGTGCATCGCCACAAGCTCGTCAGCTCAATGGCTCATGGGAGCCTTTAAAAACAGGAAATGGTGGGAGCACACTGCTGACCTCCCAGCACAGCTCGCCCCTTAGCATTATGGTAAATGCAGTTTGTACTGCACGCTTACTTGGTATTTTGATGGAGTGTTTCACCAAAGTTGGTGCAGGTTAGTGCTGTACATCTCTAGACACATGTGTTTCTGGATTTTATACGTCATCAGTAGAGATCAAAAGATAATGTTCGTCTGGGGTGGCTGAGCAGGCTGACACAATTCTTACAGGTCTCAGTACCTCTCACAGGCGCACAGGTGCATCTCCACAAGCTCGTCAGCTCAATGGCTCAAGGGAGCTATTTCAAACAGGAGGGGGTGGGAGCACACTGCTGACTTCCCAGCACAGTTCGCTCCTTAGCATTGTGGTAAATTCAGTTTGTACTGCATGTTTACTTGGTATTATGCTAGTGTTCCACCAAAGTTGTGGGGTTAGTGCTGTACATCACCAGACACGTGTTTCTGGATTTTATCTGTCATCAGTAGATATCAAAAAACAATTTTCATCTGGGGTTGCTGAGCAGACTGCCACAATTCTTACAGGACTCAGTACCTCTCACAGGCGCACAGGTGAATCTCCACAAGCTCGTCAGCTCAATGACTCAAGGGAGCCTTTTCAAACAGGAAGGGGTGGGAGCACACTGCTGACCTCCCAGGACAGCTCGCCCCTTAGCATTATGGTAAATGCAGTTTGCAGTGCACGCTTGCTTGGTATTTTGCTGGAGTGTTCCACCAAAGTTGGTGCAGGGCAGTGCTGAACATCTCTAGCCACATGTGTTTCTGGATTTTATCTGTCATCAGAAGAGATCAAAAAACAATTTTCTTCTGGGTGGCTGAGCAGAATGCCACAATTCTTAAATGTCTCAGTACCTCTCACAGGCACACAGGTGCATCTTCACAAGCTCGTCAGGTAAATGGCTCAAGGGAGCCTTTTCAAACAGGAAATGGTGGGAGCACACTGCTGACCTCCCAGCACAGTTCGCCCATTAGCATTATGGTAAATGCAGTTTGTAGTGCACGCTTGCTTGGTATTTTGCTGGAGTGTTCCACCAAAGTTGGTGCAGGTTAGTGCTGTACATCTCTAGAAACATGTGTTTCTGGATTTTATACGTCATCAGTAGAGATCAATAGACAATTTTCGTCTGGGGTGGCTGAGCAGGCTGACACAATTCTTACACGTCTCAGTACCTCTCACAGGCGCACAGGTGCATCTCCACAAGCTCGTCAGCTCAATCGCTCAAGGGAGCCTTTTCAAACAGGAAGGGGTGGGAGCACACTGCTGACCTCCCAGCACAGTTCTCTCCCTAGCGTTATGGTAAAAAGAGTTTCTACTGCATGCTTACTTGGTATTTTGCTGGAGTGTTCCCCCAAAGTTGGTGCAGGTTAGTGCTGTATATCTCTAGACACTTGTTTCTGGATTGTATCCATCATCAGAAGAGATCAAAAAACAATTTTCGTCTGGGGTGGCTGAGCAGGCTGACACAATTCTTACAGGTCTCAGTACCTCTGACAGGCACACAGGTGCATCTCCACAAGCTCGTCAGCTCAATGAGTCAAGTAAGCCTTTTCAAACAGGAAATGGTGGGAGCACACTGCTGTCCTCCCAGCACAGCTTGCCCCTTAGCATTATGATAAATGCAGATTGTACTGCACGTTTACTTCTTATGTTGCTGGAGTGTTCCACCAAAGCTGGTGCAGTTTAGTGCTGTACATCTCTAGACACATGTGTTTCTGGATTTTATACGTCATCAGTAGAGATCAAAAGACAATTTTCGTCTGGGGTGGCTGAGCAGGCTGCCACAATTCTTACAGGTCTCAGTACCTCTCACAGGCGCACAGGTGCATCTCCACAAGCTCATCAGCTCAATGGCTCAAGGGAGCTATTTCAAACAGGAAGGGGTGGGAGCACACTGCTGACCTCCCAGCACAGTTCGCTCCTTAGCATTTTTGTAAATACAGTTTGTACTGCATGCTTACTTGGTATTTTGCTGGAGTGTTCCACCAAAGTTGGTGCAGGTTAGTGCTGTACATCTCTAGACACATGTTTTTCTGGATTTTATCTGTCAACAGTAGAGATCAAAAAACAATTTTCTGGGGTGGCTGAGCAGGCTGCCTCAATTCTTACAGGTCTCAGTACCTCTCACAGGTGCACAGGTGCATCTCCACAAGCTCTTCAGCTCAATGGCTCAAGGGAGCCTTTTCAAACAGGTAGGGGTGGGAGCACACTGCTGACCTCCCAGCACAGCTCGTCCCTTAGCATTATGGTAAATGCAGTTTGTACTGCACGTTTACTTGGTATTTTGCTGGAGTGTTCCACCAAAGCTGGTGCAGGTTAGTGCTGTACATCTCTAGACACACGTGTTTCTGGATTTTATACGTCATCAGTAGAGATCAAAAGACAATTTTCGTCTGGGGTGGCTGAGCAGGCTGCCACAATTCTTACAGGTCTCAGTACCTCTCCCAGGCGCACAGGTGCATCTCCACAAGCTCTTCAGCTCAATGGCTCTAGGAAGCCTTTTCAAACAGGAAGGGGTCTGAGCACACTGTTGAACTCCCAGCACAGCTCGCCCCTTAGCATTATGGTAAATGCAGTTTGTACTGCATGCTTACTTGGTATTTTGCTGGAGTGTTCCACCAAAGTTGGTGCAGGTTAGTGCTGTACATCTCTAGACACATGTTTTTCTGGATTTTATCTGTCATCAGTAGAGATCAAAAGACAATTTTCGTCTGGGGTGGCTGAGCAGGCTGACACAATTCTTACAGGTCTCAGTACCTCTCACAGGTGAATCTCCACAAGCTTGTCAGCTCAATGGCTCAAGGGAACCTATTCAAACAGGAAGGGGTGGGAGCACAGTGCTGACCTCCCAGCACAGTTCGCCCCTTCGCATTATGGTAAAAGTAGTTTGTAGTGCACGCTTACTTGGTATTTTGCTGGAGTGTTCCACCAACGTAGGTGCAGGTTAGTGCTGTACATCTCTAGACACATTTGTTTCTGGATTTTATCCGTTATCAGAAGAGATCAAAAAACAATTTTCGTCTGGGGTGGCTGAGCAGGCTGACACAATTCTTACAGGTCTCAGTACCTCTGACAGGCACACAGGTGCATCTCCACAAGCTCGTCAGCTCAATGAGTCAAGTAAGCCTTTTCAAACAGGAAATGGTGGGAGCACACTGCTGTCCTCCCAGCACAGCTCGCCCCTTAGCATTATGATAAATGGAGATTGTACTGCACGTTTACTTCTTATGTTGCTGGAGTGTTCCACCAAAGCTGGTGCAGTTTAGTGCTGTACATCTCTAGACACATGTGTTTCTGGATTTTATACGTCATCAGTAGAGATCAAAAGACAATTTTCGTCTGGGGTGGCTGAGCAGGCTGCCACAATTGTTACAGGTCTCAGTACCTCTCACAGGCGCACAGGTGCATCTCCACAAGCTCATCAGCTCAATGGCTCAAGGGAGCTATTTCAAACAGGAAGGGGTGGGAGCACACTGCTGACCTCCCAGCACAGTTCGCTCCTTAGCATTTTTGTAAATACAGTTTGTACTGCATGCTTACTTGGTATTTTGCTGGAGTGTTCCACCAAAGTTGGTGCAGGTTAGTGCTGTACATCTCTAGACACATGTTTTTCTGGATTTTATCTGTCAACAGTAGAGATCAAAAAACAATTTTCTGGGGTGGCTGAGCAGGCTGCCTCAATTCTTACAGGTCTCAGTACCTCTCACAGGTGCACAGTTGCATCTCCACAAGCTCTTCAGCTCAATGGCTCAAGGGAGCCTTTTCAAACAGGTAGGGGTGGGAGCACACTGCTGACCTCCCAGCACAGCTCGTCCCTTAGCATTATGGTAAATACAGTTTGTAGTGAACGCTTGCTTGGTATTTTGCTGGAGTGTTCCACCAAAGTTGGTGCACGTTAGTGCTGTACATCTCTAGCCACATGTGTTTCTAGATTTTATCTGTCATCAGAAGAGATCAAAAAACAATTTTCATCTGGGTGGCTGAGCAGAATCCCACAATTCTTACAGGTCTCAGTACCTCTCACAGGCGCACAGGTGCATCTCCACAAGCTCGTCAGCTCAATGGCTCAATGAAGCCTTTTCAAACAGGAAGGGGTGGGAGCACACTGCTGACCTCCCAGCACAGCTCGCCCCTTAGCATTATGGTAAATGCAGTTTGTACTGCATGCTTACTTGGTATTTTGCTGGAGTGTTCCACCAAAGTTGGTTCATGTTAGTGCTGTACATCTCTAGACACGTGTTTCTGGATTTTATCCATCATCAGTAGAGATCAAAAGACGATTTTTGACTGGGGTGACTGAGCAGGCTGACACAATTCTTACAGGTCTCAGTATCTCTCACAGGCACACAGGTGCATCTCCACAAGCTCATCAGCTCAATGGCTCAAGGGAGCTATTTCAAACAGGAAGGGGTGGGAGCACACTTCTGACCTCCCAGCACAGTTTGCCCCTTAGCATTTTGGTAAATGAAGTTTGTAGTGCACGCTTACTTGGTATTTTGCTGGAGTGTTCCACCAACGTAGGTGCAGGTTAGTGCTGTACATCTCTAGACACATGTTTCAGGATTTTATCCGTCATCAGTAGAGATCAAAAAACAATTTTTGTCTAGGTGGCTGAGCAGGCTGCCACAATTCTTACAGGTCTCAGTACCTCTCACAGGCACACAGGTGCATCTCCACAAGCTCTTCAGCTCAATGGCTCAAGGGAGCCTTTTTAAACAGGAAATGGTGGGAGCCCACTGCTGACCTCCCAGTACAGTTCTCCCCTTAGCATTACGGTAAATTTAGTTTGTAGTGCACGCTTACTTGGAATTTTGCTGGAGTGTTCCACCAAAGTTGGTGCAGGTTAGTGTTGTACATCTCGAGACACGTGTTTCTGGATTTTATCCATCATCAATAGAGATCAAAAGACGATTTTAGACTGGGGTGGCTGAGCAGGCTGCCACAATTCTTACAGGTCTCAGTACCTCTCACAGGCGCACAGGTGCATCTCCACAACCTCGTCAGCTCAATGGCTCAAGGGAGCTATTTCAAACAGGAAGGGGTGGGAGCACACTGCTGACCTCCCAGCACAGTTCGCTCCTTAGCATTATGGTAAAAACAGTTTGTACTGCATGCTTACTTGGTATTTTGCTGGAGTAGTCCACCAAAGTTGGTGCATGTTAGTGCTGTACATCACTAGACACGTGTTTCTGGATTTTATCCATCATCAATAGAGATCAAAAGACGATTTTAGACTGGGGTGGCTGACCAGGCTGACACAATTCTTACAGGTCTCAGTACCTCTCACAGGTGCACAGGTGCATCGCCACAAGCTCGTCAGCTCAATGGCTCATGGGAGCCTTTAAAAACAGGAAATGGTGGGAGCACACTGCTGACCTCCCAGCACAGCTCGCCCCTTAGCATTATGGTAAATGCAGTTTGTACTGCACGCTTACTTGGTATTTTGATGGAGTGTTTCACCAAAGTTGGTGCAGGTTAGTGCTGTACATCTCTAGACACATGTGTTTCTGGATTTTATATGTCATCAGTAGAGATCAAAAGACAATGTTCGTCTGGGGTGGCTGAGCAGGCTGACACAATTCTTACAGGTCTCAGTACCTCTCACAGGCGCACAGGTGCATCTCCACAAGCTCGTCAGCTCAATGGCTCAAGGGAGCTATTTCAAACAGGAGGGGGTGGGAGCACACTGTGACTTCCCAGCACAGTTCGCACCTTAGCATTGTGGTAAATTCAGTTTGTACTGCATGTTTACTTGGTATTTTGCTAGTGTTCCACCAAAGTTGTTGCAGGTTAGTGCTGTACATCTCGAGATACATGTTATTCTGGATTTTATCTGTCATCAGTAGAGATCAAAAACAATTTTCTGGGTGGCTGAGCAGAATGCCACAATTCTTACAGGTCTCAGTACCTCTCACAGGCGCACAGGTGCATCACAACAAGCTTGTCAACTCAATGGCTCTAGGGAGCCTCTTCAAACAGGAAGGGGTCTGAGCACACTGTTGAACTCCCAGCACAGTTCGCCCCTTACCATTATGGTAAATGCAGTTAGTAGTGCACGCTTACTTGGTATTTTGCTAGAGTGTTCCACCAAAGTTGGTGCAGGTTAGAGCTGTACATCTCCAGACACGTGTTTCTGGATTTTAACCGTCATCAGTAGATATCAAAAAACTATTTTCATCTGGGGTTGCTGAGCAGACTGCCACAATTCTTACAGGACTCAGTACCTCTCACAGGCGCACAGGTGAATCTCCACAAGCTCGTCAGCTCAATGACTCAAGGGAGCCTTTTCAAACAGGAAGGGGTGGGAGCACACTGCTGACCTCCCAAGACAGCTCGCCCCTTAGCATTATGGTAAATGCAGTTTGCAGTGCACGCTTGCTTGGTATTTTGCTGGAGTGTTCCACCAAAGTTGGTGCAGGGTAGTGCTGTACATCTCTAGCCACATGTGTTTCTGGATTTTATCTGTCATCAGAAGAGATCAAAAAACAATTTTCTTCTGGGTGGCTGAGCAGAATGCCACAATTCTTAAATGTCTCAGTACCTCTCACAGGCACACAGGTGCATCTTCACAAGCTCGTCAGGTAAATGGCTCAAGGGAGCCTTTTCAAACAGGAAATGGTGGGAGCACACTGCTGACCTCCCAGCACAGTTCGCCCATTAGCATTATGGTAAATGCAGTTTGTAGTGCACGCTTTCTTGGTATTTTGCTGGAGTGTTCCACCAAAGTTGGTGCAGGTTAGTGCTGTACATCTCTAGACACATGTGTTTCTGGATTTTATACGTCATCAGTAGAGATCAATAGACAATTTTCGTCTGGGGTGGCTGAGCAGGCTGACACAATTCTTACACGTCTCAGTACCTCTCACAGGCGCACAGGTGCATCTCCACAAGCTCGTCAGCTCAATCGCTCAAGGGAGCTGTTTCAAACAGGTAGGGGTGGGAGCAAACTGCTGACCTCCCAGCACAGTTCGCTCCCTAGCGTTATGGTAAAAAGAGTTTCTACTGCATGCTTACTTGGTATTTTGCTGGAGTGTTCCCCCAAAGTTGGTGCAGGTTAGTGCTGTATATCTCTAGACACTTGTTTCTGGATTGTATCCATCATCAGTAGAGATCAATAGACAATTTTCATCTGGGGTGGCTGAGCAGGCTGACACAATTCTTACAGGTCTCAGTACCTCTCACAGGTGAATCTCCACAAGCTTGTCAGCTCAATGGCTCAAGGGAACCTATTCAAACAGGAAGGGGTGGGAGCACAGTGCTGACCTCCCAGCACAGTTCGCCCCTTCGCATTATGGTAAAAGCTGTTTGTAGTGCACGCTTACTTGGTATTTTGCTGGAGTGTTCCACCAACGTAGGTGCAGGTTAGTGCTGTACATCTCTAGACACATTTATTTCTGGATTTTATCCGTTATCAGAAGAGATCAAAAAACAATTTTCGTCTGGGCTGGCTGAGCAGGCTGACACAATTCTTACAGGTCTCAGTACCTCTGACAGGCACACAGGTGCATCTCCACAAGCACGTCAGCTCAATGAGTCAAGTAAGCCTTTTCAAACAGGAAATGGTGGGAGCACACTGATGTCCTCCCAGCACAGCTCGCCCCTTAGCATTATGATAAATGCAGATTGTACTGCATGTTTACTTCTTCTGTTGCTGGAGTGTTTCACCAAAGCTGGTGCAGTTTAGTGCTGTACATCTCTAGACACATGTGTTTCTGGATTTTATACGTCATCAGTAGAGATCAAAAGACAATTTTCGTCTGGGGTGGCTGAGCAGGCTGCCACAATTCTTACAGGTCTCAGTACCTCTCACAGGCGCACAGGTGCATCTCCACAAGCTCATCAGCTCAATGGCTCAAGGGAGCTATTTCAAACAGGAAGGGGTGGGAGCACACTGCTGACCTCCCAGCACAGTTCGCTCCTTAGCATTTTTGTAAATACAGTTTGTACTGCATGCTTACTTGGTATTTTGCTGGAGTGTTCCACCAAAGTTGGTGCAGGTTAGTGCTGTACATCTCTAGACACATGTTTTTCTGGATTTTATCTGTCAACAGTAGAGATCAAAAAACAATTTTCTGGGGTGGCTGAGCAGGCTGCCTCAATTCTTACAGGTCTCAGTACCTCTCACAGGTGCACAGGTGCATCTCCACAAGCTCTTCAGCTCAATGGCTCAAGGGAGCCTTTTCAAACAGGTAGGGGTGGAAGCACACTGCTGACCTCCCAGCACAGCTCGTCCCTTAGCATTATGGTAAATACAGTTTGTAGTGCACGCTTGCTTGGTATTTTGCTGGAGTGTTCCACCAAAGTTGGTGCAGGTTAGTGCTGTACATCTCTAGACACATTTGTTTCTGGATTTTATCCGTTATCAGAAGAGATCAAAAAACAATTTTCGTCTGGGGTGGCTGAGCAGGCTGACACAATTCTTACAGGTCTCAGTACCTCTGACAGGCACACAGGTGCATCTCCACAAGCTCGTCAGCTCAATGAGTCAAGTAAGCCTTTTCAAACAGGAAATGTTGGGAGCACACTGCTGTCCTCCCAGCACAGCTCGCCCCTTGGCATTATGATAAATGCAGATTGTACTGCACGTTTACTTCTTATGTTGCTGGAGTGTTCCACCAAAGCTGGTGCAGTTTAGTGCTGTACATCTCTAGACACATGTGTTTCTGGATTTTATACGTCATCAGTAGAGATCAAAAGACAATTTTCGTCTGGGGTGGCTGAGCAGGCTGCCACAATTCTTACACGTCTCAGTACCTCTCACAGGCGCACAGGTGCATCTCCACAAGCTCATCAGCTCAATGGCTCAAGGGAGCTATTTCAAACAGGAAGGGGTGGGAGCACACTGCTGACCTCCCAGCACAGTTCGCTCCTTAGCATTTTTGTAAATACAGTTTGTACTGCATGCTTACTTGGTATTTTGCTGGAGTGTTCCACCAAAGTTGGTGCAGGTTAGTGCTGTACATCTCTAGACACATGTTTTTCTGGATTTTATCTGTCAACAGTAGAGATCAAAAAACAATTTTCTGGGGTAGCTGAGCAGAATCCCACAATTCTTACAGGTCTCAGTACCTCTCACAGGCACACAGGTGCATCTCCACAAGCTCGTCAGCTCAATGGCTCAATGGAGCCTTTTCAAACAGGAAGGGGTGGGAGCACACTGCTGACCTCCCAGCACAGTTCGTCCCTTAGCATTATGATAAATGCAGTTTGTACTGCATGCTTACTTGGTATTTTGCTGGAGTGTTCCACCAAAGTTGGTGCAGGTTAGTGCTGTACATCTCTAGCCACATGTGTTTATGGATTTTATCCGTCATCAGTAGAGATCAAAAAACAATTTTCGTCTAGGTGGCTGAGCAGGCTGCCACAATTCTTACAGGTCTCAGTACCTCTCACAGGCACACAGGTGCATCTCCACAAGCTCTTCAGCTCAATGGCTCAAGGGAGCCTTTTCAAACAGGAAATGGTGGGAGCCCACTGCTGACCTCCCAGTACAGTTCTCCCCTTAGCATTATGGTAAATTTAGTTTGTAGTGCACGCTTACTTGGAATTTTGCTGGAGTGTTCCACCAAAGTTGGTGCAGGTTAGAGCTGTACATCTCGAGACACGTGTTTCTGGATTTTAATCGTCATCAGTAGATATCAAAAAACAATTTTCATCTGGGGTGGCTGAGCAGGCTGCCACAATTCTTACAGGTCTCAGTACCTCTCACAGGCGCACAGGTGCATCTCCAAAAGCTCTTCAGCTCAATGGCTCTAGGGAGCCTTTTCAAACAGGAAGGGGTGGGAGCACACTGCTGACCTCCCAGCACAGCTCGCCCCTTAGCATTATGGTAAATGCAGTTTGTACTGCATGCTTACTTGGCATTTTGCTGGAGTGTTCCACCAAAGTTGGTTCATGTTAGTGCTGTACATCTCTAGACACGTGTTTCTGGATTTTATCCATCATCAGTAGAGATCAAAAGACGATTTTTGACTGGGGTGACTGAGCAGGCTGACACAATTCTTACAGGTCTCAGTATCTCTCACAGGCACACAGGTGCATCTCCACAAGCTCATCAGCTCAATGGCTCAAGGGAGCTATTTCAAACAGGAAGGGGTGGGAGCACACTTCTGACCTCCCAGCACAGTTTGCCCCTTAGCATTTTGGTAAATGAAGTTTGTAGTGCACGCTTACTTGGTATTTTGCTGGAGTGTTCCACCAACGTAGGTGCAGGTTAGTGCTGTACATCTCTAGACACATGTTTCAGGATTTTATCCGTCATCAGTAGAGATCAAAAAACAATTTTTGTCTAGGTGGCTGAGCAGGCTGCCACAATTCTTACAGGTCTCAGTACCTCTCACAGGCACACAGGTGCATCTCCACAAGCTCTTCAGCTCAATGGCTCAAGGGAGCCTTTTTAAACAGGAAATGGTGGGAGCCCACTGCTGACCTCCCAGTACAGTTCTCCCCTTAGCATTACGGTAAATTTAGTTTGTAGTGCACGCTTACTTGGAATTTTGCTGGAGTGTTCCACCAAAGTTGGTGCAGGTTAGAGCTGTACATCTCGAGACACGTGTTTCTGGATTTTATCCATCATCAATAGAGATCAAAAGACGATTTTAGACTGGGGTGGCTGAGCAGGCTGCCACAATTCTTACAGGTCTCAGTACCTCTCACAGGCGCACAGGTGCATCTCCACAAGCTCGTCAGCTCAATGGCTCAAGGGAGCTATTTCAAACAGGAAGGGGTGGGAGCACACTGCTGACCTCCCAGCACAGTTCGCTCCTTAGCATTATGGTAAAAACAGTTTGTACTGCATGCTTACTTGGTATTTTGCTGGAGTGTTCCACCAAAGTTGGTGCAGGGTAGTGCTGTACATCTCTAGCCACATGTGTTTCTGGATTTTATCTGTCATCAGAAGAGATCAAAAAACAATTTTCTTCTGGGTGGCTGAGCAGAATGCCACAATTCTTAAATGTCTCAGTACCTCTCACAGGCACACAGGTGCATCTTCACAAGCTCGTCAGGTAAATGGCTCAAGGGAGCCTTTTCAAACAGGAAATGGTGGGAGCACACTGCTGACCTCCCAGCACAGTTCGCCCATTAGCATTATGGTAAATGCAGTTTGTAGTGCACGCTTGCTTGGTATTTTGCTGGAGTGTTCCACCAAAGTTGGTGCAGGTTAGTGCTGTACATCTCTAGACACATGTGTTTCTGGATTTTATAAGTCATCAGTAGAGATCAAAAGACAATTTTCATCTGAGGTGGCTGAGCAGGCTGACACAATTCTTACACGTCTCAGTACCTCTCACAGGCGCACAGGTGCATCTCCACAAGCTCGTCAGCTCAATCGCTCAAGGGAGCTATTTCAAACAGGTAGGGGTGGGAGCAAACTGCTGACCTCCCAGCACAGTTCGCTCCCTAGCGTTATGGTAAAAAGAGTTTCTACTGCATGCTTACTTGGTATTTTGCTGGAGTGTTCCCCCAAAGTTGGTGCAGGTTAGTGCTGTATATCTCTAGACACTTGTTTCTGGATTGTATCCATCATCAGTAGAGATCAATAGACAATTTTCATCTGGGGTGGCTGAGCAGGCTGACACAATTCTTACAGGTCTCAGTACCTCTCACAGGTGAATCTCCACAAGCTTGTCAGCTCAATGGCTCAAGGGAACCTATTCAAACAGGAAGGGGTGGGAGCACAGTGCTGACCTCCCAGCACAGTTCGCCCCTTCGCATTATGGTAAAAGCAGTTTGTAGTGCACGCTTACTTGGTATTTTGCTGGAGTGTTCCACCAACGTAGGTGCAGGTTAGTGCTGTACATCTCTAGACACATTTGTTTCTGGATTTTATCCGTTATCAGAAGAGATCAAAGAACAATTTTCGTCTGGGGTGGCTGAGCAGGCTGACACAATTCTTACAGGTCTCAGTACCTCTGACAGGCACACAGGTGCATCTCCACAAGCTCGTCAGCTCAATGAGTCAAGTAAGCCTTTTCAAACAGGAAATGGTGGGAGCACACTGCTGTCCTCCCAGCACAGCTCGCCCCTTAGCATTATGATAAATGCAGATTGTACTTCACGTTTACTTCTTATGTTGCTGGAGTGTTCCACCAAAGCTGGTGCAGTTTAGTGCTGTACATCTCTAGACATATGTGTTTCTGCATTTTATACGTCATCAGTAGAGATCAAAAGACAATTTTCTGGGGTGGCTGAGCAGGCTGCCTCAATTCTTACAGGTCTCAGTACCTCTCACAGGTGCACAGGTGGATCTCCACAAGCTCTTCAGCTCAATGGCTCAAGGGAGCCTTTTCAAACAGGTAGGGGTGGGAGCACACTGCTGAACTCCCAGCACAGCTCGTCCCTTAGCATTATGGTAAATACAGTTTGTAGTGAACGCTTGCTTGGTATTTTGCTGGAGTGTTCCACCAAAGTTGGTGCACGTTAGTGCTGTACATCTCTAGCCACATGTGTTTCTGGATTTTATCTGTCATCAGAAGAGATCAAAAAACAATTTTCGTCTGGGTGGGTGAGCAGAATCCCACAATTCTTACAGGTCTCAGTACCTCTCACAGGCGCACAGGTGCATCTCCACAAGCTCGTCAGCTCAATGGCTCAATGGAGCCTTTTCAAACAGGAAGGGGTGGGAGCACACTGCTGACCTCCCAGCACAGTTCGTCCCTTAGCATTATGATAAATGCAGTTTGTACTGCATGCTTACTTGGTATTTTGCTAGAGTGTTCCACCAAAGTTGGTGCAGGTTAGTGCTGTACATCTCTAGCCACATGTGTTTATGGATTTTATCCGTCATCAGTAGAGATCAAAAAACAATTTTCGTCTAGGTGGCTGAGCAGGCTGCCACAATTCTTACAGGTCTCAGTACCTCTCACAGGCACACAGGTGCATCTCCACAAGCTCTTCAGCTCAATGGCTCAAGGGAGCCTTTTCAAACAGGAAATGGTGGGAGCCCACTGCTGACCTCCCAGTACAGTTCTCCCCTTAGCATTATGGTAAATTTAGTTTGTAGTGCACGCTTACTTGGAATTTTGCTGGAGTGTTCCACCAAAGTTGGTGCAGGTTAGAGCTGTACATCTCGAGACACGTGTTTCTGGATTTTAATCGTCATCAGTAGATATCAAAAAACAATTTTCATCTGGGGTGGCTGAGCAGGCTGCCACAATTCTTACAGGTCTCTGTACCTCTCACAGGCGCACAGGTGCATCTCCAAAAGCTCTTCAGCTCAATGGCTCTAGGGAGCCTTTTCAAACAGGAAGGGGTGGGAGCACACTGCTGACCTCCCAGCACAGCTCGCTCCTTAGCATTATGGTAAATGCAGTTTGTACTGCATGCTTACTTGGTATTTTGCTGGAGTGTTCCACCAAAGTTGGTTCATGTTAGTGTTGTACATCTCTAGACACGTGTTTCTGGATTTTATCCATCATCAGTAGAGATCAAAAGACGATTTTCGACTGGGGTGACTGAGCAGGCAGACACAATTCTTACAGGTCTCAGTATCTCTCACAGGCACACAGGTGCATCTCCACAAGCTCATCAGCTGAATGGCTCAAGGGAGCTATTTCAAACAGGAAGGGGTGGGAGCACACTTCTGACCTCCCAGCACAGTTTGCCCCTTAGCATTTTGGTAAATGAAGTTTGTAGTGCACGCTTATTTGGTATTTTGCTGGAGTGTTCCACCAACGTAGGTGCAGGTTAGTGCTGTACATCTCTAGACACATGTTTCTGGATTTTATCCGTCATCAGTAGAGATCAAAAAACAATTTTTGTCTGGGGTGGCTGAGCAGGCTGCCACAATTCTTACAGGTCTCAGTACCTCTCACAGGCACACAGGTGCATCTCCACAAGCTCATCAGCTCAATGGCTCAAGGGAGCTATTTCAAACAGAAAGGGGTGGGAGCACACTGCTGACCTCCCAGCACAGTTCGCTCCTTAGTATTATGGTAAATACAGTTTGTACTGCATGCTTACTTGGTATTTTGCTGGAGTGTTCCACCAAAGTTGGTGCAGGTTAGTGCTTTACATCTCTAGACACATGTTTTTCTGGATTTTATCTGTCATCAGTAGAGATCAAAAGACAATTTTCGTCTGGGGTGGCTTAGCAGGCTTACACAATTCTTACAGGTCTCAGTACCTCTCACAGGCGCACAGGTGCATCTCCACAAGCTCATCAGCTCAATAGCTGAAGGGAGCTATTTCAAACAGGAAGGGGTGGGAGCACACTGCTGACCTCCCAGCACAGTTTGTCCCTTAGCATTATGATAAATGCAGTTTGTACTGCATGCTTACTTGGTATTTTGCTGGAGTGTTCCACCAAAGTTGGTGCAAGTTAGTGCTGTACATCTCTAGCCACATGTGTTTATGGATTTTATCCGTCATCAGTAGAGATCAAAAAACAATTTTCGTCTAGGTGGCTGAGCAGGCTGCCACAATTCTTACAGGTCTCAGTACCTCTCACAGGCACACAGGTGCATCTCCACAAGCTCTTCAACTCAATGGCTCAAGGGAGCCTTTTCAAACAGGAAATGGTGGGAGCCCACTGCTGACCTCCCAGTACAGTTCTCCCCTTAGCATTATGGTAAATTTAGTTTGTAGTGCACGCTTACTTGCAATTTTGCTGGAGTGTTCCACCAAAGTTGTTGCAGGTTAGAGCTGTACATCTCGAGACACGTGTTTCTGGATTTTAATCGTCACCAGTAGATATCAAAAAACAATTTTCATCTGGGGTGGCTGAGCAGGCTGCCACAATTCTTACAGGTCTCAGTACCTCTCACAGGCGCACAGGTGCCTCTCCAAAAGCTCTTCAGCTCAATGGCTCTAGGGAGCCTTTTCAAACAGGAAGGGGTGGGAGCACACTGCTGACCTCCCAGCACAGCTCGCCCCTTAGCATTATGGTAAATGCAGTTTGTACTGCATGCTTACTTGGTATTTTGCTGGAGTGTTCCACCAAAGTTGGTTCATGTTAGTGCTGTACATCTCTAGACACGTGTTTCTGGATTTTATCCATCATCAGTAGAGATCAAAAGACGATTTTCGACTGGGGTGACTGAGCAGGCTGACACAATTCTTACAGGTCTCAGTATCTCTCACAGGCACACAGGTGCATCTCCACAAGCTCATCAGCTCAATGGCTCAAGGGAGCTATTTCAAACAGGAAGGGGTGGGAGCACACTTCTGAACTCCCAGCACAGTTTGCCCCTTAGCATTTTGGTAAATGAAGTTTGTATTGCACGCTTACTTGGTATTTTGCTGGAGTGTTCCACCAACGTAGGTGCAGGTTAGTGCTTTCCATCTCTAGACACATTTTTTTCTGGATTTTATCTGTCATCAGTAGAGATCAAAAGACAATTTTCGTCTGGGGTGGCTTAGCAGGCTTACACAATTCTTACAGGTCTCAGTACCTCTCACAGGCGCACAGGTGCATCTCCACAAGCTCATCAGCTCAATAGCTCAAGGGAGCTATTTCAAACAGGAAGGGGTGGGAGCACACTGCTGACCTCCCAGCACAGTTCGCTCCTTAGCATTATGGTAAATACAGTTTGTACTGCATGCTTACTTGGTATTTTGCTGGAGTGTTCCACCAAAGTTGGTGCAGGTTAGTGCTGTATATCTCTAGACACGTGTTTCTGGATTTTATCCATCATCAGTAGAGATCAATAGACAATTTTCGTCTGGGGTGGCTGAGCAGGCTGACACAATTCTTACAGGTGTCAGTACCTCTCACAGGTGCACAGGTGCATCTCCACAAGCTCGTCAGCTCAATGGCTCAAGGGAACCTATTAAAACAGGAAGGGGTGGGAGCACAGTGCTGACCTCCCAGCACAGTTCGCCCCTTCGCATTATGGTAAAAGCAGTTTGTAGTGCACGCTTACTTGGTATTTTGCTGGAGTGTTCCACCAATGTAGGTGCAGGTTAGTGCTGTACATCTCTAGACACATTTGTTTCTGGATTTTATCCGTTATCAGAAGAGATCAAAAAACTATTTTTGTCTGGGGTGGCTGAGCAGGCTGCCACAATTCTTACAGGTCTCAGTACCTCTGACAGGCACACAGGTGCATCTCCACAAGCTCGTCAGCTCAATGACTCAAGTAAGCCTCTTCAAACAGGAAATGGTGGGAGCACACTGCTGTCCTCCCAGCACAGTTCGCCCCTTAGCATTATGGTAAATGCAGTTTGTACTGCACGTTTACTTGGTATTTTGCTGGAGTGTTCCACCAAAGCTGGTGCAGGTTAGTGCTGTACATCTCTAGACACATGTGTTTCTGGATTTTATACGTCATCAGTAGAGATCAAAAGACAATTTTCGTCTGGGGTGGCTGAGCAGGCTGCCACAATTCTTACAGGTCTCAGTACCTCTCCCAGGCGCACAAGTGCATCTCCACAAGCTCTTCAGCTCAATGGCTCTAGGAAGCCTTTTCAAACAGGAAGGGGTCTGAGCACACTGTTGAACTCCCAGCACAGCTCGCCCCTTAGCATTATGGTAAATGCAGTTTGTACTGCATGCTTACTTGGTATTTTGCTGGAGTTTTCCACCAAAGTTGGTGCAGGTTAGTGCTGTACATCTCTAGACACATGTTTTTCTGGATTTTATCTGTCATCAGTAGAGATCAAAAGACAATTTTGGTCTGGTGTGGCTGAGCAGGCTGACACAATTCTTACAGGTCTCAGTACCTCTCACAGGCGCACAGGTGCATCTCCACAAGCTCATCAGCTCAATGGCTCAAGGGAGCTATTTCAAACAGAAAGGGGTGGGAGCACACTGCTGACCTCCCAGCACAGTTCGCTCCTTAGCATTATGGTAAATACAGTTTGTACTGCATGCTTACTTGGTATTTTGCTGGAGTGTTCCACCAAAGTTGGTGCAGGTTAGTGCTTTACATCTCTAGACACATGTTTTTCTGGATTTTATCTGTCATCAGTAGAGATCAAAAGAAAATTTTCGTCTGGGGTGGCTTAGCAGGCTTACACAATTCTTACAGGTCTCAGTACCTCTCACAGGCGCACAGGTGCATCTCCACAAGCTCATCAGCTCAATAGCTCAAGGGAGCTATTTCAAACAGGAAGGGGTGGGAGCACACTGCTGACCTCCCAGCACAGTTCGTCCCTTAGCATTATGATAAATGCAGTTTGTACTGCATGCTTACTTGGTATTTTGCTGGAGTGTTCCACCAAAGTTGGTGCAAGTTAGTGCTGTACATCTCTAGCCACATGTGTTTATGGATTTTATCCGTCATCAGTAGAGATCAAAAAACAATTTTCGTCTAGGTGGCTGAGCAGGCTGCCACAATTCTTACAGGTCTCAGTACCTCTCACAGGCACACAGGTGCATCTCCACAAGCTCGTCAGCTCAATGGCTCAAGGGAGCCTTTTCAAACAGGAAATGGTGGGAGCCCACTGCTGACCTCCCAGTACAGTTCTCCCTTTAGCATTATGGTAAATTTAGTTTGTAGTGCACGCTTACTTGCAATTTTGCTGGAGTGTTCCACCAAAGTTGGTGCAGGTTAGAGCTGTACATCTCGAGACACGTGTTTCTGGATTTTAATCGTCATCAGTAGATATCAAAAAACAATTTTCATCTGGGGTGGCTGAGCAGGCTGCCACAATTCTTACAGGTCTCAGTACCTCTCACAGGCGCACAGGTGCCTCTCCAAAAGCTCTTCAGCTCAATGGCTCTAGGGAGCCTTTTCAAACAGGAAGGGGTGGGAGCACACTGCTGACCTCCCAGCACAGCTCGCCCCTTAGCATTATGGTAAATGCAGTTTGTACTGCATGCTTACTTGGTATTTTGCTGGAGTGTTCCACCAAAGTTGGTTCATGTTAGTGCTGTACATCTCTAGACACGTGTTTCTGGATTTTATCCATCATCAGTAGAGATCAAAAGACGATTTTCGACTGGGGTGACTGAGCAGGCTGACACAATTCTTACAGGTCTCAGTATCTCTCACAGGCACACAGGTGCATCTCCACAAGCTCATCAGCTCAATGGCTCAAGGGAGCTATTTCAAACAGGAAGGGGTGGGAGCACACTTCTGACCTCCCAGCACAGTTTGCCCCTTAGCATTTTGGTAAATGAAGTTTGTAGTGCACGCTTTCTTGGTATTTTGCTGGAGTGTTCCACCAACGTTGGTGCAGGTTAGTGCTGTACATCTCTAGACACATGTTTCTGGATTTTATCCGTCATCAGTAGAGATCAAAAAACAATTTTTGTCTGGGGTGGCTGAGCAGGCTGCCACAATTCTTACAGATCTCAGTACCTCTCACAGGCACACAGGTGCATCTCCACAAGCTCATCAGCTCAATGGCTCTAGGGAGCCTTTTCAAAAAGGAAGGGGTGGGAACACACTGCTGACCTCCCAGCACAGCTCGCCCCTTAGCATTATGGTAAATACAGTTTGTACTGCACGCTTACTTGGTATTTTGCTGGAGTGTTCCACCAAAGCTGGTGCAGGTTAGTGCTGTACATCTCTAGACACATGTGTTTCTGGATTTTATACGTCATCAGTAGAGATCAAAAGACAATTTTCGTCTGGGGTGGCTGAGCAGGCTGACACAATTCTTACAGGTCTCAGTACCTCTCACAGGCACACAGGTGCATCTCCACAAGCTCATCAGCTCAATGGCTCAAGGGAGCTATTTCAAACAGGAAGGGGTGGGAGCACACTTCTGACCTCCCAGCACAGTTTGCCCCTTAGCATTTTGGTAAATGAAGTTTGTAGTGCACGCTTTCTTGGTATTTTGCTGGAGTGTTCCACCAACGTTGGTGCAGGTTAGTGCTGTACATCTCTAGACACATGTTTCTGGATTTAATCCGTCATCAGTAGAGATCAAAAAACAATTTTTGTCTGGGGTGGCTGAGCAGGCTGCCACAATTCTTACAGATCTCAGTACCTCTCACAGGCACACAGGTGCATCTCCACAAGCTCATCAGCTCAATGGCTCAAGGGAGCTATTTTAAACCGAAAGGGGTGGGAGCACACTGCTGACCTCCCAGCACAGTTCGCTCCTTAGCATTATGGTAAATACAGTTTGTACTGCATGCTTACTTGGTATTTTGCTGTAGTGTTCCACCAAAGTTGGTGCAGGTTAGTGCGTTACATCTCTAGACACATTTTTTTCTGGATTTTATCTGTCATCAGTAGAGATCAAAAGACACTTTTCGTCTGGGGTGGCTTAGCAGGCTTACACAATTCTTACAGGTCTCAGTACCTCTCACAGGCGCACAGGTGCATCTCCACAAGCTCATCAGCTCAATAGCTCAAGGGAGCTATTTCAAACAGGAAGGGGTGGGAGCACACTGCTGACCTCCCAGCACAGTTCGCTCCTTAGCATTATGGTAAATACAGTTTGTACTGCATGCTTACTTGGTATTTTGCTGGAGTGTTCCACCAAAGTTGGTGCAGGTTAGTGCTGTACATCTCTAGACACATTTGTTTCTGGATTTTATCCGTTATCAGAAGAGATCAAAAAACAATTTTCGTCTGGGGTGGCTGAGCAGGCTGCCACAATTCTTACAGGTCTCAGTACCTCTGACAGGCACACAGGTGCATCTCCACAAGCTCTTCAACTCAATGGCTCAAGGGAGCCTTTTCAAACAGGAAATGGTGGGAGCCCACTGCTGACCTCCCAGTACAGTTCTCCCCTTAGCATTATGGTAAATTTAGTTTGTAGTGCACGCTTACTTGCAATTTTGCTGGAGTGTTCCACCAAAGTTGTTGCAGGTTAGAGCTGTACATCTCGAGACACGTGTTTCTGGATTTTAATCGTCACCAGTAGATATCAAAAAACAATTTTCATCTGGGGTGGCTGAGCAGGCTGCCACAATTCTTACAGGTCTCAGTACCTCTCACAGGCGCACAGGTGCCTCTCCAAAAGCTCTTCAGCTCAATGGCTCTAGGGAGCCTTTTCAAACAGGAAGGGGTGGGAGCACACTGCTGACCTCCCAGCATAGCTCGCCCCTTAGCATTATGGTAAATGCAGTTTGTACTGCATGCTTACTTGGTATTTTGCTGGAGTGTTCCACCAAAGTTGGTTCATGTTAGTGCTGTACATCTCTAGACACGTGTTTCTGGATTTTATCCATCATCAGTAGAGATCAAAAGACGATTTTCGACTGGGGTGACTGAGCAGGCTGACACAATTCTTACAGGTCTCAGTATCTCTCACAGGCACACAGGTGCATCTCCACAAGCTCATCAGCTCAATGGCTCAAGGGAGCTATTTCAAACAGGAAGGGGTGGGAGCACACTTCTGAACTCCCAGCACAGTTTGCCCCTCAGCATTTTGGTAAATGAAGTTTGTATTGCACGCTTACTTGGTATTTTGCTGGAGTGTTCCACCAACGTAGGTGCAGGTTAGTGCTTTCCATCTCTAGACACATTTTTTTCTGGATTTTATCTGTCATCAGTAGAGATCAAAAGACAATTTTCGTCTGGGGTGGCTTAGCAGGCTTACACAATTCTTACAGGTCTCAGTACCTCTCACAGGCGCACAGGTGCATCTCCACAAGCTCATCAGCTCAATAGCTCAAGGGAGCTATTTCAAACAGGAAGGGGTGGGAGCACACTGCTGACCTCCCAGCACAGTTCGCTCCTTAGCATTATGGTAAATACAGTTTGTACTGCATGCTTACTTGGTATTTTGCTGGAGTGTTCCACCAAAGTTGGTGCAGGTTAGTGCTGTATATCTCTAGACACGTGTTTCTGGATTTTATCCATCATCAGTAGAGATCAATAGACAATTTTCGTCTGGGGTGGCTGAGCAGGCTGACACAATTCTTACAGGTGTCAGTACCTCTCACAGGTGCATCTCCACAAGCTCGTCAGCTCAATGGCTCAAGGGAACCTATTCAAACAGGAAGGGGTGGGAGCACAGTGCTGACCTCCCAGCACAGTTCGCCCCTTCGCATTATGGTAAAAGCAGTTTGTAGTGCACGCTTACTTGGTATTTTGCTGGAGTGTTCCACCAATGTAGGTGCAGGTTAGTGCTGTACATCTCTAGACACATTTGTTTCTGGATTTTATCCGTTATCAGAAGAGATCAAAAAACAATTTTTGTCTGGGGTGGCTGAGCAGGCTGCCACAATTCTTACAGGTCTCAGTACCTCTGACAGGCACACAGGTGCATCTCCACAAGCTCGTCAGCTCAATGACTCAAGTAAGCCTCTTCAAACAGGAAATGGTGGGAGCACACTGCTGTCCTCCCAGCACAGTTCGCCCCTTAGCATTATGGTAAATGCAGTTTGTACTGCACGTTTACTTGGTATTTTGCTGGAGTGTTCCACCAAAGCTGGTGCAGGTTAGTGCTGTACATCTCTAGACACATGTGTTTCTGGATTTTATACGTCATCAGTAGAGATCAAAAGACAATTTTCGTCTGGGGTGGCTGAGCAGGCTGCCACAATTCTTACAGGTCTCAGTACCTCTCCCAGGCGCACAAGTGCATCTCCACAAGCTCTTCAGCTCAATGGCTCTAGGAAGCCTTTTCAAACAGGAAGGGGTCTGAGCACACTGTTGAACTCCCAGCACAGCTCGCCCCTTAGCATTATGGTAAATGCAGTTTGTACTGCATGCTTACTTGGTATTTTGCTGGAGTGTTCCACCAAAGTTGGTGCAGGTTAGTGCTGTACATCTCTAGACACATGTTTTTCTGGATTTTATCTGTCATCAGTAGAGATCAAAAGACAATTTTGGTCTGGTGTGGCTGAGCAGGCTGACACAATTCTTACAGTTCTCAGTACCTCTCACAGGCGCACAGGTGCATCTCCACAAGCTCATCAGCTCAATGGCTCAAGGGAGCTATTTCAAACAGAAAGGGGTGGGAGCACACTGCTGACCTCCCAGCACAGTTCACTCCTTAGCATTATGGTAAATACAGTTTGTACTGCATGCTTACTTGGTATTTTGCTGGAGTGTTCCACCAAAGTTGGTGCAGGTTAGTGCTTTACATCTCTAGACACATGTTTTTCTGGATTTTATCTGTCATCAGTAGAGATCAAAAGAAAATTTTCGTCTGGGGTGGCTTAGCAGGCTTACACAATTCTTACAGGTCTCAGTACCTCTCACAGGCGCACAGGTGCATCTCCACAAGCTCATCAGCTCAATAGCTCAAGGGAGCTATTTCAAACAGGAAGGGGTGGGAGCACACTGCTGACCTCCCAGCACAGTTCGTCCCTTAGCATTATGATAAATGCAGTTTGTACTGCATGCTTACTTGGTATTTTGCTGGAGTGTTCCACCAAAGTTGGTGCAAGTTAGTGCTGTACATCTCTAGCCACATGTGTTTATGGATTTTATCCGTCATCAGTAGAGATCAAAAAACAATTTTCGTCTAGGTGGCTGAGCAGGCTGCCACAATTCTTACAGGTCTCAGTACCTCTCACAGGCACACAGGTGCATCTCCACAAGCTCGTCAGCTCAATGGCTCAAGGGAGCCTTTTCAAACAGGAAATGGTGGGAGCCCACTGCTGACCTCCCAGTACAGTTCTCCCTTTAGCATTATGGTAAATTTAGTTTGTAGTGCACGCTTACTTGCAATTTTGCTGGAGTGTTCCACCAAAGTTGGTGCAGGTTAGAGCTGTACATCTCGAGACACGTGTTTCTGGATTTTAATCGTCATCAGTAGATATCAAAAAACAATTTTCATCTGGGGTGGCTGAGCAGGCTGCCACAATTCTTACAGGTCTCAGTACCTCTCACAGGCGCACAGGTGCCTCTCCAAAAGCTCTTCAGCTCAATGGCTCTAGGGAGCCTTTTCAAACAGGAAGGGGTGGGAGCACACTGCTGACCTCCCAGCACAGCTCGCCCCTTAGCATTATGGTAAATGCAGTTTGTACTGCATGCTTACTTGGTATTTTGCTGGAGTGTTCCACCAAAGTTGGTTCATGTTAGTGCTGTACATCTCTAGACACGTGTTTCTGGATTTTATCCATCAGCAGTAGAGATCAAAAGACGATTTTCGACTGGGGTGACTGAGCAGGCTGACACAATTCTTACAGGTCTCAGTATCTCTCACAGGCACACAGGTGCATCTCCACAAGCTCATCAGCTCAATGGCTCAAGGGAGCTATTTCAAACAGGAAGGGGTGGGAGCACACTTCTGACCTCCCAGCACAGTTTGCCCCTTAGCATTTTGGTAAATGAAGTTTGTAGTGCACGCTTTCTTGGTATTTTGCTGGAGTGTTCCACCAACGTTGGTGCAGGTTAGTGCTGTACATCTCTAGACACATGTTTCTGGATTTTATCCGTCATCAGTAGAGATCAAAAAACAATTTTTGTCTGGGGTGGCTGAGCAGGCTGCCACAATTCTTACAGATCTCAGTACCTCTCACAGGCACACAGGTGCATCTCCACAAGCTCATCAGCTCAATGGCTCAAGGGAGCTATTTCAAACAGGAAGGGGTGGGAGCACACTTCTGACCTCCCAGCACAGTTTGCCCCTTAGCATTTTGGTAAATGAAGTTTGTAGTGCACGCTTTCTTGGTATTTTGCTGGAGTGTTCCACCAACGTTGGTGCAGGTTAGTGCTGTACATCTCTAGACACATGTTTCTGGATTTTATCCGTCATCAGTAGAGATCAAAAAACAATTTTTGTCTGGGGTGGCTGAGCAGGCTGCCACAATTCTTACAGATCTCAGTACCTCTCACAGGCACACAGGTGCATCTCCACAAGCTCATCAGCTCAATGGCTCAAGGGAGCTATTTTAAACCGAAAGGGGTGGGAGCACACTGCTGACCTCCCAGCACAGTTCGCTCCTTAGCATTATGGTAAATACAGTTTGTACTGCATGCTTACTTGGTATTTTGCTGTAGTGTTCCACCAAAGTTGGTGCAGGTTAGTGCGTTACATCTCTAGACACATGTTTCTGGATTTTATCCGTCATCAGTAGAGATCAAAAAACAATTTTTGTCTGGGGTGGCTGAGCAGGCTGCCACAATTCTTACAGATCTCAGTACCTCTCACAGGCACACAGGTGCATCTCCACAAGCTCATCAGCTCAATGGCTCAAGGGAGCTATTTTAAACCGAAAGGGGTGGGAGCACACTGCTGACCTCCCAGCACAGTTCGCTCCTTAGCATTATGGTAAATACAGTTTGTACTGCATGCTTACTTGGTATTTTGCTGTAGTGTTCCACCAACGTTGGTGCAGGTTAGTGCTGTACATCTCTAGACACATGTTTCTGGATTTTATCCGTCATCAGTAGAGATCAAAAAACAATTTTTGTCTGGGGTGGCTGAGCAGGCTGCCACAATTCTTACAGATCTCAGTACCTCTCACAGGCACACAGGTGCATCTCCACAAGCTCATCAGCTCAATGGCTCAAGGGAGCTATTTCAAACAGGAAGGGGTGGGAGCACACTTCTGACCTCCCAGCACAGTTTGCCCCTTAGCATTTTGGTAAATGAAGTTTGTAGTGCACGCTTTCTTGGTATTTTGCTGGAGTGTTCCACCAACGTTGGTGCAGGTTAGTGCTGTACATCTCTAGACACGTGTTTCTGGATTTTATCCATCAGCAGTAGAGATCAAAAGACGATTTTCGACTGGGGTGACTGAGCAGGCTGACACAATTCTTACAGGTCTCAGTATCTCTCACAGGCACACAGGTGCATCTCCACAAGCTCATCAGCTCAATGGCTCAAGGGAGCTATTTCAAACAGGAAGGGGTGGGAGCACACTTCTGACCTCCCAGCACAGTTTGCCCCTTAGCATTTTGGTAAATGAAGTTTGTAGTGCACGCTTTCTTGGTATTTTGCTGGAGTGTTCCACCAACGTTGGTGCAGGTTAGTGCTGTACATCTCTAGACACATGTTTCTGGATTTTATCCGTCATCAGTAGAGATCAAAAAACAATTTTTGTCTGGGGTGGCTGAGCAGGCTGCCACAATTCTTACAGATCTCAGTACCTCTCACAGGCACACAGGTGCATCTCCACAAGCTCATCAGCTCAATGGCTCAAGGGAGCTATTTCAAACAGGAAGGGGTGGGAGCACACTTCTGACCTCCCAGCACAGTTTGCCCCTTAGCATTTTGGTAAATGAAGTTTGTAGTGCACGCTTTCTTGGTATTTTGCTGGAGTGTTCCACCAACGTTGGTGCAGGTTAGTGCTGTACATCTCTAGACACATGTTTCTGGATTTTATCCGTCATCAGTAGAGATCAAAAAACAATTTTTGTCTGGGGTGGCTGAGCAGGCTGCCACAATTCTTACAGATCTCAGTACCTCTCACAGGCACACAGGTGCATCTCCACAAGCTCATCAGCTCAATGGCTCAAGGGAGCTATTTTAAACCGAAAGGGGTGGGAGCACACTGCTGACCTCCCAGCACAGTTCGCTCCTTAGCATTATGGTAAATACAGTTTGTACTGCATGCTTACTTGGTATTTTGCTGTAGTGTTCCACCAAAGTTGGTGCAGGTTAGTGCGTTACATCTCTAGACACATTTTTTTCTGGATTTTATCTGTCATCAGTAGAGATCAAAAGACACTTTTCGTCTGGGGTGGCTTAGCAGGCTTACACAATTCTTACAGGTCTCAGTACCTCTCACAGGCGCACAGGTGCATCTCCACAAGCTCATCAGCTCAATAGCTCAAGGGAGCTATTTCAAACAGGAAGGGGTGGGAGCACACTGCTGACCTCCCAGCACAGTTCGCTCCTTAGCATTATGGTAAATACAGTTTGTACTGCATGCTTACTTGGTATTTTGCTGGAGTGTTCCACCAAAGTTGGTGCAGGTTAGTGCTGTACATCTCTAGACACGTGTTTCTGGATTTTATCCATCATCAGTAGAGATCAAAAGACGATTTTCGACTGGGGTGACTGAGCAGGCTGACACAATTCTTACAGGTCTCAGTATCTCTCACAGGCACACAGGTGCATCTCCACAAGCTCATCAGCTCAATGGCTCAAGGGAGCTATTTCAAACAGGAAGGGGTGGGAGCACACTTCTGACCTCCAAGCACAGTTTGCCCCTTAGCATTTTGGTAAATGAAGTTTGTAGTGCACGCTTACTTGGTATTTTGCTGGAGTGTTCCACCAACGTTGGTGCAGGTTAGTGCTGTACATCTCTACACACATGTTTCTGGATTTTATCCGTCATCAGTAGAGATCAAAAAACAATTTTTGTCTGGGGTGGCTGAGCAGGCTGCCACAATTCTTACAGATCTCAGTACCTCTCACAGGCACACAGGTGCATCTCCACAAGCTCATCAGCTCAATGGCTCAAGGGAGCTATTTCAAACCGAAAGGGGTGGGAGCACACTGCTGACCTGCCAGCACAGTTCGCTCCTTAGCATTATGGTAAATACAGTTTGTACTGCATGCTTACTTGGTATTTTGCTGGAGTGTTCCACCAAAGTTGGTGCAGGTTAGTGCGTTACATCTCTAGACACATTTTTTTCTGGATTTTATCTGTCATCAGTAGAGATCAAAAGACACTTTTTGTCTGGGGTGGCTTAGCAGGCTTACACAATTCTTACAGGTCTCAGTACCTCTCACAGGCGCACAGGTGCATCTCCACAAGCTCATCAGCTCAATAGCTCGAGGGAGCTATTTCAAACAGGAAGGGGTGGGAGCACACTGCTGACCTCCCAGCACAGTTCGCTCCTTAGCATTATGGTAAATACAGTTTGTACTGCATGCTTACTTGGTATTTTGCTGGAGTGTTCCACCAAAGTTGGTGCAGGTTAGTGCTGTATATCTCTAGACACGTGTTTCTGGAATTTATCCATCATCAGTAGAGATCAATAGACAATTTTCGTCTGGGGTGGCTGAGCAGGCTGACACAATTCTTACAGGTGTCAGTACCTCTCACAGGTGCACAGGTGCATCTCCACAAGCTCGTCAGCTCAATGGCTCAAGGGAACCTATTCAAACAGGAAGGGGTGGGAGCACAGTGCTGTACTCCCAGCACAGTTCGCCCCTTCGCATTATGGTAAAAGCAGTTTGTAGTGCACGCTTACTTGGTATTTTGCTGGAGTGTTCCACCAATGTAGGTGCAGGTTAGTGCTGTACATCTCTAGACACATTTGTTTCTGGATTTCATCTGTCATCAGTAGAGATCAAAAAACAATTTTCATCTGGGGTGGCTGAGCAGGCTGACACAATTCTTACAGGTCTCAGTACCTCTCACAGGCACACAGGTGCATCTCCACAAGCTCATCAGCTCAATGGCTCAAGGGAGCTATTTCAAACAAGAAGGGGTGGGAGCACACTGCTGACCTCCCAGCACAGTTCGCTCCTTAGCATTATGGTAAATGCAGTTTGTACTGCATGCTTACTTGGTATTTTGCTGGAGTGTTCCACCAAAGTTGGTGCAGGTTAGTGCTGTACATCTCTAGACACATGTTTTTCTGGATTTTATCTGTCATCAGTAGAGATCAAAAGACAATTTTCGTCTGGGGTGGCTGAGCAGGCTGACACAATTCTTACAGGTCTCAGTACCTCTCACAGGCGCACAGGTGCATCTCCACAAGCTCATCAGCTCAATGGCTCAAGGGAGCTATTTCAAACAGAAAGGGGTGGGAGCACACTGCTGACCTCCCAGCACAGTTCGCTCCTTAGCATTATGGTAAATACAGTTTGTACTGCACATTTACTTGGTATTTTGCTGGAGTGTTCCACCAAAGCTGGTGCAGGTTAGTGCTGTACATCTCTAGACACATGTGTTTCTGGATTTTATACGTCATCAGTAGAGATCAAAAGACAATTTTCGTCTGGGGTGGCTGAGCAGGCTGCCACAATTCTTACAGGTCTCAGTACCTCTCCCAGGCGCACAAGTGCATCTCCACAAGCTCATCAGCTCAATGGCTCAAGGGAGCTATTTCAAACAGGAAGCTGTGGAAGCACACTGCTGACCTCCCAGCACAGTTCGCTCCTTAGCATTATGGTAAATACAGTGTGTAGTGCACGCTTGCTTGGTATGTTGCTGGAGTGTTCCACCAAAGTTGGTGCACGTTAGTGCTGTACATCTCTAGCCACATGTGTTTCTGTATTTTATCTGTCATCAGAAGAGATCAAAAAACAATTTTCGTCTGGGTGGCTGAGCAGAATGCCACAATTCTTACACGTCTCAGTACCTCTCACAGGCGCACAGGTGCATCTCCACAAGCTCGTCAGCTCAATGGCTCAAGGGAGCCTTTTCGAACAGGAAGGGGTGGGAGCACACTGCTGACCTCCCAGCACAGTTCGTCCCTTAGCATTATGGTAAATGCAATTTGTACTGCATGCTTACTTGGTATTTTGGTGGAGTGTTCCACCAAAGTTGGTGCAGGTTAGTGCTGTACATCTCGAGACACGTGTTTCTGGATTTTAATCGTCATCAGTAGATATCAAAAAACAATTTTCGTCTGGGGTGGCTGAGCAGGCCGCCACAATTCTTACAGGTCTCAGTACCTCTCACAGGCGCACAGGTGCATTTCCACAAGCTCTTCAGCTCAATGGCTCTAGGGAGCCTTTTCAAAAAGGAAGGGGTGGGAACACACTGCTGACCTCCCAGCACAGCTCGCCCCTTAGCATTATGGTAAATACAGTTTGTACTGCACGCTTACTTGGTATTTTGCTGGAGTGTTCCACCAAAGCTGGTGCAGGTTAGTGCTGTACATCTCTAGACACATGTGTTTCTGGATTTTATACGTCATCAGTAGAGATCAAAAGACAATTTTCGTCTGGGGTGGCTGAGCAGGCTGACACAATTCTTACAGGTCTCAGTACCTCTCACAGGCACACAGGTGCATCTCCACAAGCTCATCAGCTCAATGGCTCAAGGGAGCTATTTCAAACAGGAAGGGGTGGGAGCACACTTCTGACCTCCCAGCACAGTTTGCCCCTTAGCATTTTGGTAAATGAAGTTTGTAGTGCACGCTTTCTTGGTATTTTGCTGGAGTGTTCCACCAACGTTGGTGCAGGTTAGTGCTGTACATCTCTAGACACATGTTTCTGGATTTTATCCGTCATCAGTAGAGATCAAAAAACAATTTTTGTCTGGGGTGGCTGAGCAGGCTGCCACAATTCTTACAGATCTCAGTACCTCTCACAGGCACACAGGTGCATCTCCACAAGCTCATCAGCTCAATGGCTCAAGGGAGCTATTTTAAACCGAAAGGGGTGGGAGCACACTGCTGACCTCCCAGCACAGTTCGCTCCTTAGCATTATGGTAAATACAGTTTGTACTGCATGCTTACTTGGTATTTTGCTGTAGTGTTCCACCAAAGTTGGTGCAGGTTAGTGCGTTACATCTCTAGACACATTTTTTTCTGGATTTTATCTGTCATCAGTAGAGATCAAAAGACACTTTTCGTCTGGGGTGGCTTAGCAGGCTTACACAATTCTTACAGGTCTCAGTACCTCTCACAGGCGCACAGGTGCATCTCCACAAGCTCATCAGCTCAATAGCTCAAGGGAGCTATTTCAAACAGGAAGGGGTGGGAGCACACTGCTGACCTCCCAGCACAGTTCGCTCCTTAGCATTATGGTAAATACAGTTTGTACTGCATGCTTACTTGGTATTTTGCTGGAGTGTTCCACCAAAGTTGGTGCAGGTTAGTGCTGTACATCTCTAGACACGTGTTTCTGGATTTTATCCATCATCAGTAGAGATCAAAAGACGATTTTCGACTGGGGTGACTGAGCAGGCTGACGCAATTCTTACAGGTCTCAGTATCTCTCACAGGCACACAGGTGCATCTCCACAAGCTCATCAGCTCAATGGCTCAAGGGAGCTATTTCAAACAGGAAGGGGTGGGAGCACACTTCTGACCTCCAAGCACAGTTTGCCCCTTAGCATTTTGGTAAATGAAGTTTGTAGTGCACGCTTACTTGGTATTTTGCTGGAGTGTTCCACCAACGTTGGTGCAGGTTAGTGCTGTACATCTCTAGACACATGTTTCTGGATTTTATCCGTCATCAGTAGAGATCAAAAAACAATTTTTGTCTGGGGTGGCTGAGCAGGCTGCCACAATTCTTACAGATCTCAGTACCTCTCACAGGCACACAGGTGCATCTCCACAAGCTCATCAGCTCAATGGCTCAAGGGAGCTATTTCAAACCGAAAGGGGTGGGAGCACACTGCTGACCTGCCAGCACAGTTCGCTCCTTAGCATTATGGTAAATACAGTTTGTACTGCATGCTTACTTGGTATTTTGCTGGAGTGTTCCACCAAAGTTGGTGCAGGTTAGTGCGTTACATCTCTAGACACATTTTTTTCTGGATTTTATCTGTCATCAGTAGAGATCAAAAGACACTTTTTGTCTGGGGTGGCTTAGCAGGCTTACACAATTCTTACAGGTCTCAGTACCTCTCACAGGCGCACAGGTGCATCTCCACAAGCTCATCAGCTCAATAGCTCGAGGGAGCTATTTCAAACAGGAAGGGGTGGGAGCACACTGCTGACCTCCCAGCACAGTTCGCTCCTTAGCATTATGGTAAATACAGTTTGTACTGCATGCTTACTTGGTATTTTGCTGGAGTGTTCCACCAAAGTTGGTGCAGGTTAGTGCTGTATATCTCTAGACACGTGTTTCTGGAATTTATCCATCATCAGTAGAGATCAATAGACAATTTTCGTCTGGGGTGGCTGAGCAGGCTGACACAATTCTTACAGGTGTCAGTACCTCTCACAGGTGCACAGGTGCATCTCCACAAGCTCGTCAGCTCAATGGCTCAAGGGAACCTATTCAAACAGGAAGGGGTGGGAGCACAGTGCTGTACTCCCAGCACAGTTCGCCCCTTCGTATTATGGTAAAAGCAGTTTGTAGTGCACGCTTACTTGGTATTTTGCTGGAGTGTTCCACCAATGTAGGTGCAGGTTAGTGCTGTACATCTCTAGACACATTTGTTTCTGGATTTTATCCGTTATCAGAAGAGATCAAAAAACAATTTTCGTCTGGGGTGGCTGAGCAGGCTGCCACAATTCTTACAGGTCTCAGTACCTCTGACAGGCACACAGGTGCATCTCCACAAGCTCGTCAGCTCAATGACTCAAGTAAGCCTCTTCAAACAGGAAATGGTGGGAGCACACTGCTGTCCTCCCAGCACAGTTCGCCCCTTAGCATTATGGTAAATGCAGTTTGTACTGCACGTTTACTTGGCATTTTGCTGGAGTGTTCCACCAAAGCTGGTGCAGGTTAGTGCTGTACATCTCTAGCCTCATGTGTTTCTGTATTTTATCTGTCATCAGAAGAGATCAAAAAACAATTTTCGTCTGGGTGGCTGAGCAGAATGCCACAATTCTTACACGTCTCAGTACCTCTCACAGGCGCACAGGTGCATCTCCACAAGCTCGTCAGCTCAATGGCTCAATGGAGCCTTTTCGAACAGGAAGGGGTGGGAGCACACTGCTGACCTCCCAGCACAGTTCGTCCCTTAGCATTATGGTAAATGCAATTTGTACTGCATGCTTACTTGGTATTTTGGTGGAGTGTTCCACCAAAGTTGGTGCAGGTTAGTGCTGTACATCTCGAGACACGTGTTTCTGGATTTTAATCGTCATCAGTAGATATCAAAAAACAATTTTCGTCTGGGGTGGCTGAGCAGGCCGCCACAATTCTTACAGGTCTCAGTACCTCTCACAGGCGCACAGGTGCATTTCCACAAGCTCTTCAGCTCAATGGCTCTAGGGAGCCTTTTCAAAAAGGAAGGGGTGGGAACACACTGCTGACCTCCCAGCACAGCTCGCCCCTTAGCATTATGGTAAATACAGTTTGTACTGCACGCTTACTTGGTATTTTGCTGGAGTGTTCCACCAAAGCTGGTGACATCTCTAGACACATGTGTTTCTGGATTTTATACGTCATCAGTAGAGATCAAAAGACAATTTTCGTCTGGGGTGGCTGAGCAGGCTGACACAATTCTTACAGGTCTCAGTACCTCTCACAGGCACACAGGTGCATCTCCACAAGCTCATCAGTTCAATGGCTCAAGGGAGCTATTTCAAACAGAAAGGGGTGGGAGCACACTGCTGACCTCCCAGCACAGTTCGCTCCTTAGCATTATGGTAAATGCAGTTTGTACTGCATGCTTACTTGGTATTTTGCTGGAGTGTTCCACCAAAGTTGGTGCAGGTTAGTGCTGTACATCTCTAGACACATGTTTTTCTGGATTTTATCTGTCATCAGTAGAGATCAAAAGACAATTTTCGTCTGGGGTGGCTGAGCAGGCTGACACAATTCTTACAGGTCTCAGTACCTCTCACAGGCGCACAGGTGCATCTCCACAAGCTCATCAGCTCAATGGCTCAAGGGAGCTATTTCAAACAGAAAGGGGTGGGAGCACACTGCTGACCTCCCAGCACAGTTCGCTCCTTAGCATTATGGTAAATACAGTTTGTACTGCACATTTACTTGGTATTTTGCTGGAGTGTTCCACCAAAGCTGGTGCAGGTTAGTGCTGTACATCTCTAGACACATGTGTTTCTGGATTTTATACGTCATCAGTAGAGATCAAAAGACAATTTTCGTCTGGGGTGGCTGAGCAGGCTGCCACAATTCTTACAGGTCTCAGTACCTCTCCCAGGCGCACAAGTGCATCTCCACAAGCTCATCAGCTCAATGGCTCAAGGGAGCTATTTCAAACAGGAAGCTGTTGGAAGCACACTGCTGACCTCCCAGCACAGTTCGCTCCTTAGCATTATGGTAAATACAGTGTGTAGTGCACGCTTGCTTGGTATGTTGCTGGAGTGTTCCACCAAAGTTGGTGCACGTTAGTGCTGTACATCTCTAGCCACATGTGTTTCTGTATTTTATCTGTCATCAGAAGAGATCAAAAAACAATTTTCGTCTGGGTGGCTGAGCAGAATGCCACAATTCTTACACGTCTCAGTACCTCTCACAGGCGCACAGGTGCATCTCCACAAGCTCGTCAGCTCAATGGCTCAAGGGAGCCTTTTCGAACAGGAAGGGGTGGGAGCACACTGCTGACCTCCCAGCACAGTTCGTCCCTTAGCATTATGGTAAATGCAATTTGTACTGCATGCTTACTTGGTATTTTGGTGGAGTGTTCCACCAAAGTTGGTGCAGGTTAGTGCTGTACATCTCGAGACACGTGTTTCTGGATTTTAATCGTCATCAGTAGATATCAAAAAACAATTTTCGTCTGGGGTGGCTGAGCAGGCCGCCACAATTCTTACAGGTCTCAGTACCTCTCACAGGCGCACAGGTGCATTTCCACAAGCTCTTCAGCTCAATGGCTCTAGGGAGCCTTTTCAAAAAGGAAGGGGTGGGAACACACTGCTGACCTCCCAGCACAGCTCGCCCCTTAGCATTATGGTAAATACAGTTTGTACTGCACGCTTACTTGGTATTTTGCTGGAGTGTTCCACCAAAGCTGGTGCAGGTTAGTGCTGTACATCTCTAGACACATGTGTTTCTGGATTTTATACGTCATCAGTAGAGATCAAAAGACAATTTTCGTCTGGGGTGGCTGAGCAGGCTGACACAATTCTTACAGGTCTCAGTACCTCTCACAGGCACACAGGTGCATCTCCACAAGCTCATCAGCTCAATGGCTCAAGGGAGCTATTTCAAACAGAAAGGGGTGGGAGCACACTGCTGACCTCCCAGCACAGTTCGCTCCTTAGCATTATGGTAAATACAGTTTGTACTGCATGCTTACTTGGTATTTTGCTGGAGTGTTCCACCAAAGTTGGTGCAGGTTAGTGCTTTACATCTCTAGACACATGTTTTTCTGGATTTTATCTGTCATCAGTAGAGATCAAAAGACAATTTTCGTCTTGGGTGGCTTAGCAGGCTTACACAATTCTTACAGGTCTCAGTACCTCTCACAGGCGCACAGGTGCATCTCCACAAGCTCATCAGCTCAATAGCTCAAGGGAGCTATTTCAAACAGGAAGGGGTGGGAGCACACTGCTGACCTCCCAGCACAGTTCGTCCCTTAGCATTATGATAAATGCAGTTTGTACTGCATGCTTACTTGGTATTTTGCTGGAGTGTTCCACCAAAGTTGGTGCAGGTTAGTGCTGTATATCTCTAGACACATGTTTTTCTGGATTTTATCTGTCATCAGTAGAGATCAAAAGACAATTTTCTGGGGCGGCTGAGCAGGCTGCCACAATTCTTGCAGGTCTCAGTACCTCTCACAGGCGCACAGGTGCATCTCCACAAGCTTGTCAGCTCAATGGCTCAAGGGAGCCTTTTCAAACAGGAAGGGGTGGGAGCAGACTGCTGACCTCCCAGCACAGTTCACCCCTTAGCATTATGGTAAATGCAGTTTGTAATGCACACTTACCTGGTATTTTGCTGGAGTGTTCCACCAATGTTGGTGCAGGTTAGTGCTGTACATCTCTAGACTCATATTTTTCTGGATTTCCTCCGTCATCAGTAGAGATCAAAAAACAATTTTCATCTGGGGTGGCTAAGCAGGCGGATACAATTCTTACAGGTCTCAGTACCTCTCTCAGGCGCACAGGTGCATCTCCACAAGCTTGTTAGCATAATGGCTCAAGGGAGCCTTTTCAAACTAGAAGGGGTGGGAGCACACTGCTGACCTCCGAGCACAGTTCGCCCCTTAGCATTATGGTAAATGCAGGTTGTAGTGCACGCTTACTTGGTATTTTGCTGGAGTGTTCCACCAAAGTTGGTGCAGGTTAGTGCTGTACATCTCTAGACACATGTGTTTCTGGATTTTATCCGTCATCAGTAGAGATCAAAAAACAATTTTCGTCTGGGGTGGCTGAGCAGGCTGCCACAATTCTTACAGGCATCAGTACCTCTCACAGGCGCACAGGTTCATCTCCACAAGCTCATCAGCTCAATGGCTCAATGGAGCCTTTCCAAACAGGAAGGGGTGGGAGCACACTGGTAACCTCCCAGCACACTTCGCCCCTCAGCATTATGGTAAATGCAGTTTGTAGTGCATGCTTACTTGGTATTTTGCTGGAGTGTTCCACCAAAGTTGGTGCAGGTTAGAGATGTACATCTCTAGACACATGTGTTTCTGAAATTTATCCGTCATCAGTAGAGATCAAAAGACAATTTTCATCTGGGGTGGCTGAGCAGGCTGACACAATTCTTACAGGTCTCAGTACCTCTCAGAGGCTCACAGGTGCATCTCCACAAGATCGTCAGCTCAATGGCTCAAGTGAGGCCTTTCAAACAGGAAGGGGTGGGAGCACACTGCTGACCTCCCATCACAGTTCGCCCCTTAGCATTATGGTAAATGCAGTTTGTACTGCATGCTTACTTGGTATTTTGCTGGATTGTTCCACCAAATTTGGTGCAGGTTAGTGCTGTACATCTCTAGACACGTGTTTCTGGATTTTATCCATCATCAGTAGAGATCAAAAGACGATTTTCGACTGGGGTGACTGAGCAGGCTGACACAATTCTTACAGGTCTCAGTATCTCTCACAGGCACACAGGTGCATCTCCACAAGCTCATCAGCTCAATGGCTCAAGGGAGCTATTTCAAACAGGAAGGGGTGGGAGCACACTTCTGACCTCCCAGCACAGTTTGCCCCTTAGCATTTTGGTAAATGAAGTTTGTAGTGCACGCTTACTTGGTATTTTGCTGGAGTGTTCCACCAACGTTGGTGCAGGTTAGTGCTGTACATCTCTAGACACATGTTTCTGGATTTTATCCGTCATCAGTAGAGATCAAAAAACAATTTTTGTCTGGGGTGGCTGAGCAGGCTGCCACAATTCTTACAGATCTCAGTACCTCTCACAGGCACACAGGTGCATCTCCACAAGCTCATCAGCTCAATGGCTCAAGGGAGCTATTTCAAACCGAAAGGGGTGGGAGCACACTGCTGACCTCCCAGCACAGTTCGCTCCTTAGCATTATGGTAAATACAGTTTGTACTGCATGCTTACTTGGTATTTTGCTGGAGTGTTCCACCAAAGTTGGTGCAGGTTAGTGCGTTACATCTCTAGACACATGTTTTTCTGGATTTTATCTGTCATCAGTAGAGATCAAAAGACACTTTTCGTCTGGGGTGGCTTAGCAGGCTTACACAATTCTTACAGGTCTCAGTACCTCTCACAGGCGCACAGGTGCATCTCCACAAGCTCATCAGCTCAATAGCTCAAGGGAGCTATTTCAAACAGGAAGGGGTGGGAGCACACTGCTGAACTCCCAGCCCAGTTCGCTCCTTAGCATTATGGTAAATACAGTTTGTACTGCATGCTTACTTGGTATTTTGCTGGAGTGTTCCACCAAAGTTGGTGCAGGTTAGTGCTGTACATCTCTAGACACGTGTTTCTGGATTTTATCCATCATCAGTAGAGATCAAAAGACGATTTTCGACTGGGGTGACTGAGCAGGCTGACACAATTCTTACAGGTCTCAGTATCTCTCACAGGCACACAGGTGCATCTCCACAAGCTCATCAGCTCAATGGCTCAAGGGAGCTATTTCAAACAGGAAGGGGTGGGAGCACACTTCTGACCTCCCAGCACAGTTTGCCCCTTAGCATTTTGGTAAATGAAGTTTGTAGTGCACGCTTACTTGGTATTTTGCTGGAGTGTTCCACCAACGTTGGTGCAGGTTAGTGCTGTACATCTCTAGACACATGTTTCTGGATTTTATCCGTCATCAGTAGAGATCAAAAAACAATTTTTGTCTGGGGTGGCTGAGCAGGCTGCCACAATTCTTACAGATCTCAGTACCTCTCACAGGCACACAGGTGCATCTCCACAAGCTCATCAGCTCAATGGCTCAAGGGAGCTATTTCAAACCGAAAGGGGTGGGAGCACACTGCTGACCTGCCAGCACAGTTCGCTCCTTAGCATTATGGTAAATACAGTTTGTACTGCATGCTTACTTGGTATTTTGCTGGAGTGTTCCACCAAAGTTGGTGCAGGTTAGTGCGTTACATCTCTAGACACATTTTTTTCTGGATTTTATCTGTCATCAGTAGAGATCAAAAGACACTTTTCGTCTGGGGTGGCTTAGCAGGCTTACACAATTCTTACAGGTCTCAGTACCTCTCACAGGCGCACAGGTGCATCTCCACAAGCTCATCAGCTCAATAGCTCAAGGGAGCTATTTCAAACAGGAAGGGGTGGGAGCACACTGCTGACCTCCCAGCACAGTTCGCTCCTTAGCATTATGGTAAATACAGTTTGTACTGCATGCTTACTTGGTATTTTGCTGGAGTGTTCCACCAAAGTTGGTGCAGGTTAGTGCTGTATATCTCTAGACACGTGTTTCTGGATTTTATCCATCATCAGTAGAGATCAATAGACAATTTTCGTCTGGGGTGGCTGAGCAGGCTGACACAATTCTTACAGGTGTTAGTACCTCTCACAGGTGCACAGGTGCATCTCCACAAGCTCGTCAGCTCAATGGCTCAAGGCAACCTATTCAAACAGGAAGGGGTGGGAGCACAGTGCTGACCTCCCAGCACAGTTCGCCCCTTCGCATTATGGTAAAAGCAGTTTGTAGTGCACGCTTACTTGGTATTTTGCTGGAGTGTTCCACCAATGTAGGTGCAGGTTAGTGCTGTACATCTCTAGACACATTTGTTTCTGGATTTTATCCGTTATCAGAAGAGATCAAAAAACAATTTTCGTCTGGGGTGGCTGAGCAGGCTGCCACAATTCTTACAGGTCTCAGTACCTCTGACAGGCACATCTCCACAAGCTCGTCAGCTCAATGACTCAAGTAAGCCTCTTCAAACAGGAAATGGTGGGAGCACACTGCTGTCCTCCCAGCACAGTACGCCCCTTAGCATTATGGTAAATGCAGTTTGTACTGCACGTTTACTTGGTATTTTGCTGGAGTGTTCCACCAAAGCTGGTGCAGGTTAGTGCTGTACATCTCTAGCCACATGTGTTTCTGTATTTTATCTGTCATCAGAAGAGATCAAAAAACAATTTTCGTCTGCGTGGCTGAGCAGAATGCCACAATTCTTACACGTCTCAGTACCTCTCACAGGCGCACAGGTGCATCTCCACAAGCTCGTCAGCTCAATGGCTCAATGGAGCCTTTTCGAACAGGAAGGGGTGGGAGCACACTGCTGACCTCCCAGCACAGTTCGTCCCTTAGCATTATGGTAAATGCAATTTGTACTGCATGCTTACTTGGTATTTTGGTGGAGTGTTCCACCAAAGTTGGTGCAGGTTAGTGCTGTACATCTCGAGACACGTGTTTCTGGATTTTAATCGTCATCAGTAGATATCAAAAAACAATTTTCGTCTGGGGTGGCTGAGCAGGCCGCCACAATTCTTACAGGTCTCAGTACCTCTCACAGGCGCACAGGTGCATTTCCACAAGCTCTTCAGCTCAATGGCTCTAGGGAGCCTTTTCAAAAAGGAAGGGGTGGGAACACACTGCTGACCTCCCAGCACAGCTCGCCCCTTAGCATTATGGTAAATACAGTTTGTACTGCACGCTTACTTGGTATTTTGCTGGAGTGTTCCACCAAAGCTGGTGACATCTCTAGACACATGTGTTTCTGGATTTTATACGTCATCAGTAGAGATCAAAAGACAATTTTCGTCTGGGGTGGCTGAGCAGGCTGACACAATTCTTACAGGTCTCAGTACCTCTCACAGGCACACAGGTGCATCTCCACAAGCTCATCAGCTCAATGGCTCAAGGGAGCTATTTCAAACAGAAAGGGGTGGGAGCACACTGCTGACCTCCCAGCACAGTTCGCTCCTTAGCATTATGGTAAATGCAGTTTGTACTGCATGCTTACTTGGTATTTTGCTGGAGTGTTCCACCAAAGTTGGTGCAGGTTAGTGCTGTACATCTCTAGACACATGTTTTTCTGGATTTTATCTGTCATCAGTAGAGATCAAAAGACAATTTTCGTCTGGGGTGGCTGAGCAGGCTGACACAATTCTTACAGGTCTCAGTACCTCTCACAGGCGCACAGGTGCATCTCCACAAGCTCATCAGCTCAATGGCTCAAGGGAGCTATTTCAAACAGAAAGGGGTGGGAGCACACTGCTGACCTCCCAGCACAGTTCGCTCCTTAGCATTATGGTAAATACAGTTTGTACTGCACGTTTACTTGGTATTTTGCTGGAGTGTTCCACCAAAGCTGGTGCAGGTTAGTGCTGTACATCTCTAGACACATGTGTTTCTGGATTTTATACGTCATCAGTAGAGATCAAAAGACAATTTTCGTCTGGGGTGGCTGAGCAGGCTGCCACAATTCTTACAGGTCTCAGTACCTCTCCCAGGCGCACAAGTGCATCTCCACAAGCTCATCAGCTCAATGGCTCAAGGGAGCTATTTCAAACAGGAAGCGGTGGAAGCACACTGCTGACCTCCCAGCACAGTTCGCTCCTTAGCATTATGGTAAATACAGTGTGTAGTGCACGCTTGCTTGGTATGTTGCTGGAGTGTTCCACCAAAGTTGGTGCACGTTAGTGCTGTACATCTCTAGCCACATGTGTTTCTGTATTTTATCTGTCATCAGAAGAGATCAAAAAACAATTTTCGTCTGGGTGGCTGAGCAGAATGCCACAATTCTTACACGTCTCAGTACCTCTCACAGGCGCACAGGTGCATCTCCACAAGCTCGTCAGCTCAATGGCTCAATGGAGCCTTTTCGAACAGGAAGGGGTGGGAGCACACTGCTGACCTCCCAGCACAGTTCGTCCCTTAGCATTATGGTAAATGCAATTTGTACTGCATGCTTACTTGGTATTTTGGTGGAGTGTTCCACCAAAGTTGGTGCAGGTTAGGGCTGTACATCTCGAGACACGTGTTTCTGGATTTTAATCGTCATCAGTAGATATCAAAAAACAATTTTCGTCTGGGGTGGCTGAGCAGGCCGCCACAATTCTTACAGGTCTCAGTACCTCTCACAGGCGCACAGGTGCATTTCCACAAGCTCTTCAGCTCAATGGCTCTAGGGAGCCTTTTCAAAAAGGAAGGGGTGGGAACACACTGCTGACCTCCCAGCACAGCTCGCCCCTTAGCATTATGGTAAATACAGTTTGTACTGCACGCTTACTTGGTATTTTGCTGGAGTGTTCCACCAAAGCTGGTGCAGGTTAGTGCTGTACATCTCTAGACACATGTGTTTCTGGATTTTATACGTCATCAGTAGAGATCAAAAGACAATTTTCGTCTGGGGTGGCTGAGCAGGCTGACACAATTCTTACAGGTCTCAGTACCTCTCACAGGCACACAGGTGCATCTCCACAAGCTCATCAGCTCAATGGCTCAAGGGAGCTATTTCAAACAGGAAGGGGTGGGAGAACACTGCTGACCTCCCAGCACAGTTCGCTCCTTAGCATTATGGTAAATACAGTTTGTACTGCATGCTTACTTGGTATTTTGCTGGAGTGTTCCACCAAAGTTGGTGCAGGTTAGTGCTTTACATCTCTAGACACATGTTTTTCTGGATTTTATCTGTCATCAGTAGAGATCAAAAGACAATTTTCGTCTTGGGTGGCTTAGCAGGCGGATACAATTCTTACAGGTCTCAGTACCTCTCACAGGCGCACAGGTGCATCTCCACAAGCTTGTTAGCATAATGGCTCAAGGGAGCCTTTTCAAACTAGAAGGGGTGGGAGCACACTGCTGACCTCCGAGCACAGTTCGCCCCTTAGCATTATGGTAAATGCAGGTTGTAGTGCACGCTTACTTGGTATTTTGCTGGAGTGTTCCACCAAAGTTGGTGCAGGTTAGTGCTGTACATCTCTAGACACATGTGTTTCTGGATTTTATCCGTCATCAGTAGAGATCAAAAAACAATTTTCGTCTGGGGTGGCTGAGCAGGCTGCCACAATTCTTACAGGCATCAGTACCTCTCACAGGCGCACAGGTTCATCTCCACAAGCTCATCAGCTCAATGGCTCAATGGAGCCTTTCCAAACAGGAAGGGGTGGGAGCACACTGGTAACCTCCCAGCACACTTCGCCCCTCAGCATTATGGTAAATGCAGTTTGTAGTGCATGCTTACTTGGTATTTTGCTGGAGTGTTCCACCAAAGTTGGTGCAGGTTAGAGATGTACATCTCTAGACACATGTGTTTCTGAAATTTATCCGTCATCAGTAGAGATCAAAAGACAATTTTCATCTGGGGTGGCTGAGCAGGCTGACACAATTCTTACAGGTCTCAGTACCTCTCAGAGGCTCACAGGTGCATCTCCACAAGATCGTCAGCTCAATGGCTCAAGTGAGGCCTTTCAAACAGGAAGGGGTGGGAGCACACTGCTGACCTCCCATCACAGTTCGCCCCTTAGCATTATGGTAAATGCAGATTGTACTGCATGCTTATTTGGTATTTTGCTGGATTGTTCCACCAAATTTGGTGCAGGTTAGTGCTGTACATCTCTAGACACGTGTTTCTGGATTTTATCCATCATCAGTAGAGATCAAAAGACGATTTTCGACTGGGGTGACTGAGCAGGCTGACACAATTCTTACAGGTCTCAGTATCTCTCACAGGCACACAGGTGCATCTCCACAAGCTCATCAGCTCAATAGCTCAAGGGAGCTATTTCAAACAGGAAGGGGTGGGAGCACACTGCTGACCTCCCAGCACAGTTCGCTCCTTAGCATTATGGTAAATACAGTTTGTACTGCATGCTTACTTGGTATTTTGCTGGAGTGTTCCACCAAAGTTGGTGCAGGTTAGTGCTGTATATCTCTAGACACGTGTTTCTGGATTTTATCCATCATCAGTAGAGATCAATAGACAATTTTCGTCTGGGGTGGCTGAGTAGGCTGACACAATTCTTACAGGTGTTAGTACCTCTCACAGGTGCACAGGTGCATCTCCACAAGCTCGTCAGCTCAATGGCTCAAGGGAACCTATTCAAACAGGAAGGGGTGGGAGCACAGTGCTGACCTCCCAGCACAGTTCGCCCCTTCGCATTATGGTAAAAGCAGTTTGTAGTGCACGCTTACTTGGTATTTTGCTGGAGTGTTCCACCAATGTAGGTGCAGGTTAGTGCTGTACATCTCTAGACACATTTGTTTCTGGATTGTATCCGTTATCAGAAGAGATCAAAAAACAATTTTCGTCTGGGGTGGCTGAGCAGGCTGCCACAATTCTTACAGGTCTCAGTACCTCTGACTGTCACACAGGTGCATCTCCACAAGCTCGTCAGCTCAATGACTCAAGTAAGCCTCTTCAAACAGGAAATGGTGGGAGCACACTGCTGTCCTCCCAGCACAGTACGCCCCTTAGCATTATGGTAAATGCAGTTTGTACTGCACGTTTACTTGGTATTTTGCTGGAGTGTTCCACCAAAGCTGGTGCAGGTTAGTGCTGTACATCTCTAGCCACATGTGTTTCTGTATTTTATCTGTCATCAGAAGAGATCAAAAAACAATTTTCGTCTGGGTGGCTGAGCAGAATGCCACAATTCTTACACGTCTCAGTACCTCTCACAGGCGCACAGGTGCATCTCCACAAGCTCGTCAGCTCAATGGCTCAATGGAGCCTTTTCGAACAGGAAGGGGTGGGAGCACACTGCTGACCTCCCAGCACAGTTCGTCCCTTAGCATTATGGTAAATGCAATTTGTACTGCATGCTTACTTGGTATTTTGGTGGAGTGTTCCACCAAAGTTGGTGCAGGTTAGTGCTGTACATCTCGAGACACGTGTTTCTGGATTTTAATCGTCATCAGTAGATATCAAAAAACAATTTTCGTCTGGGGTGGCTGAGCAGGCCGCCACAATTCTTACAGGTCTCAGTACCTCTCACAGGCGCACAGGTGCATTTCCACAAGCTCTTCAGCTCAATGGCTCTAGGGAGCCTTTTCAAAAAGGAAGGGGTGGGAACACACTGCTGACCTCCCAGCACAGCTCGCCCCTTAGCATTATGGTAAATACAGTTTGTACTGCACGCTTACTTGGTATTTTGCTGGAGTGTTCCACCAAAGCTGGTGACATCTCTAGACACATGTGTTTCTGGATTTTATACGTCATCAGTAGAGATCAAAAGACAATTTTCGTCTGGGGTGGCTGAGCAGGCTGACACAATTCTTACAGGTCTCAGTACCTCTCACAGGCACACAGGTGCATCTCCACAAGCTCATCAGCTCAATGGCTCAAGGGAGCTATTTCAAACAGAAAGGGGTGGGAGCACACTGCTGACCTCCCAGCACAGTTCGCTCCTTAGCATTATGGTAAATGCAGTTTGTACTGCATGCTTACTTGGTATTTTGCTGGAGTGTTCCACCAAAGTTGGTGCAGGTTAGTGCTGTACATCTCTAGACACATGTTTTTCTGGATTTTATCTGTCATCAGTAGAGATCAAAAGACAATTTTCGTCTGGGGTGGCTGAGCAGGCTGACACAATTCTTACAGGTCTCAGTACCTCTCACAGGCGCACAGGTGCATCTCCACAAGCTCATCAGCTCAATGGCTCAAGGGAGCTATTTCAAACAGAAAGGGGTGGGAGCACACTGCTGACCTCCCAGCACAGTTCGCTCCTTAGCATTATGGTAAATACAGTTTGTACTGCACGTTTACTTGGTATTTTGCTGGAGTGTTCCACCAAAGCTGGTGCAGGTTAGTGCTGTACATCTCTAGACACATGTGTTTCTGGATTTTATACGTCATCAGTAGAGATCAAAAGACAATTTTCGTCTGGGGTGGCTGAGCAGGCTGCCACAATTCTTACAGGTCTCAGTACCTCTCCCAGGCGCACAAGTGCATCTCCACAAGCTCATCAGCTCAATGGCTCAAGATAGCTATTTCAAACAGGAAGCGGTGGAAGCACACTGCTGACCTCCCAGCACAGTTCGCTCCTTAGCATTATGGTAAATACAGTGTGTAGTGCACGCTTGCTTGGTATGTTGCTGGAGTGTTCCACCAAAGTTGGTGCACGTTAGTGCTGAACATCTCTAGCCACATGTGTTTCTGTATTTTATCTGTCATCAGAAGAGATCAAAAAACAATTTTCGTCTGGGTGGCTGAGCAGAATGCCACAATTCTTACACGTCTCAGTACCTCTCACAGGCGCACAGGTGCATCTCCACAAGCTCGTCAGCTCAATGGCTCAATGGAGCCTTTTCGAACAGGAAGGGGTGGGAGCACACTGCTGACCTCCCAGCACAGTTCGTCCCTTAGCATTATGGTAAATGCAATTTGTACTGCATGCTTACTTGGTATTTTGGTGGAGTGTTCCACCAAAGTTGGTGCAGGTTAGTGCTGTACATCTCGAGACACGTGTTTCTGGATTTTAATCGTCATCAGTAGATATCAAAAAACAATTTTCGTCTGGGGTGGCTGAGCAGGCCGCCACAATTCTTACAGGTCTCAGTACCTCTCACAGGCGCACAGGTGCATTTCCACAAGCTCTTCAGCTCAATGGCTCTAGGGAGCCTTTTCAAAAAGGAAGGGGTGGGAACACACTGCTGACCTCCCAGCACAGCTCGCCCCTTAGCATTATGGTAAATACAGTTTGTACTGCACGCTTACTTGGTATTTTGCTGGAGTGTTCCACCAAAGCTGGTGCAGGTTAGTGCTGTACATCTCTAGACACATGTGTTTCTGGATTTTATACGTCATCAGTAGAGATCAAAAGACAATTTTCGTCTGGGGTGGCTGAGCAGGCTGACACAATTCTTACAGGTCTCAGTACCTCTCACAGGCACACAGGTGCATCTCCACAAGCTCATCAGCTCAATGGCTCAAGGGAGCTATTTCAAACAGGAAGGGGTGGGAGAACACTGCTGACCTCCCAGCACAGTTCGCTCCTTAGCATTATGGTAAATACAGTTTGTACTGCATGCTTACTTGGTATTTTGCTGGAGTGTTCCACCAAAGTTGGTGCAGGTTAGTGCTTTACATCTCTAGACACATGTTTTTCTGGATTTTATCTGTCATCAGTAGAGATCAAAAGACAATTTTCGTCTTGGGTGGCTTAGCAGGCTTACACAATTCTTACAGGTCTCAGTACCTCTCACAGGCGCACAGGTGCATCTCCACAAGCTCATCAGCTCAATAGCTCAAGGGAGCTATTTCAAACAGGAAGGGGTGGGAGCACACTGCTGACCTCCCAGCACAGTTCATCCCTTAGCATTATGATAAATGCAGTTTGTACTGCATGCTTACTTGGTATTTTGCTGGAGTGTTCCACCAAAGTTGGTGCAGGTTAGTGCTGTATATCTCTAGACACATGTTTTTCTGGATTTTATCTGTCATCAGTAGAGATCAAAAGACAATTTTCTGGGGCGGCTGAGCAGGCTGCCACAATTCTTGCAGGTCTCAGTACCTCTCACAGGCGCACAGGTGCATCTCCACAAGCTTGTCAGCTCAATGGCTCAAGGGAGCCTTTTCAAACAGGAAGGGGTGGGAGCAGACTGCTGACCTCCCAGCACAGTTCACCCCTTAGCATTATGGTAAATGCAGTTTGTAATGCACACTTACCTGGTATTTTGCTGGAGTGTTCCACCAATGTTGGTGCAGGTTAGTGCTGTACATCTCTAGACTCATATTTTTCTGGATTTCCTCCGTCATCAGTAGAGGTCAAAAAACAATTTTCATCTGGGGTGGCTGAGCAGGCGGATACAATTCTTACAGGTCTCAGTACCTCTCACAGGCGCACAGGTGCATCTCCACAAGCTTGTTAGCATAATGGCTCAAGGGAGCCTTTTCAAACTAGAAGGGGTGGGAGCACACTGCTGACCTCCGAGCACAGTTCGCCCCTTAGCATTATGGTAAATGCAGGTTGTAGTGCACGCTTACTTGGTATTTTGCTGGAGTGTTCCACCAAAGTTGGTGCAGGTTAGTGCTGTACATCTCTAGACACATGTGTTTCTGGATTTTATCCGTCATCAGTAGAGATCAAAAAACAATTTTCGTCTGGGGTGGCTGAGCAGGCTGCCACAATTCTTACAGGCATCAGTACCTCTCACAGGCGCACAGGTTCATCTCCACAAGCTCATCAGCTCAATGGCTCAATGGAGCCTTTCCAAACAGGAAGGGGTGGGAGCACACTGGTAACCTCCCAGCACACTTCGCCCCTCAGCATTATGGTAAATGCAGTTTGTAGTGCATGCTTACTTGGTATTTTGCTGGAGTGTTCCACCAAAGTTGGTGCAGGTTAGAGATGTACATCTCTAGACACATGTGTTTCTGAAATTTATCCGTCATCAGTAGAGATCAAAAGACAATTTTCATCTGGGGTGGCTGAGCAGGCTGACACAATTCTTACAGGTCTCAGTACCTCTCAGAGGCTCACAGGTGCATCTCCACAAGATCGTCAGCTCAATGGCTCAAGTGAGGCCTTTCAAACCGGAAGGGGTGGGAGCACACTGCTGACCTCCCATCACAGTTCGCCCCTTAGCATTATGGTAAATGCAGATTGTACTGCATGCTTACTTGGTATTTTGCTGGATTGTTCCACCAAATTTGGTGCAGGTTAGTGCTGTACATCTCTAGACACGTGTTTCTGGATTTTATCCATCATCAGTAGAGATCAAAAGACGATTTTCGACTGGGGTGACTGAGCAGGCTGACACAATTCTTACAGGTCTCAGTATCTCTCACAGGCACACAGGTGCATCTCCACAAGCTCATCAGCTCAATGGCTCAAGGGAGCTATTTCAAACAGGAAGGGGTGGGAGCACACTTCTGACCTCCCAGCACAGTTTGCCCCTTAGCATTTTGGTAAATGAAGTTTGTAGTGCACGCTTACTTGGTATTTTGCTGGAGTGTTCCACCAACGTAGGTGCAGGTTAGTGCTGTACATCTCTAGACACATGTTTCTGGATTTTATCCGTCATCAGTAGAGATCAAAAAACAATTTTTGTCTGGGGTGGCTGAGCAGTCTGCCACAATTCTTACAGATCTCAGTACCTCTCACAGGCACACAGGTGCATCTCCACAAGCTCATCAGCTCAATGGCTCAAGGGAGCTATTTCAAACAGAAAGGGGTGGGAGCACACTGCTGACCTCCCAGCACAGTTCGCTCCTTAGCATTATGGTAAATACAGTTTGTACTGCATGCTTACTTGGTATTTTGCTGTAGTGTTCCACCAAAGTTGGTGCAGGTTAGTGCTTTACATCTCTAGACACATGTTTTTCTGGATTTTATCCATCATCAGAAGAGATCAAAAGACGATTTTCGGCTGGGGTGGCTGAGCAGGCTGACACAATTCTTACAGGTCTCAGTACCTCTCACAGGCGCACAGGTGCATCTCCACAAGCTCGTCAGCTCAATGGCTCATGAGAGCCTTTTCAAACAGGAAGGGGTGGGAGCACACTGCTGACCTCCCAGCACAGATTGCCCCTTAGCATTTTGGTAAATGAAGTTTGCAGTGCGCGCTTACTTGGTATTTTGCTGGAGTGTTCCTCCAACGTAGGTGCAGGTTAGTGCTGTACATCTCTAGACACATGTTTCTGGATTTTATCCGTAATCAGTAGAGATCAAAAAACTATTTTTGTCTGGGGTGGCTGAGCTAGCTGCTACAATTCTTACAGGTCTCAGTACCTCTCAGAGGCACACAGGTGCATCTCCACAAGCTCGTCAGCTCAATGGCTCAAGTAAGCCTTTTCAAACAGGAAATGGTGGGAGGACAATGCTGACCTCCCAGCACAGCTTGCCCCTTAGCATTATGGTAAATGCAGTTTGTACTGAACGCTTACTTGGTATTTTGCTGGAGTGTTCCACCAAAGTTGGTGCAGGTTAGTGCTGTACATCTCTAGACACATGTGTTTCTGGATTTTACACGTCATCAGTAGAGATCAAAAGACAATTTTCGTCTGGGGTGGCTGAGCAGGCTGCCACAATTCTTACAGGTCTCAGTACCTCTCACAGGCGCACAGGTGCATCTCCACAAGCTCTTCAGCTCAATGGCTCTATGGAGCCTTTTCAAACAGGAAGGGGTCGGAGCACACTGCTGACCTCCCAGCACAGCCCGCCCCTTAGCATTATAGTAAATGCAGTTTGTACTGCACGCTTACTTGGTATTTTGCTAGAGTGTTCCCCCAAAGTTGGTGCAGGTTAGTGCTGTATATCTCTAGACACATGTTTTTCTGGATTTTATCTGTCATCAGTAGAGATCAAAAGACAATTTTCTGGGGCGGCTGAGCAGGCTGCCACAATTCTTGCAGGTCTCAGTACCTCTCACAGGCGCATAGGTGCATCTCCACAAGCTTGTCAGCTCAATGGCTCAAGGGAGCCTTTTCAAACAGGAAGGGGTGGGAGCAGACTGCTGACCTCCCAGCACAGTTCACCCCTTAGCATTATGGTAAATGCAGTTTGTAATGCACACTTACCTGGTATTTTGCTGGAGTGTTCCACCAATGTTGGTGCAGGTTAGTGCTGTACATCTCTAGACTCATATTTTTCTGGATTTCATCCGTCATCAGTAGAGATCAAAAAACAATTTTCATCTGGGGTGGCTGAGCAGGCGGATACAATTCTTACAGGTCTCAGTACCTCTCACAGGCGCACAGGTGCATCTCCACAAGCTTGTTAGCATAATGGCTCAAGGGAGGCTTTTCAAACAGGAAGGGATGGGAGCAAACTGCTGACCTCCCAGCACAGTTCGCCCCTTAGCATTATGGTAAATGCAGTTTGTAGTGAACGCTTACTTGGTATTTTGCTGGAGTGTTTCACCAAAGTTGGTGCAGGTTAGTACTGTACATCTCCAAGACACATGTGTTTCTGGATTTTATCCGTCATCAGTAGAGAACAAAAAACAATTTTCGTCTGGGGTGGCTGAGTAGGCTGCCTCAATTCTTACAGGTCTCAGTACCTCTCACAGGCGCACAGGTGCATCTCCACAAGCTTGTCAGCTCAATGGCTCGAGGGAGCCTTTTCAAACAGGAAGGGGTGGGAGAACACTGCGGACCTCCCAGCACAGTTCACCCCTTAGCATTATGGTAAATGCAGTTTGTAGTGCACACTTACTTGGTAATTTGCTGGAGTGTTTCACCAAAGTTGGCGCAGGTTAGTGCTGTACATCTCTAGACACATGTGTTTCTGGATTTTATCCTTCATCAGTAGAGGTCAAAAGACAATTTTCGTCTGGGGTGGCTGAGCAGGCTGCCACAATTCTTACAGGTCTCAGTACCTCTCTCAGGCTCACAGGTGCATCTCCAAAATCTCGTCAGCTCAATGGCTCAAGGGAGCCTTTTCAAACAGGAAATGGTGGGAGCACACTGCTGACCTCCCAGCACAGTTCGCCCCTTAGCATTATGGTAAATTCAGTTTGTAATTCACCCTTACTTGGTATTTTGCTGGAGTGTTCCACCAAAGTTGGTGCAGGTTAGAGCTGTACATCTCGAGACACATGTTTCTGGATTTTAACCGTCATCAGTAGATATCAGAAAAATCGTCTGGGGTGGCTGACCAGGCTGCCACAATTCTGACAGGTCTCAGTACCTCTCACAGGCGCACAGGTGCATCTCCACAAGCTCGTCAGCTCAATGGCTCAAGGGAGCCTTTTCAAACAGGAAGGGGTGGGAGCACACTGCTGACCTCCCAGCACAGCTCACCCCTTAGCATTATGGTAAATGCAGTTTGTAGTGCATGCTTGATTGGTATTTTGCTGAAGTGTTCCACCAAAGTTGGTGCAGGTTAGTGCTTTACATCTATAGACACATATTTTTCTGGATTTCATTCGTCATCAGCAGAGATCAAAAATTAATTTTCATCTGGGGTGGCTGAGCAGGCTGCCACAATTCTTACAGGTCTCAGTACCTCTCACAGGCGCACAGGTGCATCTCCACAAGCTCGTCAGCTCAATGGCTCAAGGGAGCATTTTCAAACAGAAAGGGGTGGGAGAACACTGCAGACCTCCTAGCACAGTTCACCCCTTAGCATTATGGTAAATGCAGTTTGTAGTGCACACTTACTTGGTAATTTGCTCGAGTGTTCCACCAAAGTTGGCGCAGGTTAGTGCTGTACATCTCTAGACACATGTGTAGGAGAGTAGGGTCTGCTATCCTATGGTCACCCCAAATTTTTGCTTTTTGCTTCACTGGTTTTTGACATATTGAGGCTGTGGGCCTGCCAATCAGACCCCCAGCCTGCTGTTCTCTCTACTAAATTTACACTATGCACCCTAGGTGCATAACCAATTGGAAGTGGATCACCCTGTGAGCCCCTGTACCAGTGTACACTAGGTACCCAGGGCATTGGTGTATCTAAGGCCTGCCAGGGGCTGAAGCATGTATTGTGCCACCCCTGGCCTGGCCTAACAAATTTGACACAACTGGCTGATCACTCAGCTGGGGTAAGTTGGTGTAACCACCTCTTACTTAGGTGTAGTATACCTATACCTAACCTTAAATGGGACACATGTTAACCTATAAGTCACTCCTATGGCAGGCCTTAACAATCCTGAAGGCAGAGTGCTTGGTTCCATGTGAGATGGTGCTCTGGCATGAGCTGAGCCTGTCTGCAGTGGTCGGAACCACTTCCTTCTACTGTTTCCAGATATCGTCATACCATATACTCTTAAGTGCATTATGAACCTCGCGGTTAAATGCTATCTTTGGTTTGGCTTTATCAAAACATGTCGAGTAAGGTGTCATACGAATTGGAATACTAACCCCTCGCCAATTCTGGTGACGGGGTTAGCATTCCACCCTTCTAGAGGGACATGACATGTACAGTACCTGAAACCCGGGTAAAATCAGACATAGCCTCAGCTCCACAAAATGGATGCTGCCACCACAGACACAAGTCTGCCCTCCTGCTGCTGGGAGTCCTTCCAGCTTGGGAGGTGTGGACAAAGGGTTTCCTGCCAGGGGAGGTGCGTGCACCACCCCAGACAGGATTTTGTGTATTGGTCAGGTAGGGCTTGAAAGAAACCAGACATGCCTGAGGCTCACAAGGAGCCTCGGTGCATATGCCAGTTCAATCCGGTCCTGGGGCACACCAGTCCCGGGCCTGGGGCGAGCTGGACAAAGGATTGGGGGTGTAACCACCCCCCTTCCTGGTCCCACCCTTAGGGAGGGACCTAGCAGGTAGTCCGGCCCCTAGAATCCGAATAAAGGTAGGAGCTGTGTCCTAAGACTTTAGACATCCTGGAATCAACTTAACTACAAGAAGAAGACGGGAACTTCGACGCTCTGCCGCACAGAGGACTGAAGCCAATCTCCCCTGTGGTCAGGGAGTGACCACCTTGCTAACGCAAGCACCATCCAGCGAATCAACGTCTGCTTTGCCGCCGCCTCCCGCCGGAGCCCGAGCCCAGAGACTGACAAGACCTGGACCTCCAGACCTCTCACCGCCCGATCCACAGTCCCTGGAAAGAAGGAACCCGTGGAGGCACCAAGACACGTGGAGCCAGCCATCTTGAAAAGACCACAACAAGCTGCAAGCGCAACAACCAAGGCTCCCTCCAAGTTGTGCTTTGGGATCTGAGAAGCCCAACCCTCGAGCAGCATCTGCACCAAAGGTGAGCCCTCCAGCATCTCCATGATCTGCGTGGGGCCCTTCTGCATTTTGCCACTCGACGCGCCTAACAGGTTGCTGGCCCGCTGGCTAGTGGCCATCTTGGCGACGAACTTCAAGAACTACACTGCTGGTCTGGTTGCTCCAGACTGGTCCTTGCTCCCCTCCAAAGGAGCAGTCCCTCTGACCTTGCTGGTCAGAACCATCAGCTTATTTTGTTTTCCACAACAATTGCTTTTGCCAAGGCTTGTTTGCTTTGATCAAGTCGCCGACACCGCCGACAGCGAGAGCCTGCGTGGGACAGCTCGTGAACCGACTCCTGGACGTCGTCGACCTTCAGGGACCACGTGGCTGCAGAGACAAGCTACACCTTTCCTCCTGTTTGCACCCGACATCGCCTGGTACCCACCTGGTGCCACGCTGGTCACTGGCTAGTGACTGTGAACACTGTCCCCTCTGCTTACAGGTCTTCTACAACTCCGATCCACCCTTGGATCCACCGCATCCCTTCCGGACCGACCGCTTGCAGCATCTTTGTCTTCAGGCTCCATTGAACAGATAGAAGAAACCCGACGCACTTCGAGACCTATGCACCCGCTTCCTGTGGGTGAGGTAAAGCTGGCACTCCGGTGCCCAAGTGTAGAGTATCATCTCTAGTGTCTGTGTTTCCAATCTTGAGTTCATAGTCCATCCGGAAGATCCTTTTTGCAGTAACTTTGTAACTTTTACGCACCCATTGAAAACCTATGGGAGCCCGCGTGTGACTATTTGCTCTGCACACGCAACCCGTGGACCTCCTGGTCACTAACTAAAGTTAGCTCCTTGTAGGCCCAGCGATTCTAGAGGCCCTAGGCCTTTTCCCTTTTCTGTTCGTGGTACTTATACCACTATTTTAGTATATGGTTCGAGTGGCCACCAGGGCCTATCCATATAAAGTGCAACTTCTGTGTATTCTAACGTATTCTTGTTTAACGATTTGTGCTCCTGTGCTCATAAAGAGTCTAGGGGATACTTTGAGAAATAAATACATATATATTTTCAATATATATCTGTGTGGTGTCCTTTCATTGGTATAAGGGGGGGTTACATTTGGTAAAACAGCCTGCTTAACACGTTTCACGAGTTTAGCCTCAAAGACTGCTTAGCCTACGCTACCACTAGGGCAGCTGGTCCGAAAAGGTTGACTTACAACCACACCATAAGGGTTGCTTGGCATGGTACAAGGTGGTCACTTTAACTAGTGAACATCATATACCAGGCCAACTTCTCACATTGGTGAGCAGCGGTTTGGATTTGAGCTTGCTGTGTTTTACCTCTGTAATCTCTTTGTTACCAATTGAAAGATCATACAGGTACCTTTAGGTACATATAAAACAAGAATAGATATACTTAAGTTCTACTGAACTTAGTTGTTGTAGAGCAAAGGGAGTAGCACACCCTGACTACAACTACTAGATAGGTTTAGTAGGTAAACCCAAGTGTAGGTAGATTGCAACACATCCACCCACACTTAAGAGCAATGGCTGGGGCAGAGGGGTCCAATGTACCCATCTCTGTTGAGAGTGACCCCCAGAGGGCACCATCCATCTTTGCTACCCTAAATCAAAATGAGCTCAGGCAGTTGGCAAATATCAGGGGCCTTAAACAGCCCAAGAATCCTACTTCTGCTGAACTCAGAGAGCTTTTACAGGCTGATGAAGATCAGAAAGCTCTCAGGAAAGCCTCCCAGTTAGGCCCCTTAGGGACTGGAACAGGAGGCCCCCCTTCTGAAAATGCTACTGAGGTACCCCTTTCCAATAGTCACCCCTTAGATGAGATTCATACTACAGAGGATGAAAGTGAGAAGGGTACTGATACAGAAGGTAGTGAGGATGAAGGGAGAACTAGCCCAGTGCCAAGTGTTATACGTGGCCCAGCTAACTTAAGGCTACTGGGGACTGACAATGGGATCACCCCATTGGATCTCCCTAGTGGACTTAACCAGGGGCTTGGGAGGCAAAGGAATCACTCAGGTGAATCTAATGCTTCTCATGCCTCTAGAGGCTCTCAAGGTCACTCCAGGAGAAGGATGACCACCCCTCAGAGGAGGGAGCATGAGGCCAGAATGCAGGAAGCCCAGCTGAGGATCATGAAGCAGGAGCTAGAGGTAGCCCTGATGGAAGAGAAACTGAACAAGGCTAGGCAACCTAGAGAGAGTGGGTCTATACCCACTGGTGGCAGCATTGTCCCTAAGGACAAGGATAGGGTCTTTGACAATAGGAACCTGTCCAAGGTTGTGCCCCCCTACAAAAGTGGGGATGACATCCACAAATGGATGACTGCTCTTGAGAGAGCCTGCAAAGTGCAGCAGGTTCCTGAAGACCAGTGGGCAGCAATCCTCTGGCTCTCCTTTGAAGGAAGAGGAAGACACAGACTCCTCACTGTTAGGGAGGAGGATGTCAGAAACTACAGAGTCCTGAAGAGTGTCCTAGTTGATGGGTTAGGCTTAACCACTGAACAGTACAGGTTAATGTTCAGAGACACCCAGAAGACACAGACTCAGGACTGGTCTGAATACATTGAATGTGCCACTAAGGCTTTGGAGGGTTGGTTGCTGGGAAGTAAGGTATCTGATTATACAGGATTGTACAATTTGATGATGAGAGAACAGATTTTAAATAACTGTCAAAACCAGCAACTGCATCAACACTTGGTTGACTCTGATCTGACCTCTCCCCAAGAATTGGGAGAGAAGGCAGACAAATGGGTCAGAACCAGGGTTAAGCAAAAGAACCAGAGCCAGGGCCAAGGGGGTGATCAGAAGAAAACAGACCAAAAGGGTGGAGATCAGAAATCTAAAGACCAGAAGTCTTCAACAGGGCCCCAAACTAGTACTAAAGAGGGTGGGTCCCAGCCTAAAGGGAAGAAGAAAGAAGGTCAAAAGAAACCCTGGTGCAATTCGTGCAAGAATACAACTCACTGGACTAGTGATTGTAAAAAGGGTGGAGCCCCCAACACTGTTGCCCCTAAGGCACCTGCTCCCAGTACTACTGTTAGCAGTGTTGGTCCCCAGACAAAGGGTGTAGTGGGAATCACTATGGGAACTGAAGGAGATTCTGACTTAGACAGAACCCTGACACAGGCAGTCCTGATCGGTGATGGGGACATTGATTTGTCCCTGACTGTGAGCCCCAGTAACCTGGGCAAGTGCAGACAGACTCCTTTAATTAATGAAAAAGTGGCTCAAGCCTACAGGGACACATGTGCCAGTGTCACTATGCTGACACCAGGCTTTGTGGACCCTGGACAGTACATACCAGGTGAGAATTACCTGGTGACCAATGCCAGCAATGCCACTACTTCACATAGTGTGGCAGTTGTTAACTTCTCATGGGGAGGGGTAACTGGCCTCAAAAGGGTTGTGGTTAGTGCAGACCTCCCAGTAGAATGTTTGTTGGGCAATGACCTAGAGAGTTCTCTATGGTCTGAAGTGGAGTACAGGACACATGCAGAGATGTTAGGTATATCACCACATGTCCTTGCTGTGACCAGGTCACAGGCCAAAAAATGCCTTACTGAACCTCAGGTCTTGGATCCTGGAACAATGGACCAAGCACCTACCAAGAAGAAGAACAGGAGGGTCAAGGCTGTGCCTTCCCCCCTGCCTCAGAGTGATGATCAACCTTCCCAGGAAGCTGATATAGAGAACCCTGAAGGAACTGTCCCTGAAGAGCTTGAACCTGATCAGGTTGAGTTTCTGGGGACAGGGGGACCTTCAAGGGCTGACTTGAGGCAGGCTCAGTTATCCTGTCCCTCTCTTGAACCCCTCAGACAGCTGGCTGCTGCTGAGGCTGCTGGGAATGCTCAAGGTACCCATAAAGTGTATTGGGATGAAGGGCTCCTTTATTCAGAGGCTAGAGACCCCAAACCTGGTGCAACCAGGAGGTTGGTTATACCTCTGCAATTTAGGGGCTTCCTTCTTACCTTGGCCCATGATATTCCTCTAGCAGGACACTTAGGCCAGAACAAGACTTGGGACAGGCTTGTCCCTCACTTTCACTGGCCTCACATGAATGAACATACAAAGGAGTTTTGTCGCTCCTGTGTGACCTGCCAAGCCAGTGGCAAATCAGGTGGCACAACAAAGGCCCCCCTAATACCACTATCAGTGGTGGGGGTCCCCTTTGAAAGAGTGGGAATAGATATAGTGGGTCCCATGGACCCTCCCACTGCATCTCGGCACAGATTTATACTGGTGGTAGTGGATCATGCCACCAGGTATCCAGAGGCAATTCCCCTTAGGACCACTACAGCACCTGTTGTGGCCAGGGCCCTGCTGGGAGTATTCTCCAGAGTGGGGTTTCCTAAGGAGGTGGTTTCTGACAGAGGTACCAACTTCATGTCAGGATATCTGACAGCTATGTGGAAGGAATGTGGTGTCAACTACAAGTTCACCACTCCTTATCACCCACAATGCAATGGGCTTGTTGAGAGATTCAACAAGACCCTAAAGGGTATGATCAAAGGATTACCTGAAAAGCTCAGGTGAAGATGGGACATCCTTCTACCCTGCCTTCTGTTTGCTTACAGAGAGGTCCCACAAAAAGGAGTTGGCTACAGCCCCTTTGAATTGTTGTTTGGGCACCCTGTAAGAGGCCCACTGTGTTTGGTGAAGGAAGGATGGGAGTTACCTCTCAAAAAGCCTAAGCAAGACATAGTGGACTATGTACTTGGTCTCCGCTCCAGGATGGCTGAGTATATGGAGAAGGCATCCAAAAACCTTGAGGCAAGCCAGGCCTTACAGAAAGCTTGGCATGACCAAAAGGCTGTCTTGGTTGAGTTTCAGCCAGGACAGAAGGTATGGGTGTTGGAGCCAGTGGCCCCAGCAGCACTCCAAGACAAATGGTCTGGACCCCATACAATCCTGGAAAATAAGGGAGAGGTTACCTACTTGGTGGACCTAGGAACTCCCAGGAGTCACCACAGGGTACTCCATGTTAACAGGTTAAAAGCATATGTTGACAGGGCAGACATGGGCTTGCTCATGGCTACAGATGAGGGACAGGAGGAAGAGAGTGACCCTCTCCCAGACCTGTTGTCTCAGAACCCTGAGGATGGTTCAGTTGAAGGAGTGACCCTTGGAGGCAACCTCACTGATCATCAGCAGACTGAATGTAGACAAGTTCTACAATCATTTCAACACATGTTTTCCTTGATACCTAGCCAAACTGACTGGTGTACCCATGTGGTGGACACTGGTGAAAGTCTGCCTGTAAAGAACAAGCTTTACAGACAACCTGACCACGTCAGGGACTGTATAAAGGCTGAGGTACACAAAATGCTGAAATTGGGTGTCATTGAACCCTCAGAGAGCCCCTGGGCTAGCCCAGTGGTTCTGGTCCCCAAACCTCATACCAAAGATGGCAAGAGAGAGATGAGGTTCTGTGTGGATTACAGAGGACTCAATGCTGTCACTAGGACAGATGCACATCCTATTCCAAGGGCAGATGAGCTCATAGATAAACTGGCTTCTGCTAAGTTTTTGAGCACATTTGACTTGTCAGCTGGCTATTGGCAAATCAGATTAGCTGAGGAGTCTAAGGCCAAAACAGCATTCTCAACCCCAGGTGGGCACTACCAATTTGTGGTGATGCCCTTTGGTCTGAAGAATGCACCTGCCACCTTCCAAAGGTTGGTGAATCAAGTCCTTACTGGGTTGGATGACTTTTGTGCAGCATATCTTGATGACATTGCTGTCTTTAGCTCCACCTGGGAGGATCACCTGATCCACCTGAAGAAGGCTCTTGAGGCTCTGCAAAGGGCAGGCCTCACTATCAAGGCTACTAAGTGCCAGATAGGGCAGAGTAAGGTTGTGTACTTGGGCCACCTTGTAGGTGGAGGCCAAGTTCAACCACTGGAGAGTAAGATACAATCCATCAAGGACTGGTCTCCTCCAACCACCCAGACTCAAGTTCGAGCTTTCTTGGGCTTGACTGGGTACTACAGGAAGTTTGTTAAGAACTATGGGTCCATTGTGACTCCTCTTAATGATCTGACATCCAAGAAGATGCCCAAAAAGGTTCAGTGGACAGTAAGCTGTCAAAAGGCATTTGATGACCTGAAGGAGGCCATGTGCTCTGCACCTATCCTGAAAAGTCCTGACTACTCCAAAGAGTTTATTGTCCAAATAGATGCTTCTGAGTTGGGTGTGGGAGCTGTGCTGTCACAACTTAATGTAGATGGTCAAGACCAACCCATTGCTTTTATTAGCAGAAGGTTGACCCCCAGAGAGAAGAATTGGTCAGCTATTGAGAGGGAGGCCTTTGCTGTGGTGTGGGCCCTGAAGAAGCTGAGGCCATACTTGTTTGGCACTCACTTCAAGATTCAGACCGACCATAAGCCCCTCTTGTGGCTAAATCAGATGAAGGGTGAAAACCCCAAACTGCTTAGGTGGTCCATTTCCCTACAGGTTATGGACTTTACAGTGGAGCACCGGCCAGGTACTGACCATGGGAATGCAGATGGTCTCTCCAGGTACTTCCACTTAGGACATGAAGACGAGACTGGTCAAGGCTAGTTTAATGTCCCTGCGTTTGGGGGGGGGTTGTGTAGGAGAGTAGGTTCTGCTATCCTATGGTCACCCCAAATTTTTGCTTTTTGCTTCACTGGTTTTTGACATATTGAGGCTGTGGGCCTGCCAATCAGACCCCCAGCCTGCTGTTCTCTCTACTAAATTTACACTATGCACCCTAGGTGCATAACCAATTGGAAGTGGATCACCCTGTGAGCCCCTGTACCAGTGTACACTAGGTACCCAGTGCATTGGTGTATCTAAGGCCTGCCAGGGGCTGAAGCATGTATTGTGCCACCCCTGGCCTGGCCTAACAAATTTGACACAACTGGCTGATCACTCAGCTGGGGTAAGTTGGTGTAACCACCTCTTACTTAGGTGTAGTATACCTATACCTAACCTTAAATGGGACACATGTTAACCTATAAGTCACTCCTATGGCAGGCCTTAACAATCCTGAAGGCAGAGTGCTTGGTTCCATGTGAGATGGTGCTCTGGCATGAGCTGAGCCTGTCTGCAGTGGTCGGAACCACTTCCTTCTACTGTTTCCAGATATCGTCATACCATATACTCTTAAGTGCATTATGAACCTCGCGGTTAAATGCTATCTTTGGTTTGGCTTTATCAAAACATGTGGAGTAAGGTGTCATACGAATTGGAATACTAACCCCTCGCCAATTCTGGCGACGGGGTTAGCATTCCACCCTTCTAGAGGGACACGACATGTACAGTACCTGAAACCCGGGTAAAATCAGACATAGCCTCAGCTCCACAAAATGGATGCTGCCACCACAGACACAAGTCTGCCCTCCTGCTGCTGGGAGTCCTTCCAGCTTGGGAGGTGTGGACAAAGGGTTTCCTGCCAGGGGAGGTGCGTGCACCACCCCAGACAGGATTTTGTGTATTGGTCAGGTAGGGCTTGAAAGAAACCAGACATGCCTGAGGCTCACAAGGAGCCTCGGTGCATATGCCAATTCAATCCGGTCCTGGGGCACACCAGTCCCGGGCCTGGGGCGAGCTGGACAAAGGATTGGGGGTGTAACCACCCCCCTTCCTGGTCCCACCCTTAGGGAGGGACCTAGCAGGTAGTCCGGCCCCTAGAATCCGAATAAAGGTAGGAGCTGTGTCCTAAGACTTTAGACATCCTGGAATCAACTTAACTACAAGAAGAAGACGGGAACTTCGACGCTCTGCCGCACAGAGGACTGAAGCCAATCTCCCCTGTGGTCAGGGAGTGACCACCTTGCTAACGCAAGCACCATCCAGCGAATCAATGTCTGCTTTGCCGCCGCCTCCCGCCGGAGCCCGAGCCCAGAGACTGACAAGACCTGGACCTCCAGACCTCTCACCGCCCGATCCACAGTCCCTGAAAAGAAGGAACCTGTGGAGGCACCGAGACACGTGGAGCCAGCCATCTTGAAAAGACCACGACAAGCTGCAAGCGCAACAACCGAGGCTCCCTCCAAGTTGTGCTTTGGGATCTGAGAAGCTCAACCCTCGAGCAGCATCTGCACCAAGGGTGAGCCCTCCAGCATCTCCACGATCTGCGTGGGGCCCTTCTGCATTTTGCCACTCGACGCGCCTAACCGGTTGCTGGCCTGCTGGCTAGTGGCCATCTTGGTGACGAACTTCAAGAACTACACTGCTGGTCTGGTTGCTCCAGACTGGCCCTTGCTCCCCTCCAAAGGAGCAGTCCCTCTAACCTTGCTGGTCAGAACCATCAGCTTATTTCGTTTTCCACAACAATTGCTTTTGCCAAGGCTTGTTTGCTTCGATCAAGTCGCCGACACCGCCGACAGCGAGAGCCTGCGTGGGACAGCTCGTGAACCGACTCCTGGACGTCGTCAACCTTCAGGGACCACGTGGCTGCAGAGACAAGCTACACCTTTCCTCCTGTTTGCACCCGACATCGCCTGGTACCCACCTGGTGCCACGCTGGTCACTGGCTAGTGACTGTGAACACTGTCCCCTCTGCTTACAGGTCTTCTACAACTCCGATCCACCCTTGGATCCACCGCATCCCTTCCGGACCGACCGCCTGCAGCATCTTTGTCTTCAGGCTCCATTGAACAGATAGAAGAAACCCGACGCACTTCGAGACCTATGCACCCGCTTCCTGTGGGTGAGGTAAAGCTGGCACTCCAGTGCCCAAGTGTAGAGTATCATCTCTAGTGTCTGTGTTTCCAATCTTGAGTTCATAGTCCATCCGGAAGATCCTTTTTGCAGTAACTTTGTAACTTTTACGCACCTATTGAAAACCTATGGGAGCCCGCGTGTGACTATTTGCTCTGCACACGCAACCCGTGGATCTCCTGGTCACTAACTAAAGTTAGCTCCTTGTAGGCCCAGCGATTCTAGAGGCCCTAGGCCTTTTCCCTTTTCTGTTTGTGGTACTTATACCACTATTTTAGTATATGGTTCGAGTGGCCACCAGGGCCTATCCATATAAAGTGCAACTTCTGTGTATTCTAACGTATTCTTGTTTAACGATTTGTGCTCCTGTGCTCATAAAGAGTCTAGGGGATACTTTGAGAAATAAATACATATATATTTTCAATATATATCTGTGTGGTGTCCTTTCAATGGTATAAGGGGGGGTTACATTTGGTAAAACAGCCTGCTTAACACGTTTCACGAGTTTAGCCTCAAAGACTGCTTAGCCTACGCTACCACTAGGGCAGCTGGTCCGAAAAGGTTGACTTACAACCACACCATAAGGGTTGCTTGGCATGGTACAAGGTGGTCACTTTAACTAGTGAACATCATATACCAGGCCAACTTCTCACAACATGTGTTTCTGGATTTTATCCTTAATCACTAGAGATCAAAAGACAATTTTCGTCTGGGGTGGCTGAGGAGGCTGCCACAATTCTTACAGGTCTCTGTACCCCTCACAGGCTCACAGGTGCATCTCCAAAAGCTCGTCAGCTCAATGGCTCAAGGGAGCCTTTTCAAACAGGAAGGGGTGGGAGCACACTGCTGACCTCCCAGCACAGTTCGCTCCTTAGCATTATGGTAAATGCAGTTTGTACTGCATGCTTACTTGGTATTTTACTGGAGTGTTCCACCAAAGTTGGTGCAGGTTAGTGCTGTACATCTCTAGCAACATGTGTTTCTGGATTTTATCCGTCATCAGTAGAGATAAAAAAACAATTTTCGTCTGGGTGGCTGAGCAGGCTGTAACAATTCTTACGGGTCTCAGTACCTCTCACAGGTGCACAGGTGCATCTACACAAGCTTGTCAACTCAATGGCTCAAGGGAGCTATTTCAAACAGGAAGGGGTGGGAGCACACTGCTGACCTCCCAGCACAGTTCGCTCCTTAGCATTATGGTAAAAACAGTTTGTACTGCATGCTTACTTGGTATTTTGCTGGAGTGTTCCACCAAAGTTGGTGCAGGTTAGTGCTGTACATCTCTAGACACGTGTTTCTGGATGTTATCCATCATCAGTAGAGATCAAAAGACGATTTTCGTCTGGGGTGGCTGAGCAGGCTGACACAATTCTTACAGGTCTCAGTACCTCTCACAGGTGCACAGGTGCATCTCCCAAGCTCGTCAGCTCAATGGCTCAAGGGAGGCTTTTCAAACAGGAAGGGGTGGGAGCAAACTGCTGACCTCCCAGCACAGTTCGCCCCTTAGCATTATGGTAAATGCAGTTTGTAGTGCACGATTACTTGGTATTTTGCTAGTGTTCCACCACATTTGGTGCAGGTGAGTGATGTACCTCTCTAGACACATGTTTTTCTGGATTCTATCTGTCATCAGTAGAGATCAAAAAACAATTTTCTGGGTGGCTGAGCAGAATGACACAATTCTTACAGGTCTCAGTACCTCTCACAGGCGCACAGGTGCATCTCCACAAGCTCGTCAGCTCAATGGCTCAAGGAAGCCTTTTCAAACAGGAAATAGTGGGAGCACACTGCTGACCTCCCAGCACAGTTCGCCCCTTAGCATTATGGTAAATGCAGTTAGTAGTAGACGCTTACTTGGTATTTTGCTGGAGTGTTCCACCAAAGTTGGTGCAGGTTAGAGCTGTACATCTCGAGACACGAGTTTCTGGATTTTAACCGTCATCAGTAGATACCAGAAAACAATTTTCGTCTGGGGTGGCCGACCAGGCTGTAACAATTCTTACAGGTCTCAGTACCTCTCAAAGGCGCACAGGTGCATCTCCACAATCTCTTCAGCTCAATGGCTCTAGGGAGCCTTTTCAAACGGGAAGGGGTGGGAGCACACTGCTGACCTCCCAGCACAGCTCACCCCTTAGCATGATAGTAAATGCAGTGTGTACTGCACGTTTACTTGGTATTTTGCTGGAGTGTTCCACCAAACTTGGTGCAGGTTAGTGCTGTATACCTCTAGACACATGTTTTTCTGGATTTTATCTGTCATCAGTAAAGATCAAAAGACAATTTTCTGGGGCGGCTGAGCAGGCTGCCACAATTCTTACAGGTCTCAGTACCTCTCACAGGCGCACAGGTGCATCTCCACAAGCTCATCAGCTCAATGGCTCAAGGGAGCCTTTTCCTCTCACAGGCGCACAGGTGCATCTCCACAAGCTCATCAGCTCAATGGCTCAAGGGAGCCTTTTCAAACAGGAAGGCGTGGGAGCACACTGCTGACCTCCCAGCACAGTTCACCCCTTAGCATTATGGTAAATGCAGTTTGTAATGCACACTTACATGGTATTTTGCTGGAGTGTTCCACCAATGTTGGTGCAGGTTAGAGCTGTACATCTCTAGACAAGTGTTTCTGGATTTTATCCGTCATCAGTAGAGATCAAAAAACTATTTTCGTCTGGGGTGGCTGAGCAGGCTGCCACAATTCTTACTGGTCTCAGTACCTCTCACAGGCGCACAGGTGCATCTCCACAAGCTTGTCAGCTTAATGGCTCAAGGGAGCCTTTTCAAACAGGAAATGGTGGGAGCACACTACTGACCTCCCAGCACAGTTCTCCCCTTAGCATTATGGTAAATTCAGTTTGTAGTGCACGCTTACTTGGTGTTTTGCTGGAGTGTTCCACCAAAGTTGGTGCAGGTTAGAGCTGTACATCTCGAGACACATGTTTCTGGATTTTAATCGTCATCAGTAGATATCAAAAAACAATTTTCGTCTGGGGTGGCTGAGCAGGCTGCCACAATTCTTACAGGTCTCAGTACCTCTCACAGGCGCACAGGTGCATCTCCACAAGCTCTTCAGCTCAATGGCTCTAGGGAGCCTTTTAAAACAGGAAGGGGTGGGAGCACACTGCTGACGTCCCAGCACAGCTCGCCCCTTAGCATTATGGGAAATGCAGTTTGTACTGCACGCTTACTTGGTGTTTTGCTGGAGTGTTCCACCAAAGTTGGTGCAGGTTAGTGCTGTACATCTCTAGACACATGTGTTTCTGGATTTTATAAGTCATCAGTAGAGATCAGAAGACAATATTCGTCTGGGGTGGCTGAGCAGGCTGACACAATTCTTACAGGTCTCAGTACCTCTCACAGGCGCACAGGTGCATCTCCACAAGCTCGTCAGCTCAATGGCTCAAGGGAGCTATTTCAAACAGGAAGGGGTGGGAGCACACTGCTGACCTCCCAGCACAGTTCGCTCCTTAGCATTATGTTAAAAACAGTTTGTACTGCATGCTTACTTGGTATTTTGCTGGAGTGTTCCACCAAAGTTGGTGCAGGTTAGTGCTGTATATCTCTAGACACGTGTTTCTGGATTTTATCCATCATCAATAGAGATCAAAAGACGATTTTAGACTGGGGTGGCCGAGCAGGCTGACACAATTCTTACAGGTCTCAGTACCTCTCACAGGTGCACAGGTGCATCGCCACAAGCTCGTCAGCTCAATGGCTCATGGGAGCCTTTTCAAACAGGAAGGGGTGGGAGCACACTGCTGCCCTCTCAGCACAGTTTGCCCCTTAGCATTTTGGTAAAAACAGTTTGTACTGCATGCTTACTTGGTATTTTGCTGGAGTGTTCCACCAACGTAGGTGCAGGTTAGTGCTGTACATCTCTAGACACATGTTTCTGGATTTTATCCGTCATCAGTAGAGATCAAAAAACAATTTTTGTCTGGGGTGGCTGAGCAGGCTGCCACAATTCTTACAGGTCTCAGTACCTCTCACAGGCACACAGGTGCATCTCCACAAGCTCGTCAGCTCAATGGCTCAAGTAAGCCTTTTCAAACAGGAAATGGTGGGAGCACGCTGCTGACCTCCCAGCACAGCTCGCCCCTTAGCATTATGGTAAATGCAGTTTGTACTGCACGCTTACTTGGTATTTTGCTGGAGTGTTTCACCAAAGTTGGTGCAGGTTAGTGCTGTACATCCCTAGACACATGTGTTTCTGGATTTTATACGTCATCAGTAGAGATCAAAAGACAATGTTCGTCTGGGGTGGCTGAGCAGGCTGACACAATTCTTACAGGTCTCAGTACCTCTCACAGGCGCACAGGTGCATCTCCACAAGCTTGTCAGCTCAATGGCTCAAGGGAGCTATTTCAAACAGGAGTGGGTGGGAGCACACTGCTGACTTCCCAGCACAGTTCGCTCCTTAGCATTGTGGTAAATTCAGTTTGTACTGCATGTTTACTTGGTATTTTGCTAGTGTTCCACCAAAGTTAGTGCAGGTTATTGCTGTACATCTCTAGATACATGTTTTTCTGGATTTTATCTGTCATCAGTAGAGATCAAAAACAATTTTCTGGGTGGCTGAGCAGAATGCCACAATTCTTACAGGTCTCAGTACCTCTCACAGGCGCACAGGTGCATCTCAACAAGCTTTTCAGCTCAATGGCTCTAGGGAGCCTTTTCAAACAGGAAGGGGTCTGAGCACACTGTTGAACTCCCAGCACAGTTCGCCCCTTACCCTTATGGTAAATGCATTTAGTACTGCACACTTACTTGGTATTTTGCTGGAGTGTTCCACCAAAGTTGGTGCAGGTTAGAGCTGTACATCTCTAGACACGTGTTTCTGGATTTTAACCGTCATCAGTAGATATCAAAAAACAATTTTCATCTGGGGTGGCTGAGCAGGCTGCCACAATTCTTACAGGACTCAGTACCTCTCACAGGCGCACAGGTGCATCTCCACAAGCTCGTCAGCTCAATGACTCAAGGGAGCCTATTCAAACAGGAAGGGGTGGGAGCACACTGCTGACCTCCCAGGACAGCTCGCCCCTTAGCATTATGGTAAATGTAGTTTGTAGTGCACGCTTGCTTGGTATTTTGCTGGAGTGTTCCACCAAAGTTGGTGCAGGTTAGTGCTGTACATCTCTAGCCACATGTGTTTCTGGATTTTATCTGTCATCAGAAGAGATCAAAAAACTATTTTCGTCTGGGTGGCTGAGCAGAATGCCACAATTCTTACAGGTCTCAGTACCTCTCACAGGCGCAGAGGTGCATCTTCACAAGCTCGTCAGGTAAATGGCTCAAGGGAGCCTTTTCAAACAGGAAATGGTGGGAGCACACTCTGACCTCCCAGCACAGTTCGCCAATTAGCATTATGGTAAATTCAGTTTGTAGTGCAAGCATACTTGGTATTTTGCTGGAGTGTTCCACCAAAGTTGGTGCAGGTTAGAGCTGTACATCTCGAGACATGTGTTTCTGGATTTTAACCGTCATCAGTAGATATCAAAAAACAATTTTCTTCTGGGGTGGCTGAGCAGGCTGCCACAATTCTTACAGGTCTCAGTACCTTTCACAGGTGCACAGGTGCATCTCCACAAGCTCTTCAGCTCAATGGCTCTAGGGAGCCTTTTCAAACAGGAAGGGGTGGGAGCACACTGCTGACCTCCCAGCAAAGCTTCCCCTTAGCATTATGGTAAATACAGTTTGTACTGCATGCTTACTTGGTATTTTGCTGGAGTATTCCACCAAAGTTGGTGCAGGTTAGTGCTGTACATCTCTAGACACATGTGTTTCTGGATTTTATACGTCATCAGTAGAGATCAATAGACAATTTTCGTCTGGGGTGGCTGAGCAGGCTGACACAATTCTTACACGTCTCAGTACCTCTCACAGGCACACAGGTGCATCTCCACAAGCTCATCAGCTCAATGGCTCAAGGTAGCCTTTTCAAACAGGAAGGGGTGGGAGCACACTGCTGACCTCCCAGTACAGTTCTCCCCTTAGCATTATGGTAAATTTAGTTTGTAGTGCACGCTTACTTGGAATTTTGCTGGAGTGTTCCACCAAAGTTGGTGCAGGTTAGAGCTGAACATCTCGAGACACGTGTTTCTGGATTTTAATCGTCATCAGTGGATATCAAAAAACAATTTTCATCTGGGGTGGCTGAGCAGGCTGCCACAATTCTTACAGGTCTCAGTACCTCTCACAGGCACACAGGTGCATCTCCAAAAGCTCTTCAGCTCAATGGCTCTAGGGAGCCTTTTCAAACAGGAAGGGGTGGGAGCACACTGCTGACCTCCCAGCACAGCTCGCCCCTTAGCAATATGGTAAATGCAGTTTGTACTGCATGCTTACTTGGTATTTTGCTGGAGTGTTCCACCAAAGTTGGTGCATGTTAGTGCTGTACATCTCTAGACACATGTTTCTGGATTTTATCCATCATCAGTAGAGATCAAAAGACGATTTTCGACTGGGGTGACTGAGCAGAATGCCACAATTCTTACAGGTCTCAGTACCTCTCACAGGCACACAGGTGTATCTCCACAAGCTCATCAGCTCAATGGCTCAAGGGAGCTATTTCAAACAGGAAGGGGTGGGAGCACACTTCTGACCTCCCAGCACAGTTTGCCCCTTAGCATTTTGGTAAATGAAGTTTGTAGTGCACGCTTACTTGGTATTTTGCTGGAGTGTTCCACCAACGTAGGTGCAGGTTAGTGCTGTACATCTCTAGACACATGTTTCTGGATTTTATCCGTCATCAGTAGAGATAAAAAAACAATTTTTGTCTGGGGTGGCTGAGCAGGCTCCCACAATTCTTACAGGACTCAGTACCTCTCACAGGCGCACAGGTGCATCTCCACAAGCTTGTCAGCTCAATGACTCAAGGGAGCCTATTCAAACAGGAAGGGGTGGGAGCACACCGCTGACCTCCCAGGACAGCTCGTCCCTTAGCATTATGGTAAATGCAGTTTGTAGTGCACGCTTGCTTGGTATTTTGCGGAGTGTTCCACCAAAGTTGGTGCAGGTTAGCGCTGTACATCTCTAGCCACATGTGTTTCTGGATTTTATCTGTCATCAGAAGAGATCAAAAAACAATTTTCGTCTGGGTGGCTGAGCAGAATGCCACAATTCTTACAGGTCTCAGTACCTCTCACAGGCGCACAGGTGCATCTTCACAAGCTCGTCAGGTAAATGGCTCAAGGGAGCCTTTTCAAACAGGAAATGGTGGGAGCACACTGCTGACCTCCCAGCACAGTTCGCCAATTAGCATTATGGTAAATTCAGTTTGTAGTGCAAGCATACTTGGTATTTTGCTGGAGTGTTCCACCAAAGTTGGTGCAGGTTAGAGCTGTACATCTCGAGACATGTGTTTCTGGATTTTAACCGTCATCAGTAGATATCAAAAAACAATTTTCTTCTGGGGTGGCTGAGCAGGCTGCCACAATTCTTACAGGTCTCAGTACCTCTCACAGGTGCACAGGTGCATCTCCACAAGCTCTTCAGCTCAATGGCTCTAGGGAGCCTTTTCAAACAGGAAGGGGTGGGAGCACACTGCTGACCTCCGAGCAAAGCTCCCCCCTTAGCATTATGGTAAATGCAGTTTATACTGCACGCTTACTTGGTATTTTGCTGGAATGTTCCACCAAAGTTGGTGCAGGTTAGTGCTGTACATCTCTAGACACATGTGTTTCTGGATTTTATACGTCATCAGTAGAGATCAATAGACAATTTTCGTCTGGGGTGGCTGAGCAGGCTGACGCAATTCTTACACGTCTCAGTACCTCTCACAGGCGCACAGGTGCATCTCCACAAGCTCGTCAGCTCAATCGCTCAAGGGAGCTATTTCAAACAGGGAGGGGTGGGAGCAAACTGCTGACCTCCCAGCACAGTTCGCTCCCTAGCGTTATGGTAAAAAGAGTTTCTACTGCATGCTTACTTGGTATTTTGCTGGAGTGTTCCACCAAAGTTTGTGCAGGTTAGTGCTGTATATCTCTAGACACGTGTTTCTGGATTTTATCCATCATCAGTAGAGATCAATAGACAATTTTCATCTGGGGTGGCTGAGCAGGCTGACACAATTCTTACAGGTCTCAGTACCTCTCACAGGTGCACAGGTGCATCTCCACAAGCTTGTCAGCTCAATGGCTCAAGGGAACTCATTCAAACAGGAAGGGGTGGGAGCACAGTGCTGACCTCCCAGCACAGTTCGCCCCTTCGCATTATGGTAAAAGCAGTTTGTAGTGCACGCTTACTTGGTATTTTGCTGGAGTGTTCCACCAACGTAGGTGCAGGTTAGTGCTGTACATCTCTAAACACATTTGCTTCTGGATTTTATCCGTTATCAGACGAGATCAAAAAACAATTTTCGTCTGGGTGGCTGAGCAGAATGCCACAATTCTTACAGGTCTCAGTACCTCTCACAGGCGCACAGGTGCATCTTCACAAGCTCGTCAGGTAAATGGCTCAAGGGAGCCTTTTCAAACAGGAAATGGTGGGAGCACACTGCTGACCTCCCAGCACAGTTCGCCAATTAGCATTATGGTAAATTCAGTTTGTAGTGCAAGCATACTTGGTATTTTGCTGGAGTGTTCCACCAAAGTTGGTGCAGGTTAGAGCTGTACATCTCGAGACATGTGTTTCTGGATTTTAACCGTCATCAGTAGATATCAAAAAACAATTTTCTTCTGGGGTGGCTGAGCAGGCTGCCACAATTCTTACAGGTCTCAGTACCTCTCACAGGTGCACAGGTGCATCTCCACAAGCTCTTCAGCTCAATGGCTCTAGGGAGCCTTTTCAAACAGGAAGGGGTGGGAGCACACTGCTGACCTCCCAGCAAAGCTCCCCCCTTAGCATTATGGTAAATGCTGTTTAAACTGCACGCTTACTTGGTATTTTGCTGGAGTGTTCCACCAAAGTTGGTGCAGGTTAGTGCTGTACATCTCTAGACACATGTGTTTCTGGATTTTATACGTCATCAGTAGAGATCAATAGACAATTTTCGTCTGGGGTGGCTGAGCAGGCTGACACAATTCTTACACGTCTCAGTACCTCTCACAGGCGCACAGGTGCATCTCCACAAGCTCGTCAGCTCAATCGCTCAAGGGAGCTATTTCAAACAGGGAGGGGTGGGAGCAAACTGCTGACCTCCCAGCACAGTTCGCTCCCTAGCGTTATGGTAAAAAGAGTTTCTACTGCATGCTTACTTGGTATTTTGCTGGAGTGTTCCACCAAAGTTTGTGCAGGTTAGTGCTGTATATCTCTAGACACGTGTTTCTGGATTTTATCCATCATCAGTAGAGATCAATAGACAATTTTCATCTGGGGTGGCTGAGCAGGCTGACACAATTCTTACAGGTCTCAGTACCTCTCACAGGTGCACAGGTGCATCTCCACAAGCTTGTCAGCTCAATGGCTCAAGGGAACTCATTCAAACAGGAAGGGGTGGGAGCACAGTGCTGACCTCCCAGCACAGTTCGCCCCTTCGCATTATGGTAAAAGCAGTTTGTAGTGCACGCTTACTTGGTATTTTGCTGGAGTGTTCCACCAACGTAGGTGCAGGTTAGTGCTGTACATCTCTAGACACATTTGTTTCTGGATTTTATCCGTTATCAGACGAGATCAAAAAACAATTTTCGTCTGGGTGGCTGAGCAGAATGCCACAATTCTTACAGGTCTCAGTACCTCTCACAGGCGCACAGGTGCATCTTCACAAGCTCGTCAGGTAAATGGCTCAAGGGAGCCTTTTCAAACAGGAAATGGTGGGAGCACACTGCTGACCTCCCAGCACAGTTCGCCAATTAGCATTATGGTAAATTCAGTTTGTAGTGCAAGCATACTTGGTATTTTGCTGGAGTGTTCCACCAAAGTTGGTGCAGGTTAGAGCTGTACATCTCGAGACATGTGTTTCTGGATTTTAACCGTCATCAGTAGATATCAAAAAACAATTTTCTTCTGGGGTGGCTGAGCAGGCTGCCACAATTCTTACAGGTCTCAGTACCTCTCACAGGTGCACAGGTGCATCTCCACAAGATCTTCAGCTCAATGGCTCTAGGGAGCCTTTTCAAACAGGAAGGGGTGGGAGCACACTGCTGACCTCCCAGCAAAGCTCCCCCCTTAGCATTATGGTAAATGCTGTTTAAACTGCACGCTTACTTGGTATTTTGCTGGAGTGTTCCACCAAAGTTGGTGCAGGTTAGTGCTGTACATCTCTAGACACATGTGTTTCTGGATTTTATACGTCATCAGTAGAGATCAATAGACAATTTTCGTCTGGGGTGGCTGAGCAGGCTGACACAATTCTTACACGTCTCAGTACCTCTCACAGGCGCACAGGTGCATCTCCACAAGCTCGTCAGCTCAATCGCTCAAGGGAGCTATTTCAAACAGGTAGGGGTGGGAGCAAACTGCTGACCTCCCAGCACAGTTCGCTCCCTAGCGTTATGGTAAAAAGCGCTTCTACTGCATGCTTACTTGGTATTTTGCTGGAGTGTTCCACCAAAGTTGGTGCAGGTTAGTGCTGTATATCTCTAGACACGTGTTTCTGGATTTTATCCATCATCAGTAGAGATCAATAGACAATTTTCATCTGGGGTGGCTGAGCAGGCTGACACAATTCTTACAGGTCTCAGTACCTCTCACAGGTGCACAGGTGCATCTCCACAAGCTTGTCAGCTCAATGGCTCAAGGGTGCTCATTCAAACAGGAAGGGGTGGGAGCACAGTGCTGACCTCCCAGCACAGTTCGCCCCTTCGCATTATGGTAAAAGCAGTTTGTAGTGCACGCTTACTTGGTATTTTGCTGGTTTTGTTCCACCAACGTAGGTGCAGGTTAGTGCTGTACATCTCTAGACACATTTGTTTCTGGATTTTATCCGTTATCAGAAGAGATCAAAAAACAATTTTCGTCTGGGTGGCTGAGCAGGCTACCACAATTCTTACAGGTCTCAGTACCTCTGACAGGCACACAGGTGCATCTCCACAAGCTCGTCAGCTCAATGACTCAAGTAAGCCTTTTCAAACAGGAAATGGTGGGAGCACACTGCTGTCCTCCCAGCACAGCTCGCCCCTTAGCATTATGATAAATGCAGATTGTACTGCACGTTTACTTCTTATGTTGCTGGAGTGTTCCACCAAAGCTGGTGCAGGTTAGTGCTGTACATCTCTAGACACATGTGTTTCTGGATTTTATATGTCATCAGTAGAGATCAAAAGACAATTTTCGTCTGGGGTGGCTGAGCAGGCTGCCACAATTCTTACAGGTCTCAGTACCTCTCACAGGCGCATCTCCAAAAGCTCTTCAGCTCAATGGCTCTAGGGAGCTTTTTCAAACAGGAAGGGGTGGGAGCACACTGCTGACCTCCCAGCACAGCTCGCCCCTTAGCATTATGGTAAATGCAGTTTGTACTGCATGCTTACTTGGTATTTTGCTGGAGTGTTCCACCAAAGTTGGTGCATGTTAGTGCTGTACATCTCTAGACACGTGTTTCTGGATTTTATCCATCATCAGTAGAGATCAAAAAACAATTTTCTGGGGTGAGTGAGCAGGCTGCCACAATTCTTACAGGTCTCAGTACCTCTCAAAGGCGCACCGGTGCATCTCCACAAGCTCGTCAGCTCAATGGCTCAATGGAGCCTTTTCAAACTGGAAGGGGTGGGAGCACACTGCTGACCTCCAAGCACAGCTCATCCCTTAGCATTATGGTAAATGCAGTTTGTAGTGCACGCTTACTTGGTATGTTGATGGAGTGTTCCACCAAAGTTGGTGCACGTTAGTGCTGTACATCTCTAGAAACATTTGTTTCTGGATTTTATATGTCATCAGTAGAGTTCAAAAGACAATTTTTGTCTGGGGTGGCTGAGCAGGCTGACACAATTCTTACAGGTCTCAGTACCTCTCACAGGCGCACAGGTGCATCTCCACAAGTTCGTCAGCTCAATGGCTCGAGGGAGCCTTTTCATACAGGAAGGGGTGGGAGAACACTGCGGACCTCCCAGCACAGTTCACCCCTTAGCATTATGGTAAATGCAGTTTGTAGTGCACACTAACTTGGTAATTTGCTGGAGTGTTTCACCAAAGTTGGCGCAGGTTAGTGCTGTACATCTCTAGACACATGTGTTTCTGGATTTTATCCTTCATCAGTAGAGATCAAAAGACAATTTTCGTCTGGGGTGGCTGAGCAGGCTGCCACAATTCTTACAGGTCTCAGTACCTCTCTCAGGCTCACAGGTGCATCTCCAAAATCTCGTCAGCTCAATGGCTCAAGGGAGCCTTTTCAAACAGGAAATGGTGGGAGCACACTGCTGACCTCCCAGCACAGTTCGCCCCTTAGCATTATGGTAAATTCAGTTTGTAATGCACCCTTACTTGGTATTTTGCTGGAGTGTTCCACCAAAGTTGGTGCAGGTTAGAGCTGTACATCTCGAGACACATGTTTCTGGATTTTAACCGTCATCAGTAGATATCAGAAAACAATTTTCGTCTGGGGTGGCTGACCAGGCTGCCACAATTCTTACAGGTCTCAGTACCTCTCACAGGCGCACAGGTGCATCTCCACAAGCTTGTCAGCTCAATGGCTCAAGGGAGCCTTTTCAAACAGGAAGGGGTGGGAGCACACTGCTGACCTCCAGCACAGTTCGCCCCTTAGCATTATGGTAAATGCAGTTTGTAGTGAACGCTTACTTGGTATTTTGCTGGAGTGTTTCACCAATGTTGGTGCAGGTTAGTGCTTTACATCTCTAGACACATATTTTTCTGGATTTCATTCGTCATCAGCAGAGATCAAAAATTAATTTTCATCTGGGGTGGCTGAGCAGGCTGCCACAATTCTTACAGGTCTCAGTACCTCTCACAGGCGCACAGGTGCATCTCCTCAAGCTCGTCAGCTCAATGGCTCAAGGGAGCCTTTTCAAACAGAAAGGGGTGGGAGAACACTGCAGACCTCGTAGCACAGTTCACCCCTTAGCATTATGGTAAATGCAGTTTGTAGTGCACACTTATTTGGTAATTTGCTCGATTGTTCCATGAAAGTTGGCGCAGGTTAGTGCTGTACATCTCTAGACACATGTTTCTGGATTTTATCCGTCATCAGTAGAAATCAAAAACACTATTTTCGTCTGGGGTGGCTGAGCAGGCTGCCACAATTCTTACTGGTCTCAGTACCTCTCACAGGCGCACAGGTGCATCTCCACAAGCTCATCAGCTCAATGGCTCAAGGGAGCCTTATCAAACAAGAAGGGGTGGGAGCACAGTGCTGACCTCCCAGCACAGCTCGCCCCTTAGCATTATGGTAAATGCAGTTTGTAGTGCATGCTTGCTTGGTATTTTGCTGAAGTGTTCCACCAAAGTTGGTACAGGTTAGTGCTGTACATCTCTAGACACATATTTTCCTGGATTTCATCCGTCATCAGTAGAGATCAAAAACAATTTTCATCTGGGGTGGCTGAGCAGGCTGACACAATTCTTACAGGTCTCAGTACCTCTCACAGGCGCACAGGTGCATCTCCACAAGCTCGTCAGCTCAATGGCTCAAGGGAGCCTTTTCAAACAGAAAGGGGTGGGAGCACACTGCTGACCTCCCAGCACAGTTCGCCCCTTAGCATTATGGTAAATGCAGTTTGTAGTGCAGGCTAACTTGGTATTTTGCTGAAGTGTTCCACCAAAATTAGTGCATGTTAGTGCTGTACATCTCTAGACACATGTGTTTCCGGAATTTATCCGTCATCTGTAGAGATCAAAAAACGATTTTCGTCTGGGGTGGCTGGGCAGTCTGCCACAATTCTTCCAGGACTCAGTACCTCTCACAGGTGCACAGGTGCATCTCCACAAGCTCGTTAACAAAATGGTTCAAGGGAGGCTTTTCAAACAGGAAGGGGTGGGAGCAAACTGCTGACCTCCCAGCACAGCTCGCTCCTTAACATTATGGTAAAAACAGTTTGTACTGCATGCTTACTTGGTATTTTGCTGGAGTGTTCCACCAAAGTTGGTGCAGGTTAGTGCTGTACATCTCTAGACACGTGTTTCTGGATTTTATACATCATCAGTAGAGATCAAAAGACGATTTTCGTCTGGGGTGGCTGAGCAGGCTGACACAATTCTTACAGGTCTCAGTACCTCTCACAGGTGCATCTCCACAAGCTCGTCAGCTCATTGGCTCATGGGAGCCTTTTCAAACAGGAAGGGGTGGGAGCACACTGCTGACCTCCCAGCACAGTTTGCCCCTTAGCATTATGGTAAATGCAGTTTGTATTGCAAGCTTTCTTAGTATTTTGCTGGAGTGTTCCACCAACGTAGGTGCAGGTTAGTTCTGTACATCTCTAGACACATGTTTCTGGATTTTATCCGTCATCAGTAGAGATCAAAAAATAATTTTCGTCTGGGTTGGCTGAGCAGGCTGCCACAATTCTTCCAGGTCTCACTACCTCTCACAGGCGCACAGGTGCATCTCCACAAGCTCTTCAGCTCAATGGCTCTTGGGAGCCTTTCCAAACAGGAAGGGGTGGGAGCACACTGCTGACCTCCCAGCACAGCTCGCCCCTTAGCATTATGGTAAATGCAGTTTGTACTGCACGCTTACTTGGTATGTTGCTGGAGTTTTCCACCAAAGTTGGTGCAGGTTAGTGCTGTACATCTCTAGACACGTGTTTCTGGATTTTATCCATCATCAGTAGAGATCAAAAAACAATTTTCGTCTGGGGTGGCTGAGCAGGCTGCCACAATTCTTACAGGTATCAGTACCTCTCACAGGCGCACAGGTGCATCTCCACAAGCTCATCAGCTCAATGGCTCAAGGGAGCCTTATCAAACAGGAAGGGGTGGGAGCACACTGCTGACCTCCCAGCACAGCTCGCCCCTTAGCATTATGGTAAATGGAGTTTGTAGTGCACGCTTACTTGATATTTTGCTGGAGTGTTCCACCAAAGTTGGTACAAGTTAGTGCTGTACATCTCTAGACACATGTGTTTCTGGATTTTATCCGTCATCAGTAGAGATCAAAAAACTATTTTCGTCTGGGGTGGCTGAGCAGGCTGCCACAATTCATACAAGTCTCAGTACCTCTCACAGGCACACAGGTTCATCTGCACAAGCTCATCAGCTCAATGGCTCAAGGGAGCCTTTCCAAACAGGAAGGCGTGGTAGCACACTGGTGACCTCCCAGCACAGTTCGCCCCTTAGCATTATTGTAAATACAGTTTGTAGTGCACGCTTACTTGGTATTTTGCTGGAGTGTTCCACCAATGTTGGTGCAGGTTAGTGCTGTACATCTCTAAACACATGTGTTTCTGGATTTTATCCGTCATCAGTAGAGATCAAAAAACAATTTTCGTCTGGGGTGGCTGAGCAGGCTGCCACAATTCTTACAGGTCTCACTACCTATCACAGGCGCACAGGTGCATCTCCACCACCTCGTCAGATCAATGGTTCAAGAGAGCCTTTTCAAACAGGAAGGGGTGGGAGCACACTGCTGACCTCCAATCACAGTTCGCCCCTTAGCATTATGGGAAATGCAGTTTGTAGTGCACGCTTACTTGGTATTTTGTTGGAGTTTTCCACCAAAGTTGGTGCAGGTTAGTGCTGTACATCTCTAGACACATGTGTTTCTAGATTTTATTCGTCATCAGTAGAGATCAAAAAACAATTTTCGTCTAGGGTGGCTGAGCAGGTTGCCACAATCCTTACAGGTCTCAGTACCTGTCATAGGCACACAGGTTCATCTCCACAAGCTCGTCAGCTCAATGGCTCAAGGTAGCCTTTTCAAACAGGAAATGATGGAAGCACACTGCTGACCTCCCAGCACAGTTCTCCCCTTACCATTATGGAAAATGCAGTTTGTAGTGCACGCTTACGTGGTATTTTGCTGGAGTGTTCCACCAAAGTTGGTGCAGGTTAGTGCTGTACATCTCTAGACACATGTGTTTCTGGATTTTATCCTTCATCAGTAGAGATCAAAAGACAATTTTTATCTGGGTGGCTGAGCAAGCTGCCACAAATCTTACAGGTCTCAGTACCTCTCACAGGCGCACAGGTGCATCTGCACAAGCTCGTCAGCTCAATGGCTCAAGGGAGCCTTTTCAAACAGGAAGTGGTGGGAGCACACTGCTGACCTCCCAGCACAGATTGCCCCTTAGCATTATGGTAAATGCAGTTTGTAGTGCACGCTTACTTGGTATTTTCCTGGAGAGTTCCACCAAAGTTGGTGCAGGTTAGTGCTGTACATCTGTAGACACATGTGTTTCTGGATTTTATACGTCATCAGTAGAGATCAAAAAACAATTTTGGTCTGGGGTGGCTGAGCAGGCTGCCACAATTCTTACAGGTCTCAGAAACTCTCACAGGTGCACAGGTGCATCTCCACAAGCTCTTCAGCTCAATGGCTCTAGGTAGCCTTTCCAAACAGGAAGGGGTGGGAGTACACTGCTGACCTCCCAGCACAGTTCGCCCCTTAGCATTATGGTAAATGCAGTTGTAGTGCACGCTTACTTGGTATTTTGCTGGAGTGTTCCACCAAAGTTGGTACAGGTTAGTGCTGTACATCTCTAGACACGTGTTTCTGGATTTTATCCGTCATCAGTAGAGATCAAAAAACAATTTTCGTCTAGGGTGGCTGAGCAGGCTGCCACAATTCTTACAGGTATCAGTACCTCTCACAGGCGCACAGGTGCATCTCCACAAGCTCATCAGCTCAATGGCTCAAGGGAGCCTTATCAAACAGGAAGGGGTGGGAGCACACTGCTGACCTCCCAGCACAGCTCGCCCCTTAGCATTATGGTAAATGCAGTTTGTAGTGCACGCTTACTTGATATTTTGCTGGAGTGTTCCACCAAAGTTGGTGCAGGTTAGTGCTGTACATCTCTAGACACATGTGTTTCTGGATTTTATCCGTCATCAGTAGAGATCAAAAAACTATTTTCGTCTGGGGTGGCTGAGCAGGCTGCCACAATTCATACAAGTCTCAGTACCTCTCACAGGCACACAGGTTCATCTGCACAAGCTCATCAGCTCAATGGCTCAAGGGAGCCTTTCCAAACAGGAATGCGTGGGAGCACACTGGTGACCTCCCAGCACAGTTCGCCCCTTAGCATTATTGTAAATACAGTTTGTAGTGCACGCTTACTTGGTATTTTGCTGGAGTGTTCCACCAATGTTGGTGCAGGTTAGTGCTGTACATCTCTAAACACATGTGTTTCTGGATTTTATCCGTCATCAGTAGAGATCAAAAAACAATTTTCGTCTGGGGTGGCTGAGCAGGCTGCCACAATTCTTACAGGGCTCACTACCTATCACAGGCGCACAGGTGCATCTCCACCACCTCGTCAGATCAATGGCTCAAGAGAGCCTTTTCAAACAGGAAGGGGTGGGAGCACACTGCTGACCTCCAATCACAGTTCGCCCCTTAGCATTATGGGAAATGCAGTTTGTAGTGCACGCTTACTTGGTATTTTGTTGGAGTTTTCCACCAAAGTTGGTGCAGGTTAGTGCTGTACATCTCTAGACACATGTGTTTCTAGATTTTATTCGTCATCAGTAGAGATCAAAAAACAATTTTCGTCTAGGGTGGCTGAGCAGGCTGCCACAATCCTTACAGGTCTCAGTACCTGTCACAGGCACACAGGTTCATCTCCACAAGCTCGTCAGCTCAATGGCTCAAGGTAGCCTTTTCAAACAGGAAATGATGGAAGCACACTGCTGACCTCCCAGCACAGTTCTCCCCTTACCATTATGGAAAATGCAGTTTGTAGTGCACGCTTACGTGGTATTTTGCTGGAGTGTTCCACCAAAGTTGGTGCAGGTTAGTGCTGTACATCTCTAGACACATGTGTTTCTGGATTTTATCCTTCATCAGTAGAGATCAAAAGACAATTTTTATCTGGGTGGCTGAGCAAGCTGCCACAAATCTTACAGGTCTCAGTACCTCTCACAGGCGCACAGGTGCATCTGCACAAGCTCGTTAGCTCAATGGCTCAAGGGAGCCTTTTCAAACAGGAAGTGGTGGGAGCACACTGCTGACCTCCCAGCACAGATTGCCCCTTAGCATTATGGTAAATGCAGTTTTTAGTGCACGCTTACTTGGTATTTTCCTGGAGAGTTCCACCAAAGTTGGTGCAGGTTAGTGCTGTACATCTAAAGACACATGTGTTTCTGGATTTTATCCGTCATCAGTAGAGATCAAAAATCAATTTTCGTCTGGGGTGGCTGAGCAGGCTGTCACAATTCTGCACAAGCTCGTTAGCTCAATGGCTCAAGGAAGCCTTTTCAAGCAGGAAGTGGTGGGAGCACACTGCTGACCTCGCAGTACAGTTCGCCCCTTGGCATTATGGTAAATGCAGTTTGTAGTGCATGCTTACTTGGTATTTTGCTAGAGAAATCCACCAAAGTTGGTGCAGGTTAGTGCTGTTCATCTCCAGACACATGTTTCTGGATTGTATCCGTCTTCAGTAGAGATCAAAAAACAATTTGTCTGGGGTGGCTTAGCAGGCTGACACAATTCTTACAGGTCTCAGTACCTTGCACAGGTGCATCTCCACAAGCTCGTCAGCTCAATGGCTCAAGGGAACCTTTTCAAACAGGAAGGGGTGGGAGCACACTGCTGACATCCAGCACAGTTCGCCCCTTAGCATTATGGTAAATGCAGTTTGTATTGCACGCTTACTTGGTATTTTCCTGGAGAGTTCCACCAAAGTTGGTGCAGGTTAGTGCTGTACATCTCTAGACACGTGTTTCTGGATTTTATCCATCATCAGTAGAGATCAAAAAACAATTTTCTGGGTGGCTGAGCAGAATGCCACAATTCTTACAGGTCTCAGTACCTCTCACAGGCGCACAGGTGCATCTCCACAAGCTCGTCAGCTCAATGGCTCAAGGAAGCCTTTTCAAACAGGAAATAGTGGGAGCACACTGCTGACCTCCCAGCACAGTTCACTCCTTAGCATTATGGTAAATGCAGTTTGTAATGCACACTTAACTGGTATTTTGCTGGAGTGTTCCACCAATGTTGGTGCAGGTTAGAGCTGTACATCTCTAGACAAGTCTTTCTGGATTTTATCCGTCATCAGTAGAGATCAAAAAACTATTTTTGTCTGGGGTGGCTGAGCAGGCTGCCACAATTCTTACTGGTCTCAGTACCTCTCACAGGCGCACAGGTGCATCTCCACAAGCTCATCAGCTCAATGGCTCAAGGGAGCCTTTTCAAATAGGAAGGGGTGGGAGCACACTGCTGACCTCCCAGCACAGCTCGCCCGTTAGCATTATGGTAAATGCATTTTGTAGTGCATGCTTGCTTGGTATTTTGCTGAAGTGTTCCACCAAAGTTGGTGCAGGTTAGTGCTGTACATCTCCAGACACATGTGTTTCTGGATTTTATCCTTCATCAGTAGAGAACAAAAAACTATATTCGTCTGGGGTGGCTGAGCAGGCTGCCACAATTCTTACAGGTCTCAGTACCTCTCACAGGCGCACAGGTGCATCTCCACAATCTCGTCAGCTCATTGGCTCAAAGGAGCTATTTCAAACAGGAAGGGGTGGGAGCATACTGCTGACCTCCCAGCACAGTTCGCTCCTTACCATTATGGTAAAAACAGTTTGTACTGCATGCTTACTTGTTATTTTGCTGGAGTGTTCCACCAAAGTTGGTGCAGGTTAGTGCTGTACATCTCTAGACACGTGTTTCTGGATTTTATACATCATCAGTAGAGATCAAAAGACGATTTTCGTCTGGGGTGGCTGAGCAGGCTGACACAATTCTTACAGGTCTCAGTACCTCTCACAGGTGCACAGGTGCATCTCCACAAGCTCGTCAGCTCAATGGCCCATGGGAGCCTTTTCAAACAGGAAGGGGTGGGAGCACACTGCTGACCTCCCAGCACAGTTTGCCCCTTAGCATTATGGTAAATGCAGTTTGTATTGCAAGCTTTCTTAGTATTTTGCTAGAGTGTTCCACCAATGTAGGTGCAGGTTAGTGCTGTACATCTCTAGACACATGTTTCTGGATTTTATCCGTCATCAGTAGAGATCAAAAAACAATTTTCGTCTGGGTTGGCTGAGCAGGCTGCCACAATTCTTCCAGGTCTGACTACCTCTCACAGGCGCACAGGTGCATCTCCACAAGCTCTTCAGCTCAATGGCTCTTGGGAGCCTTTCCAAACAGGAAGGGGTGGGAGCACACTGCTGACCTCCCAGCACAGCTCGCCCCTTAGCATTATGGTAAATGCAGTTTGTACTGCACGCTTACTTGGTATGTTGCTGGAGTTTTCCACCAAAGTTGGTGCAGGTTAGTGCTGTACATCTGTAGACACATGTGTTTCTGGATTTTATACGTCATCAGTAGAGATCAAAAAACAATTTTCGTCTAGGGTGGCTGAGCAGGCTGCCACAATTCTTACAGGTCTCAGAAACTCTCACAGGTGCACAGGTGCATCTCCACAAGCTCTTCAGCTCAATGGCTCTAGGTAGCCTTTCCAAACAGGAAGGGGTGGGAGTACACTGCTGACCTCCCAGCACAGTTCGCCCCTTAGCATTATGGTAAATGCAGTTGTAGTGCACGCTTACTTGGTATGTTGCTGGAGTGTTCCACCAAAGTTGGTACAGGTTAGTGCTGTACATCTCTAGACACGTGTTTCTGGATTTTATCCGTCATCAGTAGAGATCAAAAAACAATTTTCGTCTAGGGTGGCTGAGCAGGCTGCCACAATTCTTACAGGTATCAGTACCTCTCACAGGCGCACAGGTGCATCTCCACAAGCTCATCAGCTAAATGGCTCAAGGGAGCCTTATCAAACAGGAAGGGGTGGGAGCACACTGCTGACCTCCCAGCACAGCTCGCCCCTTAGCATTATGGTAAATGCAGTTTGTAGTGCACGCTTACTTGATATTTTGCTGGAGTGTTCCACCAAAGTTGGTGCAGGTTAGTGCTGTACATCTCTAGACACATGTGTTTCTGGATTTTATCCGTCATCAGTAGAGATCAAAAAACTATTTTCGTCTGGGGTGGCTGAGCAGGCTGCCACAATTCATACAAGTCTCAGTACCTCTCACAGGCACACAGGTTCATCTGCACAAGCTTATCAGCTCAATGGCTCAAGGGAGCCTTTCCAATCAGGAAGGGGTGGGAGCACACTGGTGACCTCCCAGCACAGTTCGCCCCTTAGCATTATTGTAAATACAGTTTGTAGTGCACGCTTACTTGGTATTTTGCTGGAGTGTTCCACCAATGTTGGTGCAGGTTAGTGCTGTACATCTCTAAACACATGTGTTTCTGGATTTTATCCGTCATCAGTAGAAATCAAAAAACAATTTTCGTCTGGGGTGGCTGAGCAGGCTGCCACAATTCTTACAGGTCTCAGTACCTATCACAGGCGCACAGGTGCATCTCCACCACCTCGTCAGATCAATGGCTGAAGAGAGCCTTTTCAAACAGGAAGGGGTGGGAGCACACTGCTGACCTCCAATCACAGTTCGCCCCTTAGCATTATGGGAAATGCAGTTTGTAGTGCACGCTTACTTGGTATTTTGTTGGAGTTTTCCACCAAAGTTGGTTCAGGTTAGTGCTGTACACCTCTAGACACATGTGTTTCTGGATTTTATCCTTCATCAGTAGAGATCAAAAGACAATTTTTATCTGGGTGGCTGAGCAAGCTGCCACAAATCTTACAGGTCTCAGTACCTCTCACAGGCGCACAGGTGCATCTGCACAAGCTCGTCAGCTCAATGGCTCAAGGGAGCCTTTTCAAACAGGAAGTGATGGGAGCACACTGCGGACCTCCCAGCACAGTTCGCCCTTTAGCATTATGGTAAATGCAGTTTGTAGTGCACGCTTACTTGGTATTTTCCTGGAGAGTTCCACCAAAGTTGGTGCAGGTTAGTGCTGTACATCTAAAGACACATGTGTTTCTGGATTTTATCCGTCATCAGTAGAGATCAAAAAACAATTTTCGTCTAGGGTGGCTGAGCAGACTGCCACAATTCTTACAAGACTCAGTACATCTCACAGGCGCCCAGGTGCATCTCCACAAGCTCGTCAGCTCAATGGCTCAAGGAAGCCTTTTCAAGCAGGAAGTGGTGGGATCACACTGCTGACCTCCCAGCACAGTTCGCCCCTTGGCATTATGGTAAATGCAGTTTGTAGTGCATGCTTACTTGGTATTTTGCTGGAGAAATCCACCAAAGTTGGTGCAGGTTAGTGCTGTTCATCTCCAGACACATGTTTCTGGATTTTATCCGTCATCAGTAGAGATCAAAAAACAATTTGTCTGGGGTGGCTTAGCAGGCTGACACAATTCTTACAGGTCTCAGTACCTTGCACAGGTGCATCTCCACAAGCTCGTCAGCTCAATGGCTCAAGGGAACCTTTTCAAACAGGAAGGGGTGGGAGCACACTGCTCACATCCCAGCACAGTTCGCCCCTTAGCATAATGGTAAATGCAATTTGTAGTGCATGATTACTTGGTATTTTGCTGGAGTGTTCCACTAAAGTTGGTGCATGTTAGTGCTGTACATCTCTAGACACGTGTTTCTGGATTTTATCCATCATCAATAGAGATCAAAAGACGATTTTAGACTGGGGTGGCTGAGCAGGCTGACACAATTCTTACAGGTCTCAGTACCTCTCACAGGGGCACAGGTGCATCGCCACAAGCTCGTCAGGTCAATGGCTCATGGGAGCCTTTTCAAACAGGAAGGGGTGGGAGCACACTGCTGACCTCTCAGCACAGTTTGCCACTTAGCATTTTGGTAAATGAAGTTTGCAGTGCACGCTTACTTGGTATTTTTCTGGAGTGTTCCACCAACGTAGGTGCAGGTTAGTGCTGTACATCTCTAGACACATGTTTCTGGATTTTATCCGTCATCGGTAGAGATCAAAAAACAATTTTTGTCTGGGGTGGCTGAGCAGGCTGCCACAATTCTTACAGGTCTCAGTACCTCTCGCAGGCACACAGGTGCATCTCCACAAGCTCGTCAGCTCAATGGCTCAAGTCAGCCTTTTCAAACAGGAAATGGTGGGAGCACACTGCTGACCTCCCAGCACAGCTCGCCCCTTAGCATTATGGTAAATGCAGTTTGTACTGCACGCTTACTTGGTATTTTGCTGGAGTGTTTCACCAAAGTTGGTGCAGGTTAGTGCTGTACTTCTCTAGACACATGTGTTTCTGGATTTTATACGTCATCAGTAGAGATCAAAAGACAATGTTCGTCTGGGGTGGCTGAGCAGACTGTGGAAATTTAGCTTGCAAACTGAACATTATCTGCGCCATCTTGCCTCTCCCCAGCGCCACGCACAGCGAATGCACGGCCGCCATTTTAGGCACCCCACTCTCTCCCCGCTCATTCTCGATCACCAGCGCTTTCCCCTGGCGCTGCGAACATCCCCCGCGCGCCGGCCACCCCTGCTCTCTCATACACGGGCCATAAACCCTCTCCTTCAGCGCGACCCTGCTACGGAACCACATCCGACCGACATCCCATACATGGTCATGCCGCTCCTTTGATAACCCCCTTCCTCTGCGCCCCATTGTCCGAACTGGTCCCAGGCCATCACCTAGCCCTGCGGATGCAGTTTATTGCCCCTACTGTAAGGGAAACACCCCACATCAAAGGGATTACAGTGGATCAAAGCCCCTACCCCCTGAGACCCGGCCGGTCGCACACACCCCCGGGAATTGGCGGAATTCCCTGCTGCGCGATAGCCATCTCCCACTGTGGGTAAGGTGGGAACCTCTACTGTAACTATGTGTGGGATCGGATCTGAGCCGGGGCTTCAGGGGATGTTCTCTCATGCTTCAAGGGAATCTCAAGAATGTACTATGTGTAATAAAGTAATAAACCGGTGTATAAGAGACCAGGTCTCAGAGATGCAGTTAGAGCACCTCGTGACGATACCTTGCTGTCCGATCTGATGTGTTCTGCTCCGACGGAATAAAACTTTGTTTCCTGCCTTCCAGTCTCCGGCGCCTGCCTCTTTCATTGGTAAATTATCGAGTGGTATGAGAGGCGATTACCGCCGGGCAAATACTTGAAAGGTTATCGACTGAAACTGCCGCTACCATTTAACAATTGGCGCCCAACGTGGGGCCCATCAGCGACACGTGGATCCAGTGGGAGAGGTCCCGACGACAGAGTGAACGACTGCAACGATCGGGAGAGCTCCTGCCCAATAGACCCTCGTCTGGCAGCCGATCATCCGAACTTCACTGGTTCCGAGCAGACCTCTCTCGAGTGATCTACGGTCCTGACTGGGAACCATCAGGAGTGCCGCGGCAAATACGGAGAGTAGAGGACGATCGGGCGCTGGAGGCGGAAGACGAGAAACTGTCCACGCGGTCCGGGTAAGGTCGTGATACACGACAAATTGCGAAATAATTGATTGATTGTCCGAAGCTTTGGAATACTAGTATTGCTCATTGATTGTGCTCATTGATTGTTCTCTTTGAGATATTCGCTGTCTACAAACGGGGAGGAGTAGAAATACTCTCTCTCTCCCTTTGCAGATAGTGAAGGGTAGGTAACGCAGACTTTTGTCCCCGTTGAAACCCGACATGCCTATCTTTATCTCCCCACTGATTGATTGTCCGAACATTGATTGTTTTGAAGAATAGTGCTCTTTGAGATATTCTCTGTTTGCAAATAACGTAGAATAGAAATATTCTGTCTAGTCTTTGCAAATAGTGAAGGGTAGGTAATGCTGACTTTTGTCCCCGTTGAAACCCGTCATGCCTATCTTTATCTCCCATTGATTGATTGATTGATTGATTGTCCGAACACTAGTTGTTCGATATTGGTTCTTTGGAGGTATTCTCTGCTTACAAATAACGAAGAATAGAGATATTCTGTCTAGTCTTTGCAAGCAGTGAAAAGATAGGTAGTGCTGACTTTTGTCCCCGTTGAAACCCGTCATGCCTATCTTCTCCCCACTGATTGGTAGTTGGTTCTGCCCGGACCGCTTATTAGAGGTGAACCATCCGGCTCCACTGGAGGGCACCCCTAATAAGGACATGTTCACTAAATATGGACTAGTCGCCGTAGCTTATACCAAGCTATGGCATAAATATACAAAGAAGGACCCCGAGAGTCAGTGGCCACTGATGGGATCCTTCGATGACCATAAGATAGAAGTGCTAGAAATAGCTCTGCGTAGCAATAAGACAACGCCTACTATGCTTGACAGTGTTGGCATGTGGCGCAAAGAAGCAACGCAACGGAAAAAGAGGGAAGAAGTAAAAGCAGAAAAGGAATTACGAAAGGCAGCTCACCTTGCCGCTAGAAAGTTAGAAGAAGAAATAAAAGAGAGAAGGGAAACTAAACTAAGACAGGAGCCCGAAACATCAGGCCAGTACGCTGTTAGGACCCCTTCTTTGCTCTACCCTGAGTTGTCCTCCAAGCAGCGAACGAATGACGAATTACTGTTAGGTCCCCCGATCATTTACATGCCCCCTCCATATGCACCCTCCCAGTCAGTAGTGCAACACCCACAACCCCCGAACACGAGCGAAAGCAGTACAGGGGCCTCGGTCCTCACGGCCTCCGCACCGGCCGAGCCTCCTGTGCTGAACACAACGTCGGCAATAACGCTAGATGACCATGAGATGGGAAAGAAAGATTCCACCAGAATGAATCGACTAACGAAGGATGAACGAGCAGGAATCGACAAAATAGTAAAGACTCTAGTGGAGCGTAAGGAAAGTGAGGAGTATATAACAGACGTATATAACTCGTATGCAGACAGCCGCAAACGACACTTTGTCGTACGACTTTGTTATCATGCCCTAAATGCATATGAGGATAGGTACCGCGATAAAGGTCCCGAAGGCTTAGCGACCCTATATAGGAAGGTAGACATTGGGGAAGAAGGAGAGGGCGATGTAACGAACCTCTTCACTCGTACACTCGAGGTCTATCGACACCTTAGAGAACACAGGCAGACCACCAAAGCAGAAACCCCCATAGCAACTAAGCCCCAGGAAGGAAGGGCTGATACCATGATGCCCATCAAAGAGGCTGCCCCCTACTGGGTCCCCCCACGAGGTCAGGGAACACATGACGACATCAACCACCAAGATGCGAAGGGAAGGGTTGTATATAATTGGGTCTACCAGCCGTGGGACCGGCAAGATATTTTGACCTTTAGAAAAACTCTACCCGACTTGAGAAAGAACCCGACTGCCTTCTACACTGAACTGGGTACAGCCTTAGGTTCTACGATTATGACTTTAGCAGATATCGACTTGTTCTTTGGGCTATGTCTGCCGGCTGATGTGTGGAAACAAATCCGGAAAGTTGACCACGCTGAGCCGTTCGGATATACCTGGGTACAACTCGATACCATAGATAAGCAGCGAGAACCAGGACAGAAACCCCCGAAAGCCATATTAGAGCTCCCAGACAAGATTGTACTTAAGTTGAAGACTCTAATCCCGGAAAGAAAGGTAGATTGGTCAATAGTGACGGCTTGTCGCCAGAAACCCCAGGAGGATGTGTCTGAATACTTCTCCCGATTCGAGACTGTGTTTTCCGATTACAGTGGCCAAGACATGACCACCGCAACCGGACATCACCTCTTTGTCCAGAATTATGTGAAGGGTCTGTCACAAGAAGTTTCCCAGAAACTACAGACCAGCGAGAGTAGTTGGGCAGCCTCCAAACCCGCAGCAATTCTCCAGATGGCCCAATACTACGAAAACCAGAAAAACGAGAACGAGAGGGCGTCAGAGAAGAAGAAAAAGGAACTAAAGGAGAGGGTGATGATAGCACAGTTGCAAGGGGTGACCATAGGAAGGGAACCCCCGAAAGAGAATTACCAACCAACCACCCCTAGAAAGCTACCCCCTAGAGACCATACACCTGCACCCTACAACGGACGGAGAGACTTAGATGGGAACCAATGTGCGTTCTGTAGAGGGTTCGGACACTGGAAATCCCAGTGCCCGGTCCTTCTGGAACTGAACAAAAATAGGGATCCCAGAGACACAGCATATGACCCCAGAAATAGAGGACAGGGACGAGGGCACACGAACGACGCAATCAACGTCAGGCCAGGCAGACCAAACACCTTTGATCGCCCCCGACAAAACCAGTGTCAGCAGTCCGACTACGAAAGCACCCATGAATTCGCATAGGACCGCCAGGGGCAAGGGAGGGATCCAGTCGAACTCCGTGTTGACCAGCAAGGTCCTTACGTCACTGCTAAGGTCTTGGGCACAAAATCTCCATTCCTGGTAGACACTGGGGCGACACGTAGTGCGTTATCCAAACGACTGATCCCTAGGGCACCCTTGTCTGGCTCACATGTAACCTCAATAGGCTTCGATGGAACGCCCTCCACTAACCCCTTATCAGCACCAATCTCCTTTGACTTAGAAGATAACACCACTGACACGACCTTTCTGCTCTCCTCCAACACCCCCGATGCTATTATGGGACTTGATTTGCTAAAACATTTTCGAGCTACCATCAGATGCTCCCCAGACGGAGTTCGAGTCATCCTACACGATAACCCAGATCTGTCCAGACCCTGTCACACACGGCGTATGCTCTCTATAACCGATGCTGACATGTCCCTACTCGATACATTACCTTCACATCTATGGGCTAAAACCGACTCAGATGTAGGGCGCATGGTGATTGACCCAGTACACATAACCGTCCGACCGGACGCAGTACTCCCAAAGCTTCCACAGTATCGGATATCACCCGAAGGCGAGAAGGCATTGGTGGAAATCATCGAGTCCCTAGTCGAGGCAGGAGTGGTAGAAGAAGTAGTCAGTAATGTTTGCAACAGCCCTATCCTACCCATTGTAAAGAAGCAAGGCGAGGGAGATGAGAAAGCCTACCGTTTCATTGTTGATTTGCGAGAGGTTAACAAAGTAGTCATACCCCAGTACCCCGTGGTCTCAGACATCACCACCATCCTCACCCTGATTCCATCCACTGCCACCACCTTTACTGTTATTGATCTCAAAAACGCATTCTTCTCCATCCCCATCCACCCAGACAGCCGTTACCTCTTCGGCTTCACCCTAAAAGCCCGTTCATACAGATTCTGTAGGGCACCCCAAGGCTACACTGAGAGTCCCAGCATTTATAGCCAAGCCCTCAAGAGACAGCTAGATGCAGTCCAACTACCCGATGGAGTGGTGTTGATACAGTACGTCGATGACATTCTTTTGGCGGCCGACACCACTCCACTTGCCGTCACAGCCACCATTCACCTCCTCCGCTTCCTTGCGGAGAACGGTCACACGGTCTCCAGAAAGAAATTGCAATTCTGCCAGCCCCAAGTAACGTATCTAGGCCACCTACTATCCAAAGACGGGAGGAAACTTACCCCTGACCGAATTCAGACCATCCTAGAAACCCCTGTTCCCAAAACTCAGAAGCAAGTGCGGTCCCTAGTAGGCCTCACCTCCTTTTGTCGACAGTGGTTGCCAAACTTCAGTCTTATCGTAAAACCTCTGCTTTCCCTGCTGGCTAAAGATGTCCCCTTCCCCCTCCCCTGGACACCCGAATGTCAATCCTCCTTCAAAGAATTACGAGACGCCCTCTGTTCGGCCCCAGTCCTAGGAACCCCAGACTAGACTAAACCTTTCTCCCTCTACACCCACGAAAGGGAGGGATGTGCGTTGTCTGTCCTAACCCAGTCCATAGGCCCTAAACAACGCCCTTGTGCCTACTTCTCTGCCACTCTTGACCCTGTAGCCAGAGCTTTGCCCGCATGCCTTCGAGCAGTAGCCGCCGCGGCTATCTCTATCCGGCAAAGCGAGGGGATCGTACTCTCAAACCCCCTCACGGTACTGGTACCCCATGCGGTTGACACCCTCCTGAACCAGACCAAGACTCAACACCTGACTAGCGCACGACTGACCGGTTACGAACTGACTCTGCTTGCCCCCCACATCACATTGAAACGATGCACCACTCTGAATCCAGCTACCCTACTACCTCTCCCTGACACTGATCCCAATGCGTCCCCTATACACGACTGTGTGACCCTCACCGACGAACAGACCAAGAGTAGGGTCGACCTCCGAGATACTGCCTTCCCGGACCCTGACGGAGAACTGTGGGTGGATGGCTCATGCATCAAGCTCCCCGATGGCACCACCTCAGCTGCCTATGCAGTCACCACAGCCCGAACAGTTGTTGAGACAGCCCGCATCACACAGCGATCCGCACAGGCGGCGGAACTAATTGCTCTCACACGAGCCTGCATCCTGGCAGCAGGGACAACCGCAAACATCTACACAGACAGTCAGTACGCCTTCGGGGTAGTTCACCACTTTGGGCTCTTATGGAAAGAGAGGGGATTCTTGACTTCTCATGGCACACCCATCCTGCATGGAGATCTAGTCTCTGCCCTGACCGAAGCGGTCCTCCTCCCCACACGGCTGGCTGTGATCAAATGCCAAGCACACAAGAAAGTGACAGACATTATAGGACAGGGAAATGCACTAGCTGACATTACTGCTCGAACCACAGCCGAGAATAGGTCCACGACCCGTATGTACGTGACCAGGTCACAAGCTGAGAAATGGAAGGATGCTGGGGAAACGATTAGGGACATCCAATTAGCCAGTACACCACACGAGTTAACTGAATGGGCACGGGTGGGATTGAAGGACGATGATGGTTGCTGGCGGACTAAAGACTCGAACAAATGGTTGCTACCAGACTCATACTTGATCCCCATGCTGACCATGGCACACTCCCCCGCACACATAGGGTCTGCCCCCATGATCGAACTCGTCTCCAAAGTCTGGCACAACGACAAGATCCCAGACTCAGCCAAACGTCTGGTCCAACAATGCCTAGTATGCCTCCAACACAACCCTGGGAAAGGAACTGCTGTACCCCGGGGAGGGTTCGGGGTCCCCAATCACCCTTTTGAAGTCCTACAAATGGACTATGTCCAGTTAGAAAGGTGCCAAGGTTTGAAGTACGTACTTGTCGTTGTATGTGCCTTCAGCAAGTGGGTGGAAGCCTATCCAACCCACGACAACACCGCTATGACTACTGCAAAGGTACTACTGAAGGAATTCTTCCCCCGATACGGCCTTTGTTGAATTTTGTGGAGCGACAACGGCCCCCACTTCGTAGCCGAAGTTATCCAACTCATCTTAAAAGGGTTGGGTGTAAAACAAAAATTCCATGCGGTCTTCCATCCCCATTCTGCAGGCCTGGTTGAGCGACACAATGCCACATTGAAGCTTAAGATAGCAAAAATAGTCGCCACCACAGGACTAAGATGGCCAGACGCTCTCCCACTAGCATTGCTATCAATGCGTTCCACCCCCACCAAACACCACTTAACCCCCTACGAGGTCGTCTTTGGGCGGCCCATGAACCTTTGGACTGCACCAAAACCAACATCCATCCACGACGTCCCGGACGTCCTCATGTCTGACTATTTGTATAACCTAACTAAAACGTTGTCTGTTATCCATCAGCAGGTGCTGCACGCCATTCCCGATGTTTCCAGGGGCCCCGGACACGACATCCAACCCGGTGACTTCGTCTTAGTGCGTAACTTCCAGCGCACCAAGAGTCTGGAGCCCCGGTGGACGGGCCCCCTGCAAGTCCTGATCACCACCCGAACAGCTCTTCGAGTGGAGGGGAAACGCAATTGGCTGCATGCACACCACTGCAAGAAGGTATCACCGACCCTGACAACCACGGACAACATCACCGCCCAAGAAGAACTTCTGGACAAAGACCGACCATCCCTGAGCCGCTGCCCAGATACAGAGACACTCGAGTTAGTAAGATATCCTGATCCCACCGTGCCATCCAAGGAAGGGTATAACTTGCGATGAAAGGAGAGAACTTCGGCTAAGCAGACCACAGGCTAAGTGGAAATCTCAGAGCGGTAGCCTAGTCACCTCAAAGGCCACCGGGAGAGAAACTAAGCGAAGTCTGTGGTTCTGCCCGCTACCGAGTCTCTTGAAGGTGATGGAAGCGCCCGACATGAAGATGATGGAAGCAACCGGACGTCCGAAGATCCACTACAAAAACCCAAAGACTGACCGAATGCACAGCTTCAAGACTATCGCACTTTTCATTACCCTTCTCTTTTGCCTTCTCCTCGTGGTCACCTTCTGGATCATGGAGGAGGGCACACCCGCTCATAAGATATTGCTGACCACCGTTCAACCTGCCACCACGAAAGAACACCATCTGATCTCACTTTCACCCCAACTCCGAGAAAGGCGTAAGGAGTTCTGGAATAACTCTTTTGTGCAGTTGCTCCACCAACACAATCTTGCTGCCAACGCCACCAATTGCTGGATCTGTGGATTGCTGCCACATGCCACTGGACACTCTATCCCTTTCATCCCTTCACCTTTTTCTGTCCATGGTTCCTGCCTCGCCTGGCTAATCCTCCTGCAAGAAAGCTACAAGGACAATGCCACTTCCGGCAGAACCATGTCACACTTCTACCATGGGTTCTGGCTGAACAAAACTGGAAGAACTTCTGCCCTCTTCTGCCCTCTGAGATCGAACACTTCCTTTCACATGGACATCCCTGCCAAGGAACGAGTTGAAATGCAAGTGTTCAACAACCCAGCCAGACCCACCTTCTCTTACCTCCGGAAACGGACGGCCGCCACCCTAACAGTGGCCCTGTCCGTCATCAACATCACTGGATTTGTGTGCCTCGAAGGCCTGGGGGCGCAGATGGTGGGCCACAGCTCCTGCCTCATCACCCGAACATTGGACTCAGTTGACCCACCCTCCTTTGTTGCCTCCCCGAATATGTACTTCGTCTGTGGTACTAAGGCCTACACCTGGCTTCCGAAAGGTTGGTGAGGCACCTGCTACATCGCCTTTGTCCTTCCTCCGACATATGTGGCTCCAGCAAACCACCACCGACAGAAGCGGGCCAAAGACATTGTGCAAGCCGACTCCGCCGGAGCACAGTTCATGGACGCAGTGAAAGGCCTTGTTCCACTCTGGGGTCCAATGGCAAACAGCCGTGCCATCCGCCACTTAACCCAGGCAGTCGAGACGGCGATGAACATTACAGCTGGCGCCCTCGCCAACAACACCGCTGAGCTTCAGGCCGTCCGCCTGGTGGCTCTTCAGAACCGCCTCGTTCTAGATGTGGTTCTGGCTGATCGTGGAGGAGCATGCCGCATCATTGGGTCCAGCTGTTGTACCTACGTACCGGATAACTCACCCTCAGTCTACAAAGCAATTGAACACCTCCACAGACTGTCCACAGAGGTCCATCAAGAGCAAGAAGAATGGTCACTGGGGAGTTGGTTTTGGGACACTATTAAAAGTTGGGGATGGAGGCTGTTTTCATTTATCCTCATACCAATTGTGATACTATGTGGATGTTGCTTGGGGATTCAGTGTCTGCCACCTTTATGTTCGCTTTTTATGAACTGCATCTGCCCTAAGACTTTGGACTTTGAAACAGAGCGAATGAAAGCTCTGTATGAGGTGGAAGTACGGGGTATTATGGGGATAGATCCGAACTAGGCAAGCTGGCGAGATATGTTAAAAGGGAGGACTGTGGAAATTTAGCTTGCAAACTGAACATTATCTGCGCCATCTTGCCTCTCCCCAGCGCCACGCACAGCGAATGCACGGCCGCCATTTTAGGCACCCCACTCTCTCCCCACTCATTCTCGATCACCAGCGCTTTCCCCTGGCGCTGCGAACATCCCCCGCGCGCCGGCCACCCCCGCTCTCTCATACACGGGCCATAAACCCTCTCCTTCAGCGCGACCCTGCTACGGAACCACATCCGACCGACATCCCATACATGGTCATGCCGCTCCTTTGATAACCCCCTTCCTCTGCGCCCCATTGTCCGAACTGGTCCCAGGCCATCACCTAGCCCTGCGGATGCAGTTTATTGCCCCTACTGTAAGGGATTATATGAATACAATGGTTCTGACAGAACCATTGTATTCATATAATACGTATACCCAGGTTCTGAGGGACACCGGGTCACCCCATTATTTTTTGTAAACCTACTGTAAGGGAAACACCCCACATCAAAGGGATTACAGTGGATCAAAGCCCCTACCCCCTGAGACCCGGCCGGTCGCACACACCCCCGGGAATTGGCGGAATTCCCTGCTGCGCGATAGCCATCTCCCACTGCGGGTAAGGTGGGAACCTCTACTGTAACTATGTGTGGGATCGGATCTGAGCCGGGGCTTCAGGGGATGTTCTCTCATGCTTCAAGGGAATCTCAAGAATGTACTATGTGTAATAAAGTAATAAACCGGTGTATAAGAGACCAGGTCTCAGAGATGCAGTTAGAGCACCTCGTGACGATACCTTGCTGTCCGATCTGATGTGTTCTGCTCCGACGGAATAAAACTTTGTTTCCTGCCTTCCAGTCTCCGGCGCCTGCCTCTTTCATTGGTAAATTATCGAGTGGTATGAGAGGCGATTACCGCCGGGCAAATACTTGAAAGGTTATCGACTGAAACTGCCGCTACCATTTAACAAGACTGCCACAATTCTTACAGGTCTCAGTACCTCTCACAGGCGCACAGGTGCATCTCCACAAGCTCTTCAGCGCAATGGCTCTGGGGAGCCTTTTCAAACAGGAAGGGGTGGGAGCACACTGCTGACCTCCCAGCACAACTCGCTCCTTAGTATTATGGTAAATGCAGTTTGAACTGCACGTTTACTTGGTTTTTTGCAGGAGTGTTCCACCAAAGTTGGTGCAGGTTAGTGCTGTACATCTATAGAAACATGTGTCTCTGGATTATATACGTCATCAGTAGAGATCAAAAGACAATTGTTGTCTGGGGTGGCTGAGCAGGCTGACACAATTCTTACAGGTCTCAGTACCTCTCACAGGCGCACAGGTGCATCTCCACAAGCTCGTCAGCTCAATGGCTCAAGGGAGCTATTTCAAACATGAGGGGGTGGGAGCACACTGCTGACTTCCCAGCACAGTTCGCTCCTTAGCATTGTGGTAAATTCAGTTTGTACTGCATGCTTACTTGGTATTTTGCTAGTGTTCCACCAAAGTTGGTGCAGGTTAGTGCTGTACATCTCTAGATACATGTTTTTCTGGATTTTATCTGTCATCAGTAGAGCTCAAAAAACAATTTTCTGGGTGGCTGAGCAGAATGCCACAATTCTTACAGGACTCAGTACCTTTCACAGGCGCACAGGTGCATCTCCACAAGCTCGTCAGCTCAATGACTCAAGGGAGCCTTTCCAAACAGGAAGGGGTGGGAGCACACTGCTGACCTCCCAGGACAGCTCGCCCCTTAGCATTATGGTAAATGCAGTTTGTAGTGCACGCTTGCTTGGTATTTTGCTGGAGTGTTCCACCAAAGTTGGTGCAGGTTAGTGCTGCACATCTCTAGCCACATGTGTTTCTGGATTTTATCTGTCATCAGAAGAGATCAAAAAACAATTTTCGTCTGGGTGGTTGAGCAGAATGCCACAATTCTTACAGGTCTCAGTACCTCTCACAGGCGCACAGGTGCATCTTCACAAGCTCGTCAGGTAAATGGCTCAAGGGAGCCTTTTCAAACAGGAAATGGTGGGAGCACACTGCTGACCTCCCAGCACAGTTCGCCCCTTAGCATTATGGTAAATTCAGTTTGTAGTGCACGCATACTCGGTATTTTGCTGGAGTGTTCCACCAAAGTTGGTGCAGGTTAGAGCTGTACATCTCGAGACATGTGTTTCTCGATTTTAACCGTCATCAGTAGATATCAAAAAACAATTTTCTTCTGGGGTGGCTGAGCAGGCTGCCACAATTCTTACAGGTCTCAGTACCTCTCACAGGCGCACAGGTGCATCTCCACAAGCTCTTCAGCTCAATGGCTCTAGGGAGCCTTTTCAAACAGGAAGGGGTGGGAGCTCACTGCTGACCTCCCAGCACAGCTCGCCCCTTAGCATTATGGTAAATGCAGTTTGTACTGCACGCTTACTTGGTATTTTGCTGGAGTGTTCCACCAAAGTTGGTGTAGGTTAGTGCTGTAAATCTCTAGGCACATGTGTTTCTGGATTTTATACGTCATCAGTAGAGATCAATAGACAATTTTCGTCTGGGGTGGCTGAGCAGGCTGACACAATTCTTACAGGTCTCAGTACCTCTCACAGGCGCACAGGTGCATCTCCACAAGCTCGTCAGCTCAATCGCTCAAGGGAGCTATTTCAAACAGGTAGGGGTGGGAGCAAACTGCTGACCTCCCAGCACAGTTCGCTCCCTAGCGTTATGGTAAAAAGAGTTTCTACTGCATGCTTACTAGGTATTTTGCTGGAGTGTTCCACCAAAGTTGGTGCAGGTTAGTGCTGTATATCTGTAGACACGTGTTTCTGGACTTTATCCATCATCAGTAGAGATCAATAGACAATTTTCATCTGGGGTGGCTGAGCAGGCTGACACAATTCTTACAGGTCTCAGTACCTCTCACAGGTGCACAGGTGCATCTCCAGAAGCTCGTCAGCTCAATGGCTCAAGGGAGCCTTTTGAAACAGGAAGGGGTGGGAGCACACTGCTGACCTCCCAGCAAAGCTCGCCCCTTCGCATTATGGTAAAAGCAGTTTGTAGTGCACGCTTACTTGGTATTTTGCTGGAGTGTTCCACCAAAGCTGGTGCAGGTTAGTGCTGTACATCTCTAGATACATGTGTTTCTGGAATTTTTACGTCATCAGTAGAGATCAAAAGACAATTTTCGTCTGGGGTGGCTGAGCAGGCTGCCACAATTCTTACAGGTCTCAGTACCTCTCACAGGCGCACAGGTGCATCTCCACAAGCTCATCAGCTCAATGGCTCAAGGGAGCTATTTCAAACAGGAAGGGGTGGGAGCACACAGCTGACCTCCCAGCACAGTTCGCTCCTTAGCATTATGGTAAATACAGTTTGTACTGCATGCTTACTTGGTATTTTGCTGGAGTGTTCCACCAAAGTTGGTGCAGGTTAGTGCTGTACATCTCTAGACACATGTTTTTCTGGATTTTATCTGTCATCAGTAGAGATCAAAAAACAATTTTCTGGGGTGGCTGAGCAGGCTGCCTCAATTCTTACAGGTCTCAGTACCTCTCACAGGCACACAGGTGCATCTCCACAAGCTTGTCAGCTCAATGGCTCAAGGGAGCCTTTTCAAACAGGAAATGGTGGGAGCACACTGCTGACCTCCCAGCACAGTTCTCCCCTTAGCATTATGGTAAATTCAGTTTGTAGTGCACGCTTACTTGGTATTTTGCTGGAGTGTTCTACCAAAGTTGGTGCAGGTTAGAGATGTACATCTCGAGACACGTGTTTCTGGATTTTAATCGTCATCAGTAGATATCAAAAAACAATTTTCGACTGGGGTGGCTGAGCAGGCTGCCACAATTCTCACTGGTCTCAGTACCTCTCACAGGCGCACAGGTGCATCTCCACAAGCTCTTCAGCTCAATGGCTCTAGGGAGCTTTTTAAAACAGGAAGGGGTGGGAGCACACTGCTGACGTCCCAGCACAGCTCGCCCCTTAGCATTTTGGGAAATGCAGTTTGTACTGCACGCTTACTTGGTATTTTGCTTGAGTGTTCCACCAAAGTTGGTGCAGGTTAGTGCTGTACATCTCTAGACACATGTGTTTCTGGATTTTATATGTCATCAGTAGAGATCAAAAGACAATTTTCGTCTGGGGTGGCTGAGCAGGCTGCCACAATTCTTACAGGTCTCAGTACCTCTCACAGGCGCACAGGTGCATCTCCACAAGCTTGTCAGCTCAATGGCTCAAGGGAGCTATTTCAAACAGGAAGGGGTGGGAGCACAAAACTGACCTCCCAGCACAGTTCGCTCCTTAGCATTATGGTAAAAACTGTTTGTACTGCATGCTTACTTGGTATTTTGCTGGAGTGTTCCACCAAAGTTGGTGCATGTTAGTGCTGTACATCTCTAGCCACATGTGTTTCTGGATTTTATCTGTCATCAGAAGAGATCAAAAAACAATTTTCGTCTGGGTGGCTGAGCAGAATGCCACAATTCTTACAGGTCTCAGTACCTCTCACAGGCGCACAGGTGCATCTTCAGAAGCTCGTCAGGTAAATGGCTCAAGGGAGCCTTTTCAAACAGGAAATGGTGGGAGCACACTGCTGACCTCCCAGCTCAATTCGCCCCTTAGCATTATGGTAAATTCAGTTTGTAGTGCACGCATACTTGGTATTTTGCTGGAGTGTTCCACCAAAGTTGGTGCAGGTTAGAGCCGTCCATCTCGAGACATGTGTTTCTGGATTTTATACGTTATCAGTAGAGATCAATAGACAATTTTCGTCTGAGGTGGCTGAGCAGGCTGACACAATTCTTACAGGTCTCAGTACCTCTCACAGGCACACAGGTGCATCTCCACAAGCTCGTCAGCTCAATCGCTCAAGGGAGCTATTTCAAACAGGTAGGGGTGGGAGCAAACTGCTGACCTCCCAGCACAGTTCGCTCCCTAGCGTTATGGTAAAAACAGTTTCTACTGCATGCTTACTAGGTATTTTGCTGGAGTGTTCCACCAAAGTTGGTGCAGGTTAGTGCTGTATATCTCTAGACACGTGTTTCTGGACTTTATCCATCATCAGTAGAGATCAATAGACAATTTTTGTCTGGGGTGGCTGAGCAGGCTGACACAATTCTTACAGGTCTCAGTACCTCTCACAGGTGCACAGGTGCATCTCCACAAGCTCGTCAGCTCAATGGCTCAAGGGAGCCTATTGAAACAGGAAGGGGTGGGAGCACAGTGCTGACCTCCAAGCACAGTTTGCCCCTTCGCATTATGGTAAAAGCAGTTTGTAGTGCACGCTTACTTGGTATTTTGCTGGAGTGTTCCACCAACGTAGGTGCAGGTTAGTGCTGTACATCTCTAGACACATTTGTTTCTGGATTTTATCCGTTATCAGAAGAGATCAAAAAACAATTTTCGTCTGGGGTGGCTGAGCAGGCTGCCACAATTCTTACAGGTCTCAGTATCTCTGACAGGCACACAGGTGCATCTCCACAAGCTCGTCAGCTCAATGACGCAAGTAAGCCTTTTCAAACAGGAAATGGTGGGAGCACACTGCTGTCCTCCCAGCTCAGCTCGCCCCGTAGCATTATGATAAATGCAGTTTGTACTGCACGTTTACTTGGTATTTTGCTGGAGTGTTCCACCAAAGCTGGTGCAGGTTAGTGCTGTACATCTCTAGACACATGTGTTTCTGGAATTTATACGTCATCAGTAGAGATCAAAAGACAATTTTCGTCTGGGGTGGCTGAGCAGGCTGCCACAATTCTTACAGGTCTCAGTACCTCTCACAGGCGCACAGGTGCATCTCCACAAGCTCATCAGCTCAATGGCTCAAGGGAGCTATTTCAAACAGGAAGGGGTGGGAGCACACTGCTGACCTCCCAGCACAGTTCGCTCCTTAGCATTATGGTAAATACAGTTTGTACTGCATGCTTACTTGGTATTTTGGTGGAGTGTTCCACCAAAGTTGGTGCAGGTTAGTGCTGTACATCTCTAGACTCATGTTTTTCTGGATTTTATCTGTCAACAGTAGAGATCAAAAAACTATTTTCTGGGGTCGCTGAGCAGGCTGCCTCAATTCTTACAGGTCTCAGTACCTCTCACAGGTGCACAGGTGCATCTCCACAAGCTCTTCAGCTCAATGGCTCATGGGAGCCTTTTCAAACAGGTAGGAGTGGGAGCACACTGCTGACCTCCCAGCACAGCTCGCCCCTTAGCATTATGGTAAATGCAGTTTGTAGTGAACGCTTGCTTGGTATTTTGCTGGAGTGTTCCACCAAAGTTGGTGCACGTTAGTGCTGTACATCTCTAGCCACATGTGTTTCTGGATTTTATCTGTCATCAGAAGAGATCAAAAAACAATTTTCGTCTGGGTGGCTGAGCAGAATGCCACAATTCTTACAGGTGTCAGTACCTCTCACAGGCGCACAGGTGCATCTCCACAAGCTCATCAGCTCAATGGAGCCTTTTCAAACAGGAAGGGGTGGGAGCACACTGCTGACCTCCCAGCACAGTTCGTCCCTTAGCATTATTGTAAATGCAGTTTGTACTGTATGCTTACTTGGTATTTTCCTGGAGTGTTCCACCAAAGTTGGTGCAGGTTAGTGCTGTACATCTCTAACCACATGTGTTTATGGATTTTATCCGTCATCAGAAGAGATCAAAAAACAATTTTCGTCTAGGTGGCTGAGCAGGCTGCCACAATTTTTACAGGTCTCAGTACCTCTCAGAGGCACACAGGTGCATCTCCACAAGCTCTTCAGCTCAATGGCTCAAGGGAGCCTTTTCAAACAGGAAATGGTGGGAGCACACTGCTGACCTCCCTGCACAGTTCTCCCCTTAGCATTATGGTAAATTTAGTTTGTAGTGCACGCTTACTTGGTATTTTGCTGGAGTGTTCCACCAAAGTTGGTGCAGGTTAGAGCTGTACATCTCGAGACACGTGTTTCTGGATTTTAATCGTCATCAGTAGATATCAATAAACAATTTTCATCTGGGGTGGCTGAGCAGGCTGCCACAATTCTTACAGGTCTCAGTACCTCTCACAGGCGCACAGGTGCATCTCCAAAAGCTCTTCAGCTCAATGGCTCTAGGGATCCTTTTTAAACAGGAAGGGGTCTGAGCACACTGCTGACCTCCCAGCACAGCTCGCCCCTTAGCATTATAGTAAATGCAGTTTGTACTGCATGCTTACTTGGTATTTTGCTGGAGTGTTCCACCAAAGTTGGTGCATGTTAGTGCTGTACATCTCTAGCCACATGTGTTTCTGGATTTTATCTGTCATCAGAAGAGATCAAAAAACAATTTTCGTCTGGGTGGCTGAGCAGAATGCCACAATTCTTACAGGTCTCAGTACCTCTCACAGGCGCACAGGTGCATCTTCACAAGCTCGTCAGGTAAATGGCTCAAGGGAGCCTTTTCAAACAGGAAATGGTGGGAGCACACTGCTGACCTCCCAGCACAGTTCGCCCCTTAGCAGTATGGTAAATTCAGTTTGTAGTGCACGCATACTTGGTATTTTGCAGAGGTGTTCCACCAAAGTTGGTGCAGGTTAGAGCTGTCCATCTCGAGACATGTGTTTCTGGAGTTTAACCGTCATCAGTAGATATCAAAAAACAATTTTCTTCTGGGGTGGCTGAGCAGGCTGCCACAATTCTTACAGGTCTCAGTACCTCTCACAGGCGCACAGGTGCATCTCCACAAGCTCTTCAGCTCAATGGCTCTAGGGAGCCTTTTCAAACAGGAAGGGGTGGGAGCACACTGCTGACCTCCCAGCAAAGCTCGCCCCTTAGCATTATGGTAAATGCAGTTTATACTGCACGCTTACTTGGTATTTTGCTGGAGTGTTCCACCAAAGTTGGTGCAGGTTAGTGCTGTACATCTCTAGACACATGTGTTTCTGGATTTTATACGTCATCAGTAGAGATCAATAGACAATTTTTGTCTGGGGTGGCTGAGCAGGCTGACACAATTCTTACAGGTCTCAGTACCTCTCACAGGCACACAGGTGCATCTCCACAAGCTCGTCAGCTCAATCGCTCAAGGGAGCTATTTCAAACAGGTAGGGGTGGGAGCAAACTGCTGACCTCCCAGCACAGTTCGCTCCCTAGCGTTATGGTAAAAAGAGTTTCTACTGCATGCTTACTAGGTATTTTGCTGGAGTGTTCCACCAAAGTTGGTGCAGGTTAGTGCTGCATATCTCTAGACACGTGTTTCTGGACTTTATCCATCATCAGTAGAGATCAATAGACAATTTTCGTCTGGGGTGGCTGAGCAGGCTGACACAATTCTTACAGGTCTCAGTACCTCTCACAGGTGCACAGGTGCATCTCCACAAGCTTGTCAGCTCAATGGCTCAAGGGAGCCTATTGAAACAGGAAGGGGTGGGAGCACAGTGCTGACCTCCCAGCACAGTTTGCCCCTTCGCATTATGGTAAAAGCAGTTTGTAGTGCACGCTTACTTGGTATTTTGCTGGAGTGTTCCACCAACGTAGGTGCAGGTTAGTGCTGTACATCTCTAGACACATTTGTTTCTGGATTTTATCCGTTATCAGAAGAGATCAAAAAACAATTTTCGTCTGGGGTGGCTGAGCAGGCTGCCACAATTCTTACAGGTCTCAGTATCTCTGACAGGCACACAGGTGCATCTCCACAAGCTCGTCAGCTCAATGACTCAAGTAAGCCTTTTCAAACAGGAAATGGTGGGAGCACACTGCTGTCCACCCAGCTCAGCTCGCCCCTTAGCATTATGATAAATGCAGTTTGTACTGCACGTTTACTTGGTATTTTGCTGGAGTGTTCCACCAAAGCTGGTGCAGGTTAGTGCTGTACATCTCTAGACACATGTGTTTCTGGAATTTATACGTCATCAGTAGAGATCAAAAGACAATTTTCGTCTGGGGTGGCTGAGCAGGCTGCCACAATTCTTACAGGTCTCAGTACCTCTCACAGGCGCACAGGTGCATCTCCACAAGCTCATCAGCTCAATGGCTCAAGGGAGCTATTTCAAACAGGAAGCGGTGGGAGCACACTGCTGACCTCCCAGCATAGTTCGCTCCTTAGCATTATGGTAAATACAGTTTGTACTGCATGCTTACTTGGTATTTTGCTGGAGTGTTCCACCAAAGTTGGTGCAGGTTAGTGCTGTACATCTCTAGACTCATGTTTTTCTGGATTTTATCTGTCATCAGTAGAGATCAAAAGACGATTTTCGACTGGGGTGGCTGAGCAGGCTGACACAATTCTTACAGGTCTCAGTACCTCTCACAGGCACACAGGTGCATCTCCACAAGCTCATCAGCTCAATGGCTCAAGGGAGCTATTTCAAACAGGAAGGGGTGGGAGCACACTGCTGACCTCCCAGCACAGTTCGCCCCTTAGCATTATGGTAAATGCAGTTTGTAGTGCACGCTTACTTGGTATTTTGCTGGAGTGTTCCACCAAAGTTGGTGCAGGTTAGTGCTGTACATCTCTAGACACATGTGTTTCTGGATTTAATCCTTCATCAGTAGAGATCAGAAGACAATTTTCGTCTGGTGTGGCTGAGCAGGCTGCCACAATTCTTACAGGTCTCAGTACCTCTCACAGGCGCACAGGTGCATTTTCACAAGCTCGTCAGCTCAATGGCTCAAGGGTGCCTTTTCAAACAGGAAGGGGTGGGATCACACTTCTGACTTCCCAGCACAGTTTGCCCCTTAGCATTTTGGTAAATGAAGTTTGTAGTGCACGCTTACTTGGTATTTTGCTGGAATGTTCCACCAACGTAGGTGCAGGTTAGTGCTGTACATCTCTAGACACATGTTTCTGGATTTTATCCGTCCTCGGTAGAGATCAGAAGACAATTTTCGTCTGGTGTGGCTGAGCAGGCTGCCACAATTCTTACAGGTCTCAGTACCTCTCACAGGTGCACAGGTGCATCTCCACAAGCTCATCGGCTCAATGGCTCAAGGGAGCTATTTCAAACAGGAAGGGGTGGGAGCACACTGCTGACCTCCCAGCACAGCTCGGCCCTTAGCATTATGGTAAATGCAGTTTATAGTGCACGCTTGCTTGGTATGTTGCTGGAGTGTTCCACCAAAGTTGGTGCACGTTAGTGCTGTACATCTCTAGCCACATGTGTTTCTGGATTTTAGCTGTCATCAGAAGAGATCAAAAAACAATTTTCGTCTGGGTGGCTGAGCAGAATGCCACAATTCTTACACGTCTCAGTACCTCTCACAGGCGCACAGGTGCATCTTCACAAGCTCGTCAGCTCAATGGCTCAATGGAGCCTTTTCGAACAGGAAGGGGTGGGAGCACACTGCTGACCTCCCAGCACAGTTCGTCCCTTAGCATTATGGTAAATGCAGTTTGTACTGCATGCTTACTTGGTATTTTGCTGGAGTGTTCCACCAAAGTTGGTGCAGGTTAGTGCTGTACATCTCGAGACACGTGTTTCTGGATTTTAATGGTCATCAGTAGATATCAAAAAACAATTTTCGTCTGGGGTGGCTGAACAGGTCTCAGTACCTCTCAAAGGCGCACAGGTGCATCTCCACAAGCTCGTCAGCTCAATGGCTCAATGGAGCCTTTTCAAACAGGAAGGGGTGGGAGCACACAGCTGACCTCCCAGCACAGCTCACCCCTTAGCATTAACGGTAAATGCAATTTGTAGTGCACGCTTACTTGGTATGTTGATGGAGTGTTCCACCAAAGTTGGTGCACGTTAGTGCTGTACATCTCTAGACACATTTGTTTCTGGATTTTATATGTCATCAGTAGAGATCAAAAGACATTTTTCGTCTGGGGTGGCTGAGCAGGCTGACACAATTCTTACAGGTCTCAGTACCTCTCACAGGCGCACAGGTGCATCTCCACAAGCTCGTCAGCTCAATGGCTCAAGGGAGCAATTTCAAACAGGAAGGGGTGGGAGCACACTGCTGACCTCCCAGCACAGTTCGCTCCTTAACATTATGGTAAAAACAGTTTGTACTGCATGCTTACTTGGTATTTTGCTGGAGCGTTCCACCAAAGTTGGTGCATGTTAGTGCTGTACATCTCTAGACACGTGTTTCTGGATTTTATCCATCATCAGAAGAGATCAAAAGACAATTTTCGACTAGGGTGGCTGAGCAGGCTGACACAATTCTTACAGGTCTCAGTACCTCTCACAGGCGCACAGGTGCATCTCCACAAGCTCGTCAGCTCAATGGCTCATGGGAGCCTTTTCAAACAGGAAGGGGTGGGAGCACACTGCTGACCTCCCAGCACAGCTTGCCCCTTAGCATTTTGGTAAATGAAGTTTGCAGTGCACGCTTACTTGGTATTTTGCTGGAGTGTTCCACCAACGTAGGTGCAGGTTAGTGCTGTACATCTCTAGACACATGTTTCTGGATTTTATCCGTAATCAGTAGAGATCAAAAAACTATTTTTGTCTGGGGTGGCTGAGCTGGCTGCCACAATGGCTCAAGTAAGCCTTTTCAAACAGGAAATGGTGGGAGAACAATGCTGACCTCCCAGCACAGCTCGCCCCTTAGCATTATGGTAAATGCAGTTTGTACTGCACGCTTACTTGGTATTTTGCTGGAGTGTTCCACCAAAGTTGGTGCAGGTTAGTGCTGTGCATCTCTAGACACATGTGTTTCTGGATTTTATACGGCATCAGTAGAGATCAAAAATCAATTTTCTGGGGTAGCTGAGCAGGCTGCCACAATTCTTACAGGTCTCAGTACCTCTCACAGGCGCACAGGTGCATCTCCACAAGCTTGTCAGCTCAATGGCTCAAGGAAGCCTTTTCAAACAGGAAATCGTGGGAGCACACTGCTGACCTCCCAGCACAGATCACCCCTTACCATTATGGTAAATGCAGTTAGTAGTGGACGCTTACTTGGTATTTTGCTGGAGTATTCCACCAAAGTTGGTGCAGGTTAGAGCTGTACATCTCGAGACACGTGTTTCTGGATTTTAACCGTCATCAGTAGATATCAGAAAAAAAATTCCGTGTGGGGTGGTTGACCAAGCTGCCACAATTCTTACAGGTCTCAGTACCTCTCACAGGCGCACAGGTGCATCTCCACAAGCTCTTCAGCTCAATGGCTCTAGGGAGCCTTTTCAAACAGGAAGGGGTGGGAGCAGACTGCTGACCTCCCAGCACAGTTCACCCCTTAGCATTATGGTAAATTCAGTTTGTAGTGCACGCTTACTTGGTATTTTGCAGGAGTGTTCCACCAAAGTTGGTGCAGGTTAGAGCTGTACATCTCTAGACTCATGTTTTTCTGGATTTTATCTGTCATCAGTAGAGATCAAAAGACGATTTTCGACTGGGGTGGCTGAGCAGGCTGACACAATTCTTACAGGTCTCAGTACCTCTCACAGGCACACAGGTGCATCTCCACAAGCTCATCAGCTCAATGGCTCAAGGGAGCTATTTCAAACAGGAAGGGGTGGGAGCACACTGCTGACCTCCCAGCACAGTTCGCCCCTTAGCATTATGGTAAATGCAGTTTGTAGTGCACGCTTACTTGGTATTTTGCTGGAGTGTTCCACCAAAGTTGGTGCAGGTTAGTGCTGTACATCTCTAGACACATGTGTTTCTGGATTTAATCCTTCATCAGTAGAGATCAGAAGACAATTTTCGTCTGGTGTGGCTGAGCAGGCTGCCACAATTCTTACAGGTCTCAGTACCTCTCACAGGCGCACAGGTGCATTTTCACAAGCTCGTCAGCTCAATGGCTCAAGGGTGCCTTTTCAAACAGGAAGGGGTGGGATCACACTTCTGACCTCCCAGCACAGTTTGCCCCTTAGCATTTTGGTAAATGAAGTTTGTAGTGCACGCTTACTTGGTATTTTGCTGGAATGTTCCACCAACGTAGGTGCAGGTTAGTGCTGTACATCTCTAGACACATGTTTCTGGATTTTATCCGTCCTCGGTAGAGATCAGAAGACAATTTCTTCTGGTGTGGCTGAGCAGGCTGCCACAATTCTTACAGGTCTCAGTACCTCTCACAGGTGCACAGGTGCATCTCCACAAGCTCATCGGCTCAATGGCTCAAGGGAGCTATTTCAAACAGGAAGGGGTGGGAGCACACTGCTGACCTCCCAGCACAGCTCGGCCCTTAGCATTATGGTAAATGCAGTTTATAGTGCACGCTTGCTTGGTATGTTGCTGGAGTGTTCCACCAAAGTTGGTGCACGTTAGTGCTGTACATCTCTAGCCACATGTGTTTCTGGATTTTAGCTGTCATCAGAAGAGATCAAAAAACAATTTTCGTCTGGGTGGCTGAGCAGAATGCCACAATTCTTACACGTCTCAGTACCTCTCACAGGCGCACAGGTGCATCTCCACAAGCTCGTCAGCTCAATGGCTCAATGGAGCCTTTTCGAACAGGAAGGGGTGGGAGCACACTGCTGACCTCCCAGCACAGTTCGTCCCTTAGCATTATGGTAAATGCAGTTTGTACTGCATGCTTACTTGGTATTTTGCTGGAGTGTTCCACCAAAGTTGGTGCAGGTTAGTGCTGTACATCTCGAGACAACATGTTTCTGGATTTTAATGGTCATCAGTAGATATCAAAAAACAATTTTCGTCTGGGGTGGCTGAACAGGTCTCAGTACCTCTCAAAGGCGCACAGGTGCATCTCCACAAGCTCGTCAGCTCAATGGCTCAATGGAGCCTTTTCAAACAGGAAGGGGTGGGAGCACACAGCTGACCTCCCAGCACAGCTCACCCCTTAGCATTAACGGTAAATGCAATTTGTAGTGCACGCTTACTTGGTATGTTGATGGAGTGTTCCACCAAAGTTGGTGCACGTTAGTGCTGTACATCTCTAGACACATTTGTTTCTGGATTTTATATGTCATCAGTAGAGATCAAAAGACATTTTTCGTCTGGGGTGGCTGAGCAGGCTGACACAATTCTTACAGGTCTCAGTACCTCTCACAGGCGCACAGGTGCATCTCCACAAGCTCGTCAGCTCAATGGCTCAAGGGAGCAATTTCAAACAGGAAGGGGTGGGAGCACACTGCTGACCTCCCAGCACAGTTCGCTCCTTAACATTATGGTAAAAACAGTTTGTACTGCATGCTTACTTGGTATTTTGCTGGAGCGTTCCACCAAAGTTGGTGCATGTTAGTGCTGTACATCTCTAGACACGTGTTTCTGGATTTTATCCATCATCAGAAGAGATCAAAAGACGATTTTCGACTAGGGTGGCTGAGCAGGCTGACACAATTCTTACAGGTCTCAGTACCTCTCACAGGCGCACAGGTGCATCTCCACAAGCTCGTCAGCTCAATGGCTCATGGGAGCCTTTTCAAACAGGAAGGGGTGGGAGCACACTGCTGACCTCCCAGCACAGCTTGCCCCTTAGCATTTTGGTAAATTAAGTTTGCAGTGCACGCTTACTTGGTATTTTGCTGGAGTGTTCCACCAACGTAGGTGCAGGTTAGTGCTGTACATCTCTAGACACATGTTTCTGGATTTTATCCGTAATCAGTAGAGATCAAAAAACTATTTTTGTCTGGGGTGGCTGAGCTGGCTGCCACAATGGCTCAAGTAAGCCTTTTCAAACAGGAAATGGTGGGAGCACAATGCTGACCTCCCAGCACAGCTCGCCCCTTAGCATTATGGTAAATGCAGTTTGTACTGCACGCTTACTTGGTATTTTGCTGGAGTGTTCCACCAAAGTTGGTGCAGGTTAGTGCTGTGCATCTCTAGACACATGTGTTTCTGGATTTTATACGGCATCAGTAGAGATCAAAAATCAATTTTCTGGGGTAGCTGAGCAGGCTGCCACAATTCTTACAGGTCTCAGTACCTCTCACAGGCGCACAGGTGCATCTCCACAAGCTTGTCAGCTCAATGGCTCAAGGAAGCCTTTTCAAACAGGAAATCGTGGGAGCACACTGCTGACCTCCCAGCACAGATCACCCCTTACCATTATGGTAAATGCAGTTAGTAGTGGACGCTTACTTGGTATTTTGCTGGAGTATTCCACCAAAGTTGGTGCAGGTTAGAGCTGTACATCTCGAGACACGTGTTTCTGGATTTTAACCGTCATCAGTAGATATCAGAAAAAAAATTCCGTGTGGGGTGGTTGACCAAGCTGCCACAATTCTTACAGGTCTCAGTACCTCTCACAGGCGCACAGGTGCATCTCCACAAGCTCTTCAGCTCAATGGCTCTAGGGAGCCTTTTCAAACAGGAAGGGGTGGGAGCAGACTGCTGACCTCCCAGCACAGTTCACCCCTTAGCATTATGGTAAATTCAGTTTGTAGTGCACGCTTACTTGGTATTTTGCAGGAGTGTTCCACCAAAGTTGGTGCAGGTTAGAGCTGTACATCTCTAGACTCATGTTTTTCTGGATTTTATCTGTCATCAGTAGAGATCAAAAGACGATTTTCGACTGGGGTGGCTGAGCAGGCTGACACAATTCTTACAGGTCTCAGTACCTCTCACAGGCACACAGGTGCATCTCCACAAGCTCATCAGCTCAATGGCTCAAGGGAGCTATTTCAAACAGGAAGGGGTGGGAGCACACTGCTGACCTCCCAGCACAGTTCGCCCCTTAGCATTATGGTAAATGCAGTTTGTAGTGCACGCTTACTTGGTATTTTGCTGGAGTGTTCCACCAAAGTTGGTGCAGGTTAGTGCTCTGGATTTAATCCTTCATCAGTAGAGATCAGAAGACAATTTTCGTCTGGTGTGGCTGAGCAGGCTGCCACAATTCTTACAGGTCTCAGTACCTCTCACAGGCGCACAGGTGCATTTTCACAAGCTCGTCAGCTCAATGGCTCAAGGGTGCCTTTTCAAACAGGAAGGGGTGGGATCACACTTCTGACCTCCCAGCACAGTTTGCCCCTTAGCATTTTGGTAAATGAAGTTTGTAGTGCACGCTTACTTGGTATTTTGCTGGAATGTTCCACCAACGTAGGTGCAGGTTAGTGCTGTACATCTCTAGACACATGTTTCTGGATTTTATCCGTCCTCGGTAGAGATCAGAAGACAATTTTCGTCTGGTGTGGCTGAGCAGGCTGCCACAATTCTTACAGGTCTCAGTACCTCTCACAGGTGCACAGGTGCATCTCCACAAGCTCATCGGCTCAATGGCTCAAGGGAGCTATTTCAAACAGGAAGGGGTGGGAGCACACTGCTGACCTCCCAGCACAGCTCGGCCCTTAGCATTATGGTAAATGCAGTTTATAGTGCACGCTTGCTTGGTATGTTGCTGGAGTGTTCCACCAAAGTTGGTGCACGTTAGTGCTGTACATCTCTAGCCACATGTGTTTCTGGATTTTAGCTGTCATCAGAAGAGATCAAAAAACAATTTTCGTCTGGGTGGCTGAGCAGAATGCCACAATTCTTACACGTCTCAGTACCTCTCACAGGCGCACAGGTGCATCTCCACAAGCTCGTCAGCTCAATGGCTCAATGGAGCCTTTTCGAACAGGAAGGGGTGGGAGCACACTGCTGACCTCCCAGCACAGTTCGTCCCTTAGCATTATGGTAAATGCAGTTTGTACTGCATGCTTACTTGGTATTTTGCTGGAGTGTTCCACCAAAGTTGGTGCAGGTTAGTGCTGTACATCTCGAGACAACATGTTTCTGGATTTTAATGGTCATCAGTAGATATCAAAAAACAATTTTCGTCTGGGGTGGCTGAACAGGTCTCAGTACCTCTCAAAGGCGCACAGGTGCATCTCAACAAGCTCGTCAGCTCAATGGCTCAATGGAGCCTTTTCAAACAGGAAGGGGTGGGAGCACACAGCTGACCTCCCAGCACAGCTCACCCCTTAGCATTAACGGTAAATGCAATTTGTAGTGCACGCTTACTTGGTATGTTGATGGAGTGTTCCACCAAAGTTGGTGCACGTTAGTGCTGTACATCTCTAGACACATTTGTTTCTGGATTTTATATGTCATCAGTAGAGATCAAAAGACATTTTTCGTCTGGGGTGGCTGAGCAGGCTGACACAATTCTTACAGGTCTCAGTACCTCTCACAGGCGCACAGGTGCATCTCCACAAGCTCGTCAGCTCAATGGCTCAAGGGAGCAATTTCAAACAGGAAGGGGTGGGAGCACACTGCTGACCTCCCAGCACAGTTCGCTCCTTAACATTATGGTAAAAACAGTTTGTACTGCATGCTTACTTGGTATTTTGCTGGAGCGTTCCACCAAAGTTGGTGCATGTTAGTGCTGTACATCTCTAGACACGTGTTTCTGGATTTTATCCATCATCAGAAGAGATCAAAAGACGATTTTCGACTAGGGTGGCTGAGCAGGCTGACACAATTCTTACAGGTCTCAGTACCTCTCACAGGCGCACAGGTGCATCTCCACAAGCTCGTCAGCTCAATGGCTCATGGGAGCCTTTTCAAACAGGAAGGGGTGGGAGCACACTGCTGACCTCCCAGCACAGCTTGCCCCTTAGCATTTTGGTAAATTAAGTTTGCAGTGCACGCTTACTTGGTATTTTGCTGGAGTGTTCCACCAACGTAGGTGCAGGTTAGTGCTGTACATCTCTAGACACATGTTTCTGGATTTTATCCGTAATCAGTAGAGATCAAAAAACTATTTTTGTCTGGGGTGGCTGAGCTGGCTGCCACAATGGCTCAAGTAAGCCTTTTCAAACAGGAAATGGTGGGAGCACAATGCTGACCTCCCAGCACAGCTCGCCCCTTAGCATTATGGTAAATGCAGTTTGTACTGCACGCTTACTTGGTATTTTGCTGGAGTGTTCCACCAAAGTTGGTGCAGGTTAGTGCTGTGCATCTCTAGACACATGTGTTTCTGGATTTTATACGGCATCAGTAGAGATCAAAAATCAATTTTCTGGGGTAGCTGAGCAGGCTGCCACAATTCTTACAGGTCTCAGTACCTCTCACAGGCGCACAGGTGCATCTCCACTAGCTTGTCAGCTCAATGGCTCAAGGAAGCCTTTTCAAACAGGAAATCGTGGGAGCACACTGCTGACCTCCCAGCACAGATCACCCCTTACCATTATGGTAAATGCAGTTAGTAGTGGACGCTTACTTGGTATTTTGCTGGAGTATTCCACCAAAGTTGGTGCAGGTTAGAGCTGTACATCTCGAGACACGTGTTTCTGGATTTTAACCGTCATCAGTAGATATCAGAAAAAAAATTCCGTGTGGGGTGGTTGACCAAGCTGCCACAATTCTTACAGGTCTCAGTACCTCTCACAGGCGCACAGGTGCATCTCCACAAGCTCTTAAGCTCAATGGCTCTAGGGAGCCTTTTCAAAAAGGAAGGGGTGGGAGCAGACTGCTGACCTCCCAGCACAGTTCACCCCTTAGCATTATGGTAAATTCAGTTTGTAGTGCACGCTTACTTGGTATTTTGCAGGAGTGTTCCACCAAAGTTGGTGCAGGTTAGAGCTGTACATCTCTAGGCACGTGTTTCTGGATTTTATCCGTCATCAGTAGATATCAAAAAACAATTTTCATCTGGGGTGGCTGAGCAGGCTGCCACAATTCTTACAGGTATCAGTACCTCTCACAGGCGCACAGGTGCATCTCCACAAGCTCATCAGCTCAATGGCTCAAGGGAGCCTTTTCAAACAGGAAGGCATGGGAGCACACTGTTGACCTCCCAGCACAGTTCACCCCTTAGCATTATGGTAAATGCAGTTTGTAATGCACACTTACCTGGTATTTTGCTGGAGTGTTCCACCAATGTTGGTGCAGGTTAGTGCTGTACATCTCTAGACACATATTTTTCTGGATTTCATCCGTCATCAGTAGAGATCAAAAAACAATTTTCATCTGGGGTGGCTGAGCAGGCTAATACAATTCTTACAGGTCTCAGTACCTCTCACAGGTGCACAGGTGCATCTCCACAAGCTTGTTAGCATAATGGCTCAAGGGAGGCTTTTCAAACAGGAAGGGGTGGGAGCAAACTGCTGACCTCCCAGCACAGTTCGCCCCTTAGCATTATGGTAAATGCAGTTTGTAGTTGTGAGACCGGCCTCACGGCGTTGCCCTCCCAATCATCCAGCCAACCTGCAACCACCCTCAAGACCCGACATCTCCGACTCCGGCCGCCCCAGCCACCCAGATCCGAGGGCCGGCCAGAGCCATGACAGACTCGACACCCTACCACGCATGTCCGACCGAGGGAGCGGGAACCCTCGAGCCAGACCCAAAGGCGCCAGCCCAGTCACACCTCGGGTCGCCTTCCCCGGGAAGACTCGATCGGCCACCAGGCCCCTGGGGAGCAGGCGCCTCCCCTGCCGAGCGTCTGGGGTCCCTCCCAGACCCACCTGAAAAGACCAAAGAAGTGAGCGGCAGGAAATCCCGCCGAACCCCCTCCGTCACCCCAGTCCCCCCTCTGCGAGGACCCCGGACTTCAAAGAGCAAGCGGAGTATAACAAGGGGTGCCGGAGAAACGAAGGCAGAGAAGACCTGGAACCATCCGAGCCTGCTGACGCTGTCGCGGCTCCTGAACGCTGAAGTCACCTGGGCCTGCTGAGTGACTCGCGGCCTCTTGCTACTGAACCATCTGAGCCCTGCTGACGAGGTCACAGCTCCCGAGCACGGAACCACCTGGGCCTGCTAAGTGACTTGCGGCCTCTTGCTATCGAACCATCTGAGCCCTGCTGACGAGGTCGCGGCTCCCGAGCACTGAACCACCTGGGCCTGCTGAGTGACTCGCGGCCCCCAGCTATTGAACCATCTGAGCCTTGCTGACGGAATCGCGGCTCCCGAACTCCGACCACCTGTGCCTGCTGAGAGACTCGCGGCGCTCCCCTTGAGGACGACTCGGTAAGAGATCGCCCAGAGAATCGACACCCTCCAGCTCGAGGATTGTGAGCTATCCGCAGGGTATTTCGCAGAGACACTATCTTGAAAGACTGTCCCGCTACCCCCATTCCCCACGACCGATTTATGGTACTTCATGCCACTGCTGTACTACTTGCATCTTGGATCATAAAGATCCCTTGAAAATCATCGATAAAAAAGACCTATCGTCCTACAAAGAATACGTGTGGTGTCACTCTGTTCGTAGTGTATATCAGGGTGTGCGCGCCTAGTTCGGCCTACGTGGGAGAGGTGGGTCAAAGGGGTGGGCAAGACGGGCATCGAACCCCCCTCCGGCGAACGCCTTTCCAACATTTGGTGGCAGACGACGGGATCCGAGCCGACACCGAAAGAGAGCGTGCAGTAAACGACTGACACACTACCAAACAGAGATGGAAGGAGAAACCTCCCTGGGTGCCGCAGGTACCGAAATAAGCTCACCGTTCCGAGAGGATCAATTGGACTATTACACACATAGAGAATTAAAACAGTTTTGCAAAGACCTTGGCATCGCTACCACCGGATTAAACACAAAGGAAGACTTCCAGAAAGTATTGAAAACCTGGGTCGAGACGGGGGCACCCCCGACCCAAACGGAAGGAGACTCTGCCCATGAACCACAAAGCATCCCGGTGAGAAACAACGGGCCAGAGGGGAACCTGTCCCCCGAGGAGCTAGCGGACCGAGAGAGAAGCCGCAACCACGAACTTGAACTGGCAAAACTAAAAATCGAGGGAGAACTAAAACTAGCAGAGAAAAAGTTGGCCGTCGAGCAGTTACGGCTACAAGGGGAACTCGAAGAGAAGAGACGCCAAAGAGAGCACGACGAAAAGAAGCTCCAGCTAGAACATGAACGCAGCCTGAAGGAGATCGAGTGGCGGGCTAAAAACGAAAAGTCACAGCCACCCGGGAATCCACCGCCCGCTCCCACCGGGGAAACCAAAGTCCACATCCCCAAGGATGTGGTAAAAGAGTATTACAAGAACGACGATATCCAGAAGTGGTTTAAGGCCTACGAAGTCGCCATGACCTCTCACCGAGTCCCGCAGAAGGATTGGGGGGCTGGCTATGGGGCCGGTTCTTAAGCGAAGGAAGAGACACCCTGCTAGATCTGCCCTCCACGGTCATGAACTCCTACAGCCACATGAAGGAAGCCCTCGTGGGCCGGTATGGACTCACCCCCGAAATGTACCGACAACGGTTCCGAGATTGTAAGAAGATACCGGGCACCACGTGGGTAGAATACGTGAACTTTTACAGCCGAGCCTTGGACTGGTGGATCAAGGGCAGCAAGGTCTCCACCTTCGAAGAACTGTTTGATCCGATTGCCTGGGAACATTTAGCGGCCAATTGCTTTGTAGAACTGTGCCAGCATCTCCTGGACAGCAAACTCACCGACCCTCGGAAGCTGGCCGCTGAGGCTGATCGTTGGGTGAATACCCGAGCCACCCGAGGCCCCGTGGGGGACTACGGCTGCCACAATCAAGCCCCCCCCCTGCCAGAGGGGCGGAGGGAACCACGGCCGACCAAGAGACTTCCCTGGGGGGTCCTCAACCAGCCCCCCCAGCAGCCCACCAGCGGCGGGTTCAGCCCCGTCTCCAGCAAGCACCGGAGTCGCAGGACGGCTAGGTCCACGAGCTAGGATCACCTGCTTCCGCTGCCAACGGCCCGGACACTACGCCAATGACCCCCAGTGTCCCCAGTATCAGCGAACCACAACGACCAACCCCCCGGCCCGGCAGATGGCCTCCGTGGCTCTGGGGGAAGAGATGGAGGACTCCGAAGAATGGGAACCGGCGGCCATGGCCCTGGTCTCCCTTGGTGATCGAGAAATGGTCCCCGGGACACCCTTGCCCGCCAACACAAAGAAATACCGACAGCAAGTGACCATCAACGGCCACCGAGTCGAGGGCCTCCGCGACACCGGGGCGAGTGTCACCGCGGTCCACCGCAGCCTAATTTCCGAAGACCAGATCCTAACCGGTGCCCTCTGTCCGGTCGTATCCTCCGACAATTCTGAGAGCCTCTGCCAGATGGCGCTGGTGCCCTTCGAGTGGGGAGGGGTCTCCGGAGAACTGAAGGTAGCGGTCCGGACATCACAGCCTGTAGACTGCCTCCTGGGCAACGACCTGGAGAGTTCCCCGTGGGGGCAAGTAGAACGAAGAGCCCATCTGGAGATGATGGGCCTACCAGAATGGGTCTGCGCCACCACGCGCTCCATGACCGCGCGATTGCCTCTCTCCGAGGGCAGTGAGGCCCTCCTACCGAACACTATCCCCGAGAGCCGGGACACTCTACCAGAAGCGGACAACCCTCCTTCGGAGGGAGAAGAGGACACTAACCCGGGAGAAGGGCCAGAACCTTCCGCCCCGGAGGCCCTGACTGAGCTCGGAGAACTGCCCGAGATGGGCCAGTGGCGCTGTGAGGGGGGGCCCTCCCGGGAAGAGTTCTGCCAGGAACAGGCCACTTGCCCCTCCCTCGTGGGACTCAGACAACAAGCCGAAGCCCAGGCTGCCGGTGACCGAACCGGAACCCATTGGATCTATTGGGACAATGGCCTCCTATACAGCGAGCAAAAGTCCGCCGAGCTAGGCGCAGCCCGGGTACTGGTGGTACCCCTGCGTTTCCGGAGCCTCCTCCTGGGCCTGGCCCACGATGTACCCTTGGCAGGACACTTAGGCCAAGACAAGACATATCAGCGATTGGTTACCCACTTCTATTGGCCCAAGATGCGAGCGAATGTAGAAGTACACTGCAAATCCTGCCTCACGTGCCAGGGCAGTGGGAAGAGTGGCGGAAAACGCAAAGCTCCCTTACAACCGTTCCCCGTTGTGAGTACCCCGTTCGAGCGGGTCGGCATCGACATCGTGGGACCCCTGGATCCGAAGACCGCCCAGGGCCACAGATTCATCCTTGTCCTGGTGGACCATGCCACCCGCTACCCCGAGGCCATCCCCCTCCGCACCGTGACGGCTCCCATGGTGGGCCGAGCTCTCATGGGGATCTTCTCCCGTGTCGGATTTCCCCGCGAGGTTGTGAGTGATCGCGTCACTAACTTTATATCTCGCTACATGAAGTCCCTGTGGCAGCAGTGCGGAGTCACATATAAGTTCACGACCCCCTACCACCCCCAGGGCAACGGCCTAGTGGAACGCTTCAACCGAACCCTAAAGGGAATGATCCTGGGCCTCGAAGAGCCCCTGCGCCGGAAATGGGACGTCCTCCTCCCTTGCCTCCTGTTCGCATACCGAGAAGTTCCCCAAAAGTCTCTGGGGTTCAGCCCCTTCGAACTGCTATACGGACATCCCGTCCGAGGGCCCCTGAGCCTGGTCAAAGAGGGCTGGGAGACAAGCCCCCGGGGGACACCCCCTGATGTGTTCCGCTACATCCTGGCGCTCCGCAACCAGACGAGGAAGTTCAGAGAACTCGCAGAGGCTAACCTCGAGGCCAGCCAAGAAGAAATGAAGCGCTGGTATGACCAGAACGCAACCCTGGTCGAGTTCCAGCCGGGCCAGCAGGTTTGGGTCCTGGCCCCGGTGAAGCCCTGCGCCCTACAAGACAAATGGACTGGTCCCTTCAAGGTGATCGAGCGGAAGAGCCAGGTCACGTACCTGGTCGATGTACAGTCCCCACGGAACCCCCTCCGGGTCCTCCACGTGAACCGTCTCAAGCCCCACTTTGTGAGAACGGAATTAAGTTTGCTACTGGCCACCGATGATGGGGCGGAAGAAGACACCGAACCCCTGCCCGACCCCCTGTGTGCTAAAGACCTGGATGGCTCCGTGGAGGGAGTAAGACTTTCAACCACCCTCACTCCCCAACAGTCCGACGACTGCCGCCAGCTGCTCAGACAATTCGCAGACCTCTTCTCCCTCATTCCAAGGGTCACCGACTGGTGTGTCCATGACGTGGACACCGGCGACAGCCCGCCTGTGAGACACCGAGCCTACCGGGTGCCTGACCGGGTCCGTACCTGCATCAAGACCGAGGTACAGAAGATGCTCACCCTTGGAGTAATCGAACCCTCCGACAGCCCCTGGGCCAGCCCGGTGGTCCTGGTCCCGAAGGCGGCTTCCCCGGGGGTCGCCCCCGAACTAAGATTCTGTGTGGACTACCGGGGGCTCAATGCGGTCACCCGAGCAGACGCTCACCCTATCCCCCGCGCCGACGAGCTCATCGAGCGCCTGGGGGCCGCCCGGTTCCTCAGCACTTTCGACCTGACCTGCGGATACTGGCAGATTGCTCTCACGGAGGGAGCGAAAGAACGCTCTGCCTTCTCCACACCAGATGGCCACTACCGCTTCAGGGTCATGCCGTTCGGGATGAAGAACGCCCCGGCCACGTTCCAGCGGTTGGTGAACAAGGTCCTGGCCGGACTCGAGGAGTTCAGCGCAGCATACCTTGACGACATCGCCGTATTCAGCTCTCAATGGCACGAGCATCTCCAGCACCTCCGACAAGTACTCATGGCCCTGCGCCAAGCCGGCCTAACAGTGAAAGCCAGCAAATGCTCGCTCGGGCAAGGCTCCGTGGTCTACCTGGGGCATCAGGTGGGCAGCGGCCAGGTCGCCCCCCTCCAACCGAAGATCGACGCCATCAAGTCCTGGGAGCCCCCCACACGCAGACGGAGGTCCGGGCCTTCCTGGGCCTTACAGGGTACTACCGGAGGTTCATTAAAAACTATGGTAGTATCGCGGGGCCCCTCACGGAGTTGACCTCCAAAAAGCTTCCGAAGAAGGTGCAGTGGACCACCCCGTGCCAGCAGGCGTTCGACGCCTTGAAAACCGCCATGTGCACCGCCCCCGTACTCAAGGCCCCCGACTACTCCCAAGAGTTTGTGGTCCAGACCGACGCATCCGAACACGGCATTGGGGCCGTCCTCTCGCAGTTCGACGACAAGGGCATCGATCAGCCCATAGCCTTCATCAGCCGAAGGCTGCTGCCGCGAGAGCAGCGTTGGAGTACTATAGAACGAGAGACCTTTGCCGTAGTCTGGGCCCTCAAGAAACTACGGCCCTACTTGTTCGGAACCCATTTCCGAGTACAGACGGACCACCGGCCCTTGCGGTGGCTAATGCAGATGAGGGGGGAGAACCCCAAGCTACTACGATGGTCCATCTCTCTCCAAGGGATGGATTTCACTGTCGAACATCGCCCCGGGGCGGATCATGCCAACGCCGACGGCCTGTCCCGGTTCTTCCGCTTCGGCGAGGAGAATCCCCCAGTGGATGGGTAGCTCTCCACGCCTTTCAGCTGGGGGGGACGCGTGTGAGACCGGCCTCACGGCGTTGCCCTCCCAATCATCCAGCCAACCTGCAACCACCCTCAAGACCCGACATCTCCGACTCCGGCCGCCCCAGCCACCCAGATCCGAGGGCCGGCCAGAGCCATGACAGACTCGACACCCTACCACGCATGTCCGACCGAGGGAGCGGGAACCCTCGAGCCAGACCCAAAGGCGCCAGCCCAGTCACACCTCGGGTCGCCTTCCCCGGGAAGACTCGATCGGCCACCAGGCCCCTGGGGAGCAGGCGCCTCCCCTGCCGAGCGTCTGGGGTCCCTCCCAGACCCACCTGAAAAGACCAAAGAAGTGAGCGGCAGGAAATCCCGCCGAACCACCTCCGTCACCCCAGTCCCCCCTCTGCGAGGACCCCGGACTTCAAAGAGCAAGCGGAGTATAACAAGGGGTGCCGGAGAAACGAAGGCAGAGAAGACCTGGAACCATCCGAGCCTGCTGACGCTGTCGCGGCTCCTGAACGCTGAAGTCACCTGGGCCTGCTGAGTGACTCGCGGCCTCTTGCTACTGAACCATCTGAGCCATGCTGACGAGGTCACGGCTCCCGAGCACGGAACCACCTGGGCCTGCTGAGTGACTCGCGGCCTCTTGCTATCGAACCATCTGAGCCCTGCTGACGAGGTCGCCGCTCCCGAGCACTGAACCACCTGGGCCTGCTGAGTGACTCGCGGCCCCCAGCTATTGAACCATCTGAGCCTTGCTGACGGAATCGCGGCTCCCGAACTCCGACCACCTGTGCCTGCTGAGAGACTCGCGGCGCTCCCCTTGAGGACGACTCGGTAAGAGATCGCCCAGAGAATCGACACCCTCCAGCTCGAGGATTGTGAGCTATCCGCAGGGTATTTCGCAGAGACACTATCTTGAAAGACTGTCCCGCTACCCCCATTCCCCACGACCGATTTATGGTACTTCATGCCACTGCTGTACTACTTGCATCTTGGATCATAAAGATCCCTTGAAAATCATCGATAAAAAAGACGTATCGTCCTACAAAGAATACGTGTGGTGTCACTCTGTTCGTAGTGTATATCAGGGTGTGCGAGCCTAGTTCGGCCTACGTGGGAGAGGTGGGTCAAAGGGGTGGGCAAGACGGGCATCGAACCCCCCTCCGGCGAACGCCTTTCCAACAGTAGTGAACGCTTACTTGGTATTTTGCTGGAGTGTTCCACCAAAGTTGGTGCAGGTTAGTAATGTACATCTCCAAGACACATGTGTTTCTGGATTTTATCCGTCATCAGTAGAGAACAAAAAACAATTTTCGTCTGGGGTGGCTGAGCAGGCTGCCTCAATTCTTACAGGTCTCAGCACCCCTCACAGGCGCACAGGTGCATCTCCACAAGCTCGTCAGCTCAATGGCTCAAGGGAGCCTTTTCAAACAGGAAGGGGTGGGAGCACACTGCTGACCTCCCAGCACAGCTCGCCCCTTAGCATTATGGTAAATGCAGTTTGTAGTGCATGCTTGATTGGTATTTTGCTGAAGTGTTCCACCAAAGTTGGTGCAGGTTAGTGCTTTACATCTCTAGACACATATTTTTCTGGATTTCATTCGTCATCAGCAGAGATCAAAAATTAATTTTCATCTGGGGTGGCTGAGCAGGCTGCCACAATTCTTACAGGTCTCAATACCTCTCACAGGCGCACAGGTGCATCTCCACAAGCTCGTCAGCTCAATGGCTCAAGGGAGCCTTTTCAAACAGGAAGGGGTGGGAGCACACTGCTGACCTCCCAGCACAGTTCGCTCCTTAGCATTATGGTAAAAACAGTTTGTAGTGCACACTTACTTGGTAATTTGCTGGAGTGTTCCACGAAAGTTGGCGCAGGTTAGTGCTGTACATCTCTAGACACATGTGTTTCTGGATTTTATCCGTCATCAGTAGAGATAAAAAAAACAATTTTCGTCTGGGTGGCTGAGCAGGCTGTCACAATTCTTACAGGTCTCAGTACGTCTCACAGGTGCACAGGTGCATCTACACAAGCTTGTCAACTCAATGGCTCAAGGGAGCCTTTTCAAACAGGAAGGGGTGGGAACACACTGCTGACCTCCCAGCACAGTTCGCCCCTTAGCATTATGGTAAATGCAGTTTGTAGTGCACGCTTACTTGGTATTTTGCTGGAGTGTTCCACCAAAGTTGGTGAAGGTTAGTGCTGTACATCTCTAGACACATGTGTTTCTGGATTTTATCCGTCAACAGTAGAGATCAAACAACAATTTTCGCCTGGGGTGACTGAGCTGGCTGCCACAATTCTTACAGGTGTCAGTACCTCTCACAGGCACACAGGTGCATCTCCACAAGCTCGTCAGCTCAATGGCTCAAGGGAGCTATATCAAACAGGAAGGGGTGGGAGCACACTGCTGACCTCCCAGCACAGTTCGCTCCTTAGCATTATGGTAAAAACAGTTTGTACTGCATGCTTACTTGGTATTTTGCTGGAGTGTTCCACCAAAGTTGGTGCAGTTTAGTGCTGTACATCTCTAGACACGTGTTTCTGGATGTTATCCATCATCAGTAGAGATCAAAAGGCGATTTTCGTCTGGGGTGGCTGAGCAGGCTGACACAATTCTTACAGGTCTCAGTACCTCTCACAGGTGCACAGGTGCATCTCCCAAGCTCGTCAGCTCAATGGCTCAAGGGAGTCATTTCAACAGGAAGGGGTGGGAGCCGACTACTGACCTCCCAGCACAGTTCGCCCCTTAGCATTATGGTAAATTCAGTTTGTAGTGCACGATTACTTGGTATTTTGCTGGAGTGTTCCACCAAATTTGGTGCAGGTTAGAAATGTACATCTCTAGACACGTGTTTCTGGATTTTATCCGTCATCAGTAGATATCAAAAAACAATTTTCGTCTGGGTTGGCTGAGCAGGCTGCCACAACTCTTACAGGTATCAGTACCTCTCACAGGCGCACAGGTGCATCTCCACAAGCTCATCAGCTCAATGGCTCAAGGGAGCCTTATCAAACAGGAAGGGGTGGGAGCACACTGCTGACCTCCCAGAACAGCTCGCCCCTTAGCATTATTGTAATGCAGTTTGTAGTGCATGCTTGCTTGGTATTTTGCTGGAGTGTTCCACCAAAATTTGTGCAGGTTAGGGCTGTACATCTCTAGACACATGTGTTTCCGGAATTTATCCGTCATCAGTAGAGATCAAAAAACGATTTTCGTCTGGGGTGGCTGAGCAGTCTGCCACAATTCTTCCAGGACTCAGTACCTCTCACAGGTGCACAGGTGCATCTCCACAAGCTCGTTAGCATAATGGCTCAAGGGAGGCTTTTCAAACAGGAAGGGGTGGGAGCACACTGCTGACCTCCCAGCACAGTTCGCCCCTTAGCATTATGGTAAATGCAGTTTGTAGTGCACACTTACTTGGTAATTTGCTGGAGTGTTTCACCAAAGTTGGCGCAGGTTAGTGCTGTACATCTCTAGACACATGTGTTTCTGGATTTTATCCTTCATCAGTAGAGATCAAAAGACAATTTTCATCTGGGGTGGCTGAGCAGGCTGCCACAATTCCTACAGGTCTCAGTACCTCTCACAGGCTCACAGGTCCATCTCCAAAAGCTCGTCAGCTCAATGGCTCAAGGGAGCCTTTTCAAACAGGAAATGGTGGGAGCACACTGCTGACCTCCCAGCACAGTTCGCCCCTTAGCATTATGCTAAATTCAGTTTGTAGTGCACCCTTACTTGGTATTTTGCTGGAGTGTTCCACCAAAGTTGGTGTAGGTTAGTGCTGTACATCTCTAGGCACATGTGTTTCTGGATTTTATACGTCATCAGTAGAGATCAAAAGACAATTGTCGTCTGGGGTGGCTGAGCAGGCTGACACAATTCTTACAGGTCTCAGTACCTCTAACAGGCGCACAGGTGCATCTCCACAAGCTCGTCAGCTCAATGGCTCATGGGAGCCTTTTCAAACAGGAAGGGGTGGGAGCACACTGCTGACCTCCCACCACAGTTCGCCCCTTAGCATTATGGTAAATGCAGTTTGTATTGCAAGCTTTCTTAGTATTTTGCTGGAGTGTTCCACCAACGTAGGTGCAGGTTAGTGCAGTACATCTCTAAACACATGTTTCTGGATTTTATCCGTCATCAGTAGAGATCAAAAAACTATTTTCGTCTGGGGTGGCTGAGCAGGCTGCCACAATTCTTACTGGTCTCAGTACCTCTCACAGGCGCACAGGTGCATCTCCACAAGCTCATCAGCTCAATGGTTCAAGGGAGCCTTATCAAACAGGAAGGGGATGGAGCACACTGCTGACCTCCCAGCACAGCTCGCCCCTTAGCATTATGGTAAATGCAGTTTGTAGTGCATGCTTGCTTGGTATTTGCTGAAGTGTTCCACCAAAGTTGGTGCAGGTTAGTGCTGTACATCTCTAGAAACATATTTTTCTGGATTTCATCCGTCATCAGTAGAGATCAAAAAACAATTTTCATCTGGGGTGGCTGAGCAGGCTGCCACAATTCTTACAGGTCTCAGTACCTCTCACAGGCGCACAGGTGCATCTCCACAAGCTCGTCAGCTCAATGGCTCAAGGGAGCCTTTTCAAACAGAAAGGGGTGGGAGCACACTGCTGACCTCCCAGCACAGTTTGCCCCTTAGCATTATGGTAAATGCAGTTTGTAGTGCAGGCTAACTTGGTATTTTGCTGGAGTGTTCCACCAAAATTAGTGCAGGTTAGTGCTGTACATCTCTAGACACATGTGTTTCCGGAATTTATCCGTCATCTGTAGAGATCAAAAAACGATTTTCCTCTGGGTGGCTGAGCAGTCTACCACAATTCTTCCAGGAATCAGTACCTCTCACAGGTACACAGGTGCATCTCCACAAGCTCGTTAACATAATGGCTCAAGGGAGGCTTTTCAAACAGGAAGGGGTGGGAGCAAACTGCTGACCTCCCAGCACAGTTCGCCCCTTAGCATTATGGTAAATGCAGTTTGTAGTGAACGCTAACTTGGTATTTTGCTGGAGTGTTCCACCAAAGTTGGTGCAGGTTAGTACTGTACATCTCCAGACACATGTGTTTCTGGATTTTATCCGTCATCAGTAGAGAACAAAAAACTATATTCGTCTGGGGTGGCTGAGCAGGCTGCCACAATTCTTACAGGTCTCAGTACCTCTCACAGGCGCACAGGTGCATCTCCACAAGCTCGTCAGCTCAATGGCTCGAGGGAGCCTTTTCAAACAGGAAGGGGTGGGAGAACACTGCAGACCTCCTAGTACAGTTCACCCCTTAGCATTATGGTAAATGCAGTTTGTAGTGCACACTTACTTGGTAATTTGCTGGAGTGTTCCACCAAAGTTGGTGTAGGTTAGTGCTGTACATCTCTAGAAACATGTGTTTCTGGATTTTATACGTCATCAGTAGAGATCAAAAGACAATTTTCGTCTGGGGTGGCTGAGCAGGCTGACACAATTCTTAAAGGTCTCAGTACCTCTCACAGGCGCACAGATGCATCTCCACAAGCTCGTCAGCTCATTGGCTCAAAGGAGCTATTTCAAACAGGAAGGGGTGGGAGCGTACTGTTGACCTCCCAGCACAGTTCGCTCCTTAACATTATGGTAAAAATAGTTTGTACTGCGTGCTTACTTGGTATTTTGCTGGAGTGTTCCACCAAAGTTGGTGCAGGTTAGTGCTGTACATCTCTAGACACATGTTCCTGGATTTTATACATCATCAGTAGAGATCAAAAGACAATTTTCGTCTGGGGTGGCTGAGCAGGCTGACACAATTCTTACAGGTCTCAGTACCTCTCACAGGTACACAGGTGCATCTCCACAAGCTCATCAGCTCAATGGCTCATGGGAGCCTTTTCAAACAGGAAGGGGTGGGAGCACACTGCTGACCTCCCAGCACAGTTCGCCCCTTAGCATTATGGTAAATTCAGTTTGTATTGCAAGCTTTCTTAGTATTTTGCTGGAGTGTTCCACCAACGTAGGTGCAGGTTAGTGCTGTCAAATCTCTAGACACATGTTTCTGGATTTTATCCGTCATCAGTAGAGATCAAAAAACAATTTTCGTCTGGGTTGGCTGAGCAGGCTGCCACAATTCTTACAGGTCTCACTACCTCTCACAGGCGCACAGGTGCATCTCCACAAGCTCTTCAGCTCAATGGCTCTAGGGAGCCTTTCCAAACAGGAAGGGGTGGGAGCACACTGCTGACCTCCCAGCACAGCTCGCCCCTTAGCATTATGGTAAATGCAGTTTGAACTGCACACTTACTTGGTATGTTGCTGGAGTTTTCCACCAAAGTTGGTGCATGTTAGTGCTGTACATCTCTAGACACATGTGTTTCTGGATTTTATACGTCATCAGTAGAGATCAATAGACAATTTTTGTCTGGTGTGGCTGAGCAGGCTGACACAATTCTTACAGGTCTCAGTACCTCTCACAGGCAAACAGGTGCATCTTCACAAGCTCGTCAGCTCAATCGCTCGAGGGAGCTATTTCAAACAGGTAGGGGTGGGAGCAAACTGCTGACCTCCCAGCACAGTTAGCTCCCTTAGGTTATGGTAAAAAGAGTTTCTACTGCATGCTTACTAGGTATTTTGCTGGAGTGTTCCACCAAAGTTGGTGCAGGTTAGTGCTGCATATCTCTAGACACGTGTTTCTGGACTTTATCCATCATCAGTAGAGATCAATAGACAATTTTCGTCTGGGGTGGCTGAGCAGGCTGACACAATTCTTACAGGTCTCAGTACCTCTCACAGGTGCACAGGTGCATCTCCGCAAGCTCCTCAGCTCAATGGCTCAAGGGAGCCTATTGAAACAGGAAGGGGTGGGAGCACACTGCTGTCCTCAGCTCGCCCCTTAGCATTATGATAAATGCAGTTTGTACTGCACGTTTACTTGGTATTTTGCTGGAGTGTTCCACCAAAGCTGGTGCAGGTTAGTGCTGTACATCTCTAGACACATGTGTTTCTGGAATTTATACGTCATCAGTAGAGATCAAAAGACAATTTTCGTCTGGGGTGGCTGAGCAGGCTGCCACAATTCTTACAGGTCTCAGTATCTCTGACAGGCACACAGGTGCATCTCCACAAGCTCGTCAGCTCAATGACTCAAGTAAGCCTTTTCAAACAGGAAATGGTGGGAGCACACTGCTGTCCTCCCAGCTCAGCTCGCCCCTTAGCATTATGATAAATGCAATTTGTACTGCACGTTTACTTGGTATTTTGCTGGAGTGTTCCACCAAAGCTGGTGCAGGTTAGTGCTGTACATCTCTAGACACATGTGTTTCTGGAATTTATACGTCATCAGTAGAGATCAAAAGACAATTTTCGTCTGGGGTGGCTGAGCAGGCTGCCACAATTCTTACAGGTCTCAGTACCTCTCACAGGCGCACAGGTGCATCTCCACAAGCTCGTCAGCTCAATGGCTCAAGGGAGCTGTTTCAAACAAGAAGCGGTGGGAGCACACTGCTGACCTCCCAGCACAGTTCGCTCCTTAGCATTATGGTAAATACAGTTTGTACTGCATGCTTACTTGGTATTTTGCTGGAGTGTTCCACCAAAGTTGGTGCAGGTTAGTGCTGTACATCTCTAGACTCATGTTTTTCTGGATTTTATCTGTCATCAGTAGAGATCAAAAGACGATTTTCGACTGGGGTGGCTGAGCAGGCTGACACAATTCTTACAGGTCTCAGTACCTCTCACAGGCACACAGGTGCATCTCCACAAGCTCATCAGCTCAATGGCTCAAGGGAGCTATTTCAAACAGGAAGGGGTGGGAGCACACTTCTGACCTCCCAGCACAGTTTGCCCCTTAGCATTTTGGTAAATGAAGTTTGTAGTGCACGCTTACTTGGCATTTTGCTGGAATGTTCCACCAACGTAGGTGCAGGTTAGTGCTGTACATCTCTAGACACATGTTTCTGGATTTTATCCGTCATCGGTAGAGATCAAAAACAATTTTTGTCTGGGGTGGCTGAGCAGGCTGCCATAATTCTTACAGGTCTCAGTACCTCTCACAGGCACACAGGTGCATCTCCACAAGCTCGTCAGCTCAATGACTCAAGTAAGCCTTTTCAAACAGGAAATGGTGGGAGCACACTGCTGTCCTCCCAGCACAGCTCGCCCCTTAGCATTATGGTAAATGCAGTTTGTACTGCACGTTTACTTGGTATTTTGCTGGAGTGTTCCACCAAAGTTGGTGCAGGTTAGTGCTGTACATCTCTAGACACATGTTTTGCTGGATTTTATCTGTCATCAGTAGAGATCAAAAAACAATTTTCTGGGGTGGCTGAGCAGGCTGCCACAATTCTTACAGGTCTCAGAACCTCTCACAGGCGCACAGGTGCATCTCCACAAGCTCATCGGCTCAATGGCTCAAGGGAGCTATTTCAAACAGGAAGGGGTGGGAGCACACTGCTGATCTCCCAGCACAGTTCGCTCCTTAGCATTATGGTAAATACAGTTTGTACTGCATGCTTACTTGGTATTTTGCTGGAGTGTTCCACCAAAGTTGGTGCAGGTTAGTGCTGTACATCTCTAGACACATGTTTTCTGGATAATAATGCTAAGGAGCGAACTGTGCTGGGAGGTCAGCAGTGTGCTCCCACCCCTTCCTGTTTGAAATTGCTCCTTTGAGCCATTGAGCTGACGAGCTTGTGGAGATGCACCTGTGCGCCTGTGAGAGGTACTGAGACCTGTAAGAATTGTGTCAGCCTGCTCAGCCACCCCAGACGAAAATTGTCTTTTGATCTCTACTGATGACATATAAAACCCAGAAACAAATGTGTCTAGAGATGTACAGCACTAACCTGCACCAACTTTGGTGGAACACTCCAGCAAAATACCAAGTAAGCATGCAGTACAAACTGTATTTACCATAATGCTAAGGAGAGAACTGTGCTGGGAGGTCAGCAGTGTGCTCCCACCCCTTCCTGTTTGAAATAGCTCCCTTGAGCCATTGAGCGGATGAGCTTGTGGAGATGCACCTCTGCACCTGTGAGAGGTACTGAGACCTGTAAGAATTGTGTCAGCCTGGATTCTCAGTAGAGATCAAAAAACAATTTTCATCTGGGGTGGCTGAGCAGGCTGCCACAATTCTTACAGGTCTCAGTACCTCTCACAGGCGCACAGGTGCATCTCCACAAGCTCGTCAGCTCAATGGCTCAAGGGAGCCTTTTCAAACAGAAAGGGGTGGGAGCACACTGCTGACCTCCCAGCACAGTTCGCCCCTTAGCATTATGGTAAATGCAGTTTGTAGTGCAGGCTAACTTGGTATTTTGCTGGAGTGTTCCTCCAAAATTAGTGCAGGTTAGTGCTGTACATCTCTAGACACATGTGTTTCCGGAATTTTTCCGTCATCTGTAGAGATCAAAAAACGATTTTCGTCTGGGGTGGCTGAGCAGTCTACCACAATTCTTCCAGGAATCAGTACCTCTCACAGGTGCACAGGTGCATCTCCACAAGCTCGTCAGCTCAATGGCTCAAGGGAGCCTTTTCAAACAGAAAGGGGTGGGAGCACACTGCTGACCTCCCAGCACAGTTCGCCCCTTAGCATTATGGTAAATGCAGTTTGGAGTGCAGGCTAACTTGGTATTTTGCTGGAGTGTTCCACCAAAATTAGTGCAGGTTAGTGCTGTACATCTCTAGACACATGTGTTTCCGGAATTTATCCGTCATCTGTAGAGATCAAAAAACGATTTTCGTCTGGGTGGCTGAGCAGTCTACCACAATTCTTCCAGGAATCAGTACCTCTCACAGGTGCACAGGTGCACAGGTGCATCTCCACAAGCTCGTTAACATAATGGCTCAAGGGAGGCTTTTCAAACAGGAAGGGGTGGGAGCAAACTGCTGACCTCCTAGCACAGTTCGCCCCTTAGCATTATGGTAAATGCAGTTTGTAGTGAACGCTTACTTGGTATTTTGCTGGAGTGTTCCACCAAAGTTGGTGCAGGTTAGTACTGTACATCTCCAGACACATGTGTTTCTGGATTTTATCCGTCATCAGTAGAGAACAAAAAACTATATTCGTCTGGGGTGGCTGAGCAGGCTGCCACAATTCTTACAGGTCTCAGTACCTCTCACAGGCGCACAGGTGCATCTCCACAAGCTCGTCAGCTCAATGGCTCGAGGGAGCCTTTTCAAACAGGAAGGGGTGGGAGAACACTGCGGACCTCCTAGTACAGTTCACCCCTTAGCATTATGGTAAATGCAGTTTGTAGTGCACACTTACTTGGTAATTTGCTGGAGTGTTCCACCAAAGTTGGTGTAGGTTAGTGCTGTACATCTCTAGACACATGTGTTTCTGGATTTTATTCGTCTTCAGTAGAGATCAAAAGACAATTTTCGTCTGGGGTGGCTTGGCAGGCTGACACAATTCTTAAAGGTCTCAGTACCTCTCACAGGCGCACAGATGCATCTCCACAAGCTCGTCAGCTCATTGGCTCAAAGGAGCTATTTCAAACAGGAAGGGGTGGGAGCGTACTGTTGACCTCCCAGCACAGTTCGCTCCTTAACATTATGGTAAAAATAGTTTGTACTGCATGCTTACTTGGTATTTTGCTGGAGTGTTCCACCAAAGTTGGTGCAGGTTAGTGATGTACATCTCTAGACACATGTTCCTGGATTTTATACATCATCAGTAGAGATCAAAAGACGATTTTCGTCTGGGGTGGCTGAGCAGGCTGACACAATTCTTACAGGTCTCAGTACCTCTCACAGGTACACAGGTGCATCTCCACAAGCTCATCAGCTCAATGGCTCATGGGAGCCTTTTCAAACAGGAAGGGGTGGGAGCACACTGCTGACCTCCCAGCACAGTTCGCCCCTTAGCATTATGGTAAATTCAGTTTATATTGCAAGCTTTCTCAGTATTTTGCTGGAGTGTTCCACCAACGTAGGTGCAGGTTAGTGCTGTCAAATCTCTAGACACATGTTTCTGGATTTTATCCGTCATCAGTAGAGATCAAAAAACAATTTTCGTCTGGGTTGGCTGAGCAGGCTGCCACAATTCTTACAGGTCTCACTACCTCTCACAGGCGCACAGGTGCATCTCCACAAGCTCTTCAGCTCAATGGCTCTAGGGAGCCTTTCCAAACAGGAAGGGGTGGGAGCACACTGCTGACCTCCCAGCACAGCTCGCCCCTTAGCATTATGGTAAATGCAGTTTGAACTGCACACTTACTTGGTATGTTGCTGGAGTTTTCCACCAAAGTTGGTGCAGGTTAGTGCTGTACATCGCTAGACACATGTGTTTCTGGATTTTATACGTCATCAGTAGAGATCAATAGACAATTTTTGTCTGGTGTGGCTGAGTAGGCTGACACAATTCTTACAGGTCTCAGTACCTCTCACAGGCACACAGGTGCATCTTCACAAGCTCGTCAGCTCAATCGCTCAAGGGAGCTATTTCAAACAGGTAGGGGTGGGAGCAAACTGCTGACCTCCCAGCACAGTTAGCTCCCTAGCGTTATGGTAAAAAGAGTTTATACTGCATGCTTACTAGGTATTTTGCTGGAGTGTTCCACCAAAGTTGGTGCAGGTTAGAGCTGCATATCTCTAGACACGTGTTTCTGGACTTTATCCATCATCAGTAGAGATCAATAGACAATTTTCGTCTGGGGTGGCTGAGCAGGCTGACACAATTCTTACAGGTCTCAGTACCTCTCACAGGTGCACAGGTGCATCTCCACAAGCTCGTCAGCTCAATGGCTCAAGGGAGCCTATTGAAACAGGAAGGGGTGGGAGCACAGTGCTGACCTCCCAGCACAGTTTGCCCCTTCGCATTATGGTAAAAGCAGTTTGTAGTGCACGCTTACTTGGTATTTTGCTGGAGTGTTCCACCAACGTAGGTGCAGGTTAGTGCTGTACATCTCTAGACACATTTGTTTCTGGATTTTATCCGTTATCAGAAGAGATCAAAAAACAATTTTCGTCTGGGGTGGCTGAGCAGGCTGCCACAATTCTTACAGGTCTCAGTATCTCTGACAGGCACACAGGTGCATCTCCACAAGCTCGTCAGCTCAATGACTCAAGTAAGCCTTTTCAAACAGGAAATGGTGGGAGCACACTGCTGTCCTCCCAGCTCAGCTCGCCCCTTAGCATTATGATAAATGCAGTTTGTACTGCACGTTTACTTGGTATTTTGCTGGAGTGTTCCACCAAAGCTGGTGCAGGTTAGTGCTGTACATCTCTAGACACATGTGTTTCTGGAATTTATACGTCATCAGTAGAGATCAAAAGACAATTTTCGTCTGGGGTGGCTGAGCAGGCTGCCACAATTCTTACAGGTCTCAGTACCTCTCACAGGCACACAGGTGCATCTCCACAAGCTCGTCAGCTCAATGACTCAAGTAAGCCTTTTCAAACAGGAAATGGTGGGAGCACACTGCTGTCCTCCCAGCACAGCTCGCCCCTTAGCATTATGGTAAATGCAGTTTGTACTGCATGTTTACTTGGTATTTTGCTGGAGTGTTCCACCAAAGTTGGTGCAGGTTAGTGCTGTACATCTCTAGACACATGTTTTGCTGGATTTTATCTGTCATCAGTAGAGATCAAAAAACAATTTTCTGGGGTGGCTGAGCAGGCTGCCACAATTCTTACAGGTCTCAGTACCTCTCACAGGCGCACAGGTGCATCTCCACAAGCTCGTCAGCTCAATGGCTCAATGGAGCCTTTTCGAACAGGAAGGGGTGGGAGCACACTGCTGACCTCCCAGCACAGTTCGTCCCTTAGCATTATGGTAAATGCAGTTTGTACTGCATGCTTACTTGGTATTTTGCTGGAGTGTTCCACCAAAGTTGGTGCAGGTTTGTGCTGTACATCTCGAGACACGTGTTTCTGGATTTTAATCGTCATCAGTAGATATCAAAAAACAATTTTCGTCTGGGGTTGCTGAGCAGGCCGCCACAATTCTTACAGGTCTCAGTACCTCTCACAGGCGCACAGGTGCATCTCCACAAGCTCTTCAGCTCAATGGCTCTAGGGAGCCTTTTCAAAAAGGAAGGGGTGGGAAGACACTGCTGACCTCCCAGCACAGCTCGCCCCTTAGCATTATGGTAAATGGAGTTTGTACTGCACGCTTACTTGGTATTTTGCTGGAATGTTCCACCAAAGCTGGTGCAGGTTAGTGCTGTACATCTCTAGACACATGTGTTTCTGGATTTTATACGTCATCAGTAGAGATCAAAAGACAATTTTCGTCTGGGGTGGCTGAGCAGGCTGACACAATTCTTACAGGTCTCAGTACCTCTCACAGGCGCAGAGGTGCATCTCCACAAGCTCATCAGCTCAATGGCTCAAGGGAGCTATTTCAAACAGGAAGGGGTGGGAGCACACTGCTGACCTCCCAGCACAGTTCTCTCCTTAGCATTATGGTAAATACAGTTTGTACTGCATGCTTACTTGGTATTTTGCTGGAGTGTTCCACCAAAGTTGGTGCAGGTTAGTGCTGTACATCTCTAGACACATGTTTATCTGGATTTTATCTGTCATCAGTAGAGATCAAAAAACAATTTTCTGGGGTGGCTGGGCAGGCTGCCACAATTCTTACAGGTCTCAGTACCTCTCAAAGGCGCACAGGTGCATCTCCACAAGCTCGTCAGCTCAATGGCTCAATGGAGCCTTTTCAAACAGGAAGGGGTGGGAGCACACAGCTGACCTCCCAGCACAGCTCACCCCTTAGCATTATGGTAAATGCAATTTGTAGTGCACGCTTACTTGGTATGTTGATGGAGTGTTCCACCAACGTAGGTGCAGGTTAGCGCTGTACATTTCTAGACACATGTTTCTGGATTTTATCCGTAATCAGTAGAGATCAAAAAACTATTTTTGTCTGGGGTGGCTGAGCTGGCTGCCACAATGGCTCAAGTAAGGCTTTTCAAACAGGAAGGGGTGGGAGCACACTGCTGACCTCCCAGCACAGCTTGCCCCTTAGCATTATGGTAAATGCAGTTTGTACTGCACGCTTACTTGGTATTTTGCTGGAGTGTTCCACCAAAGTTGGTGCAGGTTAGTGCTGTGCATCTCTAGACACATGTGTTTCTGGATTTTATACGGCATCAGTAGAGATCAAAAATCAATTTTCTGGGGTAGCTGAGCAGGCTGCCACAATTCTTACAGGTCTCAGTACCTCTCACAGGCGCACAGGTGCATCTCCACAAGCTCGTCAGCTCAATGGCTCAAGGGAGCCTTTTCAAACAGGAAATCGTGGGAGCACACTGCTGACCTCCCAGCACAGATCGCCCCTTACCATTATGGTAAATGCAGTTAGTAGTGGACGCTTACTTGGTATTTTGCTGGAGTATTCCACCAAAGTTGGTGCAGGTTAGAGCTGTACATCTCGAGACACGTGTTTCTGGATTTTAACCGTCATCAGTAGATATCAGAAAAAAAATTCCGTGTGGGGTGGTTGACCAGGCTGCCACAATTCTTACAGGTCTCAGTACCTCTCACAGGCGCACAGGTGCATCTCCACAAGCTCTTCAGCTCAATGGCTCTAGGGAGCCTTTTCAAACAGGAAGGGGTGGTGTTAGACGGACCGGGAGGGTCGGCCGAGGACAAGGGGAGAGGTCTCCGAGGAGAGCCGTCTCCAGCGATCGTACAGATAAATAACTTCCCCCCCACAGACAGATACCACAAAAGGAGATGAGTTAGCGTTCTTTATAAGCACTTCTTACGGTACGATGGAAAGGTACAAGGAGGTCTGGACTCAGGGGTCCCCTCGATTCAAGTCTCTCAAGGTGGGACAAGGGGGTAGCGGGATAGTCTGGTTACCAGTCTGGTAGTTGAGGTGGTATGGTGGGTAGCTCACAATCCTCGAGCTTGGTGGTCTAGTGGGTACGGGCCGCGGCAGCGCCAGCAGGTCCCAGTGAAGATGGTCGATACACGGTCCGCGGCAGCGCCAGCAGGTCCCAGTGAAGATGGTTGAGGTACGGTCCGCGGCAGCGCCAGCAGGTCCCGGTGAAGATGGTCGTTACAACGGGCCGCGGCAGCGCCAGCAGGTCCCGACGAGGATGGATGTTGCAGAAGGCCGCGGCAGCGCCAGCAGGCAGGACGATAGTTCACAAGATAGGGCTACGGCAGCGCCAGTAGTCCATCAAGGCTGAGTTCTCTCGGTGTCTCTCGACTCCAGGATACAACTACCTCCTACTCCGGAGCTGCTCCAGTTATAGGGCAGGTGCCCTTTGATGTCCGGACCCTCGCACTTGGAGGTCGGAGGGTCCGAGATGAAGGTGTCCAGACACCCAGCGGGGGGTGGAGCCGGTGCCTGGGGGGAGCTGGAGGCGATCGTCACCTGGCGGGGGAGAGTCCTTGGCGCTTCGTTCTCCCATTGACCTGCCAAGTGGTCCGCTCACCTCCTGGGTGGATGGTGGTGCCGGGATGTCGGGACTGGCCAGGCCCAGGGTTAGGGTCGGGGGGAGGCCACGCGGCCTCGTGGCGCAGGGCCCAAGATGGCGGCTTGACCCGGCCGAGGGAGCCGGTGGTGGCTTGGGCCCGTGATACATGGAGGTCCAAGGGCAGGAGTCCCGTCGGGAGACGGGGTGCGGGTGATTCTCGTGGGTCACGCCTGGTGGGCCGGGGCTTGGGCCCTGTCAGGCGGGGAGGGAGCAAGCCCTTCGTGTGGCCTGTCCAACAGGTGGGAGCAGACTGCTGACCTCCCAGCACAGTTCACCCCTTAGCATTATGGTAAATTCAGTTTGTAGTGCACGCTTACTTGGTATTTTGCAGGAGTGTTCCACCAACGTTGGTGCAGGTAAGAGCTGTACATCTCTAGGCACGTGTTTCTGGATTTTATCCGTCATCAGTAGATATCAAAAAACAATTTTCATCTGGGGTGGCTGAGCAGGCTGACACAATTCTTACAGGTATCAGTACCTCTCACAGGCGCACAGGTGCATCTCCACAAGCTCATCAGCTCAATGGCTCAAGGGAGCCTTTTCAAACAGGAAGGCATGGGAGCACACTGTTGACCTCCCAGCACAGTTCACCCCTTAGCATTATGGTAAATGCAGTTTGTAATGCACGCTTACCTGGTATTTTGCTGGAGTGTTCCACCAATGTTGGTGCAGGTTAGTGCTGTACATCTCTAGACACATATTTTTCTGGATTTCATCCGTCATCAGTAGAGATCAAAAAACAATTTTCATCTGGGGTGGCTGAGCAGGCTAATACAATTCTTACAGGTCTCAGTACCTCTCACAGGCGCACAGGTGCATCTCCACAAGCTTGTTAGCATAATGGCTCAAGGGAGGCTTTTCAAACAGGAAGGGGTGGGAGCAAACTGCTGACCTCCCAGCACAGTTCGCCCCTTAGCATTATGGTAAATGCAGTTTGTAGTGAACGCTTACTTCGTATTTTGCTGGAGTGTTCCACCAAAGTTGGTGCAGGTTAGTAATGTACATCTCCAAGACACATGTGTTTCTCGATTTTATCCGTCATCAGTAGAGAACAAAAAACAATTTTCGTCTGGGGTGGCTGAGCAGGCTGCCTCAATTCTTAAAGGTCTCAGTACCTCTCACAGGCACACAGGTGCATCTCCACAAGCTTGTCAGCTCAATGGCTCGAGGGAGCCTTTTCAAACAGGAAGGGGTGGGAGAACACTGTGGACCTCCTAGCACAGTTCACCCCTTAGCATTATGGTAAATGCAGTTTGTAGTGCACACTTACTTGGTAATTTGCTGGAGTGTTTCACCAAAGTTGGCGCAGGTTAGTGCTGCACATCTCTAGACACATGTGTTTCTGGATTTTATCCTTCATCAGTAGAGATCAAAAGACAATTTTCGTCTGGGGTGGCTGAGCAGGCTGCCACAATTCTTACAGGTCTCAGCACCTCTCACAGGCGCACGGTGCATCTCCACAAGCTCGTCAGCTCAATGGAGCCTTTTCAAACAGGAAGGGGTGGGAGCACACTGCTGACCTCCCAGCACAGCTCGCCCCTTAGCATTATGGTAAATGCAGTTTGTAGTGCATGCTTGATTGGTATTTTGCTGAAGTGTTCCACCAAGTTGGTGCAGGTTAGTGCTTTACATCTCTAGACACATATTTTTCTGGATTTCATTCGTCATCAGCAGAGATCAAAAATAAATTTTCATCTGGGGTGGCTGAGCAGGCTGCCACACTTCTTACAGGTCTCAATACCTCTCACAGGCGCACAGGTGCATCTCCACAAGCTCGTCAGCTCAATGGCTCATGGGAGCCTTTTCAAACAGGAAGGGGTGGGAGCACACTGCTGACCTCCCAGCACAGTTCGCCCCTTAGCATTATGGTAAATGCAGTTTGTATTGCAAGCTTTCTTAATATTTTGCTGGAGTGTTCCACCAACGTAGGTGCAGGTTAGTGCTGTACATCTCTAGACACATGTTTCTGGATTTTATCCGTCATCAGTAGAGATCAAAAAACTATTTTCGTCTGGGTTGGCTGAGCAGGCTGCCACAATTCTTACTGGTCTCAATACCTCTCACAGGCGCACAGGTGCATCTCCACAAGCTCATCAGCTCAATGGTTCAAGGGAGCCTTATCAAACAGGAAGGGGTGGGAGCACACTGCTGACCTCCCAGCACAGCTCGCCCCTTAGCATTATGGTAAATGCAGTTTGTAGTGCATGCTTGCTTGGTATTTGCTGAAGTGTTCCACCAAAGTTGGTGCAGGTTAGTGCTGTACATCTCTAGAAACATATTTTTCTGGATTTCATCCGTCATCAGTAGAGATCAAAAAACAATTTTCATCTGGGGTGGCTGAGCAGGCTGCCACAATTCTTACAGGTCTCAGTACCTCTCACAGGCGCACAGGTGCATCTCCACAAGCTCGTCAGCTCAATGGCTCAAGGGAGCCTTTTCAAACAGAAAGGGGTGGGAGCACACTGCTGACCTCCCAGCACAGTTCACCCCTTAGCATTATGGTAAATGCAGTTTGTAGTGCAGGCTAACTTGGTATTTTGCTGGAGCGTTCCACCAAAATTAGTGCAGGTTAGTGCTGTACATCTCTAGACACATGTGTTTCCGGAATTTTTCCGTCATCTGTAGAGATCAAAAAACGATTTTTGTCTGGGGTGGCTGAGCAGTCTACCACAATTCTTCCAGGAATCAGTACCTCTCACAGGTGCACAGGTGCTTCTCCACAAGCTCGTCAGCTCAATGGCTCAAGGGAGACTTTTCAAACAGAAAGGGGTGGGAGCACACTGCTGACCTCCCAGCACAGTTCGCCCCTTAGCATTATGGTAAATGCAGTTTGTAGTGCAGGCTAACTTGGTATTTTGCTGGAGTGTTCCACCAAAATTAGTGCAGGTTAGTGCTGTACATCTCTAGACACATGTGTTTCCGGAATTTATCCGTCATCTGTAGAGATCAAAAAACGATTTTCGTCTGGGTGGCTGAGCAGTCTACCACAATTCTTCCAGGAATCAGTACCTCTCACAGGTGCACAGGTGCATCTCCACAAGCTTGTTAGCATAATGGCTCAAGGGAGGCTTTTCAAACAGGAAGGGGTGGGAGCAAACTGCTGACCTCCCAGCACAGTTCGCCCCTTAGCATTATGGTAAATGCAGTTTGTAGTGAACGCTTACTTGGTATTTTGCTGGAGTGTTCCACCAAAGTTGGTGCAGGTTAGTAATGTACATCTCCAAGACACATGTGTTTCTCGATTTTATCCGTCATCAGTAGAGAACAAAAAACAATTTTCGTCTGGGGTGGCTGAGCAGGCTGCCTCAATTCTTACAGGTCTCAGTACCTCTCACAGGCACACAGGTGCATCTCCACAAGCTTGTCAGCTCAATGGCTCGAGGGAGCCTTTTCAAACAGGAAGGGGTGGGAGAACACTGCGGACCTCCTAGCACAGTTCACCCCTTAGCATTATGGTAAATGCAGTTTGTAGTGCACACTTACTTGGTAATTTGCTGGAGTGTTTCACCAAAGTTGGCGCAGGTTAGTGCTGCACATCTCTAGACACATGTGTTTCTGGATTTTATCCTTCATCAGTAGAGATCAAAAGACAATTTTCGTCTGGGGTGGCTGAGCAGGCTGCCACAATTCTTACAGGTCTCAGCACCTCTCACAGGCGCACGGTGCATCTCCACAAGCTCGTCAGCTCAATGGCTCAAGGGAGCCTTTTCAAACAGGAAGGGGTGGGAGCACACTGCTGACCTCCCAGCACAGCTCGCCCCTTAGCATTATGGTAAATGCAGTTTGTAGTGCATGCTTGATTGGTATTTTGCTGAAGTGTTCCACCAAGTTGGTGCAGGTTAGTGCTTTACATCTCTAGACACATATTTTTCTGGATTTCGTTCGTCATCAGCAGAGATCAAAAATAAATTTTCATCTGGGGTGGCTGAGCAGGCTGCCACACTTCTTACAGGTCTCAATACCAATCACAGGCGCACAGGTGCATCTCCACAAGCTCGTCAGCTCAATGGCTCATGGGAGCCTTTTCAAACAGGAAGGGGTGGGAGCACACTGCTGACCTCCCAGCACAGTTTGCCCCTTAGCATTATGGTAAATGCAGTTTGTAGTGCACACTTACTAGGTAATGTGCTGGAGTGTTCCACCAAAGTTGGTGTAGGTTAGTGCTGTACATCTCTAGACACATGTGTTTCTGGATTTTATACGTCATCAGTAAAGCTCAAAAGACAATTTTCGTCTGGGGTGGCTGAGCAGGCTGACACAATTCTTAAAGGTCTCAGTACCTCTCACAGGCGCACAGATGCATCTCCACAAGCTCGTCAGCTCATTGGCTCAAAGGAGCTATTTCAAACAGGAAGGGGTGGGAGCGTACTGTTGACCTCCCAGCACAGTTCGCTCCTTAACATTATGGTAAAAACAGTTTGTACTGCATGCTTACTTGGTATTTTGCTGGAGTGTTCCACCAAAGTTGGTGCAGGTTAGTGCTGTACATCTCTAGACACATGTTCCTGGATTTTATACATCACCAGTAGAGATCAAAAGACGATTTTCGTCTGGAGTGGCGGAGCAGGCTGACACAATTCTTACAGGTCTCAGTACCTCTCACAGGTACACAGGTGCATCTCCACAAGCTCATCAGCTTAATGGCTCATGGGAGCCTTTTCAAACAGTAAGGGGTGGGAGCACACTGCTGACCTCCCAGCACAGTTCGCCCCTTAGCATTATGGTAAATTCAGTTTGTATTGCAAGCTTTCTTAGTATTTTGCTGGAGTGTTCCACCAACGTAGGTGCAGGTTAGTGCTGTCAAATCTCTAGACACATGTTTCTGGATTTTATCCGTCATCAGCAGAGATCAAAAAACAATTTTCGTCTGGGTTGGCTGAGCAGGCTGCCACAATTCTTACAGGTCTCACTACCTCTCACAGGCGCACAGGTGCATCTCCACAAGCTCTTCAGCTCAATGGCTCTAGGGAGCCTTTTCAAACAGGAAGGGGTGGGAGCACACTGCTGACCTCCCAGCACAGCTCGCCCCTTAGCATTATGGTAAATGCAGTTTGAACTGCACACTTACTTGGTATGTTGCTGGAGTTTTCCACCAAAGTTGGTGCAGGTTAGTGCTGTACATCTCTAGACACATGTGTTTCTCGATTTTATACTTCATCAGTAGAGATCAAAAAACAATTTTCGTCTGGGGTGGCTGAGCAGGCTGCCACAATTCTTACAGGTCTCAGTACCTCTCACAGGTGCACAGGTGCATCTCCTCAAGCTCTTCAGCTCAATGGCTCTAGGGAGCCTTTCCAAACAGGAAGGGGTGGGAGCACACTGCTGACCTCCCAGCACAGCTCGCCCCTTAGCATTATGGTAAATGCAGTTTGTACTGCACGCTTACTTGGTATGTTGCTGGAGTTTTCCACCAAAGTTGGTGCAGGTTAGTGCTGTACATCTCTAGACACATGTGTTTCTGGATTTTATACGTCATCAGTAGAGATCAAAAGACAATTTTTGTCTGGGGTGGCTGAGCAGGCTGACACAATTCTTACAGGTGTCAGTACCTCTCACAGGCGCACAGGTGCGTGTCCACAAGCTCGTCAGCTCAATGGCTCAAGGGAGCTGTTTCAAACAGGAAGGGGTGGGAGCACACTGCTGATCTCCCAGCACAGTTCCCTCCTTAGCATTATGGTAAATACAGTTTGTACTGCATGCTTACTTGGTATTTTGCTGGAGTGTTCCACCAAAGTTGGTGGAGGTTAGTGCTGTACATCTCTAGACACATGTTTTTCTGGATTTTATCTCTCATCAGTAGAGATCAAAACACAATTTTCTGGGGCGGCTGAGCAGGCTGCCACAATTCTTACAGGTCTCAGTACCTCTCACAGGCTCACAGGTGCATCACCACAAGCTCGTCAGCTCAATGGCTCAAGAGAGTCTTTTCAAACAGGAAGGGGTGGGAGCAGACTGCTGACCTCCCAGCACAGTTCGCCCCTTAGCATTATGGTAAATTCAGTTTGTAGTGCACGCTTACTTGGTATTTTGCTGGAGTGGTCCACCAAAGTTGGTGCAGGTTAGAGCTGTACATCTCTAGACACGTGTTTCTGGATTTTATTCGTCATCAGTAGATATCAAAAAACAATTTTCGTCTGGGTTGGCTGAGCAGACTGCCACAATTCTTACAGGTATCAGTACCTCTCACAGGCACACAGTTGCATCTCCACAAGCTCATCAGCTCAATGGCTCAAGGGAGCCTTATCAAACAGGAAGGGGTGGGAGCACACTGCTGACCTCCCAGCACAGCTCGCCCCTAAGCATTATGGTAAATGCAGTTTGTAGTGCATGCTTGCTTGGTATTTTGCTGAAGTGTTCCACCAAAGTTGGTGCAGGTTAGTGGTGTACATCTCTAGACACATATTTTTCTGGATTTCATTCGTCATCAGTAGAGATCAAAAAACAATTTTCATCTGGGGTGGCTGAGAAGTCTGCCACAATTCTTCCAGGACTCAGTACCTCTCACAGGTGCACAGGTGCATCTCCACAAGCTCGTTAGCATAATGGCTCAAGGGAGGCTTTTCAAACAGGAAGGGGTGGGAGCAAACTGCTGACCTCCCAGCACAGTTCGCCCCTTAGCATTATGGTAAATGCAGTTTGTAGTGAACGCTTACTTGGTATTTTGCTGGAGTGTTCCACCAAAGTTGGTGCAGGTTAGTACTGTACATCTCCAGACACATGTGTTTCTGGATTTTATCCGTCATCAGTAGAGAACAAAAAACTATATTCGTCTGGGGTGGCTGAGCAGGCTGCCACAATTCTTACAGGTCTCAGTACCTCTCACAGGCGCACAGGTGCATCTCCACAAGCTCATCAGCTCAATGGCTCAAGGGAACCTTTTCAAAGAGGAAGGGGTGGGAGCACACTGCTGACCTCCCAGCACAGCTCGCCCCTTAGCATTATGGTAAATGCAGTTTGTAGTGCATTCTTGCTTGGTATTTTGCTGAAGTGTTCCACCAAAGTTGGTGCAGGTTAGTGCTGTTCATCTCTAGACACATATTTTTCTGGATTTCATCCGTCATCAGTAGAGATCAAAAAACAATTTTCATCTGGGGTGGCTGAGCAGTCTGCCACAATTCTTCCCGGACTCAGTACCTCTCACAGGTGCACAGGTGCATCTCCACAAGCTCGTTAGCATAATGGCTCAAGAGAGGCTTTTCAAACAGGAAGGGGTGGGAGCAAACTGCTGACCTCCCAGCACAGTTTGCCTCTTAGCATTATGGTAAATGCAGTTTGTAGTGAACGCTTACTTGGTATTCACGCACTCTCGTCCACCGACTACATCCTCCTAGGAGACCTCAACTTTCACCTGGAGAACCTCACCGACAACAACACCACCGCCTTACTGGACAACCTCACCAACCTGGGACTGAATCAGCTAGTCAACACACCCACCCACTACGCCGGACACACGCTCGACCCCATCTTCTCCTCCAGCAAACACATCACCTTCAGCCACACCACCGAACTCACCTGGTCGGACCACAGCTGCGTCCACTTCATCTTCAAGAAGACCACTGTGCACCACCACACCCAGCAACCACCAAGAAGACACTGGACTCGTATCACCACGGATCAGCTCGCATCAACCCTCTCCCAGAACCGAGCCACCAGCACCACCGACCCAAACGAAGCCGCCAACAACCTCACCAACTGGATCTCCGACTGCGCCGACCTCCTGGCCCCCCTGAAAGCTCAAGCCAGCACCAACAACCACAAGAAAAACTCCTGGTTCACCCCCGACCTCAAGGACTCCAAGAAAGAATGCCGCACCCGCGAGAAGACGTGGCGCCTCAACCAGACCGAAGAGAACATGTCAGCTCTCAAGGACGCCACCCGCCAACACCACCAACACCTCCGCGCCGCACGAAAAACAGCCTACCGGAACAGACTTGACAAAAACGCCCACAACAGCAAGGAACTATTTGGCATCGTCAAAGAGCTCTCCAACCCGGACGCAGAAAACAACTCCATCCCCCCATCACAGGACCTCTGCGACTCCCTCGCGACCTTCTTCCACCACAAGATCACCGACATATACAACAGCTTCCCGACCACCGTCACGAACCCCCCCCCCGGATCCCGCTACCGACATCAACACCATCCTCACCTGGAGCCCAACCACCACCGAGGAGACCACCCGCGTCATGAACTCGATCCACTCCGGATCCCCATCGGACCCCTGCCCGCACCACATCTACAACAAAGCCGACGACATCATCGCACCGCACCTCCGAGATGTCATCAACGCTTCCCTCACCACCGCCACCTTCCCGGAGAGCTGGAAACACGCAGAGCTCAACGCCCTCTTAAAGAAACCCACAGCAGACCCCACCGAACTCAAAAACTTCCGGCCCATCTCTCTCCTGCCGTTCCCCGCCAAAGTGATTGAGAAAATTGTCAACACTCAACTCTCCAACGCCCTGGAAACCAACGACTCCCTCGACCCCACACAGTTCGGTTTCAGGACCAACCACAGCACCGAAACCGCCCTCATCGCAGCCACGGACGACATCAGAGCCCTGACCGACAAGGGTGAGACCGTGGCCCTCATACTCCTGGACCTCTCCGCAGCCTTCGACACGGTCTGCCACCGCACCCTGATACGACGCCTCAGCAACGCCGGCATCAGAGGCAAGGCCCTCGAATGGATCATCTCCTTCCTCTCCGGAAGGACTCAGAGAGTCCGCCTGCCCCCCTTCAGATCCACAGCCACGGAGATCATCTGCGGCGTACCTCAAGGATCCTCCCTCAGCCCCACTCTCTTCAACATCTACATGACCCCCCTGGCGAACATCGCACGCAAACACGGACTGGACCTTATATCATACGCCGACGACACCCAGCTCATCTTATCACTCACAAACAACCCCACCTCAGCTAGGACCAGACTTCATGAAGGAATGAAGGAAGTGGCGAACTGGATGACAGACAGCCGCCTGAAACTGAACGCCGACAAGACGGAGGTCCTCATCCTCAGCCCCACCCCCACCGCATGGGACGACTCCTGGTGGCCCCCCGCCCTAGGCAGCACTCCCCAACCCACCGACCACACACGCAACCTCGGCTTCATCCTGGACTCATCCCTCACCATGACCAGACAGGTGAACTCGGTGACCTCAGCATGCTTCAACACCCTCCGCATGCTCCGCAAGATCTTCCGCTGGATCCCCACCGACACCAGAAAGACCGTCACCCACGCCCTCGTCACCAGTCGCTTGGACTACGGGAACACCTTGTACGCGGGCATCACCACCAAGCTGCTGAGGAAACTCCAACGGATCCAGAACGCTGCCGCAAGACTCATCCTGGACATCCCTCGCCACCACCACATCTCAGAACACCTGAAAAAACTCCATTGGCTCCCCGTCAACAAGAGGATCACCTTCCGACTCCTCACCCACGCACACAAAGCCCTTCACAACCTCGGACCCAAACTCATCAACAACCGCGTCTCCTTCTACACTCCTCCGCGCACTCTACGATCCGCCGGACAGGCCCTGGCAGCCGTACCCCGCATCCGCAAAGCCACCGCCGGAGGAAGATCCTTCTCTTTCCTGGCAGCGAAGACCTGGAACTCTCTGCCCAGCCACCTTCGCGCCATACCTGAACACCTCTCCTTCAGAAGGCAGCTCAAGACCTAGCTCTTCGAGCACTGACCCCCCCCCCCTCCCCAGCGCCTTGAGACCCTTTATGGGTGAGTAGCGCGCTTTATAAATGCGAATGATTGATTGATTGATTGAGTGTTCCACCAAAGTTGGTGCCGGTTAGTACTGTACATCTCCAGACACATGTGTTTCTGGATTTTATCCGTCATCAGTAGAGAACAAAAAACTATATTCGTCTGGGGTGGCTGAGCAGGCTGCCACAATTCTTACAGGTCTCAGTACCTCTCACAGGCGCACAGGTGCATCTCCACAAGCTCGTCAGCTCAATGGCTCGAGGGAGCCTTTTCAAACAGGAAGGGGTGGGAGAACACTGCGGACCTCCTAGCACAGTTCACCCCTTAGCATTATGGTAAATGCAGTTTGTAGTGCACACTTACTTGGTAATTTGCTGGAGTGTTTCACCAAAGTTGGCGCAGGTTAGTGCTGTACATCTCTAGACACATGTGTTTCTGGATTTTATCCTTCATCAGTAGAGATCAAAAGAACATTTTCGTCTGGGGTGGCTGAGCAGGTTGGGACAATTCTTACAGGTGTCAGTACCTCTCACAGGCGCACAGGTGCATCTCCACAAGCCCGTCAGCTCAATGGCTCAAGGGAGCTGTTTCAAACAAGAAGGGGTGGGAGCACACTGTTGACCTCCCAGCACAGTTCGCTCCTTAGCATTATGGTAAATACAGTTTGTACTGCATTCTTACTTGGTATTTTGCTGGAGTGTTCCACCAAAGTTGGTGCAGGTTAGTGCTGTACATCTCTAGACACATGTTTTTCTGGATTTTATCTGTCATCAGTAGAGATCAAAAAACAATTTTCTGGGTCGGCTGAGCAGGCTGCCACAATTATTACACGTCTCAGTACCTCTCACAGGCGCACAGGTGCATCACCACAAGCTCGTCAGCTCAATGGCTCAAGGGAGCCTTTTCAAAGAGGAAGGGGTGGGAGCAGACTGCTGAACTCTCAGCACAGTTCACCCCTTAGCATTATGGTAAATTCAGTTTGTAGTGCACGCTTACTTGGTATTTTGCTGGAGTGTTACACCAAAGTTGGTGCAGGTTAGTGCTGTACATCTCTAGACACGTGTTTCTGGATTTTATCCGTCATCAGTAGAGATCAAAAAACAATTTTCGTCTGGGGTGGCTGAGCAGGCTGCCACAATTCTTACTGGTCTCAGTACCTCTCATAGGCGCACAGGTGCATCTCCACAAGCTCATCAGCTCAATGGCTCAAGGGAACCTTTTCAAAAAGGAAGGGGTGGGAGCACACTGCTGACCTCCCTGCACAGTTCGCTCCTTAGCATTATGGTAAATACAGTTTGTACTGCATGCTTACTTGGTATTTTGCTGGAGTGTTCCACCAAAGATGGTGCAGGTTAGTGCTGTACATCTCTAGACACATATTTGTCTGGATTTCATCCGTCATCAGTAGAGATCAAAAAACAATTTTCATCTGGGGTGGCTGAGCAGGCTGCCACAATTCTTACAGGTCTCAGTACCTCTCACAGGCGCACAGGTGCATCTCCACAAGCTCGTCAGCTCAATGGCTCAAGTGAGCTGTTTCAAACAAGAAGGGGTGGGAGCACACTGCTGACCTCCCAGCACAGTTCGCTCCTTAGCATTATGGTAAATACAGTTTGTACTGCATGCTTATTTGGTATTTTGCTGGAGTGTTCCACCAAAGTTGGTGCAGGTTAGTGCTGTACATCTCTAGACACATGTTTTTCTGGATTTTATCAGTCATCAGTAGAGATCAAAAAACCATTTTCTGGGGCGGCTGAGCAGGCTGCCACAATTCTTACAGGTCTCAGTACCTCTCACAGGCGCACAGGTGCATCACCACAAGCTCGTCAGCTCAATGGCTCAAGGGAGCCTTTTCAAACAGGAAGGGGTGGGAGCAGACTGCTGACCTCCCAGCACAGTTCACCCCTTAGCATTATGGTAAATTCAGTTTGTAGTGCATGCTTACTTGGTATTTTGCTGGAGTGTTCCACCAAAGTTGGTGCAGGTTGGTGCTGTACATCTCTAGACACGTGTTTCTGGATTTTATCCGTCATCAGTAGAGATCAAAAAACAATTTTCATCTGGGGTGGCTGAGCAGGCTGCCACAATTCTTACAGGTCTCAGTACCTCTCACAGGCGCACAGGTGCATCTCCACAAGCTCGTCAGCTCAATGGCTCAAGTGAGCTGTTTCAAACAAGAAGGGGTGGGAGCACACTGCTGACCTCCCAGCACAGTTCGCTCCTTAGCATTATGGTAAATACAGTTTGTACTGCATGCTTATTTGGTATTTTGCTGGAGTGTTCCACCAAAGTTGGTGCAGGTTAGTGCTGTACATCTCTAGACACATGTTTTTCTGGATTTTATCAGTCATCAGTAGAGATCAAAAAACCATTTTCTGGGGCGGCTGAGCAGGCTGCCACAATTCTTACAGGTCTCAGTACCTCTCACAGGCGCACAGGTGCATCACCACAAGCTCGTCAGCTCAATGGCTCAAGGGAGCCTTTTCAAACAGGAAGGGGTGGGAGCAGACTGCTGACCTCCCAGCACAGTTCACCCCTTAGCATTATGGTAAATTCAGTTTGTAGTGCATGCTTACTTGGTATTTTGCTGGAGTGTTCCACCAAAGTTGGTGCAGGTTGGTGCTGTACATCTCTAGACACGTGTTTCTGGATTTTATCCGTCATCAGTAGAGATCAAAAAACTATTTTCGTCTGGGGTGGCTGAGCAGGCTGCCACAATTCTTACTGGTCTCAGTACCTCTCATAGATGCACAGGTGCATCTCCACAAGCTCATCAGCTCAATGGCTCAAGGGAACCTTTTCAAAGAGGAAGGGGTGGGAGCACACTGCTGACCTCCCAGCACAGCTCGCCCCTTAGAATTATGGTAAATGCAGTTTGTAGTGCATGCTTGCTTGGTATTTTGCTGAAGTGTTCCACCAAAGTTGGTGCAGGTTAGTGCTGTACATCTCTAGACATATATTTTTCTGGATTTCATCCATCATCAGCAGAGATCAAAAAACAATTTTCATCTGGGGTGGCTGAGCAGGCTTCCACAGTTCTTACAGGTCTCAGTACCTCTCACAGGCACACAGGTGCATCTCCACAAGCTCGTCAGCTCAATGGCTCAAGGGAGCTGTTTCAAACAGGAAGGGGTGGGAGCACACTGCTGACCTCCCAGCACAGTTCGCTCCTTAGCATTATGGTAAATACAGTTTGTACTGCATGCTTACTAGGTATTTTACTGGAGTGTTCCACCAAAGTTGGTGCAGGTTAGTGCTGTACATCTCTAGACACAAGTTTTTCTGGATTTTATCTGTCATCAGTAGAGATCAAAACACAATTTTCTGGGGCGGCTGAGCAGGCTGCCACAATTCTTACAGGTCTCAGTACCTCTCACAGGCTCACAGGTGCATCACCACAAGCTCGTCAGCTCAATGGCTCAAGGGAGCCTTTTCAAACAGGAAGGGGTGGGAGCAGACTGCTGACCTCCCAGCACAGTTCGCCCCTTAGCATTATGGTAAATTCAGTTTGTAGTGCACGCTTACTTGGTATTTTGCTGGAGTGTTCCACCAAAGTTGGTGCAGGTTAGAGCTGTACATCTCTAGACACGTGTTTCTGGATTTTATCCGTCATCAGTAGATATCAAAAAACAATTTTCGTCTGGGTTGGCTGGGCAGACGCCCACAATTCTTACAGGTATCAGTACCTCTCACAGGCGCACAGTTGCATCTCCACAAGCTCATCAGCTCAATGGCTCAAGGGAGCCTTATCAAACAGGAAGGGGTGGGAGCACACTGCTGACCTCCCAGCACAGCTCGCCCCTTAGCATTATGGTAAATGCAGTTTGTAGTGCATGCTTGCTTGGTATTTTGCTGAAGTGTTCCACCAATGTTGGTGCAGGTTTGTGCTGTACATCTCTAGACACGTGTTTCTGGATTTTATCCGTCATCAGTAGAGAACAAAAAACTATATTCGTCTGGGGTGGCTGAGCAGGCTGCCACAATTCTTACAGGTCTCAGTACCTCTCACAGGCGCACAGGTGCATCTCCACAAGCTTGTCAGCTCAATGGCTCGAGGGAGCCTTTTCAAACAGGAAGGGGTGGGAGAACACTGCGGACCTCCTAGCACAGTTCACCCCTTAGCATTATGGTAAATACAGTTTGTACTGCATGCTTACTTGGTATTTTGCTGCAGTGTTCCACAAAAGTTGGTGCAGGTTAGTGCTGTACATCTCTAGACACATGTTTTTCTGGATTTTATCTGTCATCAGTAGAGATCACAAAACAATTTTCTGGGGCGGCTGAGCAGGCTGCCACAATTCTTACAGGTCTCAATACCTCTCACAGGTGCACAGGTGCATCTCCACAAGCTCATCAGCTCAATGGCTCAAGGGAACCTTTTCAAAGAGGAAGGGGTGGGAGCACACTGCTGACCTCCCAGCACAGCTCGCCCCTTAGAATTATGGTAAATGCAGTTTGTAGTGCATGCTTGCTTGGTATTTTGCTGAAGTGTTCCACCGAAGTTGGTTTAGGTTAGTGCTGTACATCTCTAGACATATATTTTTCTGGATTTCATCCATCATCAGCAGAGATCAAAAAACAAATTTTCATCTGGGGTGGCTGAGCAGGCTTCCACAGTTCTTACAGGTCTCAGTACCTCTCACAGGCACACAGGTGCATCTCCACAAGCTCGTCAGCTCAATGGCTCAAGGGAGCTGTTTCAAACAGGAAGGGGTGGGAGCACACTGCTGACCTCCCAGCACAGTTCGCTCCTTAGCATTATGGTAAATACAGTTTGTACTGCATGCTTACTTGGTATTTTACTGGAGTGTTCCACCAAAGTTGGTGCAGGTTAGTGCTGTACATCTCTAGACACAAGTTTTTCTGGATTTTATCTGTCATCAGTAGAGATCAAAACACAATTTTCTGGGGCGGCTGAGCAGACTGCCACAATTCTTACAGGTCTCAGTACCTCTCACAGGCTCACAGGTGCATCACCACAAGCTCGTCAGCTCAATGGCTCAAGGGAGCCTTTTCAAACAGGAAGGGGTGGGAGCAGACTGCTGACCTCCCAGCACAGTTCGCCCCTTAGCATTATGGTAAATTCAGTTTGTAGTGCACGCTTACTTGGTATTTTGCTGGAGTGTTCCACCAAAGTTGGTGCAGGTTAGAGCTGTACATCTCTAGACACGTGTTTCTGGATTTTATCCGTCATCAGTAGATATCAAAAAACAATTTTCGTCTGGGTTGGCTGAGCAGACGCCCACAATTCTTACAGGTATCAGTACCTCTCACAGGCGCACAGTTGCATCTCCACAAGCTCATCAGCTCAATGGCTCAAGGGAGCCTTATCAAACAGGAAGGGGTGGGAGCACACTGCTGACCTCCCAGCACAGCTCGCCCCTTAGCATTATGGTAAATGCAGTTTGTAGTGCATGCTTGCTTGGTATTTTGCTGAAGTGTTCCACCAATGTTGGTGCAGGTTTGTGCTGTACATCTCTAGACACGTGTTTCTGGATTTTATCCGTCATCAGTAGAGAACAAAAAACTATATTCGTCTGGGGTGGCTGAGCAGGCTGCCACAATTCTTACAGGTCTCAGTACCTCTCACAGGCGCACAGGTGCATCTCCACAAGCTTGTCAGCTCAATGGCTCGAGGGAGCCTTTTCAAACAGGAAGGGGTGGGAGAACACTGCGGACCTCCTAGCACAGTTCACCCCTTAGCATTATGGTAAATACAGTTTGTACTGCATGCTTACTTGGTATTTTGCTGGAGTGTGCCACAAAAGTTGGTGCAGGTTAGTGCTGTACATCTCTAGACACATGTTTTTCTGGATTTTATCTGTCATCAGTAGAGATCACAAAACAATTTTCTCGGGCGGCTGAGCAGGCTGCCACAATTCTTACAGGTCTCAGTACCTCTCACAGGTGCACAGGTGCATCTCCACAAGCTCATCAGCTCAATGGCTCAAGGGAACCTTTTCAAAGAGGAAGGGGTGGGAGCACACTGCTGACCTCCCAGCACAGCTCGCCCCTTAGAATTATGGTAAATGCAGTTTGTAGTGCATGCTTGCTTGGTATTTTGCTGAAGTGTTCCACCAAAGTTGGTGTAGGTTAGTGCTGTACATCTCTAGACATATATTTTTCTGGATTTCATCCATCATCAGCAGAGATCAAAAAACAATTTTCATCTGGGGTGGCTGAGCAGGCTTCCACAGTTCTTACAGGTCTCAGTACCTCTCACAGGCACACAGGTGCATCTCCACAAGCTCGTCAGCTCAATGGCTCAAGGGAGCTGTTTCAAACAGGAAGGGGTGGGAGCACACTGCTGACCTCCCAGCACAGTTCGCTCCTTAGCATTATGGTAAATACAGTTTGTACTGCATGCTTACTTGGTATTTTACTGGAGTGTTCCACCAAAGTTGGTGCAGGTTAGTGCTGTACATCTCTAGACACAAGTTTTTCTGGATTTTATCTGTCATCAGTAGAGATCAAAACACAATTTTCTGGGGCGGCTGAGCAGACTGCCACAATTCTTACAGGTCTCAGTACCTCTCACAGGCTCACAGGTGCATCACCACAAGCTCGTCAGCTCAATGGCTCAAGGGAGCCTTTTCAAACAGGAAGGGGTGGGAGCAGACTGCTGACCTCCCAGCACAGTTCGCCCCTTAGCATTATGGTAAATTCAGTTTGTAGTGCACGCTTACTTGGTATTTTGCTGGAGTGTTCCACCAAAGTTGGTGCAGGTTAGAGCTGTACATCTCTAGACACGTGTTTCTGGATTTTATCCGTCATCAGTAGATATCAAAAAACAATTTTCGTCTGGGTTGGCTGAGCAGACGCCCACAATTCTTACAGGTATCAGTACCTCTCACAGGCGCACAGTTGCATCTCCACAAGCTCATCAGCTCAATGGCTCAAGGGAGCCTTATCAAACAGGAAGGGGTGGGAGCACACTGCTGACCTCCCAGCACAGCTCGCCCCTTAGCATTATGGTAAATGCAGTTTGTAGTGCATGCTTGCTTGGTATTTTGCTGAAGTGTTCCACCAATGTTGGTGCAGGTTTGTGCTGTACATCTCTAGACACGTGTTTCTGGATTTTATCCGTCATCAGTAGAGAACAAAAAACTATATTCGTCTGGGGTGGCTGAGCAGGCTGCCACAATTCTTACAGGTCTCAGTACCTCTCACAGGCGCACAGGTGCATCTCCACAAGCTTGTCAGCTCAATGGCTCGAGGGAGCCTTTTCAAACAGGAAGGGGTGGGAGAACACTGCGGACCTCCTAGCACAGTTCACCCCTTAGCATTATGGTAAATACAGTTTGTACTGCATGCTTACTTGGTATTTTGCTGGAGTGTGCCACAAAAGTTGGTGCAGGTTAGTGCTGTACATCTCTAGACACATGTTTTTCTGGATTTTATCTGTCATCAGTAGAGATCACAAAACAATTTTCTCGGGCGGCTGAGCAGGCTGCCACAATTCTTACAGGTCTCAGTACCTCTCACAGGTGCACAGGTGCATCTCCACAAGCTCATCAGCTCAATGGCTCAAGGGAACCTTTTCAAAGAGGAAGGGGTGGGAGCACACTGCTGACCTCCCAGCACAGCTCGCCCCTTAGAATTATGGTAAATGCAGTTTGTAGTGCATGCTTGCTTGGTATTTTGCTGAAGTGTTCCACCAAAGTTGGTGTAGGTTAGTGCTGTACATCTCTAGACATATATTTTTCTGGATTTCATCCATCATCAGCAGAGATCAAAAAACAATTTTCATCTGGGGTGGCTGAGCAGGCTTCCACAGTTCTTACAGGTCTCAGTACCTCTCACAGGCACACAGGTGCATCTCCACAAGCTCGTCAGCTCAATGGCTCAGGGGAGCTGTTTCAAACAGGAAGGGGTGGGAGCACACTGCTGACCTCCCAGCACAGTTCGCTCCTTAGCATTATGGTAAATACAGTTTGTACTGCATGCTTACTTGGTATTTTGCTGGAGTGTTCCACCAAAGTTGGTGTAGGTTAGTGCTGTACATCTCTAGACACGTGTTATTGGATTTTATCCGTCATCAGTAGATATCAAAATACAATTTTCGTCTGGGTTGGCTGAGCAGGCTGCCACAATTCTTACAGGTATCAGTACCTCTCACAGGTGCACAGGTGCATCTCCACAAGCTCATCAGCTCAATGGCTCAAGGGAGCCTTATCAAACAGGAAGGGGTGGGAGCACACTGCTGAACTCCCAGCACAGCTCGCCCCTTAGCATTATGGTAAATGCAGTTTGTAGTGCATGCTTGCTTGGTATTTTGCTGAAGTGTTCCACCAAAGTTGGTGCAGGTTAGTGCTGTACATCTCTAGACACATATTTTTCTGGATTTCATCCGTCATCAATATAGATCAAAAAACAATTTTCATCTGGGGTGGCTGAGCAGGCTGCCACAATTCTTACAGGTCTCAGTACCTCTCACAGGCGCACAGGTGCATCTCCACAAGCTCGTCAGCTCAATGGCTCGAGGGAGCCTTTTCAAACAGGAAGGGGTGGGAGAACACTGCGGACCTCCTAGCACAGTTCACCCCTTAGCATTATGGTAAATGCAGTTTGTAGTGCATGCTTGCTTGGTATTTTACTGAAGTGTTCCACCAAAGTTGGTGCAGGTTAGTGCTGTACATCTCTAGACATATATTTTTCTGGATTCCATCCGTCATCAGCAGAGATCAAAAAAAAATTTCATCTGGGATGGCTGAGCAGGCTTCCACAATTCTTACAGGTCTCAGTATCTCTCACAGGCGCACAGGTGCATCTCCACAAGCTCGTCAGCTCAATGGCTCAAGGGAGCTGTTTCAAACAGGAAGGGGTGGGAGCACACTGCTGACCTCCCTGCACAGTTCGCTCCTTAGCATTATGGTAAATACAGTTTGTACTGCATGCTTACTTGGTATTTTGCTGGAGTGTTCCACCAAAGATGGTGCAGGTTAGTGCTGTACATCTCTAGACACATATTTTTCTGGATTTCATCCGTCATCAGTAGAGATCAAAAAACAATTTTCATCTGGGGTGGCTGAGCAGGCTGCCACAATTCTTACAGGTCTCAGTACCTCTCACAGGCGCACAGGTGCATCTCCACAAGCTCGTCAGCTCAATGGCTCAAGTGAGCTGTTTCAAACAAGAAGGGGTGGGAGCACACTGCTGACCTCCCAGCACAGTTCGCTCCTTAGCATTATGGTAAATACAGTTTGTACTGCATGCTTATTTGGTATTTTGCTGGAGTGTTCCACCAAAGTTGGTGCAGGTTAGTGCTGTACATCTCTAGACACATGTTTTTCTGGATTTTATCAGTCATCAGTAGAGATCAAAAAACCATTTTCTGGGGCGGCTGAGCAGGCTGCCACAATTCTTACAGGTCTCAGTACCTCTCACAGGCGCACAGGTGCATCACCACAAGCTCGTCAGCTCAATGGCTCAAGGGAGCCTTTTCAAACAGGAAGGGGTGGGAGCAGACTGCTGACCTCCCAGCACAGTTCACCCCTTAGCATTATGGTAAATTCAGTTTGTAGTGCATGCTTACTTGGTATTTTGCTGGAGTGTTCCACCAAAGTTGGTGCAGGTTGGTGCTGTACATCTCTAGACACGTGTTTCTGGATTTTATCCGTCATCAGTAGAGATCAAAAAACTATTTTCGTCTGGGGTGGCTGAGCAGGCTGCCACAATTCTTACTGGTCTCAGTACCTCTCATAGACGCACAGGTGCATCTCCACAAGCTCATCAGCTCAATGGCTCAAGGGAACCTTTTCAAACAGGAAGGGGTGGGAGAACACTGCGGACCTCCTAGCACAGTTCACCCCTTAGCATTATGGTAAATGCAGTTTGTAGTGCATGCTTGCTTGGTATTTTACTGAAGTGTTCCACCAAAGTTGGTGCAGGTTAGTGCTGTACATCTCTAGACATATATTTTTCTGGATTCCATCCGTCATCAGCAGAGATCAAAAAAAAATTTCTTCTGGGATGGCTGAGCAGGCTTCCACAATTCTTACAGGTCTCAGTATCTCTCACAGGTGCACAGGTGCATCTCCACAAGCTCGTCAGCTCAATGGCTCAAGGGAGCTGTTTCAAACAGGAAGGGGTGGGAGCACACTGCTGACCTCCCTGCACAGTTCGCTCCTTAGCATTATGGTAAATACAGTTTGTACTGCATGCTTACTTGGTATTTTGCTGGAGTGTTCCACCAAAGATGGTGCAGGTTAGTGCTGTACATCTCTAGACACATATTTTTCTGGATTTCATCCGTCATCAGTAGAGATCAAAAAACAATTTTCATCTGGGGTGGCTGAGCAGGCTGCCACAATTCTTACAGGTCTCAGTACCTCTCACAGGCGCACAGGTGCATCTCCACAAGCTCGTCAGCTCAATGGCTCAAGTGAGCTGTTTCAAACAAGAAGGGGTGGGAGCACACTGCTGACCTCCCAGCACAGTTCGCTCCTTAGCATTATGGTAAATACAGTTTGTACTGCATGCTTATTTGGTATTTTGCTGGAGTGTTCCACCAAAGTTGGTGCAGGTTAGTGCTGTACATCTCTAGACACATGTTTTTCTGGATTTTATCAGTCATCAGTAGAGATCAAAAAACCATTTTCTGGGGCGGCTGAGCAGGCTGCCACAATTCTTACAGGTCTCAGTACCTCTCACAGGCGCACAGGTGCATCACCACAAGCTCGTCAGCTCAATGGCTCAAGGGAGCCTTTTCAAACAGGAAGGGGTGGGAGCAGACTGCTGACCTCCCAGCACAGTTCACCCCTTAGCATTATGGTAAATTCAGTTTGTAGTGCATGCTTGCTTGGTATTTTGCTGAAGTGTTCCACCAAAGTTGGTGCAGGTTAGTGCTGTACATCTCTAGACATATATTTTTCTGGATTTCATCCATCATCAGCAGAGATCAAAAAACATTTTTCATCTGGGGTGGCTGAGCAGGCTTCCATAGTTCTTACAGGTCTCAGTACCTCTCGCAGGCACACAGGTGCATCTCCACAAGCTCGTCAGCTCAATGGCTCAAGGGAGCTGTTTCAAACAGGAAGGGGTGGGAGCACACTGCTGACCTCCCAGCACAGTTCGCTCCTTAGCATTATGGTAAATACAGTTTGTACTGCATGCTTACTAGGTATTTTGCTGGAGTGTTCCACCAAAGTTGGTGCAGGTTAGTGCTGTTCATCTCTAGGCACAAGTTTTTCTGGATTTTATCTGTCATCAGTAGAGATCAAAACACAATTTTCTGGGGCGGCTGAGCAGGCTGCCACAATTCTTACAGGTCTCAGTACCTCTCACAGGCTCACAGGTGCATCACCACAAGCTCGTCAGCTCAATGGCTCAAGGGAGCCTTTTCAAACAGGAAGGGGTGGGAGCAGACTGCTGACCTCCCAGCACAGTTCGCCCCTTAGCATTATGGTAAATTCAGTTTGTAGTGCACGCTTACTTGGTATTTTGCTGGAGTGTTCCACCAAAGTTGGTGCAGGTTAGAGCTGTACATCTCTAGACACGTGTTTCTGGATTTTATCCGTCATCAGTAGATATCAAAAAACAATTTTCGTCTGGGTTGGCTGAGCAGACGCCCACAATTCTTACAGGTATCAGTACCTCTCACAGGCGCACAGTTGCATCTCCACAAGCTCATCAGCTCAATGGCTCAAGGGAGCCTTATCAAACAGGAAGGGGTGGGAGCACACTGCTGACCTCCCAGCACAGCTCGCCCCTTAGCATTATGGTAAATGCAGTTTGTAGTGCATGCTTGCTTGGTATTTTGCTGAAGTGTTCCACCAATGTTGGTGCAGGTTTGTGCTGTACATCTCTAGACACGTGTTTCTGGATTTTATCCGTCATCAGTAGAGAACAAAAAACTATATTCGTCTGGGGTGGCTGAGCAGGCTGCCACAATTCTTACAGGTCTCAGTACCTCTCACAGGCGCACAGGTGCATCTCCACAAGCTTGTCAGCTCAATGGCTCGAGGGAGCCTTTTCAAACAGGAAGGGGTGGGAGAACACTGCGGACCTCCTAGCACAGTTCACCCCTTAGCATTATGGTAAATACAGTTTGTACTGCATGCTTACTTGGTATTTTGCTGGAGTGTTCCACAAAAGTTGGTGCAGGTTAGTGCTGTACATCTCTAGAAACATGTTTTTCTGGATTTTATCTGTCATCAGTAGAGATCACAAAACAATTTTCTGGGGCGGCTGAGCAGGCTGCCACAATTCTTACAGGTCTCAGTACCTCTCACAGGTGCACAGGTGCATCTCCACAAGCTCATCAGCTCAATGGCTCAAGGGAACCTTTTCAAAGAGGAAGGGGTGGGAGCACACTGCTGACCTCCCAGCACAGCTCGCCCCTTAGAATTATGGTAAATGTAGTTTGTAGTGCATGCTTGCTTGGTATTTTGCTGAAGTGTTCCACCGAAGTTGGTGTAGGTTAGTGCTGTACATCTCTAGACATATATTTTTCTGGATTTCATCCATCATCAGCAGAGATCAAAAAACAATTTTCATCTGGGGTGGCTGAGCAGGCTACCACAGTTCTTACAGGTCTCAGTACCTCTCACAGGCACACAGGTGCATCTCCACAAGCTCGTCAGCTCAATGGCTCAAGGGAGCTGTTTCAAACAGGAAGGGGTGGGAGCACACTGCTGACCTCCCAGCACAGTTCGCTCCTTAGCATTATGGTAAATACAGTTTGTACTGCATGCTTACTTGGTATTTTGCTGGAGTGTTCCACCAAAGTTGGTGTAGGTTAGTGCTGTACATCTCTAGACACGTGTTATTGGATTTTATCCGTCATCAGTAGATATCAAAATACAATTTTCATCTGGGTTGGCTGAGCAGGCTGCCACAATTCTTACAGGTATCAGTACCTCTCACAGGCGCACAGGTGCATCTCCACAAGCTCATGAGCTCAATGGCTCAAGGGAGCCTTATCAAACAGGAAGGGGTGGGAGCACACTGCTGACCTCCCAGCACAGCTCGCCCCTTAGCATTATGGTAAATGCAGTTTGTAGTGCATGCTTGCTTGGTATTTTGCTGAAGTGTTCCACCAAAGTTGGTGCAGGTTAGTGCTGTACATCTCTAGACACATATTTTTCTGGATTTCATCCGTCATCAATATAGATCAAAAAACAATTTTCATCTGGGGTGTCTGAGCAGGCTGCCACAATTCTTACAGGTCTCAGTACCTCTCACAGGCGCACAGGTGCATCTCCACAAGCTCGTCAGCTCAATGGCTCGAGGGAGCCTTTTCAAACAGGAAGGGGTGGGACAAAACTGCGGACCTCCTAGCACAGTTCACCCCTTAGCATTATGGTAAATGCAGTTTGTAGTGCATGCTTGCTTGGTATTTTACTGAAGTGTTCCACCAAAGTTGGTGCAGGTTAGTGCTGTACATCTCTAGACATATATTTTTCTGGATTTCATCCGTCATCAGCAGAGATCAAAAAACAATTTTCATCTGGGATGGCTGAGCAGGCTTCCACAATACTTACAGGTCTCAGTACCTCTCACAGGCGCACAGGTGCATCTCCACAAGCTCGTCAGCTCAATGGCTCAAGGGAGCTGTTTCAAACAGGAAGGGGTGGGAGCACACTGCTGACCTCCCAGCACAGTTCGCTCCTTAGCATTATGGTAAATACAGTTTGTACTGCATGCTTACTTGGTATTTTGCTGGAGTGTTCCACCAAAGTTGGTGCAGGTTAGTGCTGTACATCTCTAGACACATATTTTTCTGGATTTCATCCGTCATCAGTAGAGATCAAAAAACAATTTTCATCTAGGGTGGCTGAGCAGGCTGCCACAATTCTTACAGGTCTCAGTACCTCTCACAGGCGCACAGGTGCATCTCCACAAGCTTGTCAGCTCAATGGCTCAAGTGAGCTGTTTCAAACAAGAAGGGGTGGGAGCACACTGCTGACCTCCCAGCACAGTTCGCTCCTTAGCATTATGGTAAATACAGTTTGTACTGCATGCTTCCTTGGTATTTTGCTGCAGTGTTCCACCAAAGTTGGTGCAGGTTAGTGCTGTACATCTCTAGACACATGTTTTTCTGGATTTTATCAGTCATCAGTAGAGATCAAAAAACCATTTTCTGGGGCGGCTGAGCAGGCTGCCACAATTCTTACAGGTCTCAGTACCTCTCACAGGCGCACAGGTGCATCACCACAAGCTCGTCAGCTCAATGGCTCAAGGGAGCCTTTTCAAACAGGAAGGGGTGGGAGCAGACTGCTGACCTCCCAACACAGTTCACCCCTTAGCATTATGGTAAATTCAGTTTGTAGTGCATGCTTACTTGGTATTTTGCTGGAGTGTTCCACCAAAGTTGTTGCAGGTTGGTGCTGTACATCTCTAGACATGTGTTTCTGGATTTTATCCGTCATCAGTAGAGATCAAAAAACTATTTTCGTCTGGGGAGGCTGAGCAGGCTGCCACAATTCTTACTGGTCTCAGTACCTCTCATAGGCGCACAGGTGCATCTCCACAAGCTCATCATCTCAATGGCTCAAGGGAACCTTTTCAAAGAGGAAGGGGTGGGAGCACACTGCTGACCTCTCAGCACAGCTCGCCCCTTAGAATTATGGTAAATGCAGTTTGTAGTGCATGCTTGCTTGGTATTTTGCTGGAGTGTTCCACCAAAGTTGGTGCAGGTTAGTACTGTACATCTCCAGACACATGTGTTTCTGGATTTTATCCGTCATCAGTAGAGAACAAAAAACTATATTCGTCTGGGGTGGCTGAGCAGGCTCCCACAATTCTGACAGGTCTCAGTACCTCTCACAGGCGCATCTCCACAAGCTCGTCAGCTCAATGGCTTGAGGGAGCCTTTTCAAACAGGAAGGGGTGGGAGAACACTGCGGACCTCCTAGCACAGTTCAGCCCTTAGCATTATGGTAAATACAGTTTGTACTGCATGCTTACTTGGTATTTTGCTGGAGTGTTCCACCAAAGTTGGTGCAGGTTAGTGCTGTATATCTCTAGACACATGTTTTTCTGGATTTTATCTGTCATCAGTAGAGATCAAAAAACAATTTTCTGGGGCGGCCGAGTAGGCTGCCACAATTCTTACAGGTCTCAGTACCTCTCACAGGCGCACAGGTGCATCACCACAAGCTCGTCAGCTCAATGGCTCAAGTCAGCCTTTTCGAAAAGGAAGGGGTGGGATCAGACTGCTGACCTCCCAGCACAGTTCACCCCTTAGCATTATGGTAAATGCAGTTTGTAGTGCACACTTACTTGGTAATTTGCTGGAGTGTTTCACCAAAGTTGGCGCAGGTTAGTGCTGTACATCTCTAGACACATGTGTTTCTGGATTTTATCCTTCATCAGTAGAGATCAAAAGAACATTTTCGTCTGGGGTGGCTGAGCAGGCTGCCACAATTCTTACAGGTGTCAGTACCTCTCACAGGCGCACAGGTGCATCTCCACAAGCTCGTCAGCTCAATGGCTCGAGGGAGCCTTTTCAGATAAGAAGGGGTGGGAGCACACTGCTGACCTCCCAGCACAGTTCGCTCCTTAGCATTATGGTAAATAAAGTTTGTAGTGCACGCTTACTTGGTATTTTGCTGGAGTGTTCCACCAAAGTTGGTGCAGGTTAGTGCTGTACATCTCTAGACACGTGTTTCCGGATTTTATCCGTCATCAGTAGAGATCAAAAAACAATTTTCGTCTGGGGTGGCTGAGCAGGCTGCCAAAATTCTTTCTGGTCTCAGTACCTCTCATAGGCGCACAGGTGCATCTCCACAAGCTCATCAGCTCAATGGCTCGAGGGAGCCTTTTCAAACAGGAAGGGGTGGGAGAACACTGCGGACCTCCTAGCACAGTTCACCCCTTAGCATTATGGTAAATGCAGTTTGTAGTGCATGCTTGCTTGGTATTTTACTGAAGTGTTCCACCAAAGTTGGTGCAGGTTAGTGCTGTACATCTCTAGACATATATTTTTCTGGATTTCATCCGTCATCAGCAGAGATCAAAAAACAATTTTTATCTGGGATGGCTGAGCAGGCTTCCACATTACTTACAGGTCTCAGTCCCTCTCACAGGCGCACAGGTGCATCTCCACAAGCTCGTCAGCTCAATGGCTCAAGGGAGCTGTTTCAAACAGGAAGGGGAGGGAGCACACTGCTGACCTCTCAGCACAGCTCACCCCTTAGAATTATGGTAAATGCAGTTTGTAGTGCACGCTTACTTGGTATTTTGCTGGAGTGTTCCACCAAAGTTGGTGCAGGTTAGTGCTGTACATCTCTAGACACGTGTTTCCGGATTTTATCCGTCATCAGTAGAGATCAAAAAACAATTTTCGTCTGGGGTGGCTGAGCAGGCTGCCACAATTCTTTCTGGTCTCAGTACCTCTCATAGGCGCACAGGTGCATCTCCACAAGCTCATCAGCTCAATGGCTCGAGGGAGCCTTTTCAAACAGGAAGGGGTGGGAGAACACTGCGGACCTCCTAGCACAGTTCACCCCTTAGCATTATGGTAAATGCAGTTTGTAGTGCATGCTTGCTTGGTATTTTACTGAAGTGTTCCACCAAAGTTGGTGCAGGTTAGTGCTGTACATCTCTAGACATATATTTTTCTGGATTTCATCCGTCATCAGCAGAGATCAAAAAACTATTTTCATCTGGGATGGCTGAGCAGGCTTCCACAATACTTACAGGTCTCAGTACCTCTCACAGGTGCACAGGTGCATCTCCACAAGCTCGTCAGCTCAATGGCTCAATTGAGCTGTTTCAAACAAGAAGGGGTGGGAGCACACTGCTGACCTCCCAGCACAGTTCGCTCCTTAGCATTATGGTAAATACAGTTTGTACTGCATGCTTACTTGGTATTTTGCTGAAGTGTTCCACCAAAGTTGGTGCAGGTTAGTGCTGTACATCTCTAGACACATGTTTTTCTGGATTTTATCTGTCATCAGTAGAGATCAAAAAACAATTTTCGTCTGGGGTGGCTGAGCAGGCTGCCACAATTCTTACTGGTCTCAGTACCTCTCATAGGCGCACAGGTGCATCTTCACAAGTTTAACAGCTCAATGGCTCAAGGGAACCTTCTCAAAGAGGAAGGGGTGGGAGCACACTGCTGACCTCCCAGCACAGCTCGCCCCTTAGAATTATGGTAAATGCAGTTTGTAGTGCACGCTTACTTGGTATTTTGCCGGAGTGTTCCACCAAAGTTGGTGCAGGTTAGAGCTGTACATCTCTAGACACGTGTTTCTGGATTTTATCCTTCATCAGTAGAGATCAAAAGAACATTTTCGTCTGGGGTGGCTGAGCAGGCTGCCACAATTCTTACAGGTCTCAGTACCTCTCACAGGCGCACAGGTGCATCTCCACAAGCTCGTCAGCTCAATGGCTCGAGGGAGCCTTTTCAAACAGGAAGGGGTGGGAGAACACTGCGGACCTCCTAGCACAGTTCACCCCTTAGCATTATGGTAAATACAGTTTGTACTGCATGCTTACTTGGTATTTTGCTGGAGTGTTCCACCAAAGTTGGTGCAGGTTAGTGCTGTATATCTCTAGACACATGTTTTTCTGGATTTTATCTGCCATCAGTAGAGATCAAAACACAATTTTCTGGGGTGGCTGAGCACGCTGCCACAATTCTTACAGGTCTCAGTACCTCTCACAGGCGCACAGGTGCATCACCACAAGCTCATCAGCTCAATGGCTCAAGTCAGCCTTTTCAAACAGGAAGGGGTGGGATCAGACTGCTGACCTCCCAGCACAGTTCACCCCTTAGCATTATGGTAAATGCAGTTTGTAGTGCACACTTACTTGGTAATTTGCTGGAGTGTTTCACAAAAGTTGGCGCAGGTTAGTGCTGTACATCTCTAGACACAAGTGTTTCTGGATTTTATCCTTCATCAGTAGAGATCAAAAGAACATTTTCGCCTGGGGTGGCTGAGCAGGCTGCCACAATTCTTACAGGTGTCAGTACCTCTCACAGGCGCACAGGTGCATCTCCACAAGCTCGTCAGCTCAATGGCTCAAGGGAGCCTTTTCAAAGAGGAAGGGTCGGGAGCAGACTGCTGACCTCTCAGTACAGTTCACCCCTTAGCATTATGGTAAATTCAGTTTGTAGTGCACGCTTACTTGGTATTTTGCTGGAGTGTTCCACCAAAGTTGGTGCAGGTTAGTGCTGTACATCTCTAGACACGTGTTTCTGGATTTTATCCGTCATCAGTAGAGATCAAAAAACAATTTTCGTCTGGGGTGGCTGAGCAGGCTGCCACAATTCTTTCTGGTCTCAATACCTCTCATAGGCGCACAGGTGCATCTCCACAAGCTCATCAGCTCAATGGCTCAAGGGAACCTTTTCAAAAAGGAAGGGGTGGGAGCACACTGCTGACCTCCCAGCACAGCTCGCCCCTTAGAATTATGGTAAATGCAGTTTGTAGTGCATGCTTGCTTGGTATTTTACTGAAGTGTTCCACCAAAGTTGGTGCAGGTTAGTGCTGTACATCTCTAGACATATATTTTTCTGGATTTCATCTGTCATCAGCAGAGATCAAAAAACTATTTTCATCTGGGATGGCTGAGGAGGCTTCCACAATTCTTACAGGTCTCAGTACCTCTCACAGGTGCACAGGTGCATCTCCACAAGCTTGTCAGCTCAATGGCTCAAAGGAGCTGTTTCAAACAGGAAGGGGTGGGAGCACACTGCTGACCTCCCAGCACAGTTCGCTCCTTAGCATTATGGTAAATACAGTTTGTACTGCATGCTTACTTGGTATTTTGCTGGAGTGTTTCACCAAAGTTGGTGCAGGTTAGTGCTGTACATCTCTAGACACATGTTTTTCTGGATTTTATCTCTCATCAGTAGAGATCAAAACACAATTTTCTGGGGCGGCTGAGCAGGCTTCCACAATTCTTACAGGTCTCAGTACCTCTCACAGGCGCACAGGTGCATCACCACAAGCTCGTCAGCTCAATGGCTCAAGGGAGTCTTTTCAAACAGGAAGGGGTGGGAGCACACTGCTGACCTCCCAGCACAGTTCGCCCCTTAGCATTATGGTAAATTCAGTTTGTAGTGCACGCTTACTTGGTATTTTGCTGGAGTGTTCCACCAAAGTTGCTGCATGTTAGAGCTGTACATCTCTAGACTCGTGTTTCTGGATTTTATCCGTCATCAGTAGATATCAAAAAACTATTTTCGTCTGGGTTGGCTGAGCAGGCTGCCACAATTCTTACAGGTATCAGTACCTCTCACAGGCGCACAGGTGCATCTCCACAAGCTCATCAGCTCAATGGCTCAAGGGAGCCTTATCAAACAGGAAGGGGTGGGAGCACACTGCTGACCTCCCAGCACAGCTCGCCCCTTAGCATTATGGTAAATGCAGTTTGTAGTGCATGCTTGCTTGGTATTTTGCTGAAGTGTTTCACCAAAGTTGGTGCAGGTTAGTGCTGTACATCTCTAGACACATATTTTTGTGGATTTCATCCATCATCAGCAGAGATCAAAAAACAATTTTCATCTGGGGTGGCTGAGCAGGCTGCCACAATTCTTACAGGTCTCAGTACCTCTCACAGGTGCACAGGTGCATCTCCACAAGCTCGTCAGCTCAATGGCTCAATTGAGCTGTTTCAAACAAGAAGGGGTGGGAGCACACTGCTGACCTCCCAGCACAGTTCGCTCCTTAGCATTATGGTAAATACAGTTTGTACTGCATGCTTACTTGGTATTTTGCTGAAGTGTTCCACCAAAGTTGGTGCAGGTTAGTTCTGTACATCTCTAGACACATGTTTTTCTGGATTTTATCTGTCATCAGTAGAGATCAAAAAACAATTTTCTGGGGCGGCTGAGCAGGCTGCCACAATTATTACAGGTCTCAGTACCTTTCACAGGCGCACAGGTGCATCATCACAAGCTTGTCAGCTCAATGGCTCAAGGGAGCCTTTTCAAACAGGAAGGGGTGGGAGCAGACTGCTGACCTCCCAGCACAGATCACCCCTTAGCATTATGGTAAATTCAGTTTGTAGTGCACGCTTACTTGGTATTTTGCTGGAGTGTTCCACCAAAGTTGGTGCAGGTTAGTGCTGTACATCTCTAGACACGTGATTCTGGATTTTATCCGTTGTCAGTAGAGATCAAAAAACAATTTTCGTCTGGGGTGGCTGAGCAGGCTTCCACAATTCTTACAGATATCAGTACCTCTCACAGGCGCACAGGTGCATCTCCACAAGCTCATCAGCTCAATGGCTCAAGGGAACCTTATCAAACAGGAAGGGGTGGGAGCACACTGCTGACCTCCCAGCACAGCTCGCCCCTTAGCATTATGGTAAATGCAGTTTGTAGTGCATGCTTGCTTGGTATTTTGCTGAAGTGTTCCACCAAAGTTGGTGCAGGTTAGTTCTGTACATCTCTAGACACATGTTTTTCTGGATTTTATCTGTCATCAGTAGAGATCAAAAAACAATTTTCTGGGGCGGCTGAGCAGGCTGCCACAATTCTTACAGGTCTCAGTACCTCTCACAGGCGCACAGGTGCATCACCACAAGCTCGTCAGCTCAATGGCTCAAGGGAGCCTTTTCAAACAGGAAGGGGTGGGAGCAGACTGCTGACCTCCCAGCACAGTTCACCCCTTAGCATTATGGTAAATTCAGTTTATAGTGCACGCTTACTTGGTATTTTGCTGGAGTGTTCCACCAAAGTTGGTGCAGTTTAGTGCTGTACATCTCTAGACACGTGTTTCTGGATTTTATCCGTCATCAGTAGAGATCAAAAAACAATTTGTGTCTGGGGTGGCTGAGCAGGCTGCCACAATTCTTACTGGTCTCAGTACCTCTCATAGGCGCACAGGTGCATCTCCACAAGGTCATCAGCTCAATGGCTCAAGGGAACCTTTTCAAAGAGGAAGGGGTGGGAGCACACTGCTGACCTCCCAGCACAGCTCGCCCCTTAGAATTATGGTAAATGCAGTTTGTAGTGCATGCTTGCTTGGTATTTTGCTGAAGTGTTCCACCAACGTTGGGACAGGTTAGTACTGTACATCTCTAGACATATATTTTTCTGGATTTCATCCGTCATCAGCAGAGATCAAAAAACAATTTTCGACTGGGGTGGCTGAGCAGGCTGACACAATTCTTACAGGTCTCAGGACCTCTCACAGGCACACAGGTGCATCTCCACAAGCTCATCAGCTCAATGGCTCAAGGGAGCTATTTCAAACAGGAAGGGGCGGGAGCACACTTCTGACCTTCCAGCACAGTTTGCCCCTTAGCATTTTGGTAAATGAAGTTTGTAGTGCACGCTTACTTGGTATTTTGCTGGAATGTTCCACCAACGTAGGTGCAGGTTAGTGCTGTACCTCTCTAGACACATGTCTCTGGATTTTATCCGTCATCGGTAGAGATCAAAAACAATTTTTGTCTGGGGTGGCTGAGCAGGCTGCCATAATTCTTACAGGTCTCAGTACCTCTCAGAGGCACACAGGTGCATCTCCACAAGCTCGTCAGCTCAATGACTCAAGTAAGCCTTTTCAAACAGGAAATGGTGGGAGCACACTGCTGTCCTCCCAGCACAGCTCGCCCCTTAGCATTTTGGTAAATGCAGTTTGTACTGCACGTTTACTTGGTATTTTGCTGGAGTGTTCCACCAAAGTTGGTGCAGGTTAGTGCTGTACATCTCTAGACACATGTTTTGCTGGATTTTATCTGTCATCAGTAGAGATCAAAAAACAATTTTCTGGGGTGGCTGAGCAGGCTGCCACAATTCTTACAGGTCTCAGTACCTCTCAGAGGCACACAGGTGCATCTCCACAAGCTCATCAGCTCAATGGCTCAAGGGAGCTATTTCAAACAGGAAGGGGTGGGAGGACACTGCTGACCTCCCAGCACAGTTCGCTCCTTAGCATTATGGTAAATACAGTTTGTACTGCATGCTTACTTGGTATTTTGCTGGAGTGTTCCACCAAAGTTGGTGCAGGTTAGTGCTGTACATCTCTAGACACATGTTTTCTGGATTTTATCTGTTATCAGTAGAGATCAAAAAACAATTTTCTGGGGTGGCTGAGCAGGCTGCCACAATTCTCACAGGTCTCAGTACCTCACAGGCGCACAGGTGCATCTCCACAAGCTCTTCAGCTCAATGGCTCAAGGGAGCCTTTTCAAACAGGAAGGGGTGGGAGTACACTGCTGACCTCCCAGCACAGCTCGGCCCTTAGCATTATGGTAAATGCAGTTTATAGTGCACGCTTGCTTGGTATGTTGCTGGAGTGTTCCACCAAAGTTGGTGCACGTTAGTGCTGTACATCTCTAGCCATATGTGTTTCTGGATTTTAGCTGTCATCAGAAGAGATCAAAAAACAATTTTCGTCTGGGTGGCTGAGCAGAATGCCACAATTCTTACAGGTCTCAGTACCTCACAGGCGCACAGGTGCATCTCCACAAGCTCGTCAGCTCAATGGAGCCTTTTCGAACAGGAAGGGGTGGGAGCACACTGCTGACCTCCCAGCACAGTTCGTCTCTTAGCATTATGGTAAATGCAGTTTGTACTGCATGCTTACTTGGTATTTTGCTGGAGTGTTCCACCAAAGTTGGTGCAGGTTAGTGCTGTACATCTCAAAACACGTGTTTCTGGATTTTAATCGTCATCAGTAGATATCAAAAAACAATTTTCGTCTGGGGTGGCTGAGCAGGCCGCCACAATTCTTACAGGTCTCAGTACCTCTCACAGGCGCACAGGTGCATCTCCACAAGCTCTTCAGCTCAATGGCTCTAGGGAGCCTTTTCAAAAAGGAAGGGGTGGGAACACACTGCTGACCTCCCAGCACAGCTCGCCCCTTAGCATTATGGTAAATGGAGTTTGTACTGCACGCTTACTTGGTATTTTGCTGGAATGTTCCACCAAAGCTGGTGCAGGTTAGTGCTGTACATCTCTAGACACGTGTTTCTGGATTTTATACGTCATCAGTAGAGATCAAAAGACAATTTTCGTCTGGGGTGGCTGAGCAGGCTGACACAATTCTTACAGGTCTCAGTACCTCTCACAGGCGCAGAGGTGCATCTCCACAAGCTCATCAGCTCAATGGCTCAAGGGAGCTATTTCAAACAGGAAGGGGTGGGAGCACACTGCTGACCTCCCAGCACAGTTCTCTCCTTAGCATTATGGTAAAAACAGTTTGTACTGCATGCTTACTTGGTATTTTGCTGGAGTGTTCCACCAAAGTTGGTGCAGGTTAGTGCTGTACATCTCTAGACACATGTTTTTCTGGATTTTATCTGTCATCAGTAGAGATCAAAAAACAATTTTCTGGGGTGGCTGGGCAGGCTGCCACAATTCTTACAGGTCTCAGTACCTCTCAAAGGCGCAGAGGTGCATCTCCACAAGCTCGTCAGCTCAATGGCTCAATGGAGCCTTTTCAAACAGGAAGGGGTGGGAGCACACAGCTGACCTCCCAGCACAGCTCACCCCTTAGCATTATGGTAAATGCAATTTGTAGTGCACGCTTACTTGGTATGTTGATGGAGTGTTCCACCAAAGTTGGTGCACGTTAGTGCTGTACATTTCTAGACACATTTGTTTCTGGATTTTATATGTCATCAGTAGAGATCAAAAGACAATTTTCGTCTGGGGTGGCTGAGCAGGCTGACACAATTCTTACAGGTCTCAGTACCTCTCACAGGCGCACAGGTGCATCTCCACAAGCTCGTCAGCTCAATGGCTCAAGGGAGCAATTTCAAACAGGAAGGGGTGGGAGCACACTGCTGACCTCCCAGCACAGTTCGCTCCTTAGCATTATGGTAAAAACAGTTTGTACTGCATGCTTACTTGGTATTTTGCTGGAGCGTTCCACCAAAGTTGGTGCATGTTAGTGCTGTACATCTCTAGACACGTGTTTCTGGATTTTATCCATCATCAGAAGAGATCAAAAGACGATTTTCGACTAGGGTGGCTGAGCAGGCTGACACAATTCTTACAGGTCTCAGTACCTCTCACAGGCGCACAGGTGCATCTCCACAAGCTCGTCAGCTCAATGGCTCATAGGAGCCTTTTCAAACAGGAAGGGGTGGGAGCACACTGCTGACCTTCCAGCACAGCTTGCCCCTTAGCATTTTGGTAAATGAAGTTTGCAGTGCACGCTTACTTGGTATTTTGCTGGAGTGTTCCACCAACGTAGGTGCAGGTTAGTGCTGTACATCTCTAGACACATGTTTCTGGATTTTATCCGTAATCAGTAGAGATCAAAAAACTATTTTTGTCTGGGGTGGCTGAGCTGGCTGCCACAATGGCTCAAGTAAGCCTTTTCAAACAGGAAATGGTGGGAGCACAATGCTGACCTCCCAGCACAGCTCGCCCCTTAGCATTATGGTAAATGCAGTTTGTACTGCACGCTTACTTGGTATTTTGCTGGAGTGTTCCACCAAAGTTGGTGCAGGTTAGTGCTGTGCATCTCTAGACACATGTGTTTCTGGATTTTATACGGCATCAGTAGAGATCAAAAATCAATTTTTTGGGGTAGCTGAGCAGGCTGCCACAATTCTTACAGGTCTCAGTACCTCTCACAGGCGCACAGGTGCATCTCCACAAGCTCGTCAGCTCAATGGCTCAAGGAAGCCTTTTCAAACAGGAAATAGTGGGAGCACACTGCTGACCTCCCAGCACAGATCGCCCCTTACCATTATGGTAAATGCAGTTAGTAGTGGACGCTTACTTGGTATTTTGCTGGAGTATTCCACCAAAGTTGGTGCAGGTTAGAGCTGTACATCTCGAGACACGTGTTTCTGGATTTTAACCGTCATCAGTAGATATCAGAAAAAAAATTCTGTGTGGGGTGGTTGACCAGGCTGCCACAATTCTTACAGGTCTCAGTACCTCTCACAGGCGCACAGGTGCATCTCCACAAGCTCTTCAGCTTAATGGCTCTAGGGAGCCTTTTCAAACAGGACGGGGTGGGAGCAGACTGCTGACCTCCCAGCACAGTTCACCCCTTAGCATTATGGTAAATTCAGTTTGTAGTGCACGCTTACTTGTTATTTTGCAGGAGTGTTCCACCAAAGTTGGTGCAGGTTAGAGCTGTACATCTCTAGGCACGTGTTTCTGGATTTTATCCGTCATCAGTAGATATCAAAAAACAATTTTCATCTGGGGTGGCTGAGCAGGCTGCCACAATTCTTACAGGTATCAGTACCTCTCACAGGCGCACAGGTGCATCTCCACAAGCTCATCAGCTCAATGGCTCAAGGGAGCCTTTTCAAACAGGAAGGCATGGGAGCACACTGTTGACCTCCCAGCACAGTTCACCCCTTAGCATTATGGTAAATGCAGTTTGTAATGCACACTTACCTGGTATTTTGCTGGAGTGTTCCACCAATGTTGGTGCAGGTTAGTGCTGTACATCTCTAGACACATATTTTTCTGGATTTCATCCTTCATCAGTAGAGATCAAAAAACAATTTTCATCTGGGGTGGCTGAGCAGGCTAATACAATTCTTACGGGTCTCAGTACCTCTCACAGGCGCACAGGTGCATCTCCACAAGCTTGTTAGCATAATGGCTCAAGGGAGGCTTTTCAAACAGGAAGGGGCGGGAGCAAACTGCTGACCTCCCAGCACAGTTCGCCCCTTAGCATTATGGTAAATGCAGTTTGTAGTGAACGCTTACTTGGTATTTTGCTGGAGTGTTCCACCAAAGTTGGTGCAGGTTAGTAATGTACATCTCCAAGACACATGTGTTTCTGGATTTTATCCGTCATCAGTAGAGAACAAAAAAAAATTTTCGTCTGGGGTGGCTGAGCAGGCTGCCGCAATTCTTACAGGTCTCAGTACCTCTCACAGGCACACAGGTGCATCTCCACAAGCTTGCCAGCTCAATGGCTCGAGGGAGCCTTTTCAAACAGTAAGGGGTGGGAGAACACTGCGGACCTCCTAGCACAGTTCACCCCTTAGCATTATGGTAAATGCAGTTTGTAGTGCACACTTACTTGGTAATTTGCTGGAGTGTTTCAATAAAGTTGGCGCAGGTTAGTGCTGTACATCTCTAGACACATGTGTTTCTGGATTTTATCCTTCATCAGTAGAGATCAAAAGACAATTTTCGTCTGGGGTGGCTGAGCAGGCTGCCACAATTCTTACAGGTCTCAGCACCTCTCACAGGCGCACAGGTGCATCTCCACAAGCTCGTCAGCTCAATTGCTCAAGGGAGCCTTTTCAAACAGGAAGGGGTGGGAGCACACTGCTGACCTCCCAGCACAGCTCGCCCCTTAGCATTATGGTAAATGCAGTTTGTAGTGCATGCTTGATTGGTATTTTGCTGAAGTGTTCCACCAAAGTTGGTGCAGGTTAGTGCTTTACATCTCTAGACACATATTTTTCTGGATTTCATTCGTCATCAGCAGAGATCAAAAATTAATTTTCATCTGGGGTGGCTGAGCAGGCTGCCACAATTCTTACAGGTCTCAATACCTCTCACAGGCGCACAGGTGCATCTCCACAAGCTCGTCAGCTCAATGGCTCAAGGGATCCTTTTCAAACAGGAAGGGGTGGGAGCAAACTGCTGACCTCCCAGCACAGTTCACCCCTTAGCATTATGGTAAATGCAGTTTGTAGTGCACACTTACTTGGTAATTTGCTGGAGTGTTCCACGAAAGTTGGCGCAGGTTAGTGCTGTACATCTCTAGACACATGTGTTTCTGGATTTTATCCTTAATTACTAGAGATCAAAAGACAATTTTCGTCTGGGGTGGCTGAGGAGGCTGCCACAATTCTTACAGGTCTCTGTACCCCTCACAGGTGCATCTCCAAAAGCTCGTCAGCTCAATGGCGCCTTTTCAAACAGGAAGGGGTGGGAGCACACTGCTGACCTCCCAGCACAGTTCGCTCCTTAGCATTATGGTAAATGCAGTTTGTACTGTATGCTTACTTGGTATTTTGCTGGAGTGTTCCACCAAAGTTGGTGCAGGTTAGTGCTGTACATCTCTAGCCACATGTGTTTCTTGATTTTATCTGTCATCAGTAGAGATAAAAAAAACAATTTTCGTCTGGGTGGCTGAGCAGGCTGTCACAATTCTTACAGGTCTCAGTACCTCTCACAGGTGCACAGGTGCATCTACACAAGCTTGTCAACTCAATGGCTCAAGGGAGCCTTTTCAAACAGGAAGGGGTGGGAACACACTGCTGACCTCCCAGCACAGTTCGCCCCTTATCATTATGGTAAATGCAGTTTGTAGTGCACGCTTACTTGATATTTTGCTGGAGTGTTCCACCAAAGTTGGTGAAGGTTAGTGCTGTACATCTCTAGACACATGTGTTTCTGGATTTTATCCGTCAACATTAGAGATCAAAAAACAATATTCGCCTGGGGTGACTGAGCTGGCTGACACAATTCTTACAGGCATCAGTACCTCTCACAGGCACACAGGTGCATCTCCACAAGCTCGTCAGCTCAATGGCTCAAGGGAGCTATATCAAACAGGAAGGGGTGGGAGCACACTGCTGACCTCCCAGCACAGTTCGCTCCTTAGTATTATGGTAAAAACAGTTTGTACTGCATGCTAACTTGGTATTTTGCTGGAGTGTTCCACCAAAGTTGGTGCAGGTTAGTGCTGTACATCTCTAGACACGTGTTTCTGGATGTTATCCATCATCAGTAGAGATCAAAAGACGATTTTCGTCTGGGGTGGCTGAGCAGGCTGACACAATTCTTACAGGTCTCAGTACCTCTCACAGGTGCACAAGTGCATCTCCCAAGCTCGTCAGCTCAATGGCTCAAGGGAGTCATTTCAAACAGGAAGGGGTGGGAGCCGACTACTGACCTCCCAGCACAGTTCGCCCCTTAGCATTATGGTAAATTCAGTTTGTAGTGCACGATTACTTGGTATTTTGCTGGAGTGTTCCACCAAATTTGGTGCAGGTTAGAACTGTACATCTCTAGACACGTGTTTCTGGATTTTATCCGTCATCAGTAGATATCAAAAAACAATTTTCGTCTGGGTTGGCTGAGCAGGCTGCCACAACTCTTACAGGTATCAGTACCTCTCACAGGCGTACAGGTGCATCTCCACAAGCTCATCAGCTCAATGGCTCAAGGGAGCCTTATCAAACAGGAAGGGGTGGGAGCACACTGCTGACCTCCCAGAACAGCTCGCCCCTTAGCATTATTGTAAATGCAGTTTGTAGTGCATGCTTGCTTGGTATTTTGCTGGAGTGTTCCACCAAAATTTGTGCAGGTTAGTGCTGTACATCTCTAGACACATGTGTTTCCGGAATTTATCCGTCATCAGTAGAGATCAAAAAACGATTTTCGTCTGGGGTGGCTGAGCAGTCTGCCACAATTCTTCCAGTACTCAGTACCTCTCACAGGTGCACAGGTGCATCTCCACAAGCTCGTTAGCATAATGGCTCAAGGGAGGCTTTTCAAACAGGAAGGGGTGGGAGCAAACTGCTGACCTCCCAGCACAGTTCGCCCCTTAGCATTATGGTAAATGCAGTTTGTAGTGAACGCTTACTTGGTATTTTGCTGGTGTTTTCCACCAAAGTTGGTGCAGGTTAGTACTGTACATCTCCAGACACATGTGTTTCTGGATTTTATCCGTCATCAGTAGAGAACAAAAAACTATATTCGTCTGGGGTGGCTGAGAAGGCTGCCACAATTCTTACAGGTCTCAGTACCTCTCACAGGCGCACAGGTGCATCTCCACAAGCTCGTCAGCTCAATGGCTCGAGGGAGCCTTTTCAAACAGGAAGGGGTGGGAGAACACTGCGGACCTCCTAGCACAGTTCACCCCTTAGCATTATGGTAAATGCAGTTTGTAGTGCACACTTACTTGGTAATTTGCTGGAGTGTTTCACCAAAGTTGGCGCAGGTTAGTGCTGTACATCTCTAGACACATGTGTTTCTGGATTTTATCCTTCATCAGTAGAGATCAAAAGACAATTTTCGTCTGGGGTGGCTGAGCAGTCTGCCACAATTCCTACAGGTCTCAGTACCTCTCACAGGCTCACAGGTCCATCTCCAAAAGCTCGTCAGCTCAATGGCTCAAGGGAGCCTTTTCAAACAGGAAATGGTGGGAGCACACTGCTGACCTCCCAGCACAGTTCGCCCCTTAGCATTATGCTAAATTCAGTTTGTAGTGCACCCTTACTTGGTATTTTGCTGGAGTGTTCCTCCAAAGTTGGTACAGGTTAGAGCTGTACATCTAGAGACACATGTTTCAGGATTTTAACCGTCATCAGTAGATATCAAAAAACAATTTTCGTCTGGGGTGGCTGACCAGGCTGCCACAATTCTTACAGGTCTCAGTACCTCTCACAAGTGCATCTCCACAAGCTCTTCAACTCAATGGCTCTAGGGAGCCTTTTCAAACAGGAAGGGGTGGGAGCTCACTGCTGACCTCCCAGCACAGCTCGCCCCTTAGCATTATGGTAAATGTAGTTTGTACTGCACGCTTACTTGGTATTTTGCTGGAGTGTTCCACCAAAGTTGGTGTAGGTTAGTGCTGTAAATCTCTAGGCACATGTGTTTCTGGATTTTATACGTCATCAGTAGAGATCAAAAGACAATTTTCGTCTGGGGTGGCTGAGCAGGCTGACACAATTCTTACAGGTCTCAGTACCTCTAACAGGCGCACAGGTGCATCTCCACAAGCTCGTCAGCTCAATGGCTCAAAGGAGCTATTTCAAACAGGAAGGGGTAGGAGCACACTGCTGACCTTCCAGCACAGTTCGCTCCTTAACCCCTTGGCTGCGGCAGGAATTCCGCCGCAGCTCTGGGGGGGGGTTTGGGGGCAGCGCGGTGGCCCTGTGCTCATGACAGAGCCACTCCGTCATGAGCCACGGTTGAGCTGTGCTCATGACGGAGTGGTTCCGTCATGACTGCGCCCACTGCGCTAATCGCCCGCACAGGTGGGAAATCAGCGCAGCGTCAGAGGAGCGGCGGCCAACGGCCGCAGCATGACGGAACCACTCCGTCATTAGCACATGGCACCCGTAGCTCATGACGGAGTGGTTCCGTCATGAGCGCTGAAGGGGTTAACATTATGGTAAAAACAGTTTGTACTGCATGCTTACTTGGTATTTTGCTGGAGTGTTCCACCAAAGTTGGTGCAGGTTAGTGCTGTACATCTCTAGACACGTGTTTCTGGATTTTATACATCATCAGTAGAGATCAAAAGACGATTTTCATCTGGGGTGGCTGAGCAGGCTGACACAATTCTTACAGGTCTCAGTACCTCTCACAGGTGCACAGGTGCATCTCCACAAGCTCGTCAGCTCAATGGGTCATGGGAGCCTTTTCAAACAGGAAGGGGTGGGAGCACACTGCTGACCTCCTAGCACAGTTCGCCCCTTAGCATTATGGTAAATTCAGTTTGTATTGCAAGCTTTCTTAGTATTTTGCTGGAGTGTTCCACCAACGTAGGTGCAGGTTAGTGCTGTACATCTCTAGACACATGTTTCTGGATTTTATCCGTCATCAGTAGAGATCAAAAAACTATTTTCATCTGGGGAGGCTGAGCAGGCTGCCACAATTCTTACAGGTCTCAGTACCTCTCACAGGCGCACAGGTGCATCTCCACAAGCTCGTCAGCTCAATGGCTCAAGGGAGCCTTTTCAAACAGAAAGGGGTGGGAGCACACTGCTGACCTCCCAGCACAGTTCGCCCCTTAGCATTATGGTAAATGCAGTTTGTAGTGCAGGCTAACTTGGTATTTTGCTGGAGTGTTCCACCAAAGTTGGTGCAGGTTAGTGCTGTACATCTCTAGAAACATATTTTTCTGGATTTCATCCGTCATCAGTAGAGATCAAAAAACAATTTTCATCTGGGGTGGCTGAGCAGGCTGCCACAATTCTTACAGGTCTCAGTACCTCTCACAGGCGCACAGGTGCATCTCCACAAGCTCGTCAGCTCAATGGCTCAAGGGAGCCTTTTCAAACAGAAAGGGGTGGGAGCACACTGCTGACCTCCCAGCACAGTTCGCCCCTTAGCATTATGGTAAATGCAGTTTGTAGTGCAGGCTAACTTGGTATTTTGCTGGAGTGTTCCACCAAAATTAGTGCAGGTTAGTGCTGTACATCTCTAGACACATGTGTTTCCGGAATTTATCCGTCATCTGTAGAGATCAAAAAACGATTTTCGTCTGGGTGGCTGAGCAGTCTACCACAATTCTTCCAGGAATCAGTACCTCTCACAGGTGCACAGGTGCATCTCCACAAGCTCGTTAACATAATGGCTCAAGGGAGGCTTTTCAAACAGGAAGGGGTGGGAGCAAACTGCTGACCTCCCAGCACAGTTCGCCCCTTAGCATTATGGTAAATGCAGTTTGTAGTGAACGCTTACTTGGTATTTTGCTGGAGTGTTCCACCAAAGTTGGTGCAGGTTAGTACTGTACATCTCCAGACACATGTGTTTCTGGATTTTATCCGTCATCAGTAGAGAACAAAAAACTATATTCGTCTGGGGTGGCTGATCAGGCTGCCACAATTCTTACAGGTCTCAGTACATCTCACAGGCGCACAGGTGCATCTCCACAAGCTCGTCAGCTCAATGGCTCGAGGGAGCCTTTTCAAACAGGAAGGGGTGGGAGAACACTGCGGACCTCCTAGTACAATTCACCCCTTAGCATTATGGTAAATGCAGTTTGTAGTGCACACTTACTTGGTAATTTGCTGGAGTGTTCCACCAAAGTTGGTGTAGGTTAGTGCTGTACATCTCTAGACACATGTGTTTCTGGATTTTATACGTCATCAGTAGAGATCAAAAGACAATTTTCGTCTGGGGTGGCTGAGCAGGCTGACACAATTCTTAAAGGTCTCAGTACCTCTCACAGGCGCACAGATGCATCTCCACAAGCTCGTCAGCTCATTGGCTCAAAGGAGCTATTTCAAACAGGAAGGGGTGGGAGCGTACTGTTGACCTCCCAGCACAGTTCGCTCCTTAACATTATGGTAAAAATAGTTTGTACTGCATGCTTACTTGGTATTTTGCTGGAGTGTTCCACCAAAGTTGGTGCAGGTTAGTGCTGTACATCTCTAGACACATGTTCCTGGATTTTATACATCATCAGTAGAGATCAAAAGACGATTTTCGTCTGGGGTGGCTGAGCAGGCTGACACAATTCTTACAGGTCTCAGTACCTCTCACAGGTACACAGGTGCATCTCCACAAGCACATCAGCTCAATGGCTCATGGGAGCCTTTTCAAACAGGAAGGGGTGGGAGCACACTGCTGACCTCCCAGCACAGTTCGCCCCTTAGCATTATGGCAAATTCAGTTTGTATTGCAAGCTTTCTTAGTATTTTGCTGGAGTGTTCGACCAACGTAGGTGCAGGTTAGTGCTGTCAAATCTCTAGACACATGTTTCTGGATTTTATCCGTCATCAGTAGAGATCAAAAAACTATTTGTCTGGGTTGGCTGAGCAGGCTGCCACAATTCTTACAGGTCTCACTACCTCTCACAGGCGCACAGGTGCATCTCCACAAGCTCTTCAGCTCAATGGCTCTCGGGAGCCTTTCCAAACAGGAAGGGGTGGGAGCACACTGCTGACCTCTCAGCACAGCTCGCCCCTTAGCATTATGGTAAATGCAGTTTGAACTGCACACTTACTTGGTATGTTGCTGGAGTTTTCCACCAAAGTTGGTGCAGGTTAGTGCTGTACATCTCTAGACACATGTGTTTCTCGATTTTATACGTCATCAGTAGAGATCAAAAAACTATTTTCGTCTGGGGTGGCTGAGCAGGCTGCCACAATTCTTACAGGTCTCAGTACCTCTCACAGGTGCACAGGTGCATCTCCACAAGCTCTTCAGCTCAATGGCTCTAGGGAGCCTTTCCAAACAGGAAGGGGTGGGAGCACACTGCTGACCTCCCAGCACAGCTCGCCCCTTAGCATTATGGTAAATGCAGTTTGTACTGCACGCTTACTTGGTATGTTGCTGGAGTTTTCCAGCAAAGTTGGTGCAGGTTAGTGCTGTACATCTCTAGACACATGTGTTTCTGGATTTTATACGTCATCAGTAGAGATCAAAAGACAATTTTTGTCTGGGGTGGCTGAGCAGGCTGACACAATTCTTACAGGTGTCAGTACCTCTCACAGGCGCGTGTCCACAAGCTCGTCAGCTCATTGGCTCAAGGGAGCTGTTTCAAACAGGAAGGGGTGGGAGCACACTGCTGACCTCCCAGCACAGTTCGCTCCTTAGCATTATGGTAAATACAGTTTGTACTGCATGCTTACTTGGTATTTTGCTGGAGTGTTCCACCAAAGTTGGTGCAGGTTAGTGCTGTACATCTCTAGACACATGTTTTTCTGGATTTTATCTCTCATCAGTAGAGATCAAAAAACAATTTTCTGGGGCGGCTGAGCAGGCTGCCACAATTCTTACAGGTCTCAGTACCTCTCACAGGCTCACAGGTGCATCACCACAAGCTCGTCAGCTCAATGGCTCAAGGGATTATTTTCAAACAGGAAGAGGTGGGAGCAGACTGCTGACCTCCCAGCACAGTTCGCCCCTTAGCATTATGGTAAATTCAGTTTGTAGTGCATGCTTACTTGGTATTTTGCTGGAGTGTTCCACCAAAGTTGGTGCAGGTTAGAGCTGTACATCTCTAGACACGTGTTTCTGGATTTTATTCGTCATCAGTAGATATCAAAAAACAATTTTCGTCTGGGTTGGCTGAGCAGACTGCCACAATTCTTACAGGTATCAGTACCTCTCACAGGCACACAGTTGCATCTCCACAAGCTCATCAGCTCAATGGCTCAAGGGAGCCTTATCAAACAGGAAGGGGTGGGAGCACACTGCTGACCTCCCAGCACAGCTCGCCCCTTAGCATTATGGTAAATGCAGTTTGTAGTGCATGCTTGCTTGGTATTTTGCTGAAGTGTTCCACCAAAGTTGGTGCAGGTTAGTGGTGTACATCTCTAGACACAGATTTTTCTGGATTTCATTCGTCATCAGTAGAGATCAAAAAACAATTTTCATCTGGGGTGGCTGAGCAGTCTGCCACAATTCTTCCAGGACTCAGTACCTCTCACAGGTGCACAGGTGCATCTCCACAAGCTCGTTAGCATAATGGCTCAAGGGAGGCTTTTCAAACAGGAAGGGGTGGGAGCAAACTGCTGACCTCCCAGCACAGTTCGCCCCTTAGCATTATGGTAAATGCAGTTTGTAGTGAACGCTTACTTGGTATTTTGCTGGAGTGTTCCACCAAAGTTGGTGCAGGTTAGTACTGTACATCTCCAGACACATGTGTTTCTGGATTTTATCCGTCATCAGTAGAGAACAAAAAACTATATTCGTCTGGGGTGGCTGAGCAGGCTGCCACAATTCCTACAGGTCTCAGTACCTCTCACAGGCGCACAGGTGCATCTCCACAAGCTCATCAGCTCAATGGCTCGAGGGAGCATTTTCAAACAGGAAGGGGTGGGAGAACACTGCGGACCTCCTAGCACAGTTCACCCCTTAGCATTATGGTAAATACAGTTTGTACTGCATGCTTACTTGGTATTTTGCTGCAGTGTTCCACCAAAGTTGGTGCAGGTTAGTGCTGTACATCTCTAGACACATGTTTTTCTGGATTTTATCTGTCATCAGTAGAGATCAAAAAACAATTTTCTGGGGCGGCTGAGCAGGCTGCCACAATTCTTACAGGTCTCAGTACCTCTCACAGGCGCACAGGTGCATCTCCACAAGCTCATCAGCTCAATGGCTCAAGGGAACCTTTTCAAAGAGGAAGGGGTGGGAGCACACTGCTGACCTCCCAGCACAGCTCGCCCCTTAGAATTATGGTAAATGCAGTTTGTAGTGCATGCTTGCTTGGTATTTTGCTGAAGTGTTCTACCGAAGTTGGTGTAGGTTAGTGCTGTACATCTCTAGACATATATTTTTCTGGATTTCATCCATCATCAGCAGAGATCAAAAAACAATTTTCATCTGGGGTGGCTGAGCAGGCTTCCACAGTTCTTACAGGTCTCAGTACCTCTCACAGGCACACAGGTGCATCTCCACAAGCTCGTCAGCTCAATGGCAAAAGGGAGCTGTTTCAAACAGGAAGGGGTGGGAGCACACTGCTGACCTCCCAGCACAGTTCGCTCCTTAGCATTATGGTAAATACAGTTTGTACTGCATGCTTACTTGGTATTTTGCTGGAGTGTTCCACCAAAGTTGGTGCAGGTTAGTGCTGTACATCTCTAGACACATGTTTTTCTGGATTTTATCTGTCATCAGTAGAGATCAAAACACAATTTTCTAGGGCGGCTGAGCAGGCTGCCACGCTTCTTACAGGTCTCAGTACCCCTCACAGGTGCATCACCACAAGCTCGTCAGCTCAATGGCTCAAGGGAGTCTTTTCAAACAGGAAGGGGTGGGAGCAGACTGCTGACCTCCCAGCACAGTTCGCCCCTTAGCATTATGGTAAATTCAGTTTGTAGTGCACGCTTACTTGGTATTTGCTGGAGTGTTTCACCAAAGTTGGTGCAGGTTACAGCTGTACATCTCTAGACACGTGTTATTGGATTTTATCCGTTATCAGTAGATATCAAAATACAATTTTCGTCTGGGTTGGCTGAGCAGGCTGCCACAATTCTTACAGGTATCAGTACCTCTCACAGGCGCACAGGTGCATCTCCACAAGCTCATCAGCTCAATGGCTCAAGGAAGCCTTATCAAACAGGAAGGGGTAGGAGCACACTGCTGACCTCCCGGCACAGCTCGCCCCTTAGCATTATGGTAAATGCAGTTTGTAGTGCATGCTTGCTTGGTATTTTGCTGAAGTGTTCCACCAAAGTTGGTGCAGGTTAGTGCTGTACATCGCTAGACACATATTTTTCTGGATTTCATCCGTCATCAGTAGAGATCAAAAAACAATTTTCATCTGGGGTGGCTGAGCAGTCTGCCACAATTCTTCCCGGACTCAGTACCTCTCACAGGTGCACAGGTGCATCTCCACAAGCTCGTTAGCATAATGGCTCAAGGGAGGCTTTTCAAACAGGAAGGGGTGGGAGCAAACTGCGTACCTCCCAGCACAGTTTGCCTCTTAGCATTATGGTAAATGCAGTTTGTAGTGAACGCTTACTTGGTATTTTGCTGGAGTGTTCCACCAAAGTTGGTGCCGGTTAGTACTGTACATCTCCAGACACATGTGTTTCTGGATTTTATCCTTCATCAGTAGAGAACAAAAAACTATATTCGTCTGGGGTGGCTGAGCAGGCTGCCATAATTCTTACAGGTCTCAGTACCTCTCACAGGCGTACAGGTGCATCTCCACAAGCTCGTCAGCTCAATGGCTCGAGGGAGCCTTTTCAAACAGGAAGGGGTGGGAGAACACTGCGGACCTCCTAGCACAGTTCACCCCTTAGCATTATGGTAAATGCAGTTTGTAGTGCACACTTACTTGGTAATTTGCTGGAGTGTTTCACCAAAGTTGGCGCAGGTTAGTGCTGTACATCTCTAGACACATGTGTTTCTGGATTTTATCCTTCATCAGTAGAGATCAAAAGAACATTTTCGTCTGGGGTGGCTGAGCAGGCTGGCACAATTCTTACATGTGTCAGTACCTCTCACAGGCGCACAGGTGCATCTCCACAAGCTCGTCAGCTCAATGGCTCAAGGGAGCTGTTTCAAACAAGAAGGGGTGGGAGCACACTGTTGACCTCCCAGCACAGTTCGCTCCTTAGCATTATGGTAAATACAGTTTGTACTGCATTCTTACTTGGTATTTTGCTGGAGTGTTCCACCAAAGTTGGTGCAGGTTAGTGCTGTACATCTCTAGACACATGTTTTTCTGGATTTTATCTGTCATCATTAGAGATCAAAAAACAATTTTCTGGGTCGGCTGAGCAGGCTGCCACAATTATTACAGGTCTCAGTACCTCTCACAGGCGCACAGGTGCATCACCACAAGCTCGTCAGCTCAATGGCTCAAGGGAGCCTTTTCAAAGAGGAAGGTGTGGGAGCAGACTGCTGAACTCTCAGCACAGTTCACCCCTTAGCATTATGGTAAATTCAGTTTGTAGTGCACGCTTACTTGGTATTCTGCTGGAGTGTTCCACCAAAGTTGGTGCAGGTTAGTGCTGTACATCTCTAGACACGTGTTTCTGGATTTTATCCGTCATCAGTAGAGATCAAAAAACAATTTTCGTCTGGGGTGGCTGAGCAGGCTGCCACAATTCTTACTGGTCTCAGTACCTCTCATAGGCACACAGGTGCATCTCCACAAGCTCATCAGCTCAATGGCTCAAGGGAACCTTTTCAAAAAGGAAGGGGTGGGAGCACACTGCTGACCTCCCAGCACAGCTCTCCCCTTAGAATTATGGTAAATGCAGTTTGTAGTGCATGCTTGCTTGGTATTTTACTGAAGTGTTCCACCAAAGTTGGTGCAGGTTAGTGCTGTACATCTCTAGACACATATTTTTCTGGATTTCATCCGTCATCAGTAGAGATCAAAAAACAATTTTCATCTGGGGTGGCTGAGCAGGCTGCCACAATTCTTACAGGTCTCAGTACCTCTCACAGGCGCACAGGTGCATCTCCACAAGCTCGTCAGCTCAATGGCACAAGTGAGCTGTTTCAAACAAGAAGGGGTGGGAGCACACTGCTGACCTCCCAGCACTGTTCGCTCCTTAGCATTATGGTAAATACAGTTTGTACTGCATGCTTACTTGGTATTTTGCTGGAGTGTTCCACCAAAGTTGGTGCAGGTTAGTGCTGTACATCTCTAGACACATGTTTTTCTGGATTTTATCAGCCATGAGTAGAGATCAAAAAACCATTTTCTGGGGTGGCTGAGCAGGCTGCCACAATTCTTACTGGTCTCAGTACCTCTCATAGGCGCAAAGGTGCATCTCCACAAGCTCATCAGCTCAATGGCTCAAGGGAACCTTTTTAAAGAGGAAGGGGTGGGAGCACACTGCTGACCTCCCAGCACAGCTCGCCCCTTAGAATTATGGTAAATGCAGTTTGTAGTGCATGCTTGCTTGGTATTTTGCTGAAGTGTTCCACCAAAGTTGGTGCAGGTTAGTGCTGTACATCTCTAGACATATATTTTTCTGGATTTCATCCATCATCAGCAGAGATCAAAAAACAATTTTCATCTGGGGTGGCTGAGCAGGCTTCCACAGTTCTTACAGGTCTTAGTACCTCTCACAGGCACACAGGTGCATCTCCACAAGCTCGTCAGCTCAATGGTTCAAGGGAGCTGTTTCAAACAGGAAGGGGTGGGAGCACACTGCTGACCTCCCAACACAGTTCGCTCCTTAGAATTATGGTAAATACAGTTTGTACTGCATGCTTACTTGGTATTTTGCTGGAGTGTTCCACCAAAGCTGGTGCAGGTTAGTGCTGTACATCTCTAGACACAAGTTTTTCTGGATTTTATCTGTCATCAGTAGAGATCAAAACACAATTTTCTGGGGCGGCTGAGCAGGCTGCCACAATTCTTACAGGTCTCAGTACCTCTCACAGGCTCACAGGTGCATCACCACAAGCTCGTCAGCTCAATGGCTCAAGGGAGCCTTTTCAAACAGGAAGGGGTGGGAGCAGACTGCTGACCTCCCAGCACAGTTCGCCCCTTAGCATTATGGTAAATTCAGTTTGTAGTGCACGCTTACTTGGTATTTTACTGGAGTGTTCCACCAAAGTTGGTGCAGGTTAGAGCTGTACATCTCTAGACACGTGTTTCTGGATTTTATCCGTCATCAGTAGATATCAAAAAACAATTTTCGTCTGGGTTGGCTGAGCAGACGCCCACAATTCTTACAGGTATCAGTACCTCTCACAGGCGCACAGTTGCATCTCCACAAGCTCATCAGCTCAATGGCTCAAGGGAGCCTTATCAAACAGGAAGGGGTGGGAGCACACTGCTGACCTCCCAGCACAGCTCGCCCCTTAGCATTATGGTAAATGCAGTTTGTAGTGCATGCTTGCTTGGTATTTTGCTGAAGTGTTCCACCAAAGTTGGTGCAGGTTAGTGGTGTACATCTCTAGACACATATTTTTCTGGATTTCATTCGTCATCAGTAGATGTTAGAAATGGGGGTCTCTAGTTGGCAATGGCCGGCCACTGTCCAAGTAGGGACCCTTCTTCCTAAGTCAGAGTAAGCAGCCTACACCCTTTGACAACCCCTGCTCAACCCTGTGGTAACGTAGCACGAGCAGCTAGGCTTATCTCAGAGGCAGTGTGTGAAGCATTTATGACCATACACAGTAATATAATGAGGAACACTACAAATGGACACCACTTAAGTAGTTATGAAAAATAGGTATTTTTATATAGACTTAATCACAAGACCAATAACAGTAAAAATCCACAATACTATAAAAATATAATTACTTTAGAAATGCTGCAAGGAAAAATAGTTCAGAATGCACAAAATGATGTTTAGTTCAAGGCAGGGGTCTCTGCGACCCTTTTACTCACAAAGTATCTGGTTCCTGGAGCAAAGCAACAAAAATGTCGCTAAGGCGTTGTAGCGATAAATTTCCTCACGCTAACCAGCGATGCGTTGAATCCTTACCGCAAGGGAGGATGATGCGCTGGGTTGCGGGCAGGACAAAGCGACAAACTTACTCACGCTAAGCCGGTGATGCGATGAAATCCTTGCCGCGAAGGGAGGATGATGCACCGAGCCTGTTGCGTGTGCGATCTTGCTGCATTGACAAAGATGGCGCTCCGCGAGGAAGCGACAATCCGGATTCGATGCGGGGAAAATGGCGAACGCTCGGCGTCCGCGCTGCGATGATCCTGTTGCGATGATTTTCAGATAGCGGGCGTTTTCGGGCCCGCTGACAAATGATGCGATCTTCTTGGGGATAGCGAGCACTCGGCGACAGCGGAGCGGCGATTTTCCTCACGCTCACCAGCTGCAGCGGCTCGCTAACGGGGGTTAGCGACGATTTTCAGCGCTCTCTTCTCAGCAGTAGAAATAGAGGCCCTGGAACACACAGGGGCCTCACATGCAGATAGTAATCCTCGCTGGGAGGAAACAGGAGGCTGATGGTGGAGTCTGATGTGCCTGAGACTCCAGCAGGAGGCTAGCTCTCTTCTAGCCCTTGGGTGATTGCTGTAGCAAATATAAAAAGTCCAATCAAAGTTCTTTTCCTCTCCTTGAAGTCCAGTAGTAGCAGCTGCAGGCCAGTCCCAGAAACAGCACACAGGGCACAAGGACAGTCCTTCTCTTGCAGATTCCTGTAGCCACACGGACAGAGGTTCTTCTTGTTATCCAGGAGCAATACAAAAAAGTAGGGGTTTGTACACAAATATTTATACCCCCAAAGTCTTTGTTCTTAGGGGTCCCAAGTCTCTGAACCCAGCCAGAACCAGTTCTGCCCAGCCCTGGAGCACTTTGTTGATCAGGCTGCATCCTTCCTTTCAGAAAGAGGGGGTCTGCCTCAGACGCACAGTGGGAGGTGGAGCCAGCGTTCACCTTGCCAGGCACAGTCCTATTCAAGTGCAGGAGCTACCCCTCCCCTCACACCAAGGCAGGTCGCTCTATTCAACCCAGGTCTGACTCAGCCTGCCCTGTCCCTCCAAAACCAGACAGCCAATACACATCATAGCAGAGCAACCTGGAAGGCTTAGGCAAGAAAGTACCTATACTCTAAAAGGGGTAGTTTCAAACACAGAATATAAAAATAACCTTTACTAAAAGATGTATTTTAATATTCTGAGCTCAGGCATACTAGATTCGTTTTTCTACCATGTTCTGTGGGTCAGTTAGGACTATAGAATGTAATAGCCCAGACCTCCCATTCTGGCCTATGGAGAACAGGTAGCCTTACAGTAGTGAAAAACGAAATGGGGTGTAATTCACTACTAGGACATGCTACATACATCAGGGCATGTCCTACCTTACACATACAATGCGCCCTATCATAAGGGGGACTTACAGGATGCCAAGGGAAGGTTTAGGGGCTGGGAAGTGGGTGCACTTCACAGCCACGATGGCAGTTCTGGACTGCACGCAGACACTGCAGTGGCAGGTCTGAGACATACTTTACAAGCTGCTTCTGTGGGTGGCACAAACCAGTGCTGCAGGCCCACCAGCAGCATTCGGTTTACCAGCCCTGGGCACACACAGGCCACGCTACTAGGGACTAACAGGTAGACCAAATAAGCCAATCATGGATGTACCAATTCATATATCATCTTTACAAAGGGAGCATTCGCGCTGTGGCACTGAATGGCAGTGGCACAGCGCCCAGAGCATCTATAACCAGCAAAAACAGAGGAGACACAGCGAAAAAATGGAAGGGAGACTCACGCCAATGGTGCCAGGTCTAACACACGTCCCCTCCAGCTGAAATGTGGGGAGAACTACCCATCCCCTGGGAGGTTCTCATCACTAAGGCGGAAAAATCTGGACAGACCATCAGCATTGGCGTGTTCTGTGCCAGGGCGGTGTTCCACCGTAAAGTCCATACCCTGTAGGGAAATGGACCACCTTAACAACTTGGGATTCTCACCCCTCATCTGCATTAACCACCTGAGGGGCCTGTGGTCGGTCTGAACCCGGAAGTGAGTCCCAAACAGGTATGGTCTCAGCTTCTTCAGCGCCCAGACCACAGCAAATGCCTCTCGCTCGATCGCACTCCACCTCTGTTCCCGTGGAAGTAACCTCCCACTGATGAAGGCTACAGGTTGGACTAGTCCCTCCTCATTCATCTGTGACAGAACAGTCCCCACCCCATGCTCTGAAGCGTCTGTCTGGACAATAAATTCCTTAGCAAAGTTGGGCGCCTGGAGTACGGGTGCTGTACACATGGCCGTTTTGAGAGCATCAAAAGCTTTCTGACAGGTGTCAGTCCAGTTCACAATCTTGGGCTGCTTCTTGGAAGTCAGCTCAGTCAAGGGGGCAACAATGCTGCCATACCCCTTGACAAACCTCCTGTAATAACCCGTGAGTCCTAAGAAGGCCCTCACCTGGGTCTGGGTCCTTGGGGGCTCCCAAGCCAGGATGGTCTCAATCTTGGGCTGTAGAGGGGCCACCTGGCCACTCCCTACCTGGTGTCCTAAGTACACCACCGAACCCTGCCCAATCTGGCACTTACTGGCCTTGATTGTGAGGCCTGCTCTGCGCAGCGCCATCAATACTTCCCAGAGGTGGCGTAAGTGGTCCTCCCATGAGGAACTAAATACTGCAATGTCGTCCAGGTAGGCGGCACATAAATCCTCCAGCCCAGCCAACACCTGGTTGACCAACCTCTGAAAGGTGGCAGGGGCATTCTTCATCCCAAAGGGCATCACACGGAACTGGTAGTGCCCATCTGGGGTGGAGAATGCGGACCTCTCCTTTGCCCCATCAGTTAAGGCGATCTGCCAGTACCCAGACGTTAGATCAAACGTGCTGAGGTACCGGGCAGCCCCCAACCGATCTATGAGCTCATCAGCTCTGGGGATGGGGTGCGCGTCGGTCCTCGTGACCGAATTGAGACCTCGGTAGTCCACACAGAACCTAAGTTCTGGAGTGTCACCAGGCGCTGCAGCCTTTGGTACCAAGACCACGGGGCTGGACCAAGGGCTGCTAGAGGACTCAATCACCCCCAGGGCAAACATTTTGGAGACCTCCTCCTTAATGCAGGCCCTTACCCTGTTGGTCACCCTGTAAGCCTTGTGCTTGACAGGAGGACTGTCCCCGGTGTCTACCTCATGGACGCACCAGTCGGTGACACCAGGTACCAGGGAAAATAAATCTGGGAATTGCCCCAACAGCTGGTGGCAATCTCTCTGCTGTTCTGGGGTCAGTGTGGTGGAGAGGACCACACCCTCCACTGACCCATCCTTCTCCCCTGCACACAGGAGGCCAGGAAGAGGCTCACTCTCCTCCTCCATCCCTGCATCTGTGGCAAGAAGCATGCCCACTTCAGACCTCGCAAAGTGGGGCTTTAGGCGATTCACATGCAGGACCCGCAGGGGGTTCCTGGGAGATTTAAAGTCCACCAAATAGGTAACTTGACTTTTTCGCTCCACCACCTCAAATGGACCGGTCCACTTATCTTGGAGCGCACAGGGCTCCACGGGGGCCAGTACCCAAACCTTTTGACCAGGTTGAAACTCGACCAGAGTGGCATTCTGGTCGTGCCAACGTTTCATCTCCTCCTGGCTGGCTTCCAGATTTGCCTCAGCAATGTTTCTGAAACGCCGAGTTTGGTTCCTGAAGGCCAGGATGTAGCTAAACACATCCTGGGGAGGTTTCCTGGGAGATTGCTCCCAGCCTTCCTTGACCAAACTCAGAGGCCCTCTTACCGGATGGCCATAGAGCAGTTCAAAGGGGCTGAACCCTAAGGACTTCTGTGGCACTTCACGGTATGCAAACAACAGGCATGGCAAGAGGACGTCCCACTTACGCCTCAGGGGCTCCTCTAGGCCCATGATCATGCCCTTCAAGGTCCGGTTGAACCTCTCAACCAGACCGTTACCCTGGGGGTGGTAAGGAGTGGTAAACTTGTAAGTCACCCCACACTCCTTCCACAGAGACTTCATATACTGGGAGATGAAGTTGGTCCCCCTGTCGCTCACCACCTCTCTGGGGAACCCCACACGGGAGAAGATCCCCATCAGTGCACGTCCCACCACGGGGGCCGTCACCGTCCTGAGCGGGATGGCTTCAGGGTACCGGGTGGCATGGTCCACCAAGACCAGGATGTACCTGTTGCCCATGGCTGTCTTGGGGTCCAGAGGCCCCACAATGTCAATGCCCACTCGCTCGAATGGGGTGCTAACAACTGGGAAGGGTTGGAGTGGGGCTTTGATCTTCCCCCCACTCTTCCCACTTGCTTGGCAAGTCTCACAGGTCCTACAATACGTATCTGAACTCTTGCGCATCTGGGGCCAATAAAAGTGGGTGACCAGCCTTTCAAAGGTTTTGGTCTGCCCCAGATGTCCTGCCAATGGAATGTCATGAGCCAACCCCAGTAGGAAGGTTCTGAAGCACTCGGGTACCACCAGCACACGGGCTGACCCCGGCTCAGCAACCTTAGGCTCGCTATACAGGAGACTGTTCTCCCAATAAATCAGATGTGAACCGGACATATCACCTGCTGCCTGGGCTGCAGCCTGTTGCCGCATACCCTCAAGAGAGGGGCAAGTTCTCTGCTGTTCACAAAACTCCTCCCTGGTGGGCCCCCCTTCCTGCTGCCACTGGGTCAGCTCAGGCAGGTCCCCCAGGTTGGTACTCTGCTCCCCGGTAGGCTCCAGGGCATCCCCCTCAGGGTCTGCTCCCTCCTGGGCCGTGGGAACCAAGGGGGCCGGTTTCCCACGCCCCCTGCCCCCTCCCTCTAAGGAAGGGACCTGGGCCATATTCTCAGGCTCCAGGTCTTTCTCAACACTCTCTTTGGCTGCCATGGACCGAGTGGTAGCACATGCCCACTCAGGCAGTCCCAACATTTGCAAGTGAGCTCTCCTCTCCGCTGTAGCCCACGGTGAGTTCTCTAAATCATTGCCCAACAGACAGTCCACAGGCATGGCGGGCCTCACAGCCACCTGAAGAGTTCCTGAGACCCCCCCCCCACTCAAAGGGAACCTGAGCCACCTCACATTGGCTCTCTGTGTTGTCTGCAGACACTACTGGGTAGAATGCATGGGGCACAACCTGCTCTTTGGACACCAACCGGGAGCTGACAGCAGTTACACTGGCTCCTGTGTCCCTCAGAGCCTCCACTCTATGGCCATTGATGGTTACCCACTGCCTGTATTTTTTTGTGTTATCAGGCAGTGCAGGCTTAGGAACCATTTCAAAGTCTCCTAGTGAGACAAGGGTCAACTCTACGGGGTCCCACCCACCGGGGGCATCCATCTCCTCCTCCCCCAGGGCTACACTAGCAAGCTGGCGGGGCGGTGCACGGGGTGGTGCAGGAGTATCCTTTTGGGGACACTGGGGGTCAAAGTATCTGTGGCCCACCTGGCCACACTTAAAACAAGTAGGGGGCCTCCTTGGAACAGGATTACCTATTGGAGGCACTGGCTTCTTATCTGGGGGAGGCTGGGATACCACTGCCTGGTTCCCTTGGGAATTAACTTGGGGCCCTCGGTGGAACTCCCTTGGTTTACCCCTGTCCCCCCCACCTCTCTGCTGGGGACCCTGCCCACCTTTGGCGTAGTCTCCCACTGGGCCCTTGCGAACCCGGGTGCTCACCCAGCGGTCCGCCTCCTCAGCAAGCTTCCTAGGGTTAGTCAGCTTGCAATCTATCAGATGCTGGCGTAGCTCAGGAAAACAGTTACTAGAAAAATGCTCCCATGCAATCAAGTCATACAGTTGCTCAAAAGTTTCTACTTTGCTGCCTTTTACCCAGCGTTCCATTGCTCTGCCAAAATAAGACACATATTCAACCCACGTGGTACCCTCTATCTTCTTGCAGGTTCTAAATCTCTGCCTGTACATTTCAGGGGTCAAACCATAGCGGGTAATCAAAGCTTCCTTCATGTGGGCATAAATCATCCTACTTTCGGGGAGTAGGTCCAACAAGGTATCCCTCCCCTCACTCACAAAGCGTCCCCACAACCCCGCTCCCCAATCCTTCTCAGGGACCCGGTGGGACACCATAGCTAATTCATGAGCGGAAAACCATTGCCCAATATCCTCACTTTTATGAAAATCCTTAATAACCTCTTTAGGTATATACACTCTACTCTCATTATGCACTACCGGTATGCTGCCTCCAGAGGGGGAGATCTCAATACTCTTGGCCTTAATCTCCAACTCCCTCAAAATTCTCTCATGTTCAAATTTCATCTTCATTATCTCAACTTCTAACTTCTTATTCTCTAGGTCTCTCTGACCATCCAATTTGAGCTTAGCCATCTCCATATTATGCCGCCTATCTCTCTCCCTGTCCTCCATCTCTTCTGGAGACAGACCCCTTGAGGACACACTAGTGCCCGGGCTGGAAACTGCTTTATCCCCTACCAAATCTACAATTTTGTCCTGCCGCTCTCCTGCATCCTTTCCCCCCTCCCCAGGCTCTTCTACATTCTTTGGGGCATCCCTGGCTTCTAACCAGGCCTTCAGCGCCTTGTAATACTCTTCCCTTCTAGTGAGACCTGTGATAGGGACTGTGAAGCGTTTGCAAAAATATTTGAGCTGCTTGGCATTGTAGGTGTCTAATTTCTCTTCTTCCCAGGAGAGATCCTCAGAGGCATTGGATCTGGGCTTGGCCATTGTAATAATAACTGGCAATATCGATCAAAAATAGAAAAAAAATCTCAAAAACGTACGTGGTTATGTTATGGTCTGCACTCACTAGTAGTGTACACTATAATTACAGTATGCAATCATAAATGCAAGTCCAGATCCGACCGCTGACCACCAATGTTAGAAATGGGGGTCTCTAGTTGGCAATGGCTGGCCACTTTCCAAGTAGGGACCCTTCTTCCTAAGTCAGAGTAAGCAGCCTACACCCTTTGACAACCCCTGCTCAACCCTGTGGTAACGTAGCACGAGCAGCTAGGCTTATCTCAGAGGCAGTGTGTGAAGCATTTATGACCATACACATTAATATAATGAGGAACACTACAAATGGACACCACTCAAGTAGTTATGAAAAATAGGTATTTTTATATAGACTTAATCACAAGACCAATAAGAGTAAAAATCCACAATACTATAAAAATATAATTACTTTAGAAATGCTGCAAGGAAAAATAGTTCAGGATGCACAAAATGATGTTTAGTTCAAGGCAGGGGTCTCTGCGACCCTTTTACTCACAAAGTATCTGGTTCCTGGAGCAAAGCAACAAAAATGTCACTAAGGCGTTGTAGCGATAAATTTCCTCACGCTAACCAGCGATGCGTTGAATCCTTACCGCAAGGGAGGATGATGCGCTGGGTTGCGGGCAGGACAAAGCGACAAACTTCCTCACGCTAAGCCGGTGATGCGATGAAATCCTTGCCGCGAAGGGAGGATGATGCACCGAGCCTGTTGCGTGTGCGATCTTGCTGCGTTGACAAAGATGGCGCTCCGCGAGGAAGCGATGATCCGGATTCGATGCAGGGAAAATGGCGAACGCTCGGCGTCCGCGCTGCGATGATCCTGTTGCGACGATTTTCAGATAGCGGGCGTTTTCGGGCCCGCTGACAAATGATGCGATCTTCTTGGGGATAGCGAGCACTCGGCGACAGCGGAGCGGCGATTTTCCTCACGCTCACCAGCTGCAGCGGCTCGCTAACGGGGGTTAGCGACGATTTTCAGCGCTCTCTTCTCAACAGTAGAAATAGAGGCCCTGGAACACACAGGGGCCTCACATGCAGATAGTAATCCTCGCTGGGAGGAAACAGGAGGCTGATGGTGGAGTCTGATGTGCCTGAGACTCCAGCAGGGGGCTAGCTCTCTTCTAGCCCTTGGGTGATTGCTGTAGCAAATATAAAAAGTCCAATCAAAGTTCTTTTCCTCTCCTCGAAGTCCAGTAGTAGCAACTGCAGGCCAGTCCCAGAAACAGCACACAGGGCACAAGGACAGTCCTTCTCTTGCAGATTCCTGTAGCCACACGGACAGAGGTTCTTCTTGTTATCCAGGAGCAATACAAAAAAGTAGGGGTTTGTACACAAATATTTATACCCCCAAAGTCTTTGTTCTTAGGGGTCCCAAGTCTCTGAACCCAGCCAGAACCAGTTCTGCCCAGCCCTGGAGCACTTTGTTGATCAGGCTGCATCCTTCCTTTCAGAAAGAGGGGGTCTGCCTCAGACGCACAGTGGGAGGTGGAGCCAGCGTTCACCTTGCCAGGCACAGTCCTATTCAAGTGCAGGAGCTACCCCTCCCCTCACACCAAGGCAGGTCGCTCTATTCAACCCAGGTCTGACTCAGCCTGCCCTGTCCCTCCAAAACCAGACAGCCAATACACATCATAGCAGAGCAACCTGGAAGGCTTAGGCAAGAAAGTACCTATACTCTAAAAGGGGTAGTTTCAAACACAGAATATAAAAATAACCTTTACTAAAAGATGTATTTTAATATTCTGAACTCAGGCATACTAGATTCGTTTTTCTACCATGTTCTGTGGGTCAGTTAGGACTATAGAATGTAATAGCCCAGACCTCCCATTCTGGCCTATGGAGAACAGGTAGCCTTACAGTAGTGAAAAACGAAATGGGGTGTAATTCACTACTAGGACATGCTACATACATCAGGGCATGTCCTACCTTACACATACAATGCGCCCTATCATAAGGGGGACTTACAGGATGCCAAGGGAAGGTTTAGGGGCTGGGAAGTGGGTGCACTTCACAGCCACGATGGCAGTTCTGGACTGCACGCAGACACTGCAGTGGCAGGTCTGAGACATACTGCTTCTGTGGGTGGCACAAACCAGTGCTGCAGGCCCACCAGCAGCATTCGGTTTACCAGCCCTGGGCACACACAGGCCACGCTACTAGGGACTAACAGGTAGACCAAATAACCCAATCATGGATGTACCAATTCATATGTCATCTTTACAAAGGGAGCATTCGCGCTGTGGCACTGAATGGCAGTGGCACAGCGCCCAGAGCATCTATAACCAGCAAAAACAGAGGAGACACAGCGAAAAAATGGAAGGGAGACTCACGCCAATGGTGCCAGGTCTAACAGTAGAGATAAAAAAACAATTTTCATCTGGGGTGGCTGAGCAGTCTGCCACAATTCTTCCAGGACTCAGTACCTCTCACAGGTGCACAGGTGCATCTCCACAAGCTCGTTAGCATAATGGCTCAAGGGAGGATTTTCAAACAGGAAGGGGTGGGAGCAAACTGCTGACCTCCCAGCACAGTTCGCCCCTTAGTATTATGGTAAATGCAGTTTGTAGTGAACGCTTACTTGTTATTTTGCTGGAGTGTTCCACCAAAGTTGGTGCAGGTTACTACTGTACATCTCCAGACACATGTGTTTCTGGATTTTATCCGTCATCAGTAGAGAACAAAAAACTATATTCGCCTGGGGTGGCTCAGCAGGCTGCCACAATTCTTACAGGTCTCAGTACCTCTCACAGGCGCACAGGTGCATCTCCACAAGCTCGTCAGCTCAATGGCTCGAGGGAGCCATTTCAAACAGGAAGGGGTGGGAGAACACTGCGGACCTCCTAGCACAGTTCACCCCTTAGCATTATGGTAAATACAGTTTGTACTGCATGCTTACTTGGTATTTTGCTGGAGTGTTCCACCAAAGTTGGTGCAGGTTAGTTCTGTACATCTCTAGACACATGTTTTTCTGGATTTTATCTGTCATCAGTAGAGATCAAAAAACAATTTTCTGGGGCGGCTGAGCAGGCTGCCACAATTCTTACAGGTCTCAGTACCTCTCACAGGCGCACAGGTGCATCTCCACAAGCTCATCAGCTCAATGGCTCAAGGGAACCTTTTCAAAGAGGAAGGGGTGGGAGCACACTGCTGACCTCCCAGCACAGCTCGCCCCTTAGAATTATGGTAAATGCAGTTTGTAGTGCATGCTTGCTTGGTATTTTGCTGAAGTGTTCCACCGAAGTTGGTGTAGGTTAGTGCTGTACATCTCTAGACATATATTTTTCTGGATTTTATCCATCATCAGCAGAGATCAAAAAACAATTTTCATCTGGGGTGGTTGAGCAGGCTTCCACAGTTCTTACAGGTCTCAGTACCTCTCACAGGCAAACAGGTGCATCTCCACAAGCTCGTCAGCTCAATGGCTCAAGGGAGCTGTTTCAAACAGGAAGGGGTGGGAGCACACTGCTGACCTCCCAGCACAGTTCGCTCCTTAGCATTATGGTACATACAGTTTGTACTGCATGCTTACTTGGTATTTTACTGGAGTGTTCCACCAAAGTTGGTGCAGGTTAGTGCTGTACTTCTCTAGACACATGTTTTTCTGGATTTTATCTGTCATCAGTAGAGATCAAAACACAATTTTCTAGGGCGGCTGAGCAGGCTGCCACAATTCTTACAGGTCTCAGTACCTCTCACAGGCTCACAGGTGCATCACCACAAGCTCGTCAGCTCAATGGCTCAAGGGAGTCTTTTCAAACAGGAAGGGGTGGGAGCAGACTGCTGACCTTCCAGCACAGTTCGCCCCTTAGCATTATGGTAAATTCAGTTTGTAGTGCATGCTTACTTGGTATTTGCTGGAGTGTTTCACCAAAGTTGGTGCAGGTTACAGCTGTACATCTCTAGACACGTGTTATTGGATTTTATCCGTCATCAGTACATATCAAAATACAATTTTCGTCTGGGTTGGCTGAGCAGGCTGCCACAATTCTTACAGGTATCAGTACCTCTCACAGGCGCACAGGTGCATCTCCACAAGCTCATCAGCTCAATGGCTCAAGGGAGCCTTATCAAACAGGAAGGGGTGGGAGCACACTGCTGACCTCCCAGCACAGCTCGCCCCTTAGCATTATGGTAAATGCAGTTTGTAGTGCATGCTTGCTTGGTATTTTGCTGAAGTGTTCCACCAAAGTTGGTGCAGGTTAGTGCTGTACATCTCTAGACACATATTTTTCTGGATTTCATCCGTCATCAGTAGAGATCAAAAAACAATTTTCATCTGGGGTGGCTGAGCAGGCTGCCACAATTCTTACAGGTCTCAGTACCTCTCACAGGCGCACAGGTGCATCTCCACAAGCTCGTCAGCTCAATGGCGCGAGGGAGCCTTTTCAAACAGGAAGGGGTGGGAGAACACTGCGGACCTCCTAGCACAGTTCACTCCTTAGCATTATGGTAAATGCCGTTTGTAGTGCATGCTTGCTTGGTATTTTACTGAAGTGTTCCACCAAAGTTGGTGCAGGTTAGTGCTGTACCTCTCTAGACATATATTTTTCTGGATTTCATCCGTCATCAGCAGAGATCAAAAAACAATTTTCATCTGGGATGGCTGAGCAGGCTTCCACAATACTTACAGGTCTCAGTACCTCTCACAGGCGCACAGGTGCATCTCCACAAGCTCGTCAGCTCAATGGCTTAAGGGAGCTGTTTCAAACAGGAAGGGGTGGGAGCACACTGCTGACCTCCCAGCACAGTTCGCTCCTTAGCATTATGGTAAATACAGTTTGTACTGCATGCTTACTTGGTATTTTGCTGGAGTGTTCCACCAAAGTTGGTGCAGGTTAGTGCTGTACATCTCTAGACACATATTTTTCTGGATTTCATCCGTCATCAGTAGAGATCAAAAAACAATTTTCATCTGGGGTGGCAGAGCAGGCTGCCACAATTCTTACAGGTCTCAGTACCTCTCACAGGCGCACAGGTGCATCTCCACAAGCTCGTCAGCTCAATGGCTCAAGTGAGCTGTTTCAAACAAGAAGGTGTGGGAGCACACTGCTGACCTCCCAGCACAGTTCGCTCCTTAGCATTATGGTAAATACAGTTTTTACTGCATGCTTACTTGGTATTTTGCTGGAGTGTTCCACCAAAGTTGGTGCAGGTTAGTGCTGTACATCTCTGGACACATGTTTTTCTGGATTATATCAGTCATCAGTAGAGATCAAAAAACCATTTTCTGGGGCGGCTGAGCAGGGTGCCACAATTCTTACAGGTCTCAGTACCTCTCACAGGCACACAGGTGCATCACCACAAGCTCGTCAGCTCAATGGCTCAAGGGAGCCTTTTCAAACAGGAAGGGGTGGGAGCAGACTGCTGACCTCCCAGCACAGTTCACCCCTTAGCATTATGGTAAATTCAGTTTGTAATGCACGCTTACTTGGTATTTTGCTGGAGTGTTCCACCAAATTTGGTGCAGGTTAGTGCTGTACATCTCTAGACACATGTTTTTCTGGATTTTATCTGTCATCAGTAGAGATCAAAACACAATTTTCTAGGGCGGCTGAGCAGGCTGCCACAATTCTTACAGGTCTCAGTACCTCTCACAGACTCACAGGTGCATCACCACAAGCTCGTCAGCTCAATGGCTCAAGGGAGTCTTTTCAAACAGGAAGGGGTGGGAGCAGACTGCTGACCTTCCTGCACAGTTCGCCCCTTAGCATTATGGTAAATTCAGTTTGTAGTGCATGCTTACTTGGTATTTGCTGGAGTGTTTCACCAAAGTTGGTGCAGGTTACAGCTGTACATCTCTAGACACGTGTTATTGGATTTTATCCGTCATCAGTACATATCAAAATACAATTTTCGTCTGGGTTGGCTGAGCAGGCTGCCACAATTCTTACAGGTATCAGTACCTCTCACAGGCACACAGGTGCATCTCCACAAGCTCATCAGCTCAATGGCTCAAGGGAGCCTTATCAAACAGGAAGTGGTGGGAGCACACTGCTGACCTCCCAGCACAGCTCGCCCCTTAGCATTATGGTAAATGCAGTTTGTAGTGCATGAATGCTTGGTAATATGGTGCAGTGTTCCACCAAAGTTGGTGCAGGTTAGTGCTGTACATCTATAGACACATATTTTTCTGGATTTCATCCGTCATCAGTAGAGATCAAAAAACAATTTTCATCTGGGGTGGCTGAGCAGGCTGCCACAATTCTTACAGGTCTCAGTACCTCTCACAGGCGCACAGGTGCATCTCCACAAGCTCGTCAGCTCAATGGCTCGAGGGAGCCTTTTCAAACAGGAAGGGGTGGGAGAACACTGCGGACCTCCTAGCACAGTTCACCCCTTAGCATTATGGTAAATGCTGTTTGTAGTGCATGCTTGCTTGGTATTTTACTGAAGTGTTCCACCAAAGTTGGTGCAGGTTAGTGCTGTACCTCTCTAGACATATATTTTTCTGGATTTCATCCGTCATCAGCAGAGATCAAAAAACAATTTTCATCTGGGATGGCTGAGCAGGCTTCCACAATACTTACAGGTCTCAGTACCTCTCACAGGCGCACAGGTGCATCTCCACAAGCTCGTCAGCTCAATGGCTCAAGGGAGCTGTTTCAAACAGGAAGGGGTGGGAGCACACTGCTGACCTCCCAGCACAGTTCGCTCCTTAGCATTATGGTAAATACAGTTTGTACTGCATGCTTACTTGGTATTTTGCTGGAGTGTTCCACCAAAGTTGGTGCAGGTTAGTGCTGTACATCTCTAGACACATATTTTTCTGGATTTCATCCGTCATCAGTAGAGATCAAAAAACAATTTTCATCTGAGGGTGGCACAGCAGGCTGCCACAATTCTTACAGGTCTCAGTACCTCTCACAGGCGCACAGGTGCATCTCCAAAAGCTCGTCAGCTCAATGGCTCAAGTGAGCTGTTTCAAACAAGAAGGGGTGGGAGCACACTGCTGACCTCCCAGCACAGTTCGCTCCTTAGCATTATGGTAAATACAGTTTGTACTGCATGCTTACTTGGTATTTTGCTGGAGTGTTCCACCAAAGTTGGTGCAGGTTAGTGCTGTACATCTCTAGACACATGTTTTTCTGGATTTTATCAGTCATCAGTAGAGATCAAAAAAACATTTTCTGGGGCGGCTGAGCAGGGTGCCACAATTCTTACAGGTCTCAGTACCTCTCACAGGCTCACAGGTGCATCACCACAAGCTCGTCAGCTCAATAGCTCAAGGGAGTCTTTTCAAACAGGAAGGGGTGGGAGCAGACTGCTGACCTTCCAGCACAGTTCGCCCCTTAGCATTATGGTAAATTCAGTTTGTAGTGCATGCTTACTTGGTATTTGCTGGAGTGTTTCACCAAAGTTGGTGCAGGTTACAGCTGTACATCTCTAGACACGTGTTATTGGATTTTATCCGTCATCAGTACATATCAAAATACAATTTTCGTCTGGGTTGGCTGAGCAGGCTACCACAATTCTTACAGGTATCAGTACCTCTCACAGGCGCACAGGTGCATCTCCACAAGCTCATCAGCTCAATTGCTCAAGGGAGCCTTATCAAACAGGAAGTGGTGGGAGCACACTGCTGACCTCCCAGCACAGCTCGCCCCTTAGCATTATGGTAAATGCAGTTTGTAGTGCATGCTTGCTTGGTATTTTGCTGAAGTGTTCCACCAAAGTTGGTGCAGGTTAGTGCTGTACATCTCTAGACACATATTTTTCTGGATTTCATCCGTCATCAGTAGAGATCAAAAAACAATTTTCATCTGGGGTGGCTGAGCAGGCTGCCACAATTCTTACAGGTCTCAGTACCTCTCACAGGCGCACAGGTGCATCTCCACAAGCTCGTCAGCTCAATGGCTCGAGGGAGCCTTTTCAAACAGGAAGGGGTGGGAGAACACTGCGGACCTCCTAGCACAGTTCACCCCTTAGCATTATGGTAAATGCCGTTTGTAGTGCATGCTTGCTTGGTATTTTACTGAAGTGTTCCACCAAAGTTGGTGCAGGTTAGTGCTGTACCTCTCTAGACATATATTTTTCTGGATTTCATCCGTCATCAGCAGAGATCAAAAAACAATTTTCATCTGGGATGGCTGAGCAGGCTTCCACAATACTTACAGGTCTCAGTACCTCTCACAGGCGCACAGGTGCATCTCCACAAGCTCGTCAGCTCAATGGCTCAAGTGAGCTGTTTCAAACAAGAAGGGGTGGGAGCACACTGCTGACCTCCCAGCACAGTTCGCTCCTTAGCATTATGGTAAATACAGTTTGTACTGCATGCTTACTTGGTATTTTGCTGGAGTGTTCCACCAAAGTTGGTACAGGTTAGTGCTGTACATCTCTAGACACATGTTTTTCTGGATTTTATCTGTCATCAGTAGAGATCAAAACACAATTTTCTGGGGCGGCTGAGCATGCTGCCACAATTCTTACAGGTCTCAGTACCTCTCACAGGCGCACAGGTGCTTCTCACAAGCTCGTCAGCTCAATGGCTCAAGGGAGTCTTTTCAAACAGGAAGGGGTGGGAGCAGACTGCTGACCTCCCAGCACAGTTCGCCCCTTAGCATTATGGTAAATTCAGTTTGTAGTGCACGCTTACTTGGTATTTTGCTGGAGTGTTCCACCAAAGTTGGTGCGGGTTAGAGCTGTACATCTCTAGACACATGTTTCAGGATTTTATCCGTCATCAGTAGAGATCAAAAAACAATTTTCATCTGGGGTGGCTGAGCAGGCTGCCACAATTCTTACAGGTCTCAGTACCTCTCACAGGCGCACAGGCGCACAGGTGCATCTCCACAAGCTCGTCAGCTCAATGGCTCAAGTGAGCTGTTTCAAACAAGAAGGGGTGGGAGCACACTGCTGACCTCCCAGCACAGTTTGCTCCTTAGCATTATGGTAAATACAGTTTGTACTACATGATTACTTGGTATTTTGCTGGAGTGTTCCACCAAATTTGGTGCAGGTTAGTGCTGTACATCTCTAGACACATGTTTTTCTGGATTTTATCTGTCATCAGTAGAGATCAAAACACAATTTTCTAGGGCGGCTGAGCAGGCTGCCACAATTCTTACAGGTCTCAGTACCTCTCACAGGCTCACAGGTGCATCACCACAAGCTCGTCAGCTCAATGGCTCAAGGGAGTCTTTTCAAACAGGAAGGGGTGGGAGCAGACTGCTGACCTTCCAGCACAGTTCGCCCCTTAGCATTATGGTAAATTCAGTTTGTAGTGCATGCTTACTTGGTATTTGCTGGAGTGTTTCAGCAAAGTTGGTGCAGGTTACAGCTGTACATCTCTAGACACGTGTTATTGGATTTTATCCGTCATCAGTACATATCAAAATACAATTTTAGTCTGGGTTGGCTGAGCAGGCTGCCACAATTCTTACAGGTCTCAGTACCTCTCACAGGCGCACAGGTGCATCTCCACAAGCTCATCAGCTCAATGGCTCAAGGGAGCCTTATCAAACAGGAAGGGGTGGGAGCACACTGCTGACCTCCCAGCACAGCTCGCCCCTTAGCATTATGGTAAATGCAGTTTGTAGTGCATGCTTGCTTGGTATTTTGCTGAAGTGTTCCACCAAAGTTGGTGCAGGTTAGTGCTGTACATCTCTAGACACATATTTTTCTGGATTTCATCCGTCATCAGTAGAGATCAAAAAACAATTTTCATCTGGGGTGGCTGAGCAGGCTGCCACAATTCTTACAGGTCTCAGTACCTCTCACAGGCGCACAGGTGCATCTCCACAAGCTCGTCAGCTCAATGGCTCGAGGGAGCCTTTTCAAACAGGAAGGGGTGGGAGAACACTGCGGACCTCCTAGCACTGTTCACCCCTTAGCATTATGGTAAATGCCGTTTGTAGTGCATGCTTGCTTGGTATTTTACTGAAGTGTTCCACCAAAGTTGGTGCAGGTTAGTGCTGTACATCTCTAGACACATATTTTTCTGGATTTCATCCGTTATCAGTAGAGATCAAAAAACAATTTTCATCTGGGGTGGCAGAGCAGGCTGCCATAATTCTTACAGGTCTCAGTACCTCTCACAGGCGCACAGGTGCATCTCCACAAGCTCGTCAGCTCAATGGCTCAAGTGAGCTGTTTCAAACAAGAAGGGGTGGGAGCACACTGCTGACCTCCCAGCACAGTTCGCTCCTTAGCATTATGGTAAATACAGTTTGTACTGCATGCTTACTTGGTATTTTGCTGGAGTGTTCCACCAAAGTTGGTGCAGGTTAGTGCTGTACATCTCTAGACACATGTTTTTCTGGATTTTATCAGTCATCAGTAGAGATCAAAAAACCATTTTCTGGGGCGGCTGAGCAGGGTGCCACAATTCTTACAGGTCTCAGTACCTCTCACAGGAGCACAGGTGCATCACCACAAGCTCGTCAGCTCAATGGCTCAAGGGAGCCTTTTCAAACAGGAAGGGGTGGGAGCAAACTGCTGACCTCCCAGCACAGTTCGCCCCTTAGCATTATGGTAAATGCAGTTTGTAGTGAACGCTTACTTGGTATTTTGCTGGAGTGTTCCACCAAAGTTGGTGCAGGTTAGTACTGTACATCTCCAGACACATGTGTTTCTGGATTTTATCCGTCATCAGTAGAGAACAAAAAACTATATTCGTCTGGGGTGGCTGAGCAGGCTGCCACAATTCTTACAGGTCTCAGTACCTCTCACAGGCGCACAGGTGCATCTCCACAAGCTCGTCAGCTCAATGGCTCGAGGGAGCCTTTTCAAACAGGAAGGGGTGGGAGCACACTGCTGACCTCCCAGCACAGTTCTCTCCTTAGCATTATGGTAAATACAGTTTGTACTGCATGCTTACTTGGTATTTTGCTGGAGTGTTCCACCAAAGTTGGTGCAGGTTAGTGCTGTACATCTCTAGACACATATTTTTCTGGATTTCATCTGTCATCAGTAGAGATCAAAAAACAATTTTCATCTGGGGTGGCTGAGCAGGCTGCCACAATTCTTACAGGTCTCAGTACCTCTCACAGGCGCACAGGTGCATCTCCACAAGCTCGTCAGCTCAATGGCTCAAGTGAGCTGTTTCAAACAAGAAGGGGTGGGAGCACACTGCTGACCTCCCAGCACAGTTCGCTCCTTAGCATTATGGTAAATACAGTTTGTACTACATGATTACTTGGTATTTTGCTGGAGTGTTCCACCAAATTTGGTGCAGGTTAGTGCTGTACATCTCTAGACACATGTTTTTCTGGATTTTATCTGTCATCAGTAGAGATCAAAACACAATTTTCTAGGGCGGCTGAGCAGGCTGCCACAATTCTTACAGGTCTCAGTACCTCTCACAGGCTCACAGGTGCATCACCACAAGCTCGTCAGCTCAATGGCTCAAGGGAGTCTTTTCAAACAGGAAGGGGTGGGAGCAGACTGCTGACCTTCCAGCACAGTTCGCCCCTTAGCATTATGGTAAATTCAGTTTGTAGTGCATGCTTACTTGGTATTTGCTGGAGTGTTTCACCAAAGTTGGTGCAGGTTACAGCTGTACATCTCTAGACACGTGTTATTGGATTTTATCCGTCATCAGTACATATCAAAATACAATTTTCGTCTGGGTTGGCTGAGCAGGCTGCCACAATGCTTACAGGTATCAGTACCTCTCACAGGCGCACAGGTGCATCTCCACAAGCTCATCAGCTCAATGGCTCAAGGGAGCCTTATCAAACAGGAAGTGGTGGGAGCACACTGCTGACCTCCCAGCACAGCTCGCCCCTTAGCATTATGGTAAATGCAGTTTGTAGTGCATGCTTGCTTGGTATTTTGCTGAAGTGTTCCACCAAAGTTGGTGCAGGTTAGTGCTGTACATCTCTAGACACATATTTTTCTGGATTTCATCCGACATCAGTAGAGATCAAAAAACAATTTTCATCTGGGGTGGCTGAGCAGGCTGCCACAATTCTTACAGGTCTCAGTACCTCTCACAGGCGCACAGGTGCATCTCCACAAGCTCGTCAGCTCAATGGCTCGAGGGAGCCTTTTCAAACAGGAAGGGGTGGGAGAACACTGCGGACCTCCTAGCACAGTTCACCCCTTAGCATTATGGTAAATGCCGTTTGTAGTGCATGCTTGCTTGGTATTTTACTGAAGTGTTCCACCAAAGTTGGTGCAGGTTAGTGCTGTACCTCTCTAGACATATATTTTTCTGGATTTCATCCGTCATCAGCAGAGATCAAAAAACAATTTTCATCTGGGATGGCTGAGCAGGCTTCCACAATACTTACAGTTCTCAGTACCTCTAACAGGCGCACAGGTGCATCTCCACAAGCTCGTCAGCTCAATGGCTCAAGGGAGCTGTTTCAAACAGGAAGGGGTGGGAGCACACTGCTGACCTCCCAGCACAGTTCGCTCCTTAGCATTATGGTAAATACAGTTTGTACTGCATGCTTACTTGGTATTTTGCTGGAGTGTTCCACCAAAGTTGGTGCAGGTTAGTGCTGTACATCTCTAGACACATATTTTTCTGGATTTCATCCGTCATCAGTAGAGATCAAAAAACAATTTTCATCTGGGGTGGCAGAGCAGGCTGCCACAATTCTTACAGGTCTCAGTACCTCTCACAGGCGCACAGGTGCATCTCCACAAGCTCGTCAGCTCAATGGCTCAAGTGAGCTGTTTCAAACAAGAAGGGGTGGGAGCACACTGCTGACCTCCCAGCACAGTTCGCTCCTTAGCATTATGGTAAATACAGTTTGTACTGCATGCTTACTTGATATTTTGCTGGAGTGTTCCACCAAAGTTGGTGCAGGTTAGTGCTGTACATCTCTAGACACATGTTTTTCTGGATTTTATCAGTCATCAGTAGAGATCAAAAAACCATTTTCTGGGGCGGCTGAGCAGGGTGCCACAATTCTTACAGGTCTCAGTACCTCTCACAGGCGCACAGGTGCATCACCACAAGCTTGTCAGCTCAATGGCTCAAGGGAGCCTTTTCAAACAGGAAGGGGTGGGTACAGACTGCTGACCTCCCAGCACAGTTCACCCCTTAGCATTATGGTAAATTCAGTTTGTAGTGCACACTTACTTGGTATTTTGCTGGAGTGTTCCACCAAAGTTGGTGCAGGTTGGTGCTGTACATCTCTAGACACGTGTTTCTGGATTTTATCCGTCATCAGTAGAGATCAAAAAACTATTATCGTCTGGGGTGGCTGAGCAGGCTGCCACAATTCTTACTGGTCTCAGTACCTCTCATAGGGGCACAGGTGCATCTCCACAAGCTCATCAGCTCAATGGCTCAAGGTAACCTTTTCAAAGAGGAAGGGGTGGGAGCACACTGCTGACCTCCCAGCACAGCTCGCCCCTTAGAATTATGGTAAATGCAGTTTGTAGTGCATGCTTGCTTGGTATTTTACTGAAGTGTTCCACCAAAGTTGGTGCAGGTTAGTGCTGTACATCTCTAGACATATATTTTTCTGGATTTCATCCGTCATCAGCAGAGATCAAAAAACAATTTTTATCTGGGATGGCTGAGCAGGCTTCCACAATTCTTACAGGTCTCAGTACCTCTCACAGGCGCACAGGTGCATCTCCACAAGCTCGTCAGCTCAATGGCTCAAGGGAGCTGTTTCAAACAGGAAGGGGTGGGAGCACACTGCTGACCTCCCAGCACAGTTCTCTCCTTAGCATTATGGTAAATACAGTTTGTACTGCATGCTTACTTGGTATTTTGCTGGAGTGTTCCACCAAAGTTGGTGCAGGTTAGTGCTGTACATCTCTAGACACATATTTTTCTGGATTTCATCCGTCATCAGTAGAGATCAAAAAACAATTTTCATCTGGGGTGGCTGAGCAGGCTGCCACAATTCTTACAGGTCTCAGTACCTCTCACAGGCGCACAGGTGCATCTCCACAAGCTCGTCAGCTCAATGGCTCAAGTGAGCTGTTTCAAACAAGAAGGGGTGGGAGGACACTGCTGACCTCCCAGCACAGTTCGCTCCTTAGCATTATGGTAAGTACAGTTTGTACTGCATGATTACTTGGTATTTTGCTGGAGTGTTCCACCAAATTTGGTGCAGGTTAGTGCTGTACATCTCTAGACACATGTTTTTCTGGATTTTATCAGTCATCAGTAGAGATCAAAAAACCATTTTCTGGGGCGGCTGAGCAGGCTGCCACAATTCTTACAGGTCTCAGTACCTCTCACAGGCGCACAGGTGCATCACCACAAGCTCGTCAGCTCAATGGCTCAAGGGAGCCTTTTCAAACAGGAAGGGGTGGGAGCAGACTGCTGACCTCCCAGCACAGTTCACCCCTTAGCATTATGGTAAATTCAGTTTGTAGTGCATGCTTACTTGGTATTTTGCTGGAGTTTTCCACCAAAGTTAGTGCAGGTTGGTGCTGTACATCTCTAGACATATATTTTTCTGGATTTCATCCGTCATCAGCAGAGATCAAAAAACTATTTTCGTCTGGGGTGGCTGAGCAGGCTGCCACAATTCTTACTGATCTCAGTACCTCTCATAGGCGCACAAGTGCATCTCCACAAGCTCATCAGCTCAATGGCTCAAGGGAACCTTTTCAAAGAGGAAGGGGTGGGAGCACACTGCTGACCTCCCAGCACAGCTCGCCCCTTAGAATTATGGTAAATGCAGTTTGTAGTGCATGCTTGCTTGGTATTTTACTGAAGTGTTCCACCAAAGTTGGTGCAGGTTAGTGCTGTACATCTCTAGACATATATTTTTCTGGATTTCATCCGTTATCAGCAGAGATCAAAAAACAATTTTCATCTGGGATGGCTGAGCAGGCTTCCACAATTCTTACAGGTCTCAGTACCTCTCACAGGCGCACAGGTGCATCTCCACAAGCTCGTCAGCTCAATGGCTCAAGGGAGCTGTTTCAAACAGGAAGGGGTGGGAACACACTGCTGACCTCCCAGCACAGTTCGCTCCTTAGCATTATGGTAAATACAGTTTGTACTGCATGCTTACTTGGTATTTGCTGGAGTGTTCCACCAAAGTTGGTGCAGGTTAGTGCTGTACATCTCTAGACACATATTTTTCTGGATTTCATCCGTCATCAGTAGAGATCAAAAAACAATTTTCATCTGGGGTGGCTGAGCAGGCTGCCACAATTCTTACAGGTCTCAGTACCTCTCACAGGCTCACAGGTGCATCACCACAAGCTCGTCAGCTCAATGGCTCAAGGGAGTCTTTTCAAACAGGAAGGTGTGGGAGCAGTCTGCTGACCTCCCAGCACAGTTCGCCCCTTAGCATTATGGTATATTCAGTTTGTAGTGCACGCTTACTTGGTATTTTGCTGGAGTGTTCCACCAAAGTTGGTGCAGGTTAGTGCTGTACATCTCTAGACACGTGTTTCTGGATTTTATCCGTCATCAGTAGAGATCAAAAAACAATTTTCGTCTGGGGTGGCTGAGCAGGCTGCCACAATTCTTACTGGTCTCAGTACCTCTCATAGGCGCACAGGTGCATCTCCACAAGCTCATCAGCTCAATGGCTCAAGGGAACCTTTTCAAAGAGGAAGGGGTGGGAGCACACTGCTGACCTCCCAGCACAGCTCGCCCCTTAGAATTATGGTATATGCAGTTTGTAGTGCATGCTTGCTTGGTATTTTGCTGAAGTGTTCCACCAAAGTTGGTGCAGGTTAGTGCTGTACATCTCTAGACACATGTTTTTCTGGATTTTATCTGTCATCAGTAGAGATCAAAAAACAATTTTCTGGGGCGGCTGAGCAGGCTGCCACAATTCTTACAGGTCTCAGTACCTCTCACAGGCGCACAGGTGCATCACCACAAGCTCGTCAGCTCAATGGCTCAAGGGAGCCTTTTCAAACAGGAAGGGGTGGGAGCAGACTGCTGACCTCCCAGCACAGTTCACCCCTTAGCATTATGGTAAATTCAGTTAGTAGTGCCCGCTTACTTGGTATTTTGCTGGAGTGTTCCACCAAAGTTGGTGCAGGTTAGTGCTGTACATCTCTAGACACGTGTTTCTGGATTTTATCCGTCATCAGTAGAGATCAAAAAACAATTTTCGTCTGGGGTGGCTGAGCAGGCTGCCACAATTCTTACTGGTCTCAGTACCTCTCATAGGCGCACAGGTGCATCTCCACAAGCTCATCAGCTCAATGGCTCAAGGGAACCTTTTCAAAGAGGAAGGGGTGGGAGCACACTGCTGACCTCCCAGCACAGTTCGCTCCTTAGCATTATGGTAAATACAGTTTGTACTGCATGCTTACTTGGTATTTTGCTGGAGTGTTCCACCAAAGATGGTGCAGGTTAGTGCTGTACATCTCCTGACACATTTTTTTCTGGATTTTATCTCTCATCAGTAGAGATCAAAACACAATTTTCTGGGGCGGCTGAGCAGGCTGCCACAATTCTTACAGGTCTCAGTACCTCTCACAGGCGCACAGGTGCATCACCACAAGCTCGTCAGCTCAAGGGAGCCTTTTCAAACAAGAAGGGGTGGGAGCAGACTGCTGACCTCCCAGCACAGTTCACCCCTTAGCATTATGGTAAATTCAGTTAGTAGTGCCCGCTTACTTGGTATTTTGCTGGAGTGTTACACCAAAGTTGGTGCAGGTTAGTGCTGTACATCTCTAGACACGTGTTTCTGGATTTTATCCGTCATCAGTAGAGATCAAAAAACAATTTTCGTCTGGGGTGGCTGAGCAGGCTGCCACAATTCTTACTGGTCTCAGTACCTCTCATAGGCGCACGGGTGCATCTCCACAAGCTCATCAGCTCAATGGCTCAAGGGAACCTTTTCAAAGAGGAAGGGGTGGGAGCACACTGCTGACCTCCCAGCACAGTTCGCTCCTTAGCATTATGGTAAATACAGTTTGTACTGCATGCTTACTTGGTATTTTGCTGGAGTGTTCCACCAAAGATGGTGCAGGTTAGTGCTGTACATCTCCAGGCACATGATTTCTGGATTTTATCTCTCATCAGTAGAGATCAAAACACAATTTTCTGGGGCGGCTGAGCAGGCTGCCACAATTCTTACAGGTCTCAGTACCTCTCACAGGCGCACAGGTGAATCACCACAAGCTCGTTAGCTCAATGGCTCAAGGGAGTCTTTTCAAACAGGAAGGGGTGGGAGCAGACTGCTGACCTCCCAGCACAGTTCGCCCCTTAGCATTATGGTAAATTCAGTTTGTAGTGCACACTTACTTGGTATTTTGCTGGAGTGTTCCACCAAAGTTGGTGCAGGTTAGAGCTGTACATCTCTAGACACGTGTTTCTGGATTTTATCCGTCATCAGTAGATTTCTAAAAACAATTTTCGTCTTGGTTGGCTGAGCAGGCTGCCACAATTCTTACAGGTATCAGTACCTCTCACAGGCGCACAGGTGCATCTCCACAAGCTCATCAGCTCAATGGCTCAAGTGAGCCTTATCAAACAGGAAGGGGTGGGAGCACACTGCTGACCTCCCAGCACAGCTCGCCCCTTAGCATTATGGTAAATGCAGTTTGTAGTGCATGCTTGCTTGGTATTTTGCTGAAGTGTTCCACCAAAGTTGGTGCAGGTTAGTGCTGTACATCTCTAGACACATATTTTTCTGGATTTCATCCGTCATCAGTAGAGATCAAAAAACAATTTTCATCTGGGGTGGCTGAGCAGGCTGCCACAATTCTTACAGGTCTCAGTACCGCTCACAGGCGCAGAGGTTCCTCTCCACAAGCTCGTCAGCTCAATGGCTCAAGGGAGCTGTTTCAAACAGGAAGGGGTGGGAGCACACTGCTGACCTCCCAGCACAGTTCGCTCCTTAGCATTATGGTAAATACAGTTTGTACTGCATGCTTACTTGGTATTTTGCTGGAGTGTTCCACCAAAGTTGGTACAGGTTAGTGCGGTACATCTCTAGACACATGTTTTTCTGGATTTTATCTGTCATCAGTAGAGATCAAAACACAATTTTCTGGGGCGGCTGAGCAGGCTGCCACAATTCTTACAGGTCTCAGTACCTCTCACAGGCTCACAGGTGCATCATCACAAGCTCGTCAGCTCAATGGCTCAAGGGAGTCTTTTCAAAAAGGAAGGTGTGGGAGCAGACTGCTGACCTCCCAGCACAGTTCGCCCCTTAGCATTATGGTAAATTCAGTTTGTAGTGCACGCTTACTTGGTATTTTGCTGGAGTGTTCCACCAAAGTTGGTGCAGGTTAGAGCTGTACATCTCTAGACACGTGTTTCTGGATTTTATCCATCATCAGTAGATATCAAAAAACAATTTTCATCTGGGTTGGCTGAGCAGGCTGCCACAATTCTTACAGGTATCAGTACCTCTCACAGGCGCACAGGTGCATCTCCACAAGCTCATCAGCTCAATGGCTCAAGGGAGCCTTATCAAACTGGAAGGGGTGGGAGCACACTGCTGACCTCCCAGCACAGCTCGCCCCTTAGCATTATGGTAAATGCAGTTTGTAGTGCATGCTTGCTTGGTATTTTACTGAAGTGTTCCACCAAAGTTGGTGCAGGTTAGTGCTGTACATCTCTCGACACATATTTTTCTGGATTTCATCCGTCATCAGTAGAGATCAAAAAACTATTTACATCTGGGGTGGCTGAGCAGTCTGCCACAATTCTTCTAGGACGCAGTACCTCTCATAGGTGCACAGGTGCATCTCCACAAGCTCGTTAGCATAATGACTCAAGGGAGGCTTTTCAAACAGGAAGGGGGGGAGCAAACTGCTGACCTCGCAGCACAGTTCGCCCCTTAGCATTATGGTAAATGCAGTTTGTAGTGAACGCTTACTTGGTATTTTGCTGGAGTGTTCCACCAAAGTTGGTGCAGGTTAGTACTGTACATCTCCAGACACATGTGTTTCTGGATTTTATCCGTCATCAGTAGAGAACAAAAAACTATATTCGTCTGGGGTGGCTGAGCAGGCTGCCACAATTCTTACAGGTCTCAGTACCTCTCACAGGCGCACAGGTGCATCTCCACAAGCTCGTCAGCTCAATGGCTCGAGGGAGCCTTTTCAAACAGGAAGGGGTGGGAGAACACTGCCGACCTCCTGGCACAGTTCACCCCTTAGCATTATGGTAAATACAGTTTGTACTGCATGCTTACTTGGTATTTTGCTGGAGTGTTCCACCAAAGTTGGTGCAGGTTAGTTCTGTACATCTCTAGACACATGTTTTTCTGGATTTAATCTGTCATCAGTAGAGATCAAAAAACAATTTTCTGGGGCGGCTGAGCAGGCTGCCACAATTATTACAGGTCTCAGTACCTCTCACAGGCGCACAGGTGCATCACCACAAGCTCGTCAGCTCAATGGCTCAAGGGAGCCTTTTCAAACAGGAAGGGGTGGGAGCACACTGCTGACCTCCCAGCACAGTTCACCCCTTAGCATTATGGTAAATTCAGTTTGTAGTGCACGCTTACTTGGTATTTTGCTGGAGTGTTCCACCAAAGTTGGTGCAGGTTAGTGCTGTATATCTCTAGACACGTGTTTCTGGATTGTATCCGTCATCAGTAGAGATCAAAAAACAATTTGTCTGGGGTGGCTGAGCAGGCTGCCACAATTCTTACTGGTCTCAGTACCTTTCATAGGCGCACAGGTGCATCTCCACAAGCTCATCAGCTCAACGGCTCAAGGGAACCTTTTCAAAGAGGTAGGGGTGGGAGCACACTGCTGACCTCCCAGCACAGCTCGCCCCTTAGAATTATGGTAAAAGCAGTTTGTAGTGCATGCTTGCTTGGTATTTTGCTGAAGTGTTCCACGAAAGTTGGTGCAGGTTAGTGCTGTACATCTCTAGACACATATTTTTCTGAATTTCATCCGTCATCAGTAGAGATCAAAAAACTATTTTCATCTGGGGTGGCTGAGCAGTCTGCCACAATTCTTCCAGGACTCAGTACCTCTCACAGGTGCACAGGTGCATCTCCACAAGCTCGTTAGCATAATGGCTCAAGGGAGGCTTTTCAAACAAAGGGGTGGGAGCAAACTGCTGACCTCCCAGCACAGTTCGCCCCTTAGCATTATGGTAAATGCAGTTTGTAGTGAACGCTTACTTGGTATTTTGCTGGAGTGTTCCACCAAAGTAGGTGCAGGTTAGTACTGTACATCTCCAGACACATGTGTTTCTGGATTTTATCCGTCATCAGTAGAGAACAAAAAACTATATTCGTCTGGGGTGGCTGAGCAGGCTGCCACAATTCTTACAGGTCTCAGTACCTCTCACAGGCGCACAGGTGCATCTCCACAAGCTCGTCAGCTCAATGGCTCAAGTGAGCTGTTTCAAACAAGAAGGGGTGGGAGGACACTGCTGACCTCCCAGCACAGTTCGCTCCTTAGCATTATGGTAAGTACAGTTTGTACTGCATGATTACTTGGTATTTTGCTGGAGTGTTCCACCAAATTTGGTGCAGGTTAGTGCTGTACATCTCTAGACACATGTTTTTCTGGATTTTATCAGTCATCAGTAGAGATCAAAAAACCATTTTCTGGGGCGGCTGAGCAGGCTGCCACAATTCTTACAGGTCTCAGTACCTCTCACAGGCGCACAGGTGCATCACCACAAGCTCGTCAGCTCAATGGCTCAAGGGAGCCTTTTCAAACAGGAAGGGGTGGGAGCAGACTGCTGACCTCCCAGCACAGTTCACCCCTTAGCATTATGGTAAATTCAGTTTGTAGTGCATGCTTACTTGGTATTTTGCTGGAGTTTTCCACCAAAGTTAGTGCAGGTTGGTGCTGTACATCTCTAGACATATATTTTTCTGGATTTCATCCGTCATCAGCAGAGATCAAAAAACTATTTTCGTCTGGGGTGGCTGAGCAGGCTGCCACAATTCTTACTGATCTCAGTACCTCTCATAGGCGCACAAGTGCATCTCCACAAGCTCATCAGCTCAATGGCTCAAGGGAACCTTTTCAAAGAGGAAGGGGTGGGAGCACACTGCTGACCCCCCAGCACTGCTCGCCCCTTAGAATTATGGTAAATGCAGTTTGTAGTGCATGCTTGCTTGGTATTTTACTGAAGTGTTCCACCAAAGTTGGTGCAGGTTAGTGCTGTACATCTCTAGACATATATTTTTCTGGATTTCATCCGTTATCAGCAGAGATCAAAAAACAATTTTCATCTGGGATGGCTGAGCAGGCTTCCACAATTCTTACAGGTCTCAGTACCTCTCACAGGCGCACAGGTGCATCTCCACAAGCTCGTCAGCTCAATGGCTCAAGGGAGCTGTTTCAAACAGGAAGGGGTGGGAACACACTGCTGACCTCCCAGCACAGTTCGCTCCTTAGCATTATGGTAAATACAGTTTGTACTGCATGCTTACTTGGTATTTGCTGGAGTGTTCCACCAAAGTTGGTGCAGGTTAGTGCTGTACATCTCTAGACACATATTTTTCTGGATTTCATCCGTCATCAGTAGAGATCAAAAAACAATTTTCATCTGGGGTGGCTGAGCAGGCTGCCACAATTCTTACAGGTCTCAGTACCTCTCACAGGCGCACAGGTGCATCTCCACAAGCTCGTCAGCTCAATGGCTCAAGTGAGCTGTTTCAAACAAGAAGGGGTGGGAGCACACTGCTGACCTCCCAGCACAGTTCGCTCCTTAGCATTATGGTAAATACTGTTTGTACTGCATGCTTACTTGGTATTTTGCTGGAGTGTTCCACCAAAGTTGGTGCAGGTTAGTGCTGTACATCTCTAGACACATGTTTTTCTGGATTTTATCAGTCATCAGTAGAGATCAAAAAACCATTTTCTGGGGCGGCTGAGCAGGCTGCCACAATTCTTACAGGTCTCAGTACCTCTCACAGGCGCACAGGTGCATCACCACAAGCTCGTCAGCTCAATGGCTCAAGGGAGCCTTTTCAAACAGGAAGGGGTGGGAGCAGACTGCTGACCTCCCAGCAGAGTTCACCCCTTAGCATTATGGTAAATTCAGTTTGTAGTGCATGCTTACTTGGTATTTTGCTGGAGTGTTCCACCAAAGTTGGTGCAGGTTGGTGCTGTACATCTCTAGACACGTGTTTCTGGATTTTATCCGTCATCAGTAGAGATCAAAAAACTATTTTCGTCTGGGGTAGCTGAGCAGGCTGCCACAATTCTTACTGGTCTCAGTACCTCTCATAGGCGCACATTGCATCTCCACAAGCTCATCAGCTCAATGGCTGAAGGGAACCTTTTCAAAGAGGAAGGGTTGAGAGCACACTGCTGACCTCCCAGCACAGCTCGCCCCTTAGAATTATGGTAAATGCAGTTAGTAGTGCATGCTTGCTTGGTATTTTGCTGAAGTGTTCCACCAAAGTTGGTGCAGGTTAGTACTGTACATCTCTAGACATATATTTTTCTGGATCTCATCCGTCATCAGCAGAGATCAAAAAACAATTTTCATCTGGGGTGGCTGAGCAGGCTACCACAATTCTTACAGGTCTCAGTACCTCTCACAGGCGCAGAGGTGCCTCTCCACAAGCTTGTCAGCTCAATGGCTCAAGGGAGCTGTTTCAAACAGGAAGGTGTGGGAGCAGTCTGCTGACCTCCCAGCACAGTTCGCCCCTTAGCATTATGGTATATTCAGTTTGTAGTGCACGCTTACTTGGTATTTTGCTGGAGTGTTCCACCAAAGTTGGTGCAGGTTAGAGCTGTACATCTCTAGACACGTGTTTCTGGATTTTATCCCTCATCAGTAGATATCAAAAAACAATTTTCATCTGGGTTGGCTGAGCAGGCTGCCACAATTCTTACAGGTATCAGTACCTCTCACAGGAGCACAGGTGCATCTCCACAAGCTCATCAGCTCAATGGCTCAAGGGAGCCTTATCAAACAGGAAGGGGTGGGAGCACACTGCTGACCTCCCAGCACAGCTCGCCCCTTAGCATTATGGTAAATGCAGTTTGTAGTGAATGCTTGCTTGGTATTTTGCTGAAGTGTTCCACGAAAGTTGGTGCAGGTTAGTGCTGTACATCTCTAGACACATATTTTTCTGGATTTCATCCGTCATCAGTAGAGATCAAAAAACAATTTTCATCTGTGGTGGCTGAGCAGGCTGCCACAATTCTTACAGGTCTCAGTAGCTCTCACAGGTGCACAGGTGCATCTCCACAAGCTCGTCAGCTCAATGGCTCAAGGGAGCTGTTTCAAAGAAGAAGGGGTGGGAGCACACTGCTCACCTCCCAGCACAGTTCGCTCCTTAGCATTATGGTAAATACAGTTTGTACTGCATGCTTACTTGGTATTTTGCTGGAGTGTTCCACCAAAGTTGGTGCAGGTTAGTGCTGTACATCTCTAGACACATGTTTTTCTGGATTTTATCTGTCATCAGTAGAGATCAAAAAACAATTTTCTGGGGCGGCTGAGCAGGCTGCCACAATTCTTACAGGTCTCAGTACCTCTCACAGGCGCACAGGTGCATCACCACAAGCTCGTCAGCTCAATGGCTTAAGGGAGCCTTTTCAAACAGGAAGGGGTAGGAGCAGACTGCTGACCTCCCAGCACAGTTCACCCCTTAGCATTATGGTAAATTCAGTTAGTAGTGCACGCTTACTTGGTATTTTGCTGGAGTGTTCCACCAAAGTTGGTGCAGGTTAGTGCTGTACATCTCTAGACACGTGTTTCTGGATTTTATCCGTCATCAGTAGAGATCAAAAAACAATTTTCGTCTGGGGTGGCTGAGCAGGCTGCCACAATTCTTACTGGTCTCAGTACCTCTCATAGGCGCACAGGTGCATCTCCACAAGCTCATCAGCTCAATGGCTCAAGGGAACCTTTTCAAAGAGGAAGGGGTGGGAGCACACTGCTGACCTCCCAGCACAGCTCGCCCCTTAGAATTATGGTATATGCAGTTTGTAGTGCATGCTTGCTTGGTATTTTGCTGAAGTGTTCCACCAAAGTTGGTGCAGGTTAGTGCTGTACATCTCTAGACACATGTTTTTCTGGATTTTATCTGTCATCAGTAGAGATCAAAAAACAATTTTCTGGGGCGGCTGAGCAGGCTGCCACAATTCTTACAGGTCTCAGTACCTCTCACAGGCGCACAGGTGCATCACCACAAGCTCGTCAGCTCAATGGCTCAAGGGAGCCTTTTCAAACAGGAAGGGGTGGGAGCAGACTGCTGACCTCCCAGCACAGTTCACCCCTTAGCATTATGGTAAATTCAGTTAGTAGTGCCCGCTTACTTGGTATTTTGCTGGAGTGTTCCACCAAAGTTGGTGCAGGTTAGTGCTGTACATCTCTAGACACGTGTTTCTGGATTTTATCCGTCATCAGTAGAGATCAAAAAACAATTTTCGTCTGGGGTGGCTGAGCAGGCTGCCACAATTCTTACTGGTCTCAGTACCTCTCATAGGCGCACAGGTGCATCTCCACAAGCTCATCAGCTCAATGGCTCAAGGGAACCTTTTCAAAGAGGAAGGGGTGGGAGCACACTGCTGACCTCCCAGCACAGTTCGCTCCTTAGCATTATGGTAAATACAGTTTGTACTGCATGCTTACTTGGTATTTTGCTGGAGTGTTCCACCAAAGATGGTGCAGGTTAGTGCTGTACATCTCCTGACACATTTTTTTCTGGATTTTATCTCTCATCAGTAGAGATCAAAACACAATTTTCTGGGGCGGCTGAGCAGGCTGCCACAATTCTTACAGGTCTCAGTACCTCTCACAGGCGCACAGGTGCATCACCACAAGCTCGTCAGCTCAATGGCTCAAGGGAGCCTTTTCAAACAAGAAGGGGTGGGAGCAGACTGCTGACCTCCCAGCACAGTTCACCCCTTAGCATTATGGTAAATTCAGTTAGTAGTGCCCGCTTACTTGGTATTTTGCTGGAGTGTTCCACCAAAGTTGGTGCAGGTTAGAGCTGTACATCTCTAGACACGTGTTTCTGGATTTTATCCGTCATCAGTAGATTTCTAAAAACAATTTTCGTCTTGGTTGGCTGAGCAGGCTGCCACAATTCTTACAGGTATCAGTACCTCTCACAGGCGCACAGGTGCATCTCCACAAGCTCATCAGCTCAATGGCTCAAGTGAGCCTTATCAAACAGGAAGGGGTGGGAGCACACTGCTGACCTCCCAGCACAGCTCGCCCCTTAGCATTATGGTAAATGCAGTTTGTAGTGCATGCTTGCTTGGTATTTTGCTGAAGTGTTCCACCAAAGTTGGTGCAGGTTAGTGCTGTACATCTCTAGACACATATTTTTCTGGATTTCATCCGTCATCAGTAGAGATCAAAAAACAATTTTCATCTGGGGTGGCTGAGCAGGCTGCCACAATTCTTACAGGTCTCAGTACCTCTCACAGGCGCACAGGTGCATCTCCACAAGCTCGTCAGCTCAATGGCTCGAGGGAGCCTTTTCAAACAGGAAGGGGTGGGAGAACACTGCCGACCTCCTGGCACAGTTCACCCCTTAGCATTATGGTAAATACAGTTTGTACTGCATGCTTACTTGGTATTTTGCTGGAGTGTTCCACCAAAGTTGGTGCAGGTTAGTTCTGTACATCTCTAGACACATGTTTTTCTGGATTTAATCTGTCATCAGTAGAGATCAAAAAACAATTTTCTGGGGCGGCTGAGCAGGCTGCCACAATTATTACAGGTCTCAGTACCTCTCACAGGCGCACAGGTGCATCACCACAAGCTCGTCAGCTCAATGGCTCAAGGGAGCCTTTTCAAACAGGAAGGGGTGGGAGCACACTGCTGACCTCCCAGCACAGTTCACCCCTTAGCATTATGGTAAATTCAGTTTGTAGTGCACGCTTACTTGGTATTTTGCTGGAGTGTTCCACCAAAGTTGGTGCAGGTTAGTGCTGTATATCTCTAGACACGTGTTTCTGGATTGTATCCGTCATCAGTAGAGATCAAAAAACCATTTGTTTGGGGTGGCTGAGCAGGCTGCCACAATTCTTACTGGTCTCAGTACCTTTCATAGGCGCACAGGTGCATCTCCACAAGCTCATCAGCTCAACGGCTCAAGGGAACCTTTTCAAAGAGGTAGGGGTGGGAGCACACTGCTGACCTCCCAGCACAGCTCGCCCCTTAGAATTATGGTAAAAGCAGTTTGTAGTGCATGCTTGCTTGGTATTTTGCTGAAGTGTTCCACGAAAGTTGGTGCAGGTTAGTGCTGTACATCTCTAGACACATATTTTTCTGAATTTCATCCGTCATCAGTAGAGATCAAAAAACTATTTTCATCTGGGGTGGCTGAGCAGTCTGCCACAATTCTTCCAGGACTCAGTACCTCTCACAGGTGCACAGGTGCATCTCCACAAGCTCGTTAGCATAATGGCTCAAGGGAGGCTTTTCAAACAAAGGGGTGGGAGCAAACTGCTGACCTCCCAGCACAGTTCGCCCCTTAGCATTATGGTAAATGCAGTTTGTAGTGAACGCTTACTTGGTATTTTGCTGGAGTGTTCCACCAAAGTAGGTGCAGGTTAGTACTGTACATCTCCAGACACATGTGTTTCTGGATTTTATCCGTCATCAGTAGAGAACAAAAAACTATATTCGTCTGGGGTGGCTGAGCAGGCTGCCACAATTCTTACAGGTCTCAGTACCTCTCACAGGCGCACAGGTGCATCTCCACAAACTCGTCAGCTCAATGGCTCGAGGGAGCCTTTTCAAACAGGAAGGGGTGGGAGAACACTGCGTACCTCCTAGCACAGTTCACCCCTTAATATTATGGTAAATACAGTTTGTACTGCATGCTTACTTGTTATTTTGCTGGAGTGTTCCACCAAAGTTGGTGCAGGTTAGTTCTGTACATCTCTAGACACATGTTTTTCTGGATTTTATCTGTCATCAGTAGGGATCAAAAAACAATTTTCTGGGGCGGCTGAGCAGGCTGCCACAATTATTAAAGGTCTCAGTACCTCTCACAGGCGCACAGGTGCATCACCACAAGCTCGTCAGCTCAATGGCTCAAGGGAGCCTTTTCAAACAGGAAGGGGTGGGAGCAGACTGCTGACCTCCCAGCACAGTTCACCCTTTAGCATTATGGTAAATTCAGTTTGTAGTGCACGCTTACTTGGTATATTGCTGGAGTGTTCCAACAAAGTTGGTGCAGGTTAGTGCTGTACATCTCTAGACACGTGTTTCTGGATTTTATCCATCATCAGTGGAGATCAAAAAACTATTTTCGTCTGGGGTGGCTGAGCAGGCTGCCACAATTCTTACTGGTCTCAGAACCTCTCACGGGCACACAGGTGCATCTACACAAGCTCGTCAGCTCAATGGCTCAAGGGAGCCTTCTCAAACAGGAAGGGGTGGGAGCACACTGCTGACCTCCCAGCACAGCTCGCCACTTAGCATTATGTTCAGTTCAGTTCAAAAGCTTTATTTCGACAGTTTGTCATAAAAGCACAACAATACAACACATAACGCACAATAAATAAGACATAATACAATACAGTTACAAGATAAAATAATTATTAAATTCCATATACTGTCGAATATCTAAAAATTATTAAAAAAGGATTTTACTGTAACAGCTGTTTCCTTGCAGTTCTTATCCTCCAAGCCCAACCCAAAAATTTAGCTGTACAACAGGCAAAGAAGGGACGAGCGTCTGAGCGCAATATGCGTAGAGCTTCCAAGTATGATCTTGTACCTAGGCTCCTACATAAAGGCTTCAGCCATCTCGACCTAGGCACAGAATAAGCATGGCACTCAAACAACAAATGAGCTGTGGACTCGACCCTTAGATTACAAAAGGGACAGTAAGGGACAGTTTGGTATGGAGGTTTCCAGGTAGACGTAAAGAATCCTAGGGGAAGAACACCCACCCTGAATTTAAAGTATAATGCTCTATCACCTGGGTTGAAGATTGCATCCAAATAAGGTTCTCTAAAAGGGATCTCCTTAACTAACAAAAACTGGGCGACAGATTTACAATGATTAGGGTTACACAACCTCTCATTATCCACCCAGAGCCAATAGATCTTCTTGAGCATTTGTTTTGAGGGTGCTGTTCTATTGACCCAAGCATCTCCTAAACCCAGGTCATAGAGAAGTCGCTTAACCTCCCTAAGCCAGATTACTTTATACCAGCCGGATGAGGATAAGATTTCGCTGAGGGCATCTGCATAACTACTCAATTCAGGGACATTCCATATCCTGGCCCATAATAAAAGGGGACGTAGCCTAGCTTGCTCACTGATTGAGCGTGTGCCTGCATCTAGCAGGAGGGGAATTGAAGGGGTACTGTGGGGTAACTTCATAAGATCTTTATGAAAATTATTTTCGAGGTGTGTCAAAATATCAACTCTTTGTATACCCCATAGTTCCGCACCATACAGTGCTGCACTCACCACCCTTGCCCTATAAATATCAAGAAGTGCCCCAATAGGTTTTAAAACTGAGGCACGTTGTTCCTTGAGCAGGGCCCCTGTGACCCTCTTGTGGGTCAAAAACACCTTTTGGTGGTGCGCCTTCCAGCTCATATTGGCACACAGACGGATACCTAGGTAGTCAAATTTGTTAACTCTATCAAGGGGAACAGAGTCCAAGGAAGGAGGAACAGCCGCTTTCCTGGGAGGGTTAAGAACAAGGAATTTGGTCTTGCTTATGTTTATGGACAGGCCCTTGGTATCACAAAAGGCCTTAAAACTAGAGAGCAACTTTTGGATACCTACTGGTGACTTTGAAATTAGGAGGGTATCATCCGCGAAAAGGAGCGTAGGTACTTTTCTGCCAGCCAGGGATGGTGCGTCTGACGGCTGTTGAAGCAGATGCTCCACCACTCCGTTAACATAAAGAGAAAACAGAGTGGGGGCAAGCACACATCCCTGGCGGACGCCCCTATCTACGGAGATACGAGATGTTTTCTCCCCCTGGGTACCCCACCTAATCTGGGCAAAGTTGCTTTCGTGAAACTTTATAAGCAAGGCCAACAAGTAGGGAGGTAAACCCAACTTACCTAAGACATTCCACAATTGGACTCGTGGGACCAGGTCGAAGGCAGTTCGCAAGTCTATAAAGACTAAATACAAGCTGCCCCCACCCAGCACAACCACTTTCCAATATATCATTAAAAGGCGAAACGTCTGCTCGATGGTACCCATCCCTGATCTAAAACCTGCCTGAAAGTCTGACAGAACCTGATTTTCTTCGACCCACTGCAGGATCCTACCTAGTACCACTTTGCCCGCAACCTTTTGTGTTGAATCAAGGAGGCTAATAGGGCGATAATTAGCTGGGTCGTCCCGACAGCCTTTTTTAAAAATAGGGACCCCTCCATGAGTCAGGGAGAGAACCTCCCGACACAACCTCATTCAAAAGTGAGGCAATTAACCTACTCCAGGATAATGGATATTTCTTCAGCAAGTCACCCGGGATTCCGTCCGGTCCGGCAGCCTTGTTAGATACAATACAACTAATTGCCCTTGCAACTTCCTCAGTGCTGAAGGGGCAGGCATTAATGGAGATCTCGGCTGTTAAGCTGGCGAGGGGGCCCATGTTAGGATGGGGTACCCCACTTTGGACAGAGTACAGTTTAGAAAAGTGGGCAAACCAAAGATCACCAGGAATATTACAAGTAAACTGGGAATCAAGAGGTTTGTCCCTAGCTCTCAACAGCTCCCAGAACCCCTTGGAGTCTTTCCTGGTGCTTGCCTCCACTAGATCCCACCAGAAACTATAATCATGGGCCTCCTTTGCCTCTGCCACAACTTTTTTTATAAAGTTTCCTCGCCCATCTAATGTTGCCTGTATCCTTACTTTTCACTGCGGAAATAAGTTCCCCCTTTGCAACCCGACATTTAGAGGAATACCACTTGTTTCTTGCCCTAGGAGCACCTTTCGCAGAAAAATTCACGCTGGATTGGGGTATAATAAACAAATCACTTAACAACGCAATGGTTTCTGTGAATAATGGTGAAACAGATTGGCTGGTGGTACCCAGGGCTTCAAGGCGCGGGCCCAATGCTGCCATAGTGGTCCCTGCCTGTGCCATCCTTTCCTCGTCCGCTGCTACTTTAGCCCACTTTAGGCGCCTGCCACAGCGCGAAGGAGCAAGCTCATGGGAGGTTTTCCACTTATGGGGGATCTTAACTGGGTTCCCAGCCTGCCAGGGGGCAAACAATGTTAAGGAGAGGGGATTGTGGTCGCTATCGCAAGACGCAATAACCTCCATATCATAATGGAGTGACCACAGATTATAATTCAACACAACATAATCTATTCTAGAAGTGTGTCCCATCCTGTTATAGGTGTGCGCACCCAAAGGATCCGATTTAGATCGACCATTGGTTGGTCTTAGGTCATATTTCATACAGAGTGCATTGATGTCTACCGCACTCTGGGACCATTTAGGGATCGGGTCTAGGGTCAGGGTGGGGATACCTCTCCTTATATCCTCATCCCAAGTATCCAAAATATCCTCCCTGGCCAATGGCTCAAAACAGCAATTAAAGTCGCCTGCGAGAAGAATGTAAGAATCAATACAGCAGGCGGCTAAATCGTTGCTTAATCCTGTGGGGGATAGAGTAGAAGACCCGCCCCTGGCCCCCCTTAAATAGAGGTTAAAGACTTCCAGCTTCCTGCCCCCTGGGCATAGGATGGTTATCCTCTGAAGATCAGGAGAATGCGTAGGCTTTTCGGTTACATTTAAACCTAAAGCAATATTAACCCATATAAGAAGGCCACCCGACGGGCGACCTTTACATCCATATTGATGGGAAGCTGGAACAAAGTAGGTCGTAAAGCCCACTCGGTGCTTAGGTTCAAGGCACCACGTTTCCTGCAAAAGACAGATGTTATAAGGGTCCAAAAAGGCATTCCATTCAGGGATTTCAAAATTACGGGCAAGCCCTGCTACATTCCAACTTATAATCTTTAACAAGGGGGCGTCTGGGATAATCTCCTTGGAGGGTTATCTACTGTGGCCAGAATGGACGCAGGTCCTACCCCCTCCACAGTAGATCTATTTAGCCTAGGCAGTGGCTCAAACTGGTGGTAATAGGGAGCTATTGCTACATCAGTCAATCTCCTGATTGATGAAACATTTTGGATTGGCGAAACCTTTTGAATTGGAGGCACGGGGATCATACAAGATGGATTCAGTTGATCCGTTACTACTTCGGGGTCAGAAATGCATGGTGTATACAAACTCGCCTCTATAGGTAAAACAGAAAACGTTCCCTCTAGACTTGGGGGGCTAACAACCGAAGGATCAGTCACCACAAGAAAAGAGCCATTGTGCCCCAAAACCTGTGGTAAAAGGACTTGGGGAACAGGTTGGCATACGAGTCAATCTACCTCCTCAAGCCCAGCAAATCGATTCGAGGTGGAGAAACCATTCCAGTTTATACAGGGATCTTGAAATTTTTTGGGATGGCTCCTCCAGTTATGGTGGTGTACTAAAGACCAGTCCTCTTCCCGTGTATATCTAGGACATGGTGGGTAAAAAAAGGGCAATGGCCTTGGTGTAACAAGAGAACCTTCACCAGTAGGCCAGGAGCAGATGTAATGTGCCGTGTGAGGGTCCTCAAAGGTCACCACTATACAGTCCCCGGGACTAGATTTCTTTGAAGGGCCCACCCAGGGGGTTCTGCGTACCATTAAAATTCTACTTCTCTGTCCAATAGGGATTGGTCTATTCACGTTAAGCCAATGGATTGTCTTGTTCTTCAGAGACTCATAGTTCTCATAATGGCCGCTTCCTAACTCGGGGACACCCGTCAGCACAACCACATGATCATTGGCCTCTGGAGGGAGATCAATGTAACCCCCTCTAAAGTTGTTCTTAGCAGGAGGGCTCTTAGATGGATGTAGCGCCACTTCACTAAGAGGGGGACTGTGCGGTGCACCTACATTGGGTTTAGATGATGGTTGGGGGATAGGGCGCTTTGGAGCCTTAGGTATGGAGGCGGTATTACTATGATCCACACCCACAGTCCCTGATGTAGGAATCAAATGTGCAATGGCTGGGACAGGAGGGGAGGTTTGCGGGGCTTGAGGGGTTAAACCATGAGGAGGTGGCTCAACGACAGGAAAACCCTGATTTTCTAGACTTCTCAGGCCGAGAGTGGCCAGAGCAATAATGCTCTTTTCCATCTCGAGCAGATTATTCTCAATGCGTGAGAGTCTAAGATCGAGAGGGGTAAGAAGTTTCTTGAGGGTTTCCCAAACTAAACCTTTAAATTCTCCTTCATTACTTTCCCCATTCTCTACATGTAAGCCCTCAACCTCTGACTCCATGACCGTAGGGGCAGTCAAGGGGGCAGAAACTGGACCCTCTTTAACTCCCACATGATGTGATTGTTCCCTGGACACACACCCTTCTATAGAATTTAAAACCGGAGCACTAGTCAAATTCGGGTGTTGTGCAACTACAATTTTAGCCTTCTTGCGACGGTAAGCAGACCGAGAGGTGCATCTTTTTTTGGGTTGATAATTTTTACTAATAGAGCGCCTAGGTGGAAACATTGCAGGGATAGAATTGTTAGAACTAGCATCCTGCTTGAAAGGCGTATTGCGAAGATTCATTGCACTATCCTGAGTCAATGGCTCTAAAGTGGGGGGTAGTGTAGGGAGAACCGGGGTGTGATGAACGTCAACCTGTGTGACTACACAATGGGGGATAGCTGAACGCACCGGGGTAACCGCGGTGGCTATATGGCCCAGGGAAGATTTTTTTGACAAATCGATTACCTGGGACAATCTCCTAGCGGATGCCAGTTCCAGGGAAACACAAGTCTGGAGTTTAGAAATCTCATGGTCTATAGCTGTGTTAGTACGAGTAATAAAATCGTCCATAGGACCATTGATTGAGGGACCGCTATTTGCGGCCTTACTCCGTGTTTGCCTTGTAGACATGGCTTGGCAACCACAGCAACAGCAACCCCCTGGCTAATCTGGGGATATAAAATAATAACTGATTAACAATTAAGGTACGACAGAACTGTTGTAGTAAATATGAAGAGAGAGTGGCCCCGACCTGACCTCGCTCACCTCGAACGGCCTCAAACGGCCCGCTCTTTGCCCGGTCTTAGCCCCGTGCTGAGACCCGCGCGCGTCCCGCTAGCGCGTGTAGGGAGGGAGACGTACATATAATGGAGGGCAACGGTGTTGGGGGAGGAGTCAGGAAGAGGACCAGGTGCGGCTGATCTGCTTCGTGCACAGCACCCTGGTCCTCGCAGTCCTGAATACGCCGGTTCTTGCAGGGTCAGCACACCAACAATGCCCCAAGTGACAGCAGCAGAGTCCCGGTCCCTCGAGCAGCACCCGCGAAGCGGGGGCCGCGAGGCGCGGTGTTGATTTCAAAAAAGCTGGGCTGAAAGTCCAAGGAATCCCTCCAATGGGCAGCAGCACCAGCCAAGTTCACAGACGGAGCCCACAATGCGGGGGCTACACCACTTGTTTAAGGTGTTGGGGGAGGAGTCAGGAAGAGGACCAGGTGCGGCTGATCTGCTTCGTGCACAGCACCCTGGTCCTCGCAGTCCTGAATACGCCGGTTCTTGCAGGGTCAGCACACCAACAATGCCCCAAGTGACAGCAGCAGAGTCCCGGTCCCTCGAGCGGCTCCCGCGAAGCGGGGGCCACGAGGCGCGGTGTTGATTTCAAAAAAGCTGGGATGAAAGTCCAAGGAATCCCTCCAATGGGCAGCAGCACCAGCCAAGTTCACAGACGGAGCCCACAATGCGGGGGCTACACCGCTTGTTTAAGGTGTTGGGGGAGGAGTCAGGAAGAGGACCAGGTGCGGCTGATCTGCTTCGTGCACAGCACCCTGGTCCTCGCAGTCCTGAATACGCCGGTTCTTGCAGGGTAAGCACACCAACAATGCCCCAAGTGACAGCAGCAGAGTCCCAGTCCCTCGAGCGGCCCCCGCGAAGCGGGGGCCGCGAGGCGCGGTGTTGATTTCAAAAAAGCTGGGATGAAAGTCCAAGGAATCCCTCCAATGGGCAGCAGCACCAGCCAAGTTCACAGACGGAGCCCACAATGCGGGGGCTACACCGCTTGTTTAAGGTGTTGGGGGAGGAGTCAGGAAGAGGACCAGGTGCGGCTGATCTGCTTCGTGCACAGCACCCTGGTCCTCGCAGTCCTGAATACGCCGGTTCTTGCAGGGTCAGCACACCAACAATGCCCCAAGTGACAGCAGCAGAGTCCCGGTCCCTCGAGCAGCACCCGCGAAGCGGGGGCCGCGAGGCGCGGTGTTGATTTCAAAAAAGATGGGATGAAAGTCCAAGGAATCCCTCCAATGGGCAGCAGCACCAGCCAAGTTCACAGACGGAATTTATCCGTCATCAGTAGATATCAAAAAACAATTTTCGTCTGGGTTGGCTGAGCAGGCTGCCACAATTCTTACAGGTCTCAGTACCTCTCACAGGCGCACAGGTGCATCTCCACAAGCTCATCAGCTCAATGGCTCAAGGGAGCCTTATCAAACAGGAAGGGGTGGGAGCACACTGCTGACCTCCCAGCACAGCTCGCCCCTTAGCATTATGGTAAATGCAGTTTGTAGTGCATGCTTGCTTGGTATTTTGCTGAAGTGTTCCACCAAAGTTGGTGCAGGTTAGTGCTGTACATCTCTAGACACATATTTTTCTGGATTTCATCCGTCATCAGTAGAGATCAAAAAACAATTTTCATCTGGGGTGGCTGAGCAGGCTGCCACAATTCTTACAGGTCTTAGTACCTCTCACAGGCGCACAGGTGCATCTCCACAAGCTCGCCAGCTCAATGGCTCAAGGGAGCCTTTTCAAATAGAAAGGGGTGGGAGCACACTGCTGACCTCCCAGGACAGTTCGCCCCTTAGCATTATGGTAAATGCAGTTTGTAGTGCAGGTTAACTTGGTATTTTGCTGGAGTGTTCCACCAAAATTAGTGCAGGTTAGTGCTGTACATCTCTAGACACATGTGTTTCTGGAATTTATCCGTCATCAGTAGAGATCAAAAAACGATTTTCGTCTGGGGTGGCTGAGCAGTCTGCCACAATTCTTCCAGGACTCAGTACCTCTCACAGGTGCACAGGTGCATCTCCACAAGCTCGTTAGCATAATAGCTCAAGGGAGGCTTTTCAAACAGGAAGGGGTGGGAGCAAACTGCTGACCTCCCAGCACAGTTCGCCCCTTAGCATTATGGTAAATGCAGTTTGTTGTGAACGCTTACTTGGTATTTTGCTGGAGTGTTCCACCAAAGTTTGTGCAGGTTAGTGCTGTACATCTCCAGACACATGTGTTTCTGGATTTTATCCGTCATCAGTGGAGATCAAAAAACTATTTTCGTCTGGGGTGGCTGAGCAGGCTGCCACAATTCTTACTGGTCTCAGTACCTCTCACAGGCACACAAGTGCATCTCCACAAGCTCGTCAGCTCAATGGCTCAAGGGAGCCTTTTCAAACAGAAAGGGGTGGGAGCACACTGCTGACCTCCCAGGACAGTTCGCCCCTTAGCATTATGGTAAATGCAGTTTGTACTGCAGGCTTACTTGGTATTTTGCTGGAGTGTTCCACCAAAGTTGGTGCAGGTTAGTTCTGTACATCTCTAGACACATGTTTTTCTGGATTTTATCTGTCATCAGTAGGGATCAAAAAACTATTTTCTGGGGCGGCTGAGCAGGCTGCCACAATTATTACAGGTCGCAGTACCTCTCACAGGCGCACAGGTGCATCACCACAAGCTCGTCAGCTCAATGGCTCAAGTGAGCCTTTTCAAACAGGAAGGGGTGGGAGCAGACTGCTGACCTCCCAGCACAGTTCACCCTTTAGCATTATGGTAAATTCAGTTTGTAATGCACGCTTACTTGGTATATTGCTGGAGTGTTCCACCAAAGTTGGTGCAGGTTAGTGCTGTACATCTCTAGACACGTGTTTCTGGATTTTATCCATCATCAGTAGAGATCAAAAAACAATTTTCGTCTGGGGTGGCTGTGCAGGCTGCCACAATTCTTACAGGTCTCAGTACACTCTCACAGGCGCACAGGTGCATCTCCACAAGCTTGTCAGCTCAATGGCTCAAGGGAGCCTTTTCAAACAGAAAGGGGTGGGAGCACACTGCTGACCTCCCAGCACAGCTCGCCCCTTAGAATTATGGTAAATGCAGTTTGTAGTGCATGCTTGCTTGGTATTTTGCTGAAGTGTTCCACCAAAGTTGGTGCAGGTTAGTTCTGTACATCTCTAGACACATGTTTTTCTGGATTTTATCTGTCATCAGTAGAGATCAAAAAACTATTTTCTGGGGCGGCTGAGCAGGCTGCCACAATTATTACAGGTCTCAGTACCTCTCACAGGCGCACAGGTGCATCACCACAAGCTCGTCAGCTCAATGGCTCAAGTGAGCCTTTTCAAACAGGAAGGGGTGGGAGCAGACTGCTGACCTCCCAGCACAGTTCACACTTTAGCATTATGGTAAATTCAGTTTGTAGTGCACGCTTACTTGGTATATTGCTGGAGTGTTCCACCAAAGATGGTGCAGGTTAGTGCTGTACATCTCTAGACACGTGTTTCTGGATTTTATCCGTCATCAGTAGAGATCAAAAAACAATTTTCGTCTGGGGTGGCTGAGCAGGCTGCCACAATTCTTACTGGTCTCAGTACCTCTCATAGGCGCACAGGTGTATCTCCACAAGCTCATCAGCTCAATGGCTCAAGGGAACCTTTTCAAAGAGGTAGGGGTGGGAGCACACTGCTGACCTCCCAGCATAGCTCGCCCCTTAGATTTATGGTAAATGCAGTTTGTAGTGCATGCTTGCTTGGTATTTTGCTGAAGTGTTCCAGCAAAGTTGGTGCAGGTTAGTGCTGTACATCTCTAGACATATATTTTTCTGGATTTCATCCGTCATCAGCAGAGATCAAAAAACAATTTTCATCTGGGGTGGCTGAGCAGGCTTCCACAATTCTTACAGGTCCGAGTACCTCTCATAGGCGCACAGGTGCATCTACACAAGCTCGTCAGCTCAATGGCCCAAGGGAGCTGTTTCAAACAGGAAGGGGTGGGAGAACACTGCTGACCTCCCAGCACAGTTCGTTCCTTAGCATTATGGTAAATACAGTTTGTACTGCATGCTTACTTGTTATTTTGCTGGAGTGTTCCACCAAAGTTGGTGCAGGTTAGTGCTGTACATCTCTAGACACATGTTTTTCTGGATTTTATCTGTCATCAGTAGAGATCAAAACACAATTTTCTGGGGCGGCTGAGCAGGCTGCCACAATTCTAACAGGTCTCAGTACCTCTCACAGGCGCACAGGTTCATCACCACAAGCTCGTCAGCTCAATAGCTCAAGGGAGTCTTTTCAAACAGGAAGGGGTGGGAGCAGACTGCTGACCTCCCAGCACAGTTCGCCCCTTAGCATTATGGTAAATTCAGTTTGTAGTGCACGCTTACTTGGTATTTTGCTCGAGTGTTCCACCAAAGTTGGTGCAGGTTAGAGCTGTACATCTCTAGACACGTGTTTCTGGATTTTATCCATCATCAGTAGAGATCAAAAGACGATTTTCGTCTGGGGTGGCTGAGCAGGCTGCCACAATTCTTACATCAGTACCTCTCACAGGTGCACGGGTGCATCTCCACAAGCTCGTCAGCTCAACGGCTCAAGGGAGCTTTTTCAAACAGAAAGGGGTGGGAGCACACTGCTGACCTCCCAGCACAGTTCGCCCCTTAGCATTATGGTAAATGCAGTTTGTAGTGCAGGCTAACTTGGTATTTTGCTGGAGTGTTCCACCAAAATTAGTGCAGGTTAGTCTTGTACATCTCTAGACACATGTGTTTACGGAATTTATCCGTCATCAGTAGAGATCAAAAAACGATTTTCGTCTGGGGTGGCTGAGCAGTCTGCCACAATTCTTCCAGGACTCAGTACCTCTCACAGATACACAGGTGCATCTCCACAAGGTCGTTAGCATAATGGCTCAAGGGAGGCTTTTCAAACAGGAAGGGGTGGGAGCAAACTGCTGACCTCCCAGCACAGTTCGCCCCTTAGCATCATGGTAAATGCAGTTTGTAGTGAACGCTTACTTGGTATTTTGCTGGAGTATTCCACCAAAGTTGGTGCAGGTTAGTACTGTACATCTCCAGACACATGTGTTTCTGGATTTTATCCGTCATCAGTAGAGAACAAAAAACTATATTCGTCTGGGGTGGCTGAGCAGGCTGCCACAATTCTTACAGGTCTCAGTACCTCTCACAGGCGCACAGGTGCATCTCCACAAGCTCGTCAGCTCAATGGCTCGAGGGGGCCTTTTCAAACAGGAAGGGGTGGGAGAACACTGCGGACCTCCTAGCACAGTTCACCCCTTAGCCTTAGCATTATGGTAAATGCAGTTTGTAGTGCACACTTACTTGGTAATTTGCTGGAGTGTTTCACCAAAGTTGGCGCAGGTTAGTGCTGTACATCTCTAGACACATGTGTTTCTGGATTTTATCCTTCATCAGTAGAGATCAAAAAACAATTTTCATCTGGGGTGGCTGAGCAGGCTGCCACAATTCTTACAGGTCTCAGTACCTCTCACAGGCGCACAGGTGCATCTCCACAAGCTCGTCAGCTCAATGGCTCAAGGGAGCTGTTTCAAACAAGAAGGGGTGGGAGCACACTGCTGACCTCCCAGCACAGTTCGCTCCTTAGCATTATGGTAAATACAGTTTGTACTGCATGCTTACTTGGTATTTTGCTGGAGTCTTCCACCGAAGTTGGTACAGGTTAGTGCTGTACATCTCTAGACACATGTTTTTCTGGATTTTATCTGTCATCAGTAGAGATCAAAACACAATTTTCTGGGGCGGCTGAGCAGGCTGCCACAATTCTTACAGGTCTCAGTACATCTCACAGGTGCACAGGTGCTTCTCACAAGCTCGTCAGCTCAATGGCTCAAGGGAGTCTTTTCAAACAGGAAGGGGTGGGAGCAGACTGCTGACCTCCCAGCACAGTTCGCCCCTTATCATTATGATAAATTCAGTTTGTAGTGCACGCTTACTTGGTATTTTGCTGGAGTGTTCCACCAAAGTTGGTGCAGGTTAGAGCTGTACATCTCTAGACACGTGTTTCTGGATTTTATCCGTCATCAGTAGATATCAAAAAACAATTTTCGTCTGGGTTGGCTGAGCAGGCTGCCACAATTCTTACAGGTATCAGTACCTCTCACAGGCGCACAGGTGCATCTCCACAAGCTCGTCAGCTCAATGGCTCAAGGGAACCTTATCAAACAGGAAGGGGTGGGAGCACACTGCTGACCTCCCAGCACAGCTCGCCCGTTAGCATTATGGTAAATGCAGTTTGTAGTGCATGCTTGCTTGGTATTTTGCTGGAGTGTTCAACCAAAGTTGGTGCAGGTTAGTACTGTACATCTCCAGACACATGTGTTTCTGGATTTTATCCGTCATCAGTAGAGAACAAAAAACTATTTCGTCTGGGGTGGCTGAGCAGGCTGCCACAATTCTTACAGGTCTCAGTACCTCTCACAGGCGCACAGGTGCATCTCCACAAGCTCGTCAGCTCAATGGCTCAAGGGAGCTGTTTCAAACAAGAAGGGGTGGGAGCACACTGCTGACCTCCCAGCACAGTTCGCTCCTTAGCATTATGGTAAATACAGTTTGTACTGCATGCTTAATTGGTATTTTGCTGGAGTGTTCCACCAAGGTTGGTGCAGGTTAGTGCTGTACATCTCTAGACACATGTTTTTCTGGATTTTATCTGTCATCAGTAGAGATCAAAACACAATTTTCTGGGGCGGCTGAGCAGGCTGCCACAATTCTTACAGGTCTCAGTACCTCTCACAGGCGCACAGGTGCATCACCACAAGCACGTCAGCTCAATGGCTCAAGGGAGTCTTTTCAAACAGGAAGGGGTGGGAGCAGACTGCTGACCTCCCAGCACAGTTCGCCCCTTAGCATTATGGTAAATTCAGTTTGTAGTGCACGCTTACTTGGTATTTTGCTGGAGTGTTCCACCAAAGTTGGTGCAGGTTAGAGCTGTACATCTCTAGACACGTGTTTCTGGATTTTATCCGTCATCAGTAGATATCAAAAAACAATTTGTCTGGGTTGGCTGAGCAGGCTGCCACAATTCTTACAGGTATCAGTACCTCTCACAGGCGCATCTCCACAAGCTCATCAGCTCAATGGCTCAAGGGAGCCTTATCAAACAGGAAGGGGTGGGAGCACACTGCTGACCTCCCAGCACAGCTCGCCCCTTAGCATTATGGTAAATGCAGTTTGTAGTGCATGCTTGCTTGGTACTTTGCTGAAGTGTTCCACCAAAGTTGGTGCAGGTTAGTGCTGTACATCTCTAGACACATATTTTTCTGGATTTCATCCGTCATCAGTAGAGATCAAAAAACAATTTTCATCTGAGGTGGCTGAGCAGGCTGCCACAATTCTTACAGGTCTCAGTACTTCTCACAGGTGCACAGGTGCATCACCGCAAGCTCGTCAGCTCAATGGCTCAAGGGAGCCTTTTCAAACAGGAAGGGGTGGGAGCAGACTGCTGACCTCCCAGCACAGTTCACCCCTTAGCATTGTGGTAAATTCAGTTTATAGTGCACGCTTACTTGGTATTTTGCTGGAGTGTTCCACCAAAGTTGGTGCAGGTTAGTGCTGTACATCTCTAGACACGTGTTTCCTGATTTTATCCGTCATCAGTAGAGATCAAAAAACAATTTTCGTCTGGGGTGGCTGAGCAGGCTGCCACAATTCTTACTGGTCTCAGTACCTCTCATAGGCGCACAGGTGCATCTCCACAAGCTCATCAGCTCAATGGCTCAAGGGAACCTTTTCAAAGAGGAAGGGGTGGGAGCAAACTGCTGAACTCCCAGCACAGCTCACCCCTTAGAATTATGGTAAATGCAGTTTGTAGTGCATGCTTGCTTGGTATTTTGCTGAAGTGTTCCACCAAAGTTGGTGTAGGTTAGTACTGTACATCTCTAGACATATATTTTTCTGGATTTCATCCGTCATCAGCAGAGATCAAAAAACAATTTTCATCTGGGATGGCTGAGCAGGCTTCCACAATTCTTACAGGTCTCAGTACCTCTCACAGGCGCATAGGTGCTTCTCACAAGCTCGTCAGCTCAATGGCTCAAGGGAGTCTTTTCAAACAGGAAGGGGTGGGAGCAGACTGCTGACCTCCCAGAACAGTTCGCTCCTTAGCATTATGGTAAATACAGTTTGTACTGCATGCTTACTTGGTATTTTGCTGGAGTCTTCCACCAAAGTTGGTACAGGTTAGTGCTGTACATCTCTAGACATGTTTTTCTGGATTTTATCTGTCATCAGTAGAGATCAAAACACAATTTTCTGGGGCGGCTGAGCAGGCTGCCACAATTCTTACAGGTCTCAGTACATCTCACAGGTGCACAGGTGCTTCTCACAAGCTCGTCAGCTCAATGGCTCAAGGGAGTCTTTTCAAACAGGAAGGGGTGGGAGCAGACTGCTGACCTCCCAGCACAGTTCGCCCCTTAGCATTATGATAAATTCAGTTTGTAGTGCACGCTTACTTGGTATTTTGCTGGAGTGTTCCACCAAAGTTGGTGCAGGTTAGAGCTGTACATCTCTAGACACGTGTTTCTGGATTTTATCCGTCATCAGTAGATATCAAAAAACAATTTGTCTGGGTTGGCTGAGCAGGCTGCCACAATTCTTACAGGTATCAGTACCTCTCACAGGCGCACAGGTGCATCTCCACAAGCTCGTCAGCTCAATGGCTCAAGGGAACCTTATCAAACAGGAAGGGGTGGGAGCACACTGCTGACCTCCCAGCACAGCTCGCCCGTTAGCATTATGGTAAATGCAGTTTGTAGTGCATGCTTGCTTGGTATTTTGCTGGAGTGTTCAACCAAAGTTGGTGCAGGTTAGTACTGTACATCTCCAGACACATGTGTTTCTGGATTTTATCCGTCATCAGTAGAGAACAAAAAACTATTTCGTCTGGGGTGGCTGAGCAGGCTGCCACAATTCTTACAGGTCTCAGTACCTCTCACAGGCGCACAGGTGCATCTCCACAAGCTCGTCAGCTCAATGACTCTAGGGAGCCTTTTCAAACAGGAAGGGGTGGGAGAACACTGCGGACCTCCTAGCACAGTTCACCCCTTAGCATTATGGTAAATGCAGTTTGTAGTGCACACTTACTTGGTAATTTGCTGGAGTGCTCCACCAAAGTTGGTGCAGGTTAGAGCTGTACATCTCTAGACACGTTTTTCTGGATTTTATCCGTCATCAGTAGATATCAAAAAACAATTTTCGTCTGGGTTGGCTGAGCAGGCTGCCACAATTCTTACAGGTATCAGTACCTCTCACAGGCGCACAGGTGCATCTCCACAAGCTCATCAGCTCAATGGCTCAAGGGAGCCTTATCAAACAGGAAGGGGTGGGAGCAGACTGCTGACCTCCCAGCACAGTTCACTCCTTAGCATTATGGTAAATACAGTTTGTACTGCATGCTTACTTGGTATTTTGCTGGAGTGTTCCACCAAAGTTGATGCAGGTTAGTGCTGTACATCTCTAGACACATGTTTTTCTGGATTTTATCTGTCATCAGTAGAAATCAAAACACAATTTTCTGGGGCGGCTGAGCAGGCTGCCACAATTCTTACAGGTCTCAGTACCTCTCACAGGCGCACAGGTGCATCACCACAAGCACGTCAGCTCAATGGCTCAAGGGAGTCTTTTCAAACAGGAAGGGGTGGGAGCAGACTGCTGACCTCCCAGCACAGTTCGCCCCTTAGCATTATGGTAAATTCAGTTTGTAGTGCACGCTTACTTGGTATTTTGCTGGAGTGTTCCACCAAAGTTGGTGCAGGTTAGAGCTGTACATCTCTAGACACGTGTTTCTGGATTTTATCCGTCATCAGTAGATATCAAAAAACAATTTGTCTGGGTTGGCTGAGCAGGCTGCCACAATTCTTACAGGTATCAGTACCTCTCACAGGCGCACAGGTGCATCTCCACAAGCTCATCAGCTCAATGGCTCAAGGGAGCCTTATCAAACAGGAAGGGGTGGGAGCACACTGCTGACCTCCCAGCACAGTTCGATCCTTAGAATTATGGTAAATGCAGTTTGTAGTGCATGCTTGATGGTATTTTGCTGAAGTGTTCCACCAAAGTTGGTGCAGGTTAGTACTGTACATCTCTAGACATATATTTTTCTGGATTTCATCCGTCAACAGCAGAGATCAAAAAACAATTTTCATCTGGGGTGGCTGAGCAGGCTTCCACAATTGTTTCAGGTCTCAGTACCTCTCACAGGCGCACAGGTGCCTCTCCACAAGCTCGTCAGCTCAATAGCTCAAGGGAGCTGTTTCAAACAGGAAGGGGTGGGAGCACACTGCTGACCTCCCAGCACAGTTCGCTCCTTAGCATTATGGTAAATACAGTTTGTACTGCATGCTTACTTGGTATTTTGCTGGAGTGTTCCACCAAAGTTGGTACAGGTTAGTGCTGTACATCTCTAGACACATGTTTTTCTGGATTTTATCTGTCATCAGTAGAGATCAAAACACAATTTTCTGGGGCGGCTGAGCATGCTGCCACAATTCTTACAGGTCTCAGTACCTCTCACAGGCGCACAGGTGCTTCTCACAAGCTCGTCAGCTCAATGGCTCAAGGGAGTCTTTTCAAACAGGAAGGGGTGGGAGCAGACTGCTGACCTCCCAGCACAGTTCGCCCCTTAGCATTATGGTAAATTCAGTTTGTAGTGCACGCTTACTTGGTATTTTGCTGGAGTGTTCCACCAAAGTTGGTGCAGGTTAGAGCTGTACATCTCTAGACACGTGTTTCTGGATTTTATCCGTCATCAGTAGATATCAAAAAACAATTTTCGTCTGGGTTGGCTGAGCAGGCTGCCACAATTCTTACAGGTATCAGTACCTCTCACAGGCGCACAGGTGCATCTCCACAAGCTCGTCAGCTCAATGGCTCAAGGGAGCCTTTTCAAACAGGAAGGGGTGGGAGCAGACTGCTGACCTCCCAGCACAGTTCACTCCTTAGCATTATGGTAAATTCAGTTTATAGTGCACGCTTACTTGGTATTTTGCTGGAGTGTTCCACCAAAGTTGATGCAGGTTAGTGCTGTACATCTCTAGACACATGTTTTTCTGGATTTTATCTGTCATCAGTAGAACTCAAAAAACAATTTTCTGGGGCGGCTGAGCAGGCTGCCACAATTCTTACAGGTCTCAGTACCTCTCACAGGTGCACAGGTGCATCACCACAAGCTCGTCAGCTCAATGGCTCAAGGGAGCCTTTTCAAACAGGAAGGGGTGGGAGCAGACTGCTGACCTCCCAGCACAGTTCACCCCTTAGCATTATGGTAAATTCAGTTTATAGTGCACGCTTACTTGGTATTTTGCTGGAGTGTTCCACCAAAGTTGGTGCAGGTTAGCGCTGTAAATCTCTAGACACGTGTTTCTGGATTTTATCCGTCATCAGTAGAGATCAAAAAACAATTTGTCTGGGGTGGCTGAGCAGGCTGCCACAATTCTTACTGGTCTCAGTACCTCTCATAGGCGTACAGGTGCATCTCCACAAGCTCATCAGCTCAATGGCTCAAGGGAACCTTTTCAAAGAGGAAGGGGTGGGAGCAAACTTCTGACCTCCCAGCACAGCTCGCCCCTTAGAATTATGGTAAATGCAGTTTGTAGTGCATGCTTGCTTGGTATTTTGCTGAAGTGTTCCACCAAAGTTGGTGTAGGTTAGTACTGTACATCTCTAGACATATATTTTTCTGGATTTCATCCGTCATCAGCAGAGATCAAAAAACAATTTTCATCTGGGATGGCTGAGCAGGCTTCCACAATTCTTACAGGTCTCAGTACCTCTCACAGGCGCATAGGTGCTTCTCACAAGCTCGTCAGCTCAATGGCTCAAGGGAGTCTTTTCAAACAGGAAGGGGTGGGAGCAGACTGCTGACCTCCCAGCACAGTTCGATCCTTAGAATTATGGTAAATGCAGTTTGTGGTGCATGCTTGCTTGGTATTTTGCTGAAGTGTTCCACCAAAGTTGGTGCAGGTTAGTACTGTACCTCTCTAGACATATATTTTTTTGGATTTCATCCGTCATCAGCAGAGATCAAAAAACAATTTTCATCTGGGTTGGCTGAGCAGGCTTCCACAATTCTTACAGGTCTCAGTACCTCTCACAGGCGCACGGGTGCCTCTCCACAAGCCCGTCAGCTCAATAGCTCAAGGGAGCTGTTTCAAACAGGAAGGGGTGGGAGCACACTGCTGACCTCCCAGCACAGTTCGCTCCTTAGCATTATGGTAAATACAGTTTGTAGTGCATGCTTGCTTGATATTTTGCTGAAGTGTTCCACCAAAGTTGGTGTAGGTTAGTGCTGTACATCTCTAGACACATATTTTTCTGGATTTCATCCGTCATCAGTAGAGATCAAAAAACAATTTTCATCTGGGGTGGCTGAGCAGGCTGCCACAATTCTTACAGGTCTCAGTACTTCTCACAGGCGCACAGGTGCATCTCCACAAGCTCGTCAGCTCAATGGCTCAAGGGAGCTGTTTCAAACAAGAAGCGGTGCGAGCACACTGCTGACCTCCCAGCACAGTTCACTCCTTAGCATTATGGTAAATACAGTTTGTACTGCATGCTTACTTGGTATTTTGCTGGAGTGTTCCACCAAAGTTGATGCAGGTTAGTGCTGTACATCTCTAGACACATGTTTTTCTGGATTTTATCTGTCATCAGTAGAAATCAAAAAACAATTTTCTGGGGCGGCTGAGCAGGCTGCCACAATTCTTACAGGTCTCAGTACCTCTAACAGGCGCCCAGGTGCATCTCCACAAGCTCAGCAGCTCAATGGCTCAAGGAAGCCTTATCAAACAGGAAGGGGTGGGAGCACACTGCTGACCTCCCAGCATAGCTCGCCCCTTAGCATTATGGTAAATGCAGTTTGTAGTGCATGCTTTCTTGCTATTTTGCTGAAGTGTTCCACGAAAGTTGGTGCAGGTTAGTGCTGTACATCTCTAGACACATATTTTTCTGGATTTCATCCGTCATCAGTAGAGATCAAAAAACAATTTTTATCTGGGGTGGCTGAGCAGGCTGCCACAATTCTTACAGGTCTCAGTACCTCTCACAGGCGCACAGGTGCATCTCCACAAGCTCGTCAGCTCAATGGCTCGAGGGAGCCTTTTCAAACAGGAAGGGGTGGGAGAACACTGCGGACCTCCTAGCACAGTTCGCCCCTTAGCATTATGGTAAATTCAGTTTGTACTGCATGCTTACTTGGTATTTTGCTGGAGTGTTCCACCAAAGTTGGTGCGGGTTAGTTCTGTACATCTCTAGACACATGTTTTTCTGGATTTTATCTGTCATCAGTAGAGATCAAAAAACAATTTTCTGGGGCGGCTGAGCAGGCTGCCACAATTCTTACAGGTCTCAGTACCTCTCACAGGCGCAGAGGTGCATCACCACAAGCTCGTCAGCTCAATGGCTCAAGGGAACCTTATCAAACAGGAAGGGGTGGGAGCACACTGCTGACCTCCCAGCACAGCTCGCCCGTTAGCATTATGGTAAATGCAGTTTGTAGTGCATGCTTGCTTGGTATTTTGCTGAAGTGTTCCACCAAGTTTGGTGCAGGTTAGTGCTGTACATCTCTAGCCACATATTTTTCTGGATTTCATCCGTCATCAGTAGAGATCAAAAAACAATTTTCATCTGGGGAGGCTGAGCAGGCTGCCACAATTCTTACAGGTCTCAGTACCTCTCACAGGCGCACAGGTGCATCACCACAAGCTCGTCAGCTCAATGGCTCAAGGGAACATTTTCAAAGAGGTAGGGGTGTGAGCACACTGCTGACCTCCCAGCACAGTTCGCTCCTTAGCATTATGGTAAATACAGTTTGTACTGCATGCTTACATGGTATTTTGCTGGAGTGTTCCACCAAAGTTGGTGCAGGTTAGTGCTGTACATCTCTAGACACATGTTTTTCTGGATTTTATCTGTCATCAGTAGAGATCAAAACACAATTTTCTGGGGCGGAGGAGCAGGCTGCCACAATTCTTACAGGTCTCAGTACCTCTCACAGGCGCACAGGTGCATCTCCACAAGCTCTTCAGCTCAATGGCTGAAGGGAGCTTTTCAAACAGGAAGGCATGGGAGCACACTGCTGACCTCCCAGCACAGTTCACCTCTTAGCATTATGGTAAATGCAGTTTGTAATGCACACTTACCTGGTATTTTGCTGGAGTGTTCCACCAATGTTGGTGCAGGTTAGTGCTGTACATCTCTAGACACGTGTTTCTGGATTTCATCCGTCATCAGTAGAGATCAAAAAACAATTTTCATCTGGGGTGGCTGAGCAGGCTGCCACAACTCTTACAGGTCTCAGTACCTCTCACAGGCGCACAGGTGCATCTCCACAAGCTCGTCAGCTCAATGGCTCAAGGGAGCCTTTTCAAACAGAAAGGGGTGGGAGCACACTGCTGACCTCCCAGCACAGTTCGCCCCTTAGCATTATGGTAAATGCAGTTTGTAGTGAACGCTTACTTGGTATTTTGCTGGAGTGTTCCACCAAAGTTTGTGCAGGTTAGTGCTGTACATCTCCAGACACATATGTTTCTGGATTTTATCCGTCATCAGTAGAGAACAAAAAACAATTTTCGTCTGGGGTGGCTGAGCAGGCTGCCACAATTCTTCCAGGACTCAGTACCTCTCACAGGTGCATCTCCACAAGCTCGTTAGCTTAATGGCTCAAGGGAGGCTTTTCAAACAGGAAGGGGTGGGAGCAAACTGCTGACCTCCCAGCACAGTTCGCTCCTTAGCATTATGGTAAATGCAGTTTGTAGTGCACGCTTACTTGGTATTTTGCTGGAGTGTTCAACCAAAGTTGGTGCAGGTTAGTACTGTACATCTCCAGACACATGTGTTTCTGGATTTTATCCGTCATCAGTAGAGAACAAAAAACTATTTTCGTCTGGGGTGGCTGAGCAGGCTGCCACAATTCTTACAGGTCTCAGTACCTCTCCCAGGCGCACAGGTGCATCTCCACAAGCTCGTTAGCATAATGGCTCAATGGAGGCTTTACAAACAGGAAGGGGTGGGAGCAAACTGCTGACCTCCCAGCACAGTTCGCCCCTTAGCATTATGGTAAATGCAGTTTGTAGTGCACGCTTGCTTGGTATTTTGCTGGAGTGTTCCACCAAAGTTGGTGCAGGTTAGTGCTGTACATCTCTAGCCACATGTGTTTCTGTATTTTATTTGTCATCAGAAGAGATCAACATTTTTTTTCGTGTGGGTGGCTGAGCAGAATGCCACAATTCTTGAGGTCTCAGTACCTCTCACAGGCGCACAGGTGCATCTCACAAGCTCGTCAGCTCAATGGCTCAAGGAAGCCTTTTCAAACAGGAAATAGTGGGAGCACACTGCTGACCTCCCAGCACAGTTCGCCCCTTACCATTATGGTAAATGCAGTTAGTAGTGGACGCTTACTTGGTATTTTGCTGAAGTGTTCCACCAAAGTTGGTGCAGGTTAGTGCTGTACATCTCTAGACACATATTTTTCTGGATTTCATCCGTCATCAGTAGAGATCAAAAAACAATTTTCATCTGGGGTGGCTGAGCAGGCTGCCACAATTCTTACAGGTCTCAGTACTTCTCACAGGCGCAGAGGTGCATCTCCACAAGCTCGTCAGCTCAATGGCTCAAGGGAGCTGTTTCAAACAAGAAGGGGTGGGAGCACACTGCTGACCTCCCAGCACAGTTCACTCCTTAGCATTATGGTAAATACAGTTTGTACTGCATGCTTACTTCGTATTTTGCTGGAGTGTTCCACCAAAGTTGGTGCAGGTTAGAGCTGTACATCTCTAGACACGTGCTTCTGGATTTTATCCGTCATCAGTAGATATCAAAAAACTATTTTCGTCTGGGTTGGCTGAGCAGGCTGCCACAATTCTTACAGGTCTCAGTACCTCTCACAGGCGCACAGGTGCATCTCCACAAGCTCATCAGCTCAATGGCTCAAGGGAACCTTATCAAACAGGAAGGGGTGGGAGCACACTGCTGACCTCCCAGCACAGCTCGCCCGTTAGCATTATGGTAAATGCAGTTTGTAGTGCATGCTTGCTTGGTATTTTGCTGAAGTGTTCCACCAAAGTTGGTGCAGGTTAGTGCTGTACATCTCTAGACACATATTTTTCTGGATTTCATCGTCATCAGTAGAGATCAAAAAACAATTTTCATCTGGGGAGGCTGAGCAGGCTGCCACAATTCTTACAGGTCTCAGTACCTCTCACAGGCGCACAGGTGCATCACCACAAGCTCGTCAGCTCAATGGCTCAAGGGAGTCTTTTCAAACAGGAAGGTGTGGGAGCAGACTGCTGACCTCCCAGCACAGTTCGCCCCTTAGCATTATGGTAAATTCAGTTTGTAGTGCACGCTTACTTGGTATTTTGCTGGAGTGTTCCACCAAAGTTGGTGCAGGTTAGAGCTGTACATCTCTAGACACGTGTTTCTGGATTTTATCCGTCATCAGTAGATAACAAAAAACAATTTATCTGGGTTGGCTGAGCAGGCTGCCACAATTTTTACAGGTATCAGTACCTCTCACAGGTGCATCTCCACAAGCTCATCAGCTCAATGGCTCAAGGGAGCCTTATCAAACAGGAAGGGGTGGGAGCACACTGCTGACCTCCCAGCACAGCTCGCCCCTTAGCATTATGGTAAATGCAGTTTGTATTGCATGCTTGCTTGGTATTTTGCTGAAGTGTTCCACCAAAGTTGGTGCAGGTTAGTGCTGTACATCTCTAGACACATATTTTTCTGGATTTCATCCGTCATCAGTAGAGATCAAAAAACAATTTTCATCTGGGGTGGCTGAGCAGGCTGCCACAATTCTTACAGGTCTCAGTACTTCTCACAGGTGCACAGGTGCATCACCGCAAGCTCGTCAGCTCAATGGCTCAAGGGAGCCTTTTCAAACAGGAAGGGGTGGGAGCAGACTGCTGACCTCCCAGCACAGTTCACCCCTTAGCATTGTGGTAAATTCAGTTTATAGTGCACGCTTACTTGGTATTTTGCTGGAGTGTTCCACCAAAGTTGGTGCAGGTTAGTGCTGTACATCTCTAGACACGTGTTTCTGGATTTTATCCGTCATCAGTAGAGATCAAAAAACAATTTGTCTGGGGTGGCTGAGCAGGCTGCCACAATTCTTACTGGTCTCAGTACCTCTCATAGGCGCACAGGTGCATCTCCACAAGCTCATCAGCTCAATGGCTCAAGGGAACCTTTTCAAAGAGGAAGGGGTGGGAGCAAACTGCTGACCTCCCAGCACAGCTCGCCCCTTAGAATTATGGTAAATGCAGTTTGTAGTGCATGCTTGCTTGGTATTTTGCTGAAGTGTTCCACCAAAGTTGGTGTAGGTTAGTACTGTACATCTCTAGACATATATTTTTCTGGATTTCATCCGTCATCAGCAGAGATCAAAAAACAATTTTCATCTGGGGTGGCTGAGCAGGCTTCCACATTTGTTTCAGGTCTCAGTACCTCTCACAGGCGCACAGGTGCCTCTTCACAAGCTCGTCAGCTCAATAGCTCAAGGGAGCTGTTTCAAACAGGAAGGGGTGGGAGCACACTGCTGACCTCCCAGCACAGTTCGCTCCTTAGCATTATGGTAAATACAGTTTGTACTGCATGCTTACTTGGTATTTTGCTGGAGTGTTCCACCAAAGTTGGTGCAGGTTAGAGCTGTACATCTCTAGACACTTGTTTTTCTGGATTTTATCTGTCATCAGTAGAGATCAAAACACAATTTTCTGGGGCGGCTGAGCATGCTGCCACAATTCTTACAGGTCTCAGTACCTCTCACAGGCGCACAGGTGCTTCTCACAAGCTCGTCAGCTCAATGGCTCAAGGGAGTCTTTTCAAACAGGAAGGGGTGGGAGCAGACTGCTGACCTCCCAGCACAGTTCGCCCCTTAGCATTATGGTAAATTCAGTTTGTAGTGCACGCTTACTTGGTATTTTGCTGGAGTGTTCCACCAAAGTTGGTGCAGGTTAGAGCTGTACATCTCTAGACACGTGTTTCTGAATTTTATCTGTCATCAGTAGATATCAAAAAACAATTTGTCTGGGTTGGCTGAGCAGGCTGCCACAATTCTTACAGGTATCAGTACCTCTCACAGGCGCACAGGTGCATCTCCACAAGCTCATCAGCTCAATGGCTCAAGGGAGCCTTATCAAACAGGAAGGGGTGGGAGCACACTGCTGACCTCCCAGCAGAGCTCGCCCCTTAGCATTATGGTGAATGCAGTTTGTAGTGCATGCTTGCTTGATCTTTTGCTGAAGTGTTCCACCAAAGTTGGTGCAGGTTAGTGCTGTACATCTCTGGACACATATTTTTCTGGATTTCATCCGTCATCAGTAGAGATCAAAAAACAATTTTCATCTGGGGTGGCTGAGCAGGCTGCCACAATTCTTACAGGTCTCAGTACTTCTCACAGGCGCACAGGTGCATATCCACAAGCTCGTCAGCTCAATGGCTCAAGGGAGCTGTTTCAAACAAGAAGGGGTGGGAGCACACTGCTGACCTCCCAGCACAGTTCACTCCTTAGCATTATGGTAAATACAGTTTGTACTGCATGCTTACTTGGTATTTTGCTGGAGTGTTCCACCAAAGTTGGTGCAGGTTAGTGCTGTAAATCTCTAGACACGTGTTTCTGGATTTTATCTGTCATCAGTAGAAATCAAAAAACAATTATCTGGGGCGGCTGAGCAGGCTGCCACAATTCCTACAGGTCTCAGTACCTCTCATAGGCGCACAGGTGCATCTCCACAAGCTCATCAGCTCAATGGCTCAAGGGAGTCTTTTCAAACAGGAAGGGGTGGGAGCAGACTGCTGACCTCCCAGCACAGTTCGATCCTTAGAATTATGGTAAATGCAGTTTGTGGTGCATGCTTGCTTGGTATTTTGCTGAAGTGTTCCACCAAAGTTGGTGCAGGTTAGTGCTGTACATCTCTAGACATATATTTTTCTGGATTTCATCCGTCATCAGCAGAGATCAAAAAACAATTTTCATCTGGGGTGGCTGAGCAGGCTTCCACAATTCTTACAGGTCTCAGTACCTCTCACAGGCGCACAAGTGCCTCTCCACAAGCTCGTCAGCTCAATAGCTCAAGGGAGCTGTTTCAAACAGGAAGGGGTGGGAGCACACTGCTGACCTCCCAGCACAGTTCGCTCCTTAGCATTATGGTAAATACAGTTTGTACTGCATGCTTACTTGGTATTTTGCTGGAGTGTTCCACCAAAGTTGGTACACGTTAGAGCTGTAAATCTCTAGACACATATTTTTCTGGATTTCATCGTCATCAGTAGAGATCAAAAAACAATTTTCATCTGGGGAGGCTGAGCAGGCTGCCACAATTCTTACAGGTCTCAGTACCTCGCACAGGCGCACAGGTGCATCACCACAAGCTCGTCAGCTCAATGGCTCAAGGGAGTCTTTTCAAACAGGAAGGTGTGGGAGCAGACTGCTGACCTCCCAGCACAGTTCGCCCCTTAGCATTATGGTAAATTCAGTTTGTAGTGCACGCTTACTTGGTATTTTGCTGGAGTGTTCCACCAAAGTTGGTGCAGGTTAGAGCTGTACATCTCTAGACACGTGTGTCTGGATTTTATCCGTCTTCAGTAGATATTAAAAAACAATTTTCATCTGGGTTGGGTGAGCAGGCTGCCACAATTCTTACAGGTATTATTACCTCTCACAGGTGCCCAGGTGCATCTCCACAAGCTCATCAGCTCAATGGCTCAAGGGAGCCTTATCAAACAGGAAGGGGTGGGAGCACACTGCTGACCTCCCAGCACAGCTCGCCCGTTAGCATTATGGTAAATGCAGTTTGTAGTGCATGCTTGCTTGGTATTTTGCTGAAGTGTTCCACCAAAGTTGGTGCAGGTTAGTGCTGTACATCTCTAGACACATATTTTTCTGGATTTCATCCGTCATCAGTAGAGATCAAAAAACAATTTTCATCTGGGGAGGCTGAGCAGGCTGCCACAATTCTTACAGGTCTCAGTACCTCTCACAGGCGCACAGGTGCATCACCACAAGCTCGTCAGCTCAATGGCTCAAGGGAGTCTTTTCAAACAGGAAGGTGTGGGAGCAGACTGCTGACCTCCCAGCACAGTTTGCCCCTTAGCATTATGGTAAATTCAGTTTGTAGTGCACGCTTACTTGGTATTTTGCTGGAGTGTTCCACCAAAGTTTGTGCAGGTTAGAGCTGTACATCTCTAGACACGTGTTTCTGGATTTTATCCGTCTTCAGTAGATATCAAAAAACAATTTTCGTCTGGGTTGGCTGAGCAGGCTGCCACAATTCTTACAGGTATTATTACCTCTCACAGGCGCCCAGGTGCATCTCCACAAGCTCATCAGCTCAATGGCTCAAGGGAGCCTTATCAAACAGTAAGGGGTCGGAGCACACTGCTGACCTCCCAGCACAGCTCGCCCCTTAGCATTATGGTAAATGCAGTTTGTAGTGCATGCTTGTTTGCTATTTTGCTGAAGTGTTCCACGAAAGTTGGTGCAGGTTAGTGCTGTACATCTCTAGACACATATTTTCTGGATTTCATCCGTCATCAGTAGAGATCAAAAAACTATTTTTATCTGGGGTGGCTGAGCAGTCTGCCACAATTCTTCCAGGACTCAGTACCTCTCACAGGTGCACAGGTGCATCTCCACAAGCTCGTTAGCATAATGGCTCAATGAAGGCTTTACAAACAGGAAGGGGTGGGAGCAAACTGCTGACCTCCCAGCACAGTTCGCCCCTTAGCATTATGGTAAATGCAGTTTGTAGTGAACGCTTACTTGGTATTTTGCTGGAGTGTTCCACCAAAGTTGGTGCAGGTTAGTACTGTACAACTCCAGACACATGTGTTTCTGGATTTTATCCGTCATCAGTAGAGAACAAAAAACTATATTCGTCTGGGGTGGCTGAGCAGGCTGCCACAATTCTTACAGGTCTCAGTACCTCTCACAGGCGCACAGGTGCATCTCCACAAGCTCGTCAGCTCAATGGCTCGAGGGAGCCTTTTCAAACAGGAAGGGGTAGGAGAACACTGCGGACATCCTAGCACAGTTCACCCCTTAACATTATGGTAAATACAGTTTGTACTGCATGCTTACTTGGTATTTTGCTGGAGTGTTCCACCAAAGTTGGTGCGGGTTAGATCTGTACATCTCTAGACACATGTTTTTCTGGATTTTATCTGTCATCAGTAGAGATCAAAAAACAATTTTCTGGGGCGGCTGAGCAGGCTGCCACAATTATTACAGGTCTCAGTACCTCTCACAGGCGCACAGGTGCATCACCACAAGCTCGTCAGCTCAATGGCTCAAGGGAGCCTTTTCAAACAGGAAGGGGTGGGAGCAGACTGCTGACCTCCCAGCACAGTTCGCTCCTTAGCATTATTGTAAATACAGTTTGTACTGCATGCTTACATGGTATTTTGCTGGAGTGTTCCACCAAAGTTGGTGCAGGTTAGTGCTGTACATCTCTAGACACATGTTTTTCTGGATTTTATCCGTCATCAGTAGAGATCAAAAAACAATTTTCATCTGGGGTGGCTGAGCAGGCTGCCACAATTCTTACAGGTCTCAGTACCTCTCACAGGCGCACAGGTGCATCTCCACAAGCTCTTCAGCTCAATGGCTGAAGGGAGCTTTTCAAACAGGAAGGGGTGGGAGCACACTGCTGACCTCCCAGCACAGCTCGCCCCTTAGAATTATGGTAAATGCAGTTTGTAGTGCATGCTTGCTTGGTATTTTGCTGAAGTGTTCCACCAAAGTTGGTGCAGGTTAGTGCTGTACATCTCGAGACACACGTTTCTGGATTTTAACCGTCATCAGTAGATATCAGTAAACAATTTTCGTCTGGGGTGGCTGACCAGGCTGCCACAATTTTTACAGGTCTCAGTACCTCTCACAGGCACACCGGTGCATCTCCACAAGCTCTTCAGCTCAATGGCTCTAGGGAGCCTTTTCAAACAGGAAGGGGTGGGAGCACACTGCTGACCTCCCAGCACAGTTCGCCCCTTAGCATTATGGTGAATGCAGTTTGTAGTGCATGCTTGCTTGGTATTTTGCTGAAGTGTTCTACCAAAGTTGGTGCAGGTTAGTGCTGTACATCTCTAGACATGTTTTTCTGGATTTTATCTGTCATCAGTAGAGATCAAAAAACAATTTTCTGGGGCGGCTGAGCAGGCTGCCACAATTCTTACAAGTCTCAGTACCTCTCACAGGCGCACAGGTGCATCATCCCAAGCTCGTCAGCTCAATGGCCCAAGGGAGCCTTTTCAAACAGGAAGGGGTGGGAGCACACTGCTGACCTCCCAGCACAGTTCGTCCCTTAGCATTATGGTAAATCCAGTTTGTAGTGCACGCTTACATGGTATTTTGCTGGAGTGTTCCACCAAAGTTGGTGCAGGTTAGTACGGTACATCTCCAGACACATGTTTTTCTGGATTTTATCCGTCATCAGTAGAGATCAAAAATCAATTTTCGTCTGGGGTGGCTGAGAAGGCTGCCACAATGACAATTCTTACAGGTCTCAGTACCTCTCACAGGTGCACAGGTGCATCTCCACAACCTCATCATCTCAATGGCTCATGGGAGCCTTTTCAAACAGGAAGGTGTGGAAGCAGACTGCTGACCGCGCAGCACAGTTCGCCCCTTAGCATTATGGTAAATGCTGTTTGTAGTGCACGCTTACTTGGTATTTTGCTGGAGTGTTCAACCAAAGTTGGTGCAGGTTAGTGCTGTACATCTCCAGACACATGTGTTTCTGGATTTTATCCGTCATCAGTAGAGAACAAAAAACGATTTTCGTCTGGGGTGGCTGAGCAGTCTGCCACAATTCTTCCAGGACTCAGTACCTCTCACAGGTGCACAGGTGCATCTCCACAAGCTCTGCAGCTCAATGGCTCTAGGGAGCCTTTTCAAACAGGAAGGGGTGGGAGCACACTGCTGACCTCCCAGCACAGCTCGCCCCTTAGCATTATGGTAAATGCAGTTTGTACTGCATGCTTACTTGGTATTTTGCTGGAGTGTTCCACCAAAGTTGGTGTAGGTTAGTGCTGTACATCTCTAGACACATGTGTTTCTGGATTTTATACGTCATCAGTAGAGATCAAAAGACAATTTTCGTCTGGGGTGGCTGAGCAGGCTGACACAATTCTTACAGGTCTCAGTACCTCTCACAGGCGCACAGGTGCATCACCACAAGCTCGTCAGCTCAATGGCTCAAGGGAGCCTTTTCAAACAGGAAGGGGTGGGAGCACACTGCTGACCTCCCAACACAGCTGGCCCCTTAGCATTATCGTAAATGCAGTTTGTACTGCACGCTTACTTGGTATTTTGCTGGAGTGTTCCACCAAAGTTTGTGCAGGTTAGTGCTGTACATCTCTAGACACATCTGTTTCTGGATTTTATCCGTCATCAGTAGAGATCAAAAAACTATTTTCGTATGGGGTGGCTGAGCAGGCTGCCACAATGAGAATTCTTACAGATCTCAGTACCTCTCACAGGCGCACAGCTGCATCTCCACAAGCTCATCATCTCAATGGTTCATGGGAGCCTTTTCAAACAGGAAGGTATGGGAGCAGACTGCTGACCTTGCAGCACAGTTCGCCCCCCACAGCATTATGGTAAATGTGGTTTGCAGTGCACGCTTACTTGGTATTTTACTGGAGTGTTCCACCAAAGTTGGTGCAGGTTAGAGCTGTTCATCTCTAGACAGATGTGTTTCTGGATTTTATCCGTCATCAGCAGGGATCAAAAACAATTTGTCGGGGCTGGCTGAGCAGGGTTCCACAAAGCTTACAGGTCTCAGTACCTCTCACTGGCACACAGATGCAGCTCTACAAGCTTGTCAGCTCAGTGGCTCAAGGGAGCCTTTTCAAACAGGAAGGGGTGGGAGCAAACTGCTGACCTCTCAGCACAGCTCGCCCCTTAGCATTATGGTAAATGCAGTTTGTAGTGCACGCTTGCTTGGTATTTTGCTGGAGTGTTCCACCAAAGTTGGTGCAGGTTTGGGCTGTACATCTCTAGCCACATGTTTTTCTGGATTTTATCCATCATCAGTAGAGATCAAAAAACTATTTTCGTATGGGTGGCTGAGCAGGATACCACAATTCTTTCAGGTCTCAGTACCTCTCACAGGCGCACAGGTGCATCTCCACAAGCTCCTCAGCTCAATGGCTCAAGGGAGCCTTTTCAAACAGGAAGGGGTGGGAGCACACTGCTGACCTCCCAGCACAGTTAGCCCCTTAGCATTATGGTAAATGCAGTTTTTAGTGCACGCTTACTTGGTATTTTGCCGGAGTGTTCCACCAAAGTTGGTGCAGGTTAGTGCTGTACATCTCTAGACACATGTGTTTCAAGATTTAATCCTTCATCAGTAGAGATCAAAAGACAATTTTCATCTGGGGTGGCTGAGCAGGCTGCCACAATTCTTACAGGTCTCAGTCCCTCTCACAGGCTCACAGGTGCATCTACACAAGCTCGTCAGCTCAATGGCTCAAGGGAGCCTTTTCGAACAGGAAATGGTGGGAGCACACTGCTGACCTCCCAGCAAAGTTCACCCCTTAGCATTATGGTAAATTCCGTGTGTAGTGCTCGCTTACTTGGTATTTTGCTGGAATGTTCCACCAAAGTTGATGCAGGTTAGAGCTGTACATCTCTAGACACATGTTTCTGGATTTTATCCGTCATCAGTAGAGATCAAAAAACAATTTTCATCTGGGGTGGCTGAGCAGGCTGCCACAATTCTTACAGATCTCACTACCTCTCACAGGCGCACAGGTGCATTTCCACAAGCTTATCAGCTCAATGGCTCAAGGGAGCCTTTTCAAACAGGAAGGCGTGGGAGCACACTGCTGACTTCCCAGCACAGTTCACCCCTTAGCATTATGGAAAATTCAGTTTGTAGTGCACCCTTACTTGGTATTTTGCTGGAGTGTTCCACCAAAGTAGGTGCAGGTTAGTGCTGTACATCTCTAGACACATGTTTTTCTGGATTTTATATGTCATCGGTAGAGATCAAAAAACTATTTTCTGGGGTGGCTGAGCAAGCTGCCACAATTCTTACAGGTCTCAGTACCTCTCACAGGCGCACAGGTGCATCTCCACAAGCTCGTCAGCCCAGTGGCTCAAGGGAGCCTTTTCAAACGGGAAGAGGTGGGAGCAGACTGACCTCCCAGCACAGTTCGCACCTTAGCATTATGGTAAATGCAGTTTGTAGTGCAGGCTAACTTGGTATTTTGCTGGAGTGTTCCACCAAAATTAGTGCAGGTTAGTGCTGTACACCTCTAGACACATGTGTTTCTGGAATTTATCCGTCATCAGTAGAGATCAAAAAATGATTTTCGTCTGGGATTGGCTGTCCAGGCTGCCACAATTCATACAGGCCTCAGTTCCTCTCACAAGCGCACAGGTGCATCTCCACAAGCTCTTCAGCTCAATGGCTCTAGGGAGCCTTTTCAAACAGGAAGGGGTGGGAGCACACTGCTGACCTCCCAGCACAGCTCGCCCCTTAGCATTATGGTAAATGCAGTTTGTACAGCACGCTTACTTGGCATTTTGCTGGAGTGTTCCACCAAAGTTGGTGTAGGTTAGTGCTGTACATCTCTAGACACATGTGTTTCTGGATTTTATACGTCATCAGTAGAGATCAAAAGACAATTTTCGTCTGGGGTGGCTGAGCAGGCTGACACAATTCTTGCAGGTCTCAGTACCTCTCACAGGCGCACAGGTGCATCACCACAAGCTCGTCAGCTCAATGGCTCAAGGGAGCCTTTTCAAACAGGAAGGGGTGGGAGCAGACTGCTGACCTCCCAGCACAGTTCGCCCCTTAGCATTATGGTAAATTCAGTTTGTAGTGCACGCTTACTTGGTATTTTGCTGGAGTGTTCCACCAAAGTTGGTGCAGGTTAGAGCTGTACATCTCGAGACATGTGTTTCTGGATTTTAACCGTCATCAGTAGATATCAAATAACAATTTTCATCTGGGGTGGCTGAGCAGGCTTCCACAATTCTTCCAGGACTCAGTACCTCTCACTGGCACACAGATGCATCTCTACAAGCTTGTCAGCTCAATGGCTCAAGGGAGCCTTTTCAAACAGGAAGGGGTGGGAGCACACTGCGGACCTCCTAGCACAGTTCACCCCTTAGCATTATGGTAAATGCAGTTTGTAGTGCACACTTACTTGGTAATTTGCTGGAGTGTTCCACCAAAGTTGGTGCAGGTTGGAGCTGTACATCTCGAGGCACATGTTTCTGGATTTTAACCGTCATCAGTAGATATCTGAATTTTTTTTTCGTCTGGGGTTGGCTGACCAGGCTGCCACAATTCATACAGGTCTCAGTTCCTCTCACAGGCGCACAGGTGCATCTCCACAAGCTCTTCAGCTCAATGGCTCTAGGGAGCCTTTTCAAACAGGAAGGGGTGGGAGCACACTGCTGACCTCCCAGCACAGCTCGCCCCTTAGCCTTATGGTAAATGCAGTTTGTACTGCACGCTTACTTGGCATTTTGCTGGAGTGTTCCACCAAAGTTGGTGTAGGTTAGTGCTGTACATCTCTAGACACATGTCTTTCTGGATTTTATACGTCATCAGTAGAGATCAAAAGACAATTTTCGTCTGGGGTGGCTGAGCAGGCTGAAACAATTCTTACAGGTCTCAGTACCTCTCACAGGCGCACAGGTGCATCTCCACAAGCTCTTCAGCTCAATGCCTCAAGGGAGCTATTTCAAACAGGAAGGGGTGGGAGCACACTGCTGACCTCCCAGCACAGTTCGCCCCTTAGCATTATGGTAAATGCAGTTTGTAGTGCAAGATTTCTTGGTATGTTGCTGGAGTGTTCCACCAACGTAGGTGCAGGTTAGTGCTGTACAACTCTAGCCACATGTTTTACTGGATTTTATCCATCATCAGTAGAGATCAAAAAACAATTTTCGTATGGGTGGCTGAGCAGGCTGCCACAATACTTACAGGTATCAGTACCTCTCACAGGCGCACAGGTGTATCTCCACAAGCTTATCAGCTCAATGGCTCAAGGGAGCCTTTTCAAACAGGAAGGCGTGGGAGCACACTGCTGACTTCCCAGCACAGTTCACCCCTTAGCATTATGGAAAATTCAGTTTGTAGTGCACGCTTACTTGGTATTTTGCTGGAGTGTTCCACCAAAGTTGGTGCAGGTTAGAGCAGTACATCTCGAGACACGTGTTTCTGGATTTTAACCGTCATCAGTAGATATCAAAAAACAATTTTCTTCTGGGGTGGCTGAGCAGGCTTCCACAATTCTTACAGGTCTCAGTACCTCTCACAGGCGCACAGGTGCATCTCCACAAGCTCTTCAGCTCAATGGCTCTAGGGAGCCTTTTCAAACAGGAAGGGATGGGAGCACACTGCTGACCTCCCAACACAGCTGGCCCCTTAGCATTATCGTAAATGCAGTTTGTACTGCACGCTTACTTGGTATTTTGCTGGAGTGTTCCACCAAAGTTTGTGCAGGTTAGTGCTGTACATCTCTAGACACATCTGTTTCTGGATTTTATCCGTCATCAGTAGAGATCAAAAAACAATTTTCGGATGGGGTGGCTGAGCAGGCTGCCACAATGAGAATTCTTACAGATCTCAGTACCTCTCAAAGGCGCACAGCTGCATCTCCACAAGCTCATCATCTCAGTGGTTCATGGGAGCCTTTTCAAACAGGAAGGTATGGGAGCAGACTGCTGACCGTGCAGCACAGTTCGCCCCCCACAGCATTATGGTAAATGTGGTTTGCAGTGCACGCTTACTTGGTATTTTGCTGGAGTGTTCCACCAAAGTTGGTGCAGGTGAGAGCTGTTCATCTCTAGACAGATGTGTTTCTGGATTTTATCCGTCATCAGCAGGGATCAAAAAACAATTTGTCTGGGCTGGCTGAGCAGGGTTCCACAAATCTTACAGGTCTCAGTACCTCTCACTGGCACACAGATGCAGCTCTACAAGCTTGTCAGCTCAGTGGCTCAAGGGAGCCTTTTCAAACAGGAAGGGGTGGGAGCACACTGCTGACCTCCCAGCACAGCTTGCCCCTTAGCATTATGGTAAATGCAGTTTGTAGTGCACGCTTACTTGGTATTTTGCCGGAGTGTTCCACCAAAGTTGGTGCAGGTTAGTGCTGTACATCTCGAGACACAGGTGTTTCTGGATTTTATACATCATCAGTGGAGATCAAAAGACAATTTTCGTCTGGGGTGAATGAGCAGGCTGCCACAATTCTTACAGGTCTCAGTACCTCTCACAGGTGCATCTCCACAAGCTCGTCAGCTCAATGGCTCAAGGGAGCCTTTTCAAACAGGAAGGGGTGGGAGCAGACTGCTGACCTCCCAGCACAGTTCGCCCCTTAGCATTATGGTAAATTCAGTTTGTAGTGCACGCTTACTTGGTATTTTGCTCGAGTGTTCCAGCAAAGTTGGTGCAGGTTAGAGCTGTACATCTCTCGATACGTGTTTCTGGATTTTATTCGTCATCAGTGGAGATCAAAAGACAATTTTCGTCTGGGGTGGCTGAGCAGGGTGCCACAATTCTTACAGGTCTCAGTACCTCTCACAGGCACACAGGTGCATCTCCACAAGCTCGTCAGCTCAATGGCTCAAGGGAGCCTTTTGAAACAGGAAATGGTGGGAGCACACTGCTGACCTCCCAGCACAGCTCGCCCCTTAGCATTATGGTAAATGCAGTTTGTACTGCACGCTTACTTGGTATTTTGCTCGAGTGTTCCACCAAAGTTGGTGGAGGTTAGTGCTGTACATCTCTAGACACATGTGTTTCTGGATTTTATACATCATCAGTGGAGATCAAAAGACAATTTTCGTCTGGGGTGAATGAGCAGGCTGCCACAATTCTTACAGGTCTCAGTACCTCTCACAGGTGCATCTCCACAAGCTCGTCAGCTCAATGGCTCAAGGGAGCCTTTTCAAACAGGAAGGGGTGGGAGCAGACTGCTGACCTCCCAGCACAGTTCGCCCCTTAGCATTATGGTAAATTCAGTTTGTAGTGCACGCTTACTTGGTATTTTGCTCGAGTGTTCCACCAATGTTGGTGCAGGTTTGTGCTGTACATCTCTAGACACGTGTTTCTGGATTTTATCCGTCATCAGTAGAGATCAAAAAACAAATTTCGTCTGGGGTGGCTGAGCAGGCTGCCACAATTCTTCCAGGACTCAGTACCTCTCACAGGCGCACAGGTGCATCTCCACAAGCTTGTTAGCTTAATGGCTCAAGGGAGGCTTTTCAAACAGGAAGGAGTGGGAGCAAACTGCTGACCTCCCAGCACAGTTTGCACCTTAGCATTATGGTAAATGCAGTTTGTAGTGCACACTTACTTGGTAATTTGCTGGAGTGTTCCACCAAAGTTGGCGCAGGTTAGTGCTGTACATCTCTAGACACATGTGTTTCTGGAATGTATCCGTCATCAGTGGATATCAAAAAATAATTTTCGTCTGGGGTGGCTGAGCAGGCTGCCACAATTCTTATAGGTATCAGTACCTCTCACAGGCGCACAGGTGCATCTCCACAAGCTCATCAGCTCAATGGCTCAAGGGAGACTTTTCAAACAGTAAGGCGTGGGAGCAACCTGCTGACCGCGCAGCACAGTTCGCCCCCACAGCATTATGGTAAATGTGGTTTGTAGTGCACGCCTACTTGGTATTTTGCTGGAGTGTTCCACCAAAGTTGGTGCAGGTTAGTGCTGTACATCTCCAGACACATGTGTTTCTGGATTCTATCCGTCATCAGTAGAGAACAAAAAACTATTTTCGTCTGGGGTGGCTGAGCAGGCTACCACAATTCTTCCAGGACTCAGTACCTCTCACAGGTGCACAGGTGCATCTCCACAAGCTCGTTAGCTTAATGGCTCAAGGGAGGCTTTTCAAACAGGAAGGGGTGGGAGCAAACTGCTGACCTCCCAGCACAGTTCGCCCCTTAGCATTATGGTAAATGCAGTTTGTAGTGCACGCTTACTTGGTATTTTGCTGGAGTGTTCCACCAAAGTTGATGCAGGTTAGTGCCGTACATCTCCAGACACATGTGTTTCTGGATTTTATCCGTCATCAGTAGAGAACAAAAAACAATTATCGTCTGCGGTAGCTGAGCAGGTTGCCACAATTCTTACAGGTCTCAGTACCTCTCACAGGCGCACAGGTGCATCTCCACAAGCTCGTCAGCTCAGTGGCTCAAGGGAGCCTTTTCAAACGGGAAGGGGTGGGAGCAGACTGCTGACCTCCCAGCACAGTTCGCCCCTTAGCATTATGGTAAATTCAGTTTGTAGTGCACGCTTACTTGGTATTTTGCTGGAGTGTTCCACCAAAGTTGGTGCAGGTTAGAGCTGTACATCTCTAGACACATGTTTCTGGATTTTATCCGTCATCAGTAGATATCAAAAAACAATTTTCGTCTGGGGTGACTGAGCAGGCTGCCACAATTCTTACATGTATCAGTATCTCTCATAGGCGCACAGGTGCATCTCCACAAGCTCATCAGCTCAATGGCTCAAGGGAGCTATTTCAAACAGGAAGGGGTGGGAGCACACTGCTGACCTCCCAGCACAGTTCGCTCCTTAGCATTATGGTAAATGCAGTTTGTAGTGCACGCTTACTTGGTATTTTGCTGGAGTGTTCCACCAAAGTAGGTGCATGCAGGTTAGTGCTGTACATCTCTAGCCACATGTGTTTCTGGATTTTATCCATCATCAGTAGAGATCAAAAAACAACTTTTGTATGGGTGGCTGAGCAGGATGCCACAATTCTTACAGGTCTCAGTACCTCTCATAGGCGCAGAGGTGCATCTCCAAAAGCTCTTCAGCTCAATGGCTCAAGGGAGCCTTTTCAAACAAGAAGGGGTGGGAGCACACTGCTGACCTCCCAGCACAGTTCGTCCCTTAGCATTAATGTAAATGCAATTGGTACAGCATGCTTACTTGGAATTTTGCTGGAGTGTTCCACCAAAGTTGGTGCAGGTTAGTGCTGTACATCTCTAGCCACATGTGTTTCTGGATTTTATCCATCATCAGTAGAGATCAAAAAACAATTTGTCTGGGGTGGCTGAGCAGGCTTCCACAACTCTTACAGGTCTCAGTACCTCTCACAGGCGCACAGGTGCATCTCCACAAGCTCCTCAGCTCAATGGCTCAAGGGAGCCTTTTCAAACAGGAAGGGGTGGGAGCAGACTGCTGACCTCCCAGCACAGTTCGCCCCTTAGCATTATGGTAAATGCAGTTTGTAGTGCACACTTGCTTGGTATTTTGCTGGAGTGTTCCACCAAAGTTGGTGCAGGTTAGAGCTGTACATCTCTAGCCACATGTGTTTCTGGATTTTATCCGTCATCAGCAGAGATCAAAAAACAATTTGTCTGGGCTGGCTGAGCAGGGTTCCACAATTCTTACTGGTCTCAGTACCTCTCACTGGCACACAGATGCATCTCTACAAGCTTGTCAGCTCAATGGCTCAAGGGAGCCTTTTCAACAGGAAGGGGTGGGAGCACACTGCTGACCTCCCAGCACAGTTCGTCCCTTAGCATTATGGTAATTTCAGTTTGTAGTGCTCGCTTACTTGGTATTTTGCTGGAGTGTTCCACCAAAGTTGGTGCAGGTTAGAGCTGTACATCTCGAGACACGTGTTTCTGGATTTTAACCGTCATCAGTAGAGATCAAAAGAAAATTTTCATCTGGGGTGGCTGTGCAGGCTGCCACAATTCTTACAGGTCTCAGTACCTCTCACAGGCGCATCTCCACAAGCTCTTCAGCTCAATGGCTCTAGGGAGCCTTTTCAAACAGGAAGGGGTGGGAGTAAACTGCTGACCTCCCAGCACAGTTCGTCCCTTAGCATTAAAGTAAATGCAATTTGTACTGCATGCTTACTTAGTATTTTGCTGGAGTGTTCCACCAAAGTTGGTGCAGGTTAGAGCTGTACATCTCTAGCCACATGTGTTTCTGGATTTTATCCATCATCAGTAGAGATCAAAAAACAATTTTCGTATGGGTGGCTGAGCAGGATGCCACAATTCTTACAGGTCTCAGTACCTCTCACAGGCTCACAGGTGCATATCCACAAGCTCGTCAGCTCAATGGCTCAAGGGAGCCTTTTCAAACAGGAAATCGTGGGAGCACACTGCTGACCTCCCAGCACAGTTCGCCCCATAGCATTATGGTAATTTCAGTTTGTAGTGCACGCTTACTTGGTATTTTGCTGGAGTGTTCCACCAAAGTAGGTGCATGCAGGTTAGTGCTGTACATCTCTAGACACATCTGTTTCTGGATTTTATCCATCATCAGTAGAGATCAAAAAACAGTTTGTCTTGGCTGGCTGAGCAGGGTGCCACAATTCTTACAGGTCTCAGTACCTCTCACTGGCGCACAGGTGCATCTCTACAAGCTTGTCAGCTCAATGGCTCAAGTGAGCCTTTTCAAACAGGAAGGGGTGGGAGCACACTGCTGCCCTTCCAACACAGCTCGCCCCTTAGCATTATGGTAAATGCAGTTTGTAGTGCATGCTTGCTTTATATTTTGCTGGAGTGTTCCACCAAAGTTGGTGCAGGTTAGTGCTGTACATCTCTAGCCACATGTGTTTCTGGATTTTATCCGTCATCAGTAGAGATCAAAAAAAAAAAATTTCGTCTGGGTGGCTGAGCAGGATGTCACAATTCTTACAGGTCTGATTACCTCTCACAGGCGCATCTCCAGAAGCTCTTCAGCTCAATGGCTCTAGGGAGCCTTTTCAAACAGGAAGGGGTGGGAGCACACTGCTGACCTCCCAGCACAGCTCGCCCCTTAGCATTATCGTAAATGCAGTTTGTACTACACGCTTACTTGGAATTTTGCTGGAGTGTTCCACCAAAGTTTGTGCAGGTTAGTGCTGTACATCTCTAGACACATGTGTTTCTGGATTTTATCCATCATCAGTAGAGATCAAAAGACAATTTTCGTCTGGGGTGGCTGAGCAGGCTGACAAGTCTTACAGGTCTCAGTACCTCTCACAGGTGCATCTACACAAGCTCGTCAGCTCAATGGCTCAAGGCAGCCTTTTCAAACAGGAAGGGGTGGGAACACACTGCTGACCTCCCAGCACAGTTCGCCCCTTAGCATTATGGTAAATGCAGTTTGTAGTGCACGCTTACTTGGTATTTTGCTGGAGTGTTCCACCAAAGTAGGTGCATGCAGGTTAGTGCTGTACATCTCTAGCCACATGTGTTTCTGGATTTTATCCGTCATCAGTAGATATCAAAAAACAATTTGTCTGGGGTGGCTGAGCAGGCTTCCACAACTCTTACAGGTCTCAGTTCCTCTCACAGGCGCACAGGTGCATCTCCACAAGCTCTTCAGCTCAATGGCTCTAGGGAGCCTTTTCAAACAGGAAATGGTGGGAGCACACTGCTGACCTCCCAGCACAGTTCATCCCTTAGCATTATGGTAAATTCCGTGTGTAGTGCTCGCTTACTTGGTATTTTGCTGGATTGTTCCACCAAAGTTGGTGCAGGTTAGTGCTGTACAGCTCTAGGCACATGTGTTTCTGGATTTTATACATCATCAGTAGAGATCAAAAGAAAATTTTCGTCTGGGGTGGCTGAACAGGCTAACACAATTCTTACAGGTCTCACTACCTCTCACAGGCGCACAGGTGCATCTCCACAAGCTCGTCAGCTCAATGGCTCAAGGGAACCTTTTCAAACAGGAAGGGGTGGGAGCACACTGCTGACCTCCCAGCACAATTCGCCCCTTGGCATTATGGTAAATGCAGTTTGTAGTGCATGCTTACTTGGTATTTTGCTGTAGTGTTCCACCAAAGTTGGTGCAGATTAGTGCTGTACATCTCTAGAGACGTGTTTCTGGATTTTATCCGTCATCAGTAGAGATCAAAAAACAATTTTCAACTGGGGTGGCTGAGCAAGCTGCCACAATTCTTACAGGTCTCAGTACCTCTCACAGGCGCACAGGTGCATCTCCACAAGCTCGTCAGCTCCTTTGAAAACAGGAAGGGGTGGGAGCACACTGCTTACATCCCAGCACAGTTCGCCCCTTAGCATTATGGGAATGCAGTTTGTAGTGCACACTTACTTGGTACTTTGCTGGAGTGTTCCACCAAAGTTGGTGCAGGTTAGTGCTGTACATCTCTAGACACATGTGTTTCTGGATTTTATCCGTCATCAGTAAAGATCAAAAAACTATTTTACTCTGGGGTGGCTGAGCAGGCGGCCACAATGACAATTCTTACAGGTCTCAGTACCTCTCACAGGCTCACAGGTGCATCTCCACAAGCTCGTCAGCTCAATGGCTCAAGGGAGCCTTTTCAAACAGGAAGGGGTGGGATCAAACTGCTGACCTCCCATCACAGTGCACCCCTTACCATTATGGTAAATTCAGTTTGTAGTGCACGCTTACTTGGTATTTTGCTGGAGTGTTCCACCAAAGTTGGTGCAGGTTAGTGCTGTACATCTCCATACACATGTGTTTCTGGATTTTATCCGTCATCAGTAGAGAACAAAAAACAATTTTCATCTGGGGTGGCTGAGCAGGCTGCCACAATGACAATTCTTACAGGTCTCAGTACCTCTCACAGGCGCACAGGTGCATCTCCACAAGCTCGTCAGCTCAATGGCTCAAGGGAGCCTTTTCAAACAGGAAGGTGTGGGAGCAGACTGCTGACAGCACAGCACAGTTCGCCCCTTAGCATTATGGTAAATGCTGTTTGTAGTGCACGCTTACTTCGTATTTTGCTGGAGTGTTCCACCAAAGTTGGTGCAGGTTAGTGCTGTACATCTCTAGACACACGTGTTTCTCGATTTTATCCAACATCGGTAGAGATGAAAAAACATTCTTTGGGCGGGGAGTGGCCAAGCGCCGAAACGAGATGGGCGCCTGAAACCTCGGCTCCGTCGGTGCCGTCCCCCTAACTGAATATCCTGATGTCCATCCTGCCCCATCAGGTCCTTGATCGGTGGCGGAAAGCAAGCGGAACCGCCCGCTGTGCCTCGCACCCCTGAACACCACCTGGGGCCGGAGATAAGGGGCCTGTTTACCTGGGCCTGGCTGAGCGTTGCGGGCCGTGTGCTGGAGTTCAGCAGCGGCTGGCCGGAAGTGAAGTGGAGTCGGCCGCCCGGACTGGAAATCGCTGTTCGGCGTTGGGTCGGCGGACCTGGGGACATAGCCGATGCCTGAGGCGGTGGGGCTGAAGACATTGACAGTGATGCGGTGGGCCCCCCACCTTCCGAGACCCTACACGGTAGCGGCAGCTTCCGCTTCCTTTCACAGTGACGGCGGTGGCGGCCCGGCAGGGTCGGAGATTGACGGCCCAACGTAATAAGCGGCGGTGAGCTGGGCCCCCCCCCTGCCTTCATCCCGTGATCTGGTGGCGTCCTCTGGTGGGGTGTGCCCTGGAGCTGGGCCCGGTTTGCCTCTCTGTTCATGAGTGCCTGCCGCGCCCCCAGCAGACTGTTGACTGGAACATTTCCCGGGCGTTGGAGCACAGCATTGGGGCATTGCCCTATGTGGGAGCAGTGACCCGCGGGGCAGTGCACCTTGTAATAGTGGGGGCAGTGGTGCAGTAATTTAAAACAGGCTGCAGTATAGTGGGTTTGCGCCAGAGCTGTCATCTTCGCTTCCTCACCTGGGACTGCTAGATACAGTGTGCCCCTGTGCATTGCCCACTGTGATCCTGGGTAGTGCCGCGACGACAGGGTGAATCTTGGCCCGGACTGGCATAGTAGGTGGGCGCACCTGTTGGATTTAGAGGTGATTGACTGGCGCCCCCCCTCCCCTGCACTTGCAGCTCCCAAACTGGTCATCTGTAGGAGAGAGGTTAGTTCACGCACGGAGGGTTCTCCATCCCAGCTGTCACCCTGGGCGCCCACAGCAAGTGACATTGTCCTTATTTTACTGGAGAATCAAGAGGCACTAACAGAAAATGGCTAGTAAATCGGACGCGGACAAGTGTCCTGCCAGGGGTCCCAAGGGCACGAGACAGATCCAATCAAACAAATTGGACCACTACACCCTGCCAAAGGGCTCGCCGACGGACGCACGCCAACCCCCGAGGGTGGTGGAGGATTCCGTGAGCCCATCCTCCGAACTGACTCTGCAGGATGTTATGGCGGCCATAGGTGGGGTCAAATCATCTCTGGACACTATCTCCATGGAAGTAAACCTTATTCGGACGATCTTACTAAAATCAACGAAAAAGTCAATTCCCGGGATATAAAAATGGTCAGCTTGACAGACGACGTGTCACAGCTCCAGCAAGAAGTACGGGATCTTAAATCTTTCTGCGCAACGGCCGAACGCAAACTAGATGACTACGAAGGACGATCAAGACACAATAACATCCGCATCCTGGGGGTGCCCGAAAGATCAGAAGGGCCGGCCCCTGACCTGTTCGTGGAGGACCTCATCCTAAACCACCTCAAACCTAAGGGTCTTGGAAAAATGTTCACCATTGAACGGGTGCACAGAATCCCAGGTGGGCGGCCTAAGCTCGGCGCACCTCCACGTCCCTTGATAGCCCGTGTCCTAAATTTTAGTGACAGGGACGCACGCTATCCTGCAAAGTGCTCGGTCTGCACCCCCCGTGCGATATGAAAACGCCACCTTTTCCTTTTTTCCGGATTTCACACAAATGGTTCAGAGACAACGCAAATCGTTTCTGGCCGTCAAGAAGAAACTCAGAGACAAGGGACTGAAGTACGCTATGATGTTGCCGGCCCGCCTCCGCGTGGAGGTTGGGGGCAGGGCCTGGTTTTTCGATAATCCGGAGGTGGCCTCGGACTGCCTGGACAGTCGACCAATCAGCGGCCCCGGGGGGAGGAGCGGGGGCGAGGATCAAGATCTGCAGGACCAAGAGTAAACTTTGAGGGACGCCCCAGCTGTCCACATGGACATACTAAGGTACCGGGTCCGTGAGGGCCCATAATTCGACATGAGCTTGCCTATCAGAGTAGTGCACCAGGGAAACTCCTTATGACCTATTGGGGACACCTGACCTGCACTTTTTGAGGGTTGGGGAGGCGTATGGACAGAGTGTTGGCCTTCCTCCTCTTTTCTACCTTTAGTTATTTTCTAGTGTTCGTATATTGGGTGACAGGCACTCTGCCAGTTTGTGATGGGCAGTTCTAAGTCCAGAGGGCAGGGAAGCAGGGTGGGGGGTTGTTGGCAGGGGAATTGATGGGGGGAGGGGTTTCTTATTGTTATGTTTCATCATCGACACACGACCATGGACATTCATAAGGTACAAAACGTTCACTATGGTTTTAACACACACACACTGGGGGAAAAGCATTAAAATAATAAGCTGGAATGTCAACGGGCTGGGGGACAAGATTAAACTGAGTGTAGTCCTGCAGTATATCAGGACGCAGGGCCCGGATGTTATGCTCCTTCAGGAGACCCACCTCATGGGGCAAACCTGTAAGGCAATGAATCGGTACGGTTACAAACTAGCTGCACACGCGGGATTCACGACTGGCTCCAGAGAAGTGGGCATCATCATTAGGAACACATTCCCACTTAGCATTAACTCCTCTTGGACTGACGACAGGGGGCGCTAAGTAGGCATATCTGGCTCCTGGGAGGGGCGGATCCTCACCCTGTTTTCCATCTATAACCCACCTGGCCTTCAATCGACCACATTCCAAGACCTCCGTACTGCGATTCTCTCCCTACCGGAGGGTCTGTTAGTGTTGGGGGGGGGACTTCAACTCAGTGTGCTCCGGGGCGCTCGACTGACATCGACCTCGTGAATTAGGACCCTCTTCCCATGGGCTATCAAACTCTCTTGAGGCCATGGGCCTAATAGACACCTGGCGTACCTTCAACCCCAAAACAAAGCAATACACATTCCACTCCGGGGCCCATCACAGTTTCTCCCGCCTTGACCATATTCTGGTACCTAGCTCTCAAACGTCGCACATCCGGGAGGTCCGTCACTTAGCTAGAGGCATCTCTGACCATTCACCGGTTTGGGTTCATCTACTCCTAGATCACATGCGGGTAGGTCGAATCGCCCCAATTAATCCCTGGCACCTCCGCGATCCCAAAATACGTAAAGACCTCCTGGTCGCCACAGACAACTACTTTACGGATAATGTGGGCACTGTGTCCTCTTGCCAAACACTCTGCCTTTTAAGACGGTGGTCAGGGGGGGAAGCTCTGTCTTTAATATCAGGCCATAAAAAAGAACAGCAAAAAGCAGTGACTGATATCCTTCAGCTGGAGGAAGAGCTGGTTAACAGTGACTCCCCTGATTCGCTCCATTTACTGCAGCTTAAACAGTCTGAATATAAGGCCCTGGTTACTGACGCAGCCCGTACCCTGGGACAGGAAAAGCTTGGGCGACTTTATGACTTGGGGGACAAGGCGGGAAAATTGATAGCTTGGTTAGATAAGCGGGAGTGGGCGAGTAGACTGGTCCCGGTCCTCCATGATGCTTTAAACACCGACATAGTGGACCCCCAAGATATAGCTTTCTGTTTTGCTACACACTTCGAGGCGGTTTATAGGGAAGGAACGCCCGATACAGAAGCGGGCTCTATCGACCTACTAAAAGATATCACATTGCCCACCCTTACCTTGGCGGATAGGCAACTCCTGGACAGCACTCTAACCACAGATGAAATTGCCCAAGCCATTAGATCGCCTCAATCTGGAAAAGCCTCTGGCCCTAATGGTATACCCATAGAATTATATAAACTGTCCGGATAAACTATCAGCGCACCTTAAAGTCATGTTTGAGGAGAGTAGGAAGCTGGGGGAACATCCACTAGACCAGCGTGTAGTAATCTAAATAGTAATCCCAAGGGCCACACTTACCAGTGGCCCGCAATATCAAGTCAATAATAAGCAGTTGGCAACGTAGAAGGTTCAAGCGTTTATTGGCCACAACAGAACTCTACATAGAGGAGCCTCCTCGACCCTCACCCATCAGGTGCGCCGAGGAAGACTGACGACTTACAATCAAAACCAGACAGATATACTTTCAGTGAACACATGAAGTCAGCACATGGAAATCTACAAGTTGGCTCAGAGAGAAAGGAAGGTCCATATATGGCAAACATAATTAGCTCAGAGCTGGGAAGGTCAGGAAGGTACCTCCCTTTCTATCTCAGGCATGGGAGCACAGGAACAGAGACTGCAAGAATGCGCTTATCATAGGCTCAAGGCCCGACACGGCCTTGGGCCTCAGATAGATAGAAAGGAAAGACAGTTCACTTTCAGCTGCTCTCAGCAAATCAAACTCCAAGAGGGAGGGGGAACTGTGCCCTGCATGGAGCTGCAGAATCAAGCATCTGCATCAGAGGTCTTTCTGTCATTAACAAGCCTCTATTTCTTATAACAGCAACATACAAAACATCCATTATTATAAACCTAACTGAAGGAAAGCAATGTAGCATAATAGGTCTCTTACTGAGAAGGCAAGAATAAGATAAAAGCTTCCTCATTACAGGAACAATTCTATACACCTGAAGCTTGCACATTACAAACATAGCTCAGTGGGTTGCAGCACATGAATAACAAACTGCGACTTCATATTGATTAAACATCATAGATACATTGTGCTAACATTACATTGTACAAACAACCAGAATAAGACATTTGAATCCTACACAGCGCATAGCAAACATCGTCGTAATCCATAAGGAGGGCAAGTCGAAGATCGACTGTACTTCGAATCGGCCCATTTCTCTTAACTCGAACCGAAAATCCTTGCGAAGGTTCTCGCAAATCGCCTGGTCATGGTTATATCAACTCTTATACATCCTGATCAGTCAGGCTTTATTCCGCGCCGGAATACGGCACTAAACCTCCACCGAGTCCACGGGGTACTCGGGAGAGCAAACACAATACACGAACCGGAACGCGTAGAAGAGACCCTACCTTGGTGGTAATGCCAGGGGCGGCTCTAGGCTCATGGTGGCCCTGTGCAGGGAGCGTAGGTAGGGGCCCCGGAAGAGGGGTCCTGGCGGGGCGGAGCTCAGGAAGGTGTTTTAATAAAACATCCAGAAAAGGCGTTAGATGACCAGTACCTGCGGCTGCTCCTACCCTTCCGAATTCGTCTCAGAACGATAACATTTAGGAGGAGGAGGGCATTGTGACACACGACGTGAGGGACTGGCACAGACGGCTGCAGGGCCACGACAGGGGGGGCCCGGACCCACAGCCCCCCCACAGAGAAAGAATATGTGGCTCTTTGCCCGGAAACAGTAATCGATACCATATCGAATATGGTGTCTTACGCATGGCCATGTCTGTTGCAGACACTGCATAGCCGCCTCATGACACAAGCGTTTAACTTTTCCCAAAATTTGCCGCTGCGTTTTGCCTCTGTGCATCAGGCTCCTCCGTCCATCAGGCTCCTCCGTCCATCAGGCTCCTCCGTCCATCAGGCTCCTCCGTCCATCACGCTCTTCCGTCCATCACGCTCTTCCGCCCATCACAGTCCTCCGCCCATCACAGTCCTCCGCCCATCACAGTCCTCCGCCCATCACAGTCCTCCGCCCATCACACTCCTCCGCCCATCACACTCCTCCGCCCATCACACTCCTCCGCCCATCACACTCCTCCGCCCATCACACTCCTCCGCCCATCACACTCCTCCGCCCATCACACTCCTCCGCCCATCACACTCCTCCGCCCATCACACTCCTCCGCCCATCACACTCCTCCGCCCATCACACTCCTCCGCCCATCACACTCCTCTGCGCTTAATAACAGACTCTGCTCCAACCCTAAGAGACCAACATTTCACGTTGGATCATTCAGGAAAATATTATTACACTGTCTTACATTTTTTAGATGAATGTTTTTGTTCTTGTAAGACTGGTTTATTTAGACCAGAAATAAATATTAAATGCAAGAAACAACACATACACAAGCTGTCCTGAAATGTGCTGATTTTTAGGCTACAGTGGTGGAAGCGGATGTAAAACATTGTTAGAATCATTTAGTTTTGGCCTACAGGAAGTTTTTGCTAGGATATTTTACGGGTTTCCAATGGACTGGCGCATAAAACAGTTGCATTTCCTGAATGATGCATCCTGATTTGTAAGCGGCGTCCCGATAACCGCAGATATACTGATGTGACGTGCGCAGAGTCAAGAGTGTCGTCAAAGGAAGCGCCGCACTTGATTGACAGGACAGCTAGCTTCTCATTGTGCAGATTACCTCGCGCAATGTAGAAAGGTGAACATGTGAAGGCTGATGCATGCACTTATGCCTTTCTCTCTCCAAATCTATTCTAGAGAATCCAATTCTGCGTGGCGGCCCCTGGGGTTTGGCGGCCCTGTGCAGGTGCACAGCTTGCACATGCCTAAGTCCGCCCCTGATAATGCCATCAAAAGCCTTGAGGACTTCCCCCGGATAAGAATCAGATGACACACAACAGGCTAATTCTGATGCACAAGACCCTTGAACTTTGCCGTAAAATGAGTCTGAAGATATCTGTGACCATTTTAAGCGGCGACTTTCCTCCACGGGTCTCAACGTGCCTGGGACTATCACCCTAGCTAATGTTGACAGCAGACTTACTTCCAGGTGCATACAGACAGGGTTATGGTCACTAAAAATACTATCCATAATTGTAAACCCACGGAAGCTGGACTGAAGACCAGTGGAGATCAGAATATGATCTATAAAAGAACCGCTACTACATCCTTTAAAAGAAGGGACGGGCTGTTTGCTAAGGGGAGCAGATAAAGACATTGATGAAAGCAGATCAAATTCATTGAGCAAGTTGTTTAATTCATCACCCTGGGCAGAATGCTCAAAATGGAAAGCCCGCATCCTGGCACATCCCAACTCAGCCATGCTTCTGGATTTAAGATCTCCACAGGGGTGAATATTAAAATCCCCCGCCACCATAAACTTATGTGCAACAGAGCCACAGGACTGTCTTATAAGACAACCCAACTGGGCGATCTTGCACTCCCCCTGCACGCTTATTGCTTTATAAAAATTAATAATGCCCATACTGTCGTTACCTCTCCTTAGGACAATTACTTGAAAATCCTTATTATCAGTAGAGAGTTGCTGTACCCTACAGGGCACAGCCAACGATATATAGTTTACCAGCTCACCCCTAGTTCTACTACATGGGGACGGGGATGCGGGAACAAAGAAGGCTTTATAGCCCTCCAAGAACAGATTACAGTTCACGAGCCAAGTCTCCTGGAGACAAATCACAGGGAATTGTCTAATGAACTGCATCCAAATAGGGTCCTGAAATTTTCCCTTCAGTCCTGCTATGTTCCATGACAGAACATTATACAGATCTGCACTTGCACTCTTCCCTTGATCGAAAACCGGTAAAAGCAGCTGCTGAGTGCTGGGCTTCCCAAAACTCTCCATAGCACTGGGCACAACATCTCCCATGGGAACGCAAGAGGACCCCTGTTGATGTGATAACTCACCGACAGGCTCTGAATTCACAGTTAGTCAGTCGCACTCGTCCAACCTCGATAGAGCTGAAAATCTGTTGGATAGCTCTAACCGAGTGACCGGCTGGTACCCAATCGATCGGGGATAACCCCCCTGAGATAATAAGTGACTCCCACCCAAAACCTCACGGTGTTTAAACCACCTATCACGTGAAGTACTTGTGTTTGAGTGCCTTGTATAATCACCCTTATAGAAAAACCCAGTGGGAGAACCTGAATACCAGAAGCACATTGTGTGTGGGTGTGGTGAGCCTCCTGAAAAATTCTATCCACAAGGGAAGGGCTATTAAAGTTCACAACGATACAGTCACTCCCTCCGGATTTCCTTGAACTCCCTATCCACCCCACACGACGCACCATGATGATATTACGTGCCACCATTGGGCCCACAGAGGTGTTATTCGACAACCAGTGGGTAACCTTGTTTTTGAGTTGAGTGAAATCCTCATTGGACCCTGGTGAGAGTGGAGGAACATTACCCAAAATTATCACAAATGGTGTAGATTGGGGTGGGAGATTAATAACCTCTAGATTCTGTACGGCATTTGTTAGATGACCCTGTCCCTCTTCTGGTGGGATTCCTGAACTTTGGGAAGCCAGACCCTGGGGATGAATAGATGTGGACACATTAGGGACCTGTCTTTCTCTTAAAACATCTACCAGCCCCCCTGGGACTTTAGAGGCCATGTTTTTGCCACAGGGCTTGACTCCACTGGCCGGCCAGGGTGATAGAACAGGCCCAGGCATACGCGCGGTTCCAACGGCCGTGTTATCACTAGACATCTCTAAAACTAAGGATAGAGGAATTTGAGTGGGTGTTGCAGAACTTTTATGTTCTGCTAGAACTTTGTCTGTAGAGTTTAGCCTATCCAAGATGGGACTCAGCTTTGTATCCAACATGCAACTCATAGCTACAATAAAATCTTCCATCATGGCCGGTTGGACTGTATTTGCTACTGGCGAAGCAGATACCAAGATCTTAGAAACTAGCTTGGAGGATATGTTTGGTTTGTTTTTTTTAGCTTGACTTCCCAAGGGCTTCGGTTTTCTTTTTGTACTCCCAGATGACCTTTGGGCCACACTAGATTGTTGAGGGGGGCCGACATTGCTATGAACTTCCTGGGACTTATGATTGTTAATGCCACCAATCCCTATTGTATGTATAGAAGCACCATTCTCCTTATCAGCAATAGTGATAACAGGGGAAAGTGGCCTATGTGGGAACACCCCAGAAGTTCCTTGCAAGGGAGATGAAGCTTCATTGGGATGTGAGTCAACACCCAACACAAAAGACAAGGGTGAACTAGGAGTTTCAATAACAGCTTCTCTGAGGGGGCTGATAGAACCAACCAAACGGGAAGTTAGACCGTGTAAAGGGGATCTAGAGAGACGCCTGTTCACTAATTCGATCTCTATCTATAACTGAGGCAGCTCTCGTTAAGAAAGCATCCATAGTTGTAGCATTAGCCCTAGTTACAGGTTTTAATCCTTCTTGGCTAACTTCGGTATTCCACCTCCCCATTGTGGAATACCCAAATGAACCCCCAAAAATAGAGGCAGAAGTATCAACACAGCACCTGGTACACTAATTAAAAGAATAGAAACAGTAACAACCTGAAAAAATCGTTACAAAGCCATACCATGCAACAGAGAGAGCATAAGGAAGCCCGTTTAAATAATACTGCCCCCACAATAAAATACTACGCCTATAAACTTCTCCAAGAGGGCCGCCACGGGGAAGTCAAAGTCAAAGTCCCAGGCCAGTACTGCAGTTATATGCCACAGCTGCGAAATAAAAGGAAAACAGAAAACCAAAGGGGGTGGCCCAGCCCGGCCTCATCCGGCCCCTGACGGGCACGGACGGGCCCGCCCTTGCTCCGAGCTTCGCCCGGGCTGCGTCCCGCACGCATCCCACGTCGCGGTTGGAGAGGCTGCGCTATGAGCGTGTTGGCCCCGCCTCCCCCTCACTCGCGGCAGCTTTGGGGAACGGCGAAAACAGCGGTGCACTCTGGGGGTTGGAGTCCACCCCAGAGTGTAGGGACCAGCGTAGAAGGCGCGACGGTGGAAGCATTGCCCCTGGGACCCTTGTCCCACCAGGGGTACTGGTCAGGATGTCCGGATGGATGTGGTGTACCAAGCGGCAAGGAAACACCACCAGGCAGGCACTAAAATTCCCAGTCACTTTCTTCCCTCCTCCAGTTCTGCAGCTTCGTTAGATCCAAGGCGTCACAGGGCTTCACAGGGAGCTCTTCCGTGGCTTGCTCACACCACAGCTCGTTCGGGGCTGAAACGTTTTTTTTTTCCTAAAGCTCCCTCTGTTCCTCCTCCTCACAGCGGCCTCCCAGCTGCACTTCACCAAATGCCCCACGCTTCCTGCGGCTCTCCAGGGCCCGGCAGCCTGGCCTCTCTGCAGCTCACTGAGGCTTTATGCCACACCCTCCGTGCTTGAGGAGCCCAATCTGCTGGTATGCTTCCGGTATGCTCCCAGCTCGCGGAGCACAGCTCTTGGCCTCCCGCGGCTCTGCTCCGTTCACAGCCCCAAATGCGGCTCCCGGTGTGCTCCCGGTATGCTCCCGGTTTGCTCCCTGCTCGCGGAGCACAGCTCTTGGCCTCCCGCGGCTCTGCTCCGCTCGCGGCCTCAGATGCAGCTCCCGGTATGCTCCCGGTGTGCTCCCGGCTCGCGGAGCACACCTCTTGGCCTCCCGCGGCACTACTTTGTTCCGCTACCGCTATTTCCGGTACCGATCCTCTCCCGCGCTCTCTTTAATGTAAGTCACTTCAAAAACCCCTGTGGAGTAGGATGTGTGCTAATCTGCAGAAATGCTCCTGATTTCTTGCAATGACCTCTGGCAGTCCAATAAATAAGCCCACTGCCGTAAATGTCTCTAGCTAATGATAGTGTATATGTAGCGAAGGTCAGAAGAAAGGGAGCTGAAAAGCTATTCCTCTGTTTCATACTGCTTGTGGCCCACCTTTTACGCTGTCTGTAGGCTCTGGCAAATGCATTAAAAAGTCACAAATGAACTGTTATTTAAGGGAAATAGTGATTTAATGTTCTCACTACAGATAGGTAGTGATGTCACAATTAGAGTTTAATAAGGAAATTAGAGACTTTTTTTTTTACAATTGGTATAGGCATAAATGTATTATATAGAGTATTAGGTATCCCCTGTTGTACATTATAAGGATAATACATGTCAGGAAGGAGTTACGTGACCATATAGAAGAGCAAAGCCAAAGTTTACTTTACTTTATAATGGAATGGAACTCCAAGGTGACTTGCAACATCCTTCTAACATATAGAAGAGGGTATGTTATCCCTTAAAACATATGACCACGCCATCACCCTTTCAACAAATAACTTAAATCCTTGGCATTGTGCTATTACATAGGAAAGAGAAAGATTGCTTACAGATCAGAAGAAGAATAGTGGAAACTGTAGTGCAAAATTAAACACAACATAACGCAGTTAGCAGTTTGTTGTGAAAGGATAGAATCAATTTACTGTGTCATAATAAAAAATTATGTAGCTCATAATGTGCTGAAACATGCAGACATTCTGTCTTTCTTGTAATGACCTGTAGCGTACAAAAACATAACTAGTTGCCATAAAAATTCCTTTCTGCTGATCACTGTTCATTTGGAAAAAGAACTAATAAAAAACCCAGTTCTGTTATTATTGTTTAAACTACAGCTGTAGTTGTGGTCTATAGCCTGTCTTTCACCCTCGGCTGGTGTCATGGGGCATTATGATGTTGCAAATTAGCTGTAATAACTTATAGCACAACTACTTCGTTTCCTGTTACATATGATGTAATTAACATCGATGTCACGACTCGACTATAATAAGGAAACTAGAAACGAGGTATTATAAATGGATTGCAGGCCCCTACATATTAGACGTATATCTGTCATGACCCTACACAAACAGGGCTACTGCATAGAGGGGTCCTGCATCAAAGGGCCGCCTTGGGGTTCGGGGGGGGAAGTGTCGCCATGGCCCCTAGGGTGGAGATGCGGGGGTGGGTAAGATGGCGGGGACAACGTAATTGATAGCATAGAACCGGACCCGATCGTGTAAATTAAGAGGAGGCGAGGGGGTGCAGCAACGGCTGATCCGTGGTGGGGGGGGGATGGGCGGAGGGCCCGTACTGCATTGATGCGGGAGCGCAGGTGCAGAGCCGGTGTGAGTCGAGCACGGAGCGCTCGTTTATACTCACAGCGGAAGTGTCTATAGACAGGGGCGGCCTTAGGCATGTGCAAGCTGTGCACCTGCACAGGGCCGCCAAACCCCAGGGGCCGCCACGCGGAATCGGATTCTCTAGAATAGATTTGAAGAGAGAAAGGCATAAGTGCATGCATCAGCCTCCACATGTTCACCTTTCTACATTGCGCGAGGTAATCTGCACAATGAGAAGCTAGCTGTCCTGTCAATCAAGTGCGGCGCTTCCTTTGACGACACTCTTGACTCTGCGCACGTCACATCAGTATATCTGCGGTTATCGGGACGCCGCTTACAAATCAGGATGCATCATTCAGGAAATGCAATTGTGTTATGCTCCAGTCCATTGGAAACCCCTAAAATATCCGAGCAAAAACTTCCTGTAGGCCAAAACTAAATGATTCTAACAATGTTTTACATCCGCTTCCACCACTGTAGCCTAAAAATCAGCACATTTCAGGACAGCTTGTGTATGTGTTGTTTCTTGTATTTAATATTAATTTCTGGTCTAAATAAACCAGTCTTACAAGAATAAAAACATTCATCTAAAAAATGTAAGACAGTGTAATGATATTTTACTGAATGATCCAACGTGAAATGTTGGTCTCTTAGGGTTGGAGCAGAGTCTGTTATTAAGCGCAGAGGAGTGTGATGGACAGAGCACTGTGATGGGCAGAGGAGCGTGATGGACAGAGGAGCGTGATGGACAGAGGAGCGTGATGGGCAGAGGAGCGTGATGGGCAGAGGAGCGTGATGGGCAGAGGAGCGTGATGGGCAGAGGAGCGTGATGGGCAGAGGAGCGTGATGGGCAGAGGAGCGTGATGGGCAGAGGAGCGTGATGGGCAGAGGAGCGTGATGGGCAGAGGAGCGTGATGGGCAGAGGAGCGTGATGGGCAGAGGAGCGTGATGGGCAGAGGAGCGTGATGGGCAGAGGAGCGTGATGGACAGAGGAGCGTGATGGGCAGAGGAGCGTGATGGGCAGAGGAGCGTGATGGACAGAGGAGCGTGATGGACAGAGGAGCGTGATGGACAGAGGAGCGTGATGGACAGAGGAGCGTGATGGACAGAGGAGCGTGATGGACAGAGGAGCGTGATGGACAGAGGAGCGTGATGGACAGAGGAGCGTGATGGACAGAGGAGCGTGATGGACAGAGGAGCGTGATGTGCAGAGGAGCGTGATGTGCAGAGGAGCGTGATGTGCAGAGGAGCGTGATGTGCAGAGGAGCGTGATGTGCAGAGGAGCGTGATGTGCAGAGAAGAGTGTGATGCAGAGAAGAGTGTGATGCAGAGAAGAGTGTGATGCAGAGAAGAGTGTGATGCAGAGAAGAGTGTGATGCAGAGAAGAGTGTGATGCAGAGAAGAGTGTGATGCAGAGAAGAGTGTGATGCAGAGAAGAGTGTGATGCAGAGAAGAGTGTGATGCAGAGAAGAGTGTGATGCAGAGAAGAGTGTGATGCAGAGAAGAGTGTGATGCAGAGAAGAGTGTGATGCAGAGAAGAGTGTGATGCAGAGAAGAGTGTGATGCAGAGAAGAGTGTGATGCAGAGAAGAGTGTGATGCAGAGAAGAGTGTGATGCAGAGAAGAGTGTGATGCAGAGAAGAGTGTGGTGCGCGGACGAGTGTGGTGCGCGGACGAGTGTGGTGCGCGGACGAGTGTGGTGCGCGGACGAGTGTGGTGCGCGGACGAGTGTGGTGCGCGGACGAGTGTGGTGCGCGGACGAGTGTGGTGCGCGGACGAGTGTGGTGCGCGGACGAGTGTGGTGCGCGGACGAGTGTGGTGCGCGGACGAGTGTGGTGCGCGGACGAGTGTGGTGCGCGGACGAGTGTGGTGCGCGGACGAGTGTGGTGCGCGGACGAGTGTGGTGCGCGGACGAGTGTGGTGCGCGGACGAGTGTGGTGCGCGGACGAGTGTGGTGCGCGGACGAGTGTGGTGCGCGGACGAGTGTGGTGCGCGGACGAGTGTGGTGCGCGGACGAGTGTGGTGCGCGGACGAGTGTGGTGCGCGGACGAGTGTGGTGCGCGGACGAGTGTGGTGCGCGGACGAGCGTGGTGCGCGGACGAGTGTGGTGCGCGGACGAGCGTGGTGCGCGGACGAGCGTGGTGCGCGGACGAGCGTGGTGCGCGGACGAGCGTGGTGGAGCGTGGTGCGCAGAGGAGCGTGATGGACAGAGGAGCGTGATGGACAGAGGAGCGTGATGGACAGAGGAGCGTGATGGACAGAGGAGCGTGATGGACAGAGGAGCGTGATGGACAGAGGAGCGTGATGGACAGAGGAGCGTGATGGACAGAGGAGCGTGATGGACAGAGGAGCGTGATGGACAGAGGAGCGTGATGGACAGAGGAGCGTGATGGACAGAGGAGCGTGATGGACAGAGGCAAAAGGCAGCGGCAAATTTTGGCAAAAGTTAAACGCTTGTGTCATGAGGCGGCTATGCAGTGTCTGCAACGGACATGGCCATGCGTAAGACACCATATTCGATATGGTATCGATATTACTGTTTCCGGTCAAAGAGCCACATATTCTTTCTCTGTGGGGGGGCTGTGGATCCGGGGCCCCCCCTGTCATGGCCCTGCAGCCGTCTGTGCCAGTCCCTCACGTCGTGTGTCACAATGCCCTCCTCCTCCTAAATGTTATCGTTCTGAGACGAATTCGGAAGGGTAGGAGCAGCCGCAGGTACTGGTCATCTAACGCCTTTTCTGGATGTTTTATTAAAACACCTTCCTGAGCTCCGCCCCGCCTGGACCCCTCTTCCGGGGCCCCCTACCTACGCTCCCTGCACAGGGCTACCATGAGCCTAGAGCCGCCCCTGCTATAGATTCCCGTTAGGCACATCTCCCCTCGCCCCGGCCGGGCACTGACTAGCGCCCCCATCATCCCCCCCACACCCCTCCCCCGCCTCAGCCTTCATTAGATTTGTTTTCTTTGACAGCAGTTTGGATGGAAATGTAATAAATTTCAGCAGCGCGGATGCAGCCCCCTGACTGCAGACGTCATCGCAGGTCTCTAAGGACCCTTCCGCATAGAAGGCATAGCCCTCACTCTTTTTTCCTCCCTCCTGCTTCCCTGCCATTTCTCCCTCTATCCTTTTCTCTCTCATTCCTTCTCTGCCCTCCTTCCTTCCAAATTAGGTTAATGTCTCCTTTCCTCTCTGCCTCCTATTTTCTCCCCTCTATTTGCTGTCTCTTCTCTTGCTCAGTCTCATTGCCCCCTCTATTTAGGTCTCGCCTGGCGTGGGCTGCGCACATGCACAGTCTCGCTGGCGAGATTTAATGGTTTTGGGTATTTTCTGTAAAGGGCATTGAGCCCCGCCCCTCTTTGCCATTGGCCGGCATCACCGTTTATGCTAAAAGGTGGCCAGCCATTGGAAAAGAGCTGTTCATGACGTTTTCCTTCGGCTTTTTGAGCCGTCCCATTGGGACGGGCTCGTCTGACTTCCGTGCGTCGTGAAAGCTTTCTTATCTTTATGGGGCCATGTGTTTCAAACACATGGCCCATAAAGACAAGAAAGCTTTCACAACGGACGAAAGTGAAAGCGGACCGTGCTTGTCTGTTGGGTGAGCACTATTTTCTTTCACTCGTCTTTGTTGTTAAAGGCAGACCCGTGTTTATTTTACATCGCACTTTCACTTACAGTGAAAGTGCAATGCAAATATAAACAAGAGGCTGCCTTTCCGCAATGGCGAGCGCTTGTTTAGAGGGTCTGTTCCCCAGGGGGGGGGGAAGGGTGGAGAGCTGCAACACTTGGCCTCCTCCACACAGTAGAGACATTGGACGACGTGACCAGTGGACTGCGGAGTCAAAAGGCATCTCAGTGGGCGGGAAAGCAGTGCGCTCGGCGCTCTTCTGCAAGCCAGTGCGCTACAAACTACTTTTGGGTCATTGCAAATTTAAATCGGAAATAAATACCGCCTGCCGCGGAAGTAAATACCCCCCGCTCGCGCCGACAGAATTTCAGAAGCAGTGTTTAGCGCACGCATTTTGCTATGGTCACGGCAGAGTCAACCGCTGGCACATGGACGAATACAGGATGGCAGTTCTGTTTATAATCTCTGCTGCATCGAGAAATGATAGAGGCGGCGTGTGCACCGTTCATATATAATCCTTTACCAATGGACAATCAATAAGGCAGTCGATGACTTACTCCCACTAAAGTACTGCCATTGATTGGGTGACATGTAATTACTTCCGCGCGGTAGGACACGTCACAGGGGAACCGCCCCTCAGCAGCAGAGTAGGGTGCACGACCTGCGTGCATGGAGTTTGTCCGCAGGCGCTATACAGGCACACCGCTCGGGCCTTCAGAGGTGCTATGAACGCTCTTGTCCTGCAGCATGGGGTTGTACAATGTGTTTCTGCTTCCAGGGTAGCTCATTGTCATAGCACCCTACCTGTAGTGTAATAAAAACAATGACGCACAGGACCAGCAGAGTAAATTATTATATCTACTAGCCTACTACATTTATATTTTACACCAATCACGATGCTTGGTGATGTGACCCAAGACAATATAGGAGCACCTCTTGGTCACTCACAACACCTAAAAACTTCCCATATAGGGAATATACTCTGCCAGCCATACATGCCCCGTGGGGTAGTGCGCTACCCTTCTGGAAATATGTTTCAGGGCACTACAGCAGTGTGTGAAGCACCATATAAATGGGACTCACATCTGTGCACCACCATGTCACTTATGGCAACCCTCAGAAAAACGAAGAGTGATGGTGGATATGCTTAAAATATTTGTAACTTCTTACAGTTACTCTGTTCTTACTCTAGATTCGTTTTCAGTTTCAGATTAGTTTTAGATGCCCGATTTTAAGATCACGCAGGGGTGGGGAGAATAATCCTGTGCCCCTTGGAATCTATGAGGCAGAGCAAGTGACGCTGATCATGGAGAGGGGGCACTGGGTGACAGAGACACCAAGTGAGAACTACGGCCCTGGATAATTTGGGGAAAGGGATCTTTGTCTATGTGCACCTTGCGAAAAGAGATATTGGTCTCTGGGTCCACTGAGTGGCCTTGCACCTGTGAAACAAACGGACCTTTAATTATACGGTTTCAGTGTCCTTTGATGCATGGGAGTGTTATCTGTGGACTCCAAGGGGTCAAGGCATCATGATCATGTGCTGTCATGCAAAAAGAGGTCTGTGTCCCCGTGTGCAGGGATCCTTGAATGAACGCAGTACTAGTTCGCCAGTATATAATGTGTATCCCTGCAGTCTGGGTCCCTCTGAGGTGGTCTCTACTCACTGAATGCCTTCTGGGTTTATCTGATCCTCAGTTACGGTTTCTGGATTTCCTGTGGGCGTAACTGTCACCTACGGTAGGTGTTTCAAGGTACCGGGAGACCTTAAAATCCCCACGCGGGATTTCCCTTGCTCTCATCTGTCCACTGGAGCTGCAACTAATACCGGGTATGCTGAAATCCCAGCTTCTGGAGCACTGAGAGTGACGGAATCCCTAGCCAATCAGAAGAGCGGACATATTTGTTGCCCACATTAGGAACAAGTAAATAGGCTTTTAATTAAACACAAGAAATCATGTGAGAGTCTATTCCCTTCTCTCATTCGTCTATTTTCCTCTGGGCGGGATATACAGCGTTAACTTCCAGGTATCGTTGAGGGACAAACGTTTCTGACGTACAATGAAACGAAGTTACTGTTACTGAGTGCATATTTAACTAGCTCTTACTGTGAAGGAAAGTTTGTGTGCAGGCAAGGACGAAGAGACGAGCAATGTGCGTATCTCCTCTGTTTAGGGTGATCATATTCTCAAAACAACAAGCATTTGCAATGCAATAGGTCTCGAATTTACGCAAGTTTGAGCTATTAGCATTGTAAATGACAATGCCTTTTATTTAGGTTTTAAAAACAAAAACAAAAATAAAATGCATTGTTATTTGCAATGTCAATAGCTCAAACTCGCGTAAATGCGAGACCTATTGCATTGCAAATGTTTGTATTCTAGGGCCTTTTATGTGTATTCGCTGATTAGTCACTTACTGCAGGTTTATTTCAAGCGAAGGTTTTCCTTTGGCCCGGTAGACGCTTACAAAATCTCCCGATCGGGGACCGCACCTTCACCCAATGCGGGTGGGCCCCGCGGGGGGCATTCTCTTCATCTTTTGGCCTACTTAGCCCCAGTGCGTCTCAGGGCTCACAATGCATCGGGTAAATATATTTCCAAACTGAGTGCTAGGCAGTGGCTTCACCGATCCAGCGCATAAAAAACAACCTGTTTAATTCAGGCTGCATTTCACCAGACCCGTCTTTAAGGACACAACGCATCAGGAGACGTTATTAGAGAAAAACAATGGGCAACAGCTTTGCCAGCCCAGAGCGTAACACGCTGCCATTTTAGATGGCTTTCTTTGAGTAGGAGACAGCTGATCACTTGAGACACTGATGTAGCGGGGATTCCTGACAGTTACGGTGCATTCTTGATCAGCTGTTTCACAGGCGCACGCTTGTGTTTTTCTCTTCATTTCTACAGCAATCTGTAGGCTATTTCAGAGGTTTCTTTGCCCTCCTTGTGAGAAAGCAGCTCTGTATATACTGTTCCCAAATAGGTACAGTGTGTACAGAGTCCACAGTCCCCAGAGGTTTGGCAGAGGTTAAAGTTAGATATAACCTTACTCTTTAATGGTCTCCCACACTCAATAACTGAACTCTAGGCCAATGGTTTATATAAAAAAAAATATGGTTGTTTTATTTTAGAACCAACAATAGGTACCAAAATATACTTTCTCAGAATGAGATGCTTTAGTTAAATACTTTTGCAATATGCAATTGACTTTTGTAGGTAATAATTACAGGTTGTTGCAATAGGTAACACAATTTTAAACACAATAATACATTGAGCTCAATGGGAATTTAACGTTATGTGCACTTGATTACTTTTAGGATTACTTTTCTAACTCCAGTCCTGGGACAGTTCTTGGAAACAAGTGAGTAAATTCGGTTAAGTTACTGTCGTGATTTTTAAACAATATTTTGCTATTTCAAAAGATGACACTTCGAAACTTTTTCTGATCAAATTACCAATGTTATCCTATGGAAGGAAATTCACTTAGCAGGTAAGTGGGGTTATGGGTACTTTTGCTAGGTCAGTGTTGGATCCTGGATCCAGCACTAGTGTACCACCTGTAAGCAGTTGAGAAACTGCGTTTACGTTATACAGGCGATTTTTAAGGAATATTTATAAGTTTGCAAAATCGACACTTAGAAGAAATGTCATAGAAAAACAGTCAATGATTCCCTATGGAAGAAAATTCAAGTTACGAGTAAAGTATGTTCTCGTTACTTTTGTAATCCAGTACTGGGCTCCTAGGCTCAGGGCTGGAACATCTATCTAACACAGGTAAGTATTCACGTTTTCACAGTTGGTACGATTATTAAAGAATATTTGTAGTTTGCAAAAATCGACACTGAAGAAATTTCACAGAAAAACAGTCAATGATTTCCTATGGGAGAAAATTGAGTTAGAGGTAAGTACGGTTGTGAGTACTTTGCAGGGTCAGTGCTGGGCACCAAGATCCAGCACTGGTATCTCTCCTAATAGCAGGTGAGTATTTCCGTTTCATTACTCGGTTAATTTTAGGTGAATATTTTAAAGTTTAGAAACTCCACACTTAAAAGAAATTTCAGTGAAAACCAGTCAATGTTATCCAATGGAAGAAAAGTGAGTTATCGGCTTTTGGGCAAGTACTCGACTGGCTGAGTTAAGGTTCTGGGCACAGACTCAGGGGTCTCCCAGGGTCAGGTAAGTACAGTTGTTACACCCTCAGCAACACAGGGGCAGCCGGGTGCAGAGTGAGTTAGGCCCAATGTTATCCTATGGGAGGCTGGGTGGCTTTGGCTGGTGGCTGCTGACTAGCAGGCCACGCAGCTGTGGGAGCTGGGTTCCTGGTCACTTGCTCAGGGCAAATGGGGAAGTAAGTAGGAGTAGAAGTTGCCAGGGCCACTCGGGCGGCTGGGTGCAGGTGCTTTTGAGCCTTCAAGCGCTCAATGGATTTCTAATGGGAAAGCTCAAGGACGAACAAAGGCTGCAAGCTCGGGGACGAAGATTCTTCAGGTGCCACCACCACTTCGAGAGGTAAGTTGGGTAGTTGTAGGATAGGTAGGTACCCAGGAGTAGGGCACAGGGGGGGGGGGTCGCAGGGCGCCGGGTGCAGGGGTGCCTTTTGATGTCGGGAAATCTTACCCTCTGTTGATCGCGGTTGGGGAGGGTCCCTGGTTCGGAGGCTGCAGGCGTCATCAGGAGCGTCGAGGGGGGTCCTTGGGTGCCGGATTCGGGGTCACAGTCGCCGGGGAGACGTCCTCAGGGTCTTTGTCCACTCCAGCACAGGCCAGGCTTGGCGGGCGCAGGGTGTGCAGGGTTCACGGTTCCGGGGTGATGCCAGGGGTTAGATACTTGCTTTGAGCAGAGCCACTTCTCGTGGGAGTCCCAGATGCTCAGAGTCCCAAGGTAGCCAAGTCCTCCGGGGTTTGTGAGGTTGCTGGCCACAGGAGGTGTCGGGATTTAGCAGGAGCAGGTTCGAGGGTCGACAGGCCGGTAGGGCTGGGGCCAAAGCAGTTGGTGACTTCCTCTTCTTAGCAGCTGCACGGCAGGTCTTCTTTCTTCTTGTTCTTCTTTGCTGGTTCGGAATCTGGAGAAGGAAGGTTCAGGGTGCCTCTAAATACTAGATTTAGGGGTGTTACAGGTAGGTAAAGGGCAGGGACAAATGGGTCCCTGCCCTGGGGTGGGTACACCCCCTATCCTGCCACTCTCCTGTGGGAGGGGGGCAGTAGCCTAGTCCTGATTGGGCAGGGCCTCCCATCTTCAAGATGGTGAGCACCCGGAGATGTGCTTCACCTCCCCTCCCCCATCCGAGGGGTGGGGTTGGCAGGCTAGCACATCCCCTGTCCTTATTTGGGGTTTCCGGCCAGTCTTCCCGCCAGAGTGGGGGTCAGAACTGGTGGGGGCCAGTTTGCTGGGTACAGCAAGTGGTCTGGAGAAGCTCACAGAGGCGGTATGCCTTTGAAGCTTCCCCCTGCCCATCCTGAGGGAGGAGACCTAGTACCTCGCCCAGGATGTGCATTGTTGCAGGCCCAGGAGAGTGGGGACACTCCACCCAGGGGTCCAGCAACATGTCTGGGCAGCCTCCCAGAACAGACATGGAGTGTAGGTTAGTTTTCAGGGGGCATCTCTAAGATGCCCTCTGTAGTGCTTTGTACATTAAATCCCACACTGGCATCAGTGCGGGTTTAATGTGCTGAGAAGTTTGATACCAAACTTCTTAGTCTTCAGTGTTGCCATTATGGTGCTGAGGAGTTCGTGTTTGACGAGCTCCCAGCACCATATACTCTTAAATGGCAGCACTGCACTTACAGTGCCCAGGAGTGGACCTGAGTACTGTAGGGGCACAGGTCTCAGCTCCTTTGCCCACACCACTGGCATAGGGCACCCAGCTAGAGGGGTTGCTGATGTATGCCAGGGCAGTGTAGGTTGCGGGCATGGCACACAGGGATGTGTGCCATGTCGACTTTGTGTTTTGTCTTGTACCCGGACACTCAGCCTGCAAGGGCAGTGTGTTTGTGTTAGGGTACAGGGCCTCTAAGGGTGGCACAATAAGTGCTGTAGCCCTTAGAGGCCTTCCCTGGTCACAAGGCCCTGGGTATCTAGGGTACCATTTACCAGGGCCTGACATGTGGCCAAGGTTTGCCAATTTGGGTTTTAGGTTTTAGGGAAGGAACATAGGCCCTGGGCACCTGATTGGCAGGAGCCCAGGGCACACTCAGTCAAAGCCCAGTCAGCAATTCAGCAAAAAGTGGGGGCATACCATGCAAGAAAGATGGCACTTTCTCACACTCCTCCTCAGTTTTTCCTCAAGGTTTTTCCTTCAGGTGCACGCGCTGCACACTCAAAAAGACTAAAGACCCAGCCGGGCTGGTGGCTGCAGGTATTTATGAAGGCCACTGGAGTTATGCGATTCTATGGCTGTTAGAAATGGGGGTCTCTAGTTGGCAATGGCTGGCCAATGTTCAAGTAGGGACCCTTCTTCCTAAGTCAGAGTAAGCGGGCTACACCCTTTAATAACCCCTGCTCAACCCCGTGGTAACGTAGCAAGAGCAGCTAGGCTTTTCTCAGAGGCAGTGTGTGAAGCATTTATGACCATACACAGTAACACAGTGAGGAACACTACAAAGGGACACCACACAAGTAGTTATAAAAATAAGTATCTTTATATATATAGACTTAACACAAGACCAATAACAGTAGAAATCCACAATACTAGAAAAATAGGGTTACTCTTGAAAGGCTGCAAAAATAGTTCAAAGTGTGCAAAGAAGAGTTCAGTTCAAAGCAGTGGTCTCTGCGACCCTTTTACTTACAAAGTACCTGGATTCTGTAGCAAAACAATCAAAATGTTGCTAAGGAGCTGTAGTGATGATTTTCCTCACGCGAGACCAGCGATGCGTTGAATCCTTGCCGCAATGGAGGATGATGCGCTGATCTGTGTGCAGGACAAAGCGACAAACTTCTCCACGCTAAGCCGGCGATGCGTTGAAATCCTTGCCGCAAGGGAGGATGATGCGCCGAGCCTGTTGCATGTGCGACCCTGTTGCGATGAGAAGAAATGGCGCTCCACGAGGGAGCGAAGATCCGGGTGCGATGCGATGAAAATGGCGGATGCCCGGCATCCGCGCTGTGATGTCGTGAAGCGATGAACTCGATGCGATGATCTTTGGTTAGCGAGCACTTGGAGGCACGCAAACATGCGATGCGATGATCTTTGGGTTAGCGAGCCATTGGCAGCCCGCAAACGTGCGATGCGATAATCTTGAGGTCAGCGAGCATTTGGCAGCCCGCAAACATGTGAAGCGATGATCTCCGGTAGCGAGCACTCAGCGGCAGCAGCGCGATGATTTTTCGTACCCGCTTCAGCTGCAGCGCCTCGCAAACGGGTGTTAGCGACGATTTTCAGCACTCTTCTCTGTAGTAGAACTAGAGGCCCTGGAACTCACAGGAGCCTCACATGCAGATAGAAATCCTCACCGGGAGGAAACAGGAGGCTGGTGGTGGAGTCTGATGTGCCTGAGACTCCAGCAGGAGGCTAGCTCTCTTCTAGCCCTTGGGTGATTGCTTTAGCAAGTTGAAATAAAGTTCTCTTCAAAGTCCTTTTCCTCTTCTTCCAAGTCCAGTGAAAACTACTGCAGGCCAATCCAAGAAACAGCACACAAGCACAAGGACAGTCACCTCCTGCAGATTCCTTCAGTTACACGGACAGAGGTTCTTCTTGTTGTCCCGGAGCAATACAAATTGTAGGGGTTTCAGCACAGATATTTATACCCCAAAAGTCTTTGTTCTCAGAAGCTACAAGTCACTGAGCCCAGCCAGAACCAGTTCTGCCCAGTCCTGGAGCACTTTGTTTACCAGGCTGCATCCTTCCTTTCAGAAAGAGGGGGTCTGCCATCAGACGCACCACAGGAGGTTGAGCCAGCATTGTGGAGGGAAGGCACAGCCCTATTCAGGTCCCAGGGGCAACTCCTCCCACACATCTAGATGCAGATCTCTCTATTCACCACTGGGACACCTCACCCTGTCTCCTGGAATTCCCCAGCCCTGTAACTCCAAAACCAGACAGCCAATACACATAACAGCAGAGCACACTGGAAGGCTTAGGCAAGAAAATACCTACTTTCTGAAAGTGGTATTTTCAAACACAGAATATAAAAATAAACTTCACTAAAAGATGTATTTTAATATTCTGAGCTCAGGCATAATAAATTCGTTTTTCTACCATGTTCTTTGGGTCAGTTAGGACTATAGAATGTAATAGTCAACTGCCCATTCTGGCCTATGGAGAACAGGTAGCCTTACAGTAGTGAAAAACAAAATTGGGGGTAATTCACAACCAGGACACACCAAGGCATGTCCTACCTTACACATACAATGCACCCTACCATAGGGGTGACTTACATGATGCCAAGGGAAGGTTCAGGGGCTGGGAAGTGGGTGCACTTCACAGCCAAGATGGCAGTTCTGGACTGCACACAGACTCTGCAATGGCAGGTCTGAGGCACATTTTACAGGCTGCTTCTGTGGGTGGCGCAACCTAGCGCTGCAGGCCCACCAGCATTTGGTTTACCAGCCCTGGGCACACACAGGCCACGCTACTAGGGACTAACAGGTAAACCAAATAAGCCAATCATGGATATACCAATTCACATGTCATATTTACACAGGGAGACCATATGCACTTTAGCACTGATCAGCAGTGGTAAAGTGCCCAGAGTCATAAAGCCAACAAAAACAGGTTAGAACAAATCCAGGAGGAAGGCAAAAAGCTTAGAGATGACCCTGCAAAAAGGGCCATTTCCAACATGACCCCCTTCCAGACAAAACGCAAGGGAGACCAATCACTACCTCGATGGGCTTCCCTGCTTTGGGCGATAGAACACAGAACTGGCCCTTGACTGCAGGGGCATATTCCAGTTCTACGCCAATCTGAACCCTGGTGGATCCCTCTGTCCACACTCTCAGGGCCCACTAAGACAACCAATGGGGAATTCTTCCCCTCACCTGTGGTCACCACCTGTGCAGCACCTAACCCTAGCTTGCTCACAGGTGTGTCCCAACAGAGAGACAGCAAGCCACAGTTTGCACGGACAGTAGTCAGCGATGAGACCCAGGCCCTATACCTCTCAGGGCTCTCAAACCTCTGTGGCATCAGAGAGCGGGGGCAGTAGCCCCAGGTGCCCAGCACCTTTTGTCCACTCTCCCTTCTGTCAGGTCAGGCACGCCACCCTGACTCGGACCTGCCAGCCCTGGGCCTGTATCCAGCGGCTGGACCGGAGACTAGGGTGGGTTTTCCCACACCCGGTCCTCCTCCTCACCTGTGGACACCACCTGTGCAGCACCTAACGTTAACTGGCTCACAGGTGTGTCCCAACAGTCAGACAACAAGCTATAGTGGCCACTGACAGTAGTCGGTGATGAGACCCAGGCCTTATGCCTCTCAGGGTTCTCAAACCTCTGCAGCATCAGAGTGGGGGGCAGTAACTCCAGGTGCCTGCCACCTTTTGTCCACCCTCTCTTCTGTCAGCTCAGGCAAGCCACCCTGACTGACCCACCAGCCCTGGGCCTGTACCCAGCAGCTGGGTGAGAGACTGGGGTGGGCTTTCCCACACCCGGTCCTCCTCCTTGGGGCTCGGTACCCTCCCACCTGGAGCGGTACCCCCTTCCAGAATTGTCAGGGCACCTGTGGCAGGTGTCCTGCACAATTCGCCCACCAGTTCAGGGGTTCTATCCTGCAACTGGCATCCCAGCCTAGGGTCTGTACCCTTAGACTGGGCGGAGGTCAGGGGTGAGGCTGCCCTCTCCCCATCCCCCTTACTGGGGCCCTGCACCCTCCCACCTGGAGAGGTGCTCCCATAACACAAACCGTTAGGGGCACTGTTAGCAGTGGCCCCTTCCTCCAGGTCAGGGGGGACACCCTGAACCTGGTCCTCCAACCCAAGGTCTGTACCGTTAGGCTGGACCTGTGCCTGGCAACCCAGGACTTCTGGGGGAGTACACCAATTCCACCCAAGGAAAACACACTCCTCTAGAGTTGTGCAACAGTCTGCCCGGCACACCAGGACTTCCTGGGGAGCACACAGGCCCCCCTCGAGGGAAACATACCCCTCCACCAGTTCAGGGCCTTGACCCTGCAACGGATCTACCAACCTGGAAAACCCCTCAGGTGGCACCGGGTTCAGAGGCGAGGACTCCCTCCCTCTGCACCCCCTTCCAGCATACTGCACCCTCCAACCTGGAGTGGTGCTCTTAGAAAATAAAATGGTCGGGACACTGCTTACAGTTGTCCCTGCCTCCAGGTCAGACAACACCTGGACCTGACTTACCAACCGACTAGGCCAACCCCTGCGGCGGAACAACTGCCTGGCCAACCAGGACTTCAAGGGGCGCACACAACATCAACCCCACGGGCAGGACACCACCCATCGATGTCCTTCCTTCCAGGTCAGGAATTGCCTGTACCTGGCCTCCCAACCCAGGGACCATCACCTGCAGTTGAGCAATTGCCCGGCGAACCAGGACTTCTTGGGAGTACCAATACCCTCCCCGAGGGTAACACATAACTCTTGTGTTGCGTGACAGTCTGCCTGGCGCAGATCTCCGGACCCCTGTTCATCTGACAGTGCGCGAAGATCCCCCAGGACAGAAGTGGTGCCACCAGGGTCACTCTTCTGGGGCTCAGCCCTCCTGACTGGCCCCTGACCCACTGGTTCTCCCACTGGGGGCTCCTTCCCCCCCTCACTCCTCAAGCTGGACTTCTGCACACTCCCCCTAGGAGTGGCACTGCCAGACACAAGAACTGATGGAGGCCTGACTACAGGCACTCCCAGCTCACCTAACACGGGGAGACTCCCCACAACTGACGGTCCATCCGGACAGACTAGATTCCCTACCTGGTGTTGCCTCATGGAACCATCCAGTACTGGAGACTGAGGTGGGGGCACTTCGGGACCTATCCCAGTCTCACTCAAGCTCCCACGAGACAGGATGTGAGGCCCTACAACGTCCTCACAACAAGGGGACCTAGCTGCATCACTCCGGACCTCTCCCACCACTCTGGGTTGGAAGACCTCTGAACCACTCCTATTAGGGTCATTCCCTAATGCCTCTACAGAGCCTCTGGTACTCACCCAGAGGTCTGCCTCCTGTGCAAGCTTCCTATGATCAGAGAACTCACGCTCTAACAGGTGTTGGTTTAGCTCTGGAAAACAGGAACTCACAATATGCTCTCCCACAATTGGATTACACAGTTCCACGCAGGTGCTAACCTTTACCTCACAATCCAGTGCCTCACATACGTACCCCACACCACTCTCCTGAAATGGGAGAGACATTACATGACTGTCTCTATCACTCAACCCACACTCTTCTGGGCGGTCCTCACACTCATACACCAGGACTCCAGCCACGGGGGAACCCCTCTCCCTGCACCTCACATCTAGAGTCGGTAGGGTGTCCCTCCCCTTACTAGGACTATGGGCCCCTGTGCTAGTTCCCCAATCCACCTCAGGGACACTGCACACCAATGGAGCTACCTCATATCCTTGAATCCCCTGGTGTAGATCAACCCCCTCCTTCAAGTCAGGTGCCACATCTCTGGGTGGGCGTGCTACACTGTCATTACTACGTAACTCAACTTTTCTGCCACCACTGGACCCCACCCTCACTGGTGAATCCAGACAATTAACACTGCGCTCAGGGGATAACCTACCCTCCAGAGCTAACTTTTACTGTACTGCTATCTGCGCTAGGTGTGCCTCCAGCTGGGCAATCTCCATTTGGAGCCTCTCTAATTCCAGCTGTTGCTCCCTCTCCCCCTGTCTGTCCAACTCCTCTGGGGACCATGACGGGGATTGGACACTACCCTGGGCACAAGACCCAGCAAGGGACTCCCTACCTAGGAGACCCTTCCACCTGTCCACCAACTCCTCTGGGGACCATGAAGGGAATCGGTCACTACCATAGGCACTAGACTCAGAAAGGGACTCCCTACCTATGAGATAATCCATAACACTTTCTTCCTCCTCTTCCGACTCTCCAGAGCCACCCTCAGACCAACTACCCTCTTGGTAGGTGTACTGGGACTCCAAGAATCTCCATCTGTCTTGTTGCCAAAGCCTCAGGGATGTCTGCAAGGATAGTGGAGTCTCCTTCCAACTCACTGCTAAACCTCTCTCCTCACAGAACCCCGTTAGCTCCTCTAGACTGTAGGTCAACAGATCATCTATGTAAAAGGTAGGTCTTATTTCAGCAAGACCATTGTAGCAATAACTGGCAATGACGAACCAAAAAATAGAACAAAAAAATCTCAAAAACGTATGTGGTTACGTTATGGTCTGCACTCACTAGTAGTGTACACTATAATTACTGTATGCGATCATAAATGCAAGTCCAGATCCTCACCGCTGACCACCAATGTTAGAAATGGGAGTCTCTAGTTGGCAATGGCTGGCCACTGTCCAAGTAGGGACCCTTCTTCCTAAGTCAGAGCTCTTTTCGTGGAATAAACTGTTGCACAAATAATACTTACAGTCTGTCAGTCTGGACATATTACATTTACTCTTGGTTTCCTTCTTCGTTTCCGGTGCTTCCGGTTGTCTCGGGCTTGGAGCGTTACATGGTCTGTGGGGCTGACTGGTTTTGCACGTGTTTGTCTTTTGGTGTGTGTACTAGTTTTAAATGCCAAGTTGTAATAAAAGTGGTACTGGTCGTAGAAGAAGCAGTGAGTATACTGTGCAAGCTCTGTGGCATGATGTTTATCCATCAGTACTGTAATATACAGTACATATGAACAACACGGTTATGGGTGATTACATTCATGAGGGTTTGTGGGCGTGGCTGATGAACGGAGGGGCGAGGACAGACTGACATACACGTGAGCCAAACTTTGTAGGTAAATCATGTGGGAGATCGTGCACGTTTAGGGATAATTCCTAGAAACTGCCTGTGGGCTGTTAAGTGTGAATAATGGGGTTCAAAAGGCCTGCCAGCGAAAGACATCAAACAATAGATATTCACAACGACGGCAGGGGAGCACGCTAGGACCCAGCAGTCCTCTTCCTAACCATGCTCTCAGAGTGTCAACTGAGAATGCTTGTATTGTGGAATGGGACTGCAGCTAGAATGCCTGGTATAATTTTATTTATAATTTGTCATGGCTTAGCAAACGTGATAGAACTGCCTTAAGTTGTAATACTCTATAAAAGATGGTTTCAGATATTGACATATGTAAATGAGTCAAGTATGGTAATAAAATCCAGTTAGTAGTTCTAAACACAACATTAGATAACAGCACTGCCAAAAAAATGCAGTATATTGCCATTGGATGAACTACAGGGGAGACTGGGGATTGTGATTGGTCCAGTTCAGCGAGTTGGCAGGAAGGAGATGGGCAGTGACTTCTCAAATAGGACCAGCTTTAATTTTTTCCAACTGGACCAGATTTACCATCATCTGTAGCTGAGGGGAGCAAGAGTTTAATAATTGGGATGCAATGCAATAGGTCTCGCATTTATGCGAGTTTGAGCTATTGACATTGCAAATAACAATGCCTTTTATTTTTGTTTTTAAAACATAAATAAAAGACATTGTCATTTACAATGCCAATAGCTTGAACTCTCGTAGATGCGAGACCTATTGCATTGCAAATGCTTGTTTGTTTTCCATCCCTGCCCCCATTTCTAAGTTATTTTACCCCATCTCCTCCTCGGTTTGTACTCTTCTGCCCTTTCTCATTTTTTTCATTCCTTCATTCGCCACTATGGTCCTCTCCCTGGTCTCTCCTCCTCTTACTTCCCCGTAGTCCCTCGGCCCTCATTTCTACCTTGCCTCGCCCTCTAGTATGTCCCATAGCACCCATCCTGTAGCTGCACACTAGTTTCTTCAGGCCCCGATACCCCAGGTCCTCATTTCATCCCTGCCCTCCCCCGTATTAATTTCTCCACTTTCTCCTTAGCCCCCACCCTCATCCAGTCATTTCCCTGCCCCTGCCTTCCTGCTGTACTTGTCCCTTCCCCTTCCCCATCACTGTCAAGTCAGTACTCCCGAGCCTCCACCTCTAGTAGTGAAGATCAACTTAAAACCCACGCTCTATAGGAGGAAGGGCCGACGTTAGCACTGGTGGCACCCTGTGCACCAATCTTTGTTGCCTCCCGCCAAAAAACCTCCTCCTCCACGAATTCCCTCACTACCATGCACCACCACTGAACTTCATCTCTCCATAGCCACTCTCTCACATACATTTAATTTGTTTAATAGCACTACTCATACTAGTGTAGGGTGTCAGAGCACTTTAGATCATACACACATTATACAGAGCTGATGAATCATATATCAGTCGGTCAAAAGCTTTAATATCGGCTGAAAACCATAAAAGCACATATATACACAATAATTGAAATACGAACATAACATTATACAACAATGCTGGACGCTCAAAATACAGACATTACTCCTAAAATGGCTTAAAATAGAATATTAAAAACGTAATAAAATCCTATAGCTATTAAAATAGAAAAATAGGTCAGTCCCAGCGCTGGATAATGTTAAGGGTACCTTCTTAATTACAATAATTACAGTGGCTCAATTCGGACAATGTAACTTTTTTTAATTTTGACGCCTCTTGCGCACCACATAGAGAAGAGGTATCTGGAGGTAGCAAACACAATCAAGGGGGTAGTATCATATTTTATCATTCGAAATACCTCCCTATAATCCCTGATACCCCTAGTCTTACATAGTGGGACGATCCATTTAGCTCTTGCCTTAGAGTAGAAAGGGCAGAAGAGCAGAACGTGCTGATCCGTCTCCTCTCCACTGTCACACCCAGGACAGGAGCTCGGTACATGGGGAACATTAGACCACTTGTTTGTCACAGCCCGCACTGGAACTGTTCCATGTCTAAATTGGACATATAACTTCTTTGCCAGTAAGGGCTGGATATCGTCCAGGAGTTTCTCAAATAAATAGTTTTCCTTGACCTCCAGAAATCTATTGGTCAACCTACCCAAAAATGGATTTGATGTTATAAGAACCATTCGATATTGCTTGAGTGCGGCGACCAATGACCTCTTGGTGGTCAGGGCACAAGTTTCCTCGGGGAAAAGCCACATGTCTCCCTTACCCAATGCATAAGGCAATGAGGATTACAAGGTGTAGGAGTCACATGTCACCAATAATAGTAGGCAGTGCATTTTAAGAGTGTTTGGTCTGGAGAAGCACAAACTATGGGTTTAAAGCATACCACAGTGGTTGGCTTTCCTAATAAGAATGTATTGTTACCCAACTGAACCCTTTTTAGTAACAGTAGGATAATGAAAGACTGGGGAAAAATATAACTTTCTAACCTATACCATGAAGTTTGCACACAGCTCTTTGATGACAGATCATCAATCACCAGTGTTAACTTGACATTTTTATTGTTGCCTGAAAACTGCTGGACACACAAGGAACTCTGCAGCATGTTGTTTTTAAACCTGTTATTTCTATACACATCGCCCCCCTGAGGTTAGTGTAAGGTGTGGCTGCACCGGTCATACAGCCCTAGAGCAAGGGGGATGACTGTGATGAGAGAGAGTATAACACACTGTAGTATAATATCGAATAAAAAATAAGGACCAAGAAAATGTTCATAAGGAAAATTCGAAGCCAGATTTACCACTAACTGAACTGGAGGTTTGCCTCGAAAATATGAGACAAATCGAGACACAGTGAGGATGGGACAAAATGGCGACCAATGTTGTAGGATTTTACTTTGTCTGCCTTGACACTGCAGCTGTTTGGTGACCTATTATTACTTTACCTATTGTGGAGCTGGGGGATATATAAAATATACATAGAGTGACTTTGAGTCGACCCAAAGGAATAGGCGTCTCTCAACTTCTGCTATTGGCTATTTGGTGCATGACTATCTCCTCTGGAGCACTTCCTTAGCAAAGCATGATGTACTATTTTACATCTCGAAAATACTCCAATTTATCACATGTTCAAATATTTTTGTCATAGATATATTGTATTAATAAAGCAATTTTTTTTTGTTTTGTTAAAAGGTTTTAAACAAGATTCAAAATACTTGCAAGACCTATTGGCTTTGCCAATGCTTGTTCCTATAGTCAGATTTTTTAAGGGACGAACTCGACAATCTGATATTTCTTAGTGGGTTGCTGTAGCGACTCCTTCACACCACTGAAAGTTTGCAGAGTGGACGCCAGTGGTTAATTCGTAAACAAAATAAGTGCCTGGGCTCTCGTCAGGAGGCAGCTTGCACCAGCCCATTTCTCCTGTTAGCGTCGCCTAAAACAGAACCAACTAATAACTATGAAAGTGGGGGAAGGATGTGTCGTAATGGCCAGAGCTGCAGACTTCGAAGCTGGGTAACCAGGTTTGAGTCTCAAGCCTTGGCTCAACATCCTGTGATTCTGGACAAATCACTTAGGGGCCCCATTAGGAAGTCCGCCCGCCATCCTAGCGGTGCTGGGACTGTCCGCCGTACGTACGGTGGTCCCGCTCCGCTAATTAGGATGCGACCGCCACCCTGGCGGTCGCATTCCACATTTCTAACATTGCGGCGGGTGCTGCTTACAGGAGAAATGGCATGTTGCACATTGTTATGCACAACGTGGCAGGCACCGTGCGATGCCTGCCACCTTGTGCATGGGAATGCCAAGTGCCCACCCTCCCCCCTGGGGACCCACAACGGGCCCCCAAATCACATCCCCGCCAGCTTTCCAGGCATTGTCAACCCGGCATTATAATATGGATGGTGGTGCCTTCCAGGCAACGCCACCATATTATGCCCCAGCTCCGCCCGGCCGGCAATCGTAACGATTGCCTACCGGCGGAAAAGCGGTGGATGAAATTTCCGTCCGCCGCAGTACCCCCCGCCAGGATAATATGGCGGGGGTTAAATCATGTTGGGGTGGCGGGCGGATCGCCCGCCATTATAATCACCCCCTTAATCTCTCTGTAAATGAATGTGTCCTAAACTAGTGCTCATGTAAAGTGCTGGTACTGAGCACCGGAAACCACCAGCTCATATTAAGCACTGGTGGACGCCATCTTTAAAGCTCCCATTCAGCAAACTTTTTTACTCAGAGAAAACAAACTCCCAAAGTAAGTTTGTTTTCTCTGAAAAAAAATAGATCTGTGGTGGAAGAGAGTTTAATCCCTACATGTGGGTGCCAATCTGTGTTCTACCCTGCATGGTGGGCATGGGAAGGGTAAATACAGGATGTCAGTTTACCCTCCATAGGACGAGATGATCACAGAGAACTGACAGTGCTTTGGCGGGCAGGACGCCGTGTCGAAGGTATGGAGTGGCAGAGCCAGTGAAGGCTCCGGTGGTGTAAACCTGGCACTTTCGTGACTTTAAATAGACTGGGGGTACCACAAATTTGGCGAGATGGGCGCACCTCTGAATTACAGCAGTGCTCCTGCTCTGTCAAACCATAAATGAGGCACTATGTTTTCACATACCACCCAGCTGAATCGCGGTATAAAGCAGTTATTCCAGTAACTGAACAGAAGCCACCTGGGTCTGTGCTGAATTACTGTTCTTCAGTTGTCTTGAACTTCCAGAGCTGGCCAAGGGGATCAAATGGTGATTTTTTGGTATGGAGCTCATTGTTGTTCTCATTGGAGAGGGCCCAAGATGTAACTTCCACTTTAGGAGGTGGCACAACTGGAACTGAGGCATCTTCTTAAAGGCCTGTCCGTGCGGGCTAGCCTCATCTTCTAGAGAAAGCCTCTAGAAGTATAGACCGAAGCTCTGCTGTTCCAGAGGATATCTTTAATGGTCCTTCTTGGCAGGGTCGGTGCTGCAATAAGGCCACTACATTACACTACCACAAATGGCCACAGGAGGATTTCAATTTGCAATAAATAGCCTTACAAGACCTTGTTGCTAAAGGAAATGGATTGCTCTGAAAATCCTTGCTCTTGAACTGCCTACTGGCGAATGAGTCTGCTAGTGCCTCAGGCTTGGTGTTCACTCCAGGTGACACTGAGGCACCGAGTCCCAAAACAGGCAGACATATCTGACCAATCATCTCCAGGGAGGAAGAAACAAACAGGCAGATTATTGGTTAGTGTATGTTCAGGGACAGCTCTTGAAGCAGGAGGATGTTTAATAAAGGTGATCAATCCGGACCTTGGGTACGGTAGGTTCTGGTGTCAGCAGGATTCTTTCATGATGTCAAGGTCAAGCAGTTACAATGACGGCTTCTATGACAAGGTGACAGGAAGGTTTGAACATCCAAGAATGCCAATGACAGCCCCGATGGAACTGCATACTCATGCCTTCTCCAAAAGTGACTTCAAAGTTCTGTCCCCAGTGGTTCCTCCATCACACCGACAACCTTCACAGAGGCAACCTTCACATGGATGGAACCTTCGTATTAACATGGGTAACACCTTAACCTACACTGACCTTGACATGTTTCATGCACCCTAACTGCTGGGAACAGATTTACAATAACAAATTAGCTGGGCCATTTCTATGTATGGGCAACATCGACAGTCCAGCCACCTAGCATGTGCAGAATAGATTTTACCCACTTGAATGGTAGCATACTTAAAGAATGCTTGAATTAGTCTATTTGCTATTATACTTGAGATTTAGTAGTTAAGTCTAGCCAGATCTTAAACTTCTAAACAATCAATGTATGTGTCAGTTGATTTAAAAATTTAAACATTCAATAAATGTCAAAACAAACAGAAAAAAACAGAAAGAACACGGGGATATCTTTTTTTTGTAAATATACAAAAGTTTTTTTTATATATAGACCAAAATTAGAAGGGTACAATCGGACACAATTATTTCAGCAATTAAATCATGAAGAGAGGCTTGTACAATTTTTCCTACAAATCATGAGTGTCAACATCTATTCCAGAAAAGATATAAAGGTAACAAGTCTGGTGACATAAAAAAAAACAGTTACTCCAATATGTTGGAAATTCAGGAATTAGATGGTAAAGTCGACGTTTCGGTCTTTCTTGGTATGTATCCATCAGACCATCTTCAGGACAATGAACATTGCATTTAAAAAGACCCTTATTTTTAGATCTGGTATTTGAGTTGTATTCAGCAGGAGTAAATAAGTTCCAAAAAGAGTCAGTTTCGCTCCTAGGCTTCAGTGTCGGAGTTCTCACTGGTAAAGTGCTTGATGTCACCCCAGTTTGATGATTCTAAGTTTCAAGAGGGTTAAAAATTGCCTCACAATTAATCTGTCAGGGAGTCGTTTAGTCTTAACGCAGCTCCCGTGCAGTAACAGTCCTCCGATATTGGTATAAGCTTTGGTGGGGTATTGTTGAACAAGACCCCACCAAAGCTCACCAAGGCGTATCAAAACCTTCTAGGTCAAATCCTCGCATGCGCCCTCAAAATGGACTGGATCAGCAACAACACCAAACAATTTTTATACACTGCATATCTGAGACGCCATAAACTCTGTATGCTCCCAAAAATCCATAAAGATTTGGTAAATCCACCATTCCGAACGATTGTCTCTGCATGTGGATCACTGTCTGAACCAATAGGAAGGTATCTGGATTACTTCTTACAACCCATAGTACAACAACATGAAACATATATAAAAGACACAACATCTCTCCTAAATCTACTACAAGATCTTGATTGCAATGGTATTGAAAATTGGTACTTATGTACAGTGGATGTTACCACCCTTTTTACTTCTATTCCACATGCTGATGGGATTGATGCGATAGAATGGGCTTTGCTAAAACATAATGAAATCAGAGCTGAAAAGGTATTGTTAATAGAACTTTTACAGTTTGCCCTGTACCACAGTTATTTTGAATGGAAGAACGAGTTTTATGCCCAGAACAATGGAACTTCAATGGGCTTTGCCGGAACCCCTTCGTACGCCAACATCTTTAAGGCCAAACTGGAATCAGAACACATTCTACAGAATCCGGAAGGGAAGCAGCATTTAGTTCTTTTTAAACATTACATTGACGACATACTGATCATTTGGCAAGGTGAACTAATACAGCTGGAAAATAACATTTGTTCACTCAATCAAATTCATAACCGGATTAAATTTACCTACCAAATTGAGAAAACCCAGCTTAATTTTTGGGATGTTTTGATCCAAATCGACGCGGGGACAATAAAGACAAGTGTATACACTAAACCAACTGACAGAAACAATTCTCTTCCTTTTTCCAGCTTCCACCAAAACTCACTCAAAAAACATTTGCCATACTCACAATTCATTAGACTGAAAAGAATTACTTCTGACCCTGAAGAAATGAAGGTTTTTACACACAAATTCATCGATAAATTCCAGCAACGAGGCTATCCACAATCTGTTTTAGACCAAGCCAGCAAGAGAATTGAAAGTACGGATAGGAAAAGTTTGCTGAAACGTACGACCCCGACGCAATGTAACCTTTTGGTTTGTGTTTTCAAACACTCATCTAAGTCTGGGTGTAGTTTGCGTAGTAGCGCTATGCGTAGCTATGTGAAGTGCACTTCGCACTACGCACGCTACGTGTAGCTACGTGAACTGCGTAGTGCGGTAGGGAAATGCTGTTCGCACTGATTGCACAGTGCCGGATGCTTGTCCGCACTGTGCAATCATTGCAAACAGCATCTTGCACAGTGGGAGCAGTCGTCTTCTGCCGCTCGAGTAGATTTCTACTCAAGCGGCAGCTTTCTCAATGGGGACTGGTAGTTTCTCATCGTGAGCGGTCGCCAGCATACGTGACCACTCGCAATGAGAAACCTGACCTCTCCACGTTGAGAATCTCGCCGGGAGGTTTATTTTCCACGCTTGCGATCGGCAACTTGATGTTGCTGATCGCGAAGGAGGAAAAGGTCTCGCCGGGATGTTGATTTTGCTCGCTCGCGTTCGCCAACTTGACGTTGAGGACCGCAAGCAAGCAAAAAATGCCCACTACGCTACGCGTTTTTGCACTGTGCTACGTGCAATTCGCGTAGTAGCGCAAACTACGCATGCTGCTCTAGCGTAGTACTACGCCCAGGATTACACTCATCACAATCTCAAGCTATAAAATCTATAATCATGAAACACTGGTCAATCATCCACACGGAACCGGACTTGAAAGCTTTATTTCCTCAACAAACTACATTTGCAACCCAGCGTTCAGAAAACATCAAAGAGCTGTTAGGGAGAAAAGCAGTGTTGACTTCGACTACCTTCAAGGGTATGCAGAAATGTATGAACTGGGTGCACTGCAATAATGTCATAGTGGGTGACCGTTTAACTCATCCTACCAAAGGCAACATTATACAATTGAAACATTCCAGTACCTGTGACACCACCAACGTCATTTATGCATTTAAATGCCCTTGCGGGAAGATTTATGTGGGAAGAACGGAGAGAAAAATCAAAGAGCATATAGGAGAACATAAAAGTAATATACGCAACAGGAATAAGAAGTCGCAATGCATTGGTTGTCAGCTAAACATAATATAGCACAACTACGTTTTACGGTTTTAGAGATGGTAAAACCAAGACAAGATCTAGACTCCCAAAAAGCGATGGCCAGGTCTGAATTTTACTGGACCAAAAAATTGCAATCACTACAACCCGTTGGGATGAATGACAGAATTGAAAATCATTGTTTCTTGTGAAATACGCCATTTATGATTTGCCTTATCGTTGCCTTATGACTGCACATATTTTGTCATATTCTAGGATATTCGCAGCATTATTTTCCTGCTTATATTGTGTCATTATTCAAGTGTGCAATGGGAAGTGCATACGTAAATCATTCATCACATGTTATTTTACATCATGTAATGGAGGTACACTCATTTCGCCATTATTTTGTTCTTAAATGGTTTGTGATTGTATTTTGCATCAGGATATTGTGTCTTACAGTGTCCTCAGAGCACACAACGTTTTTAGGTCTCGCCTGGCGAAAGCAGCGCATGCGTTGCACTCGCCATTGCGAGTACCTTTTGGAATCAATTCTGCGAGGGCTCTCATGCACGCATCTGCAATGGACAAAGATGGCTGCTCTCGCCATTTGTCCATTGCAAACAGCATGCGCGCGTCCGTAGGGACTGTGGACAGTCCCACGCCATTTCGTTGCCATAGTAACGAAAATGCCGCTTCGCTTGTGCTTTTTTTTTATGTCAGTTCACCCGGGGCACAAGCAGGCATCCACTTATGTGTTTTTGGTGACTTTTGGTCGGCTCCTCTCACTTTCGGAAATACTGATGGGTGTTCTGACTGATTCTAGTCATGTGTCTGATCTAGTGTGACCGGACTCCCATCTTCACATCTACCCTATTCATGTGGACTGCCCGGGAGTCGGGTCTGCTCTTTGAGCCATTGGTCTCAACTGCACGGCGGACAGCAACCCGCACCTCTCTGTCCGATGTAGAAGACAGACTGTCCGAGAGTCTGACGTCTAGCTTGGTCGTCCTCATCACAGCCTCAACACAGCCTCAACACTTTTTCCCTCGCGTGGCCTAAACATGTAATTACGCAGATGGGCCCGTACCATTATCATGGCGGCGGCGGGGGGGGGCCCGGAGACAGCCTGCCTGCGTCCCGCAGAGCCTTCATTGCGGTGCCAGCGCCTCTGTGAGCACAGATGCGGCGCCTTTGAAGTGTCTGATTACGGTAGCTTCCCATCGCTCCGCAGGAAGTGCGCTGTGCTGCCACCATGCCGCCCCCCCCCCCCCACAGTGAGAGCCGAGGGGGGCAGTGGTTCAATGTGTCAGGAGTTATCATGGGCAGTGCGAGGGGGCCTTACACGCAAGCAAGCCCGAGAATGCAGGTAACACATCCTGTATCTGTAAATAAGATTACAAAAGTAAACTAAAAGAACAAGCTATAGCATTAAAACGGCACAGCTAAACAAAAACAGATGTATTTTAAAATCAAATTAAGGCCGCATGAATTATAAAGATATTGACATTGTGGATATCTTTTTCGTTTCTGTAAAACTCTACACTAGACGTAAACACGACATCTCGCAGGTTTTTTGTTTGGTTTTATGTACACCAAATCAAAGCAATCTATTCAACCTTTCTTCCAGACTAGGACCGCCATTGATCGTCTAAAGTGAAGACGTTAATTCTTAGAAAACACAGCTGGGCGAAAGCTTGCCAGTCAGAAGCGTGGTCACTGCATAGTATGTTAACGTTACTACTAAACTGCAAGACTAATGTCAAATTGCATGCAAATTGGCGGTCTACAAATGACAATAAACAAAAAATATAAGGATCACTGTTAAGAGTGCCACAAAAGGGGTGTGGCACTTTTCACAAGAGGAACTACATTCTGCTTTATACAAAAACGTCAACCATAACACTTTGCAGGCGATAGACTTGCAGAGTTGCTCGAAGAAACAAATGCATGAAAATGAATGGAAACGGGCATGCCTAGGTTAGGAAGTCGACTACCTAGGGTGGTCAATGCTAATAAATACTTAACCAATGAAAAAACAAAGAGGGACCCTGGATCAATAAGTAGGAGGGGAAAGGAGTCAGGGAATAATCAATACAAAAAACAGAGGCACATTCCCCCCACCAATGCAATATTCGTAGGCGATAAGTCCATAAATTAGGATGTACCCACACACCAAACATAATATTTAAATTGTTTTTACTTTCATTTATTTATCAAAAATAATTTTATACATTTTGATATGAATGTTGTAGTGATGTCACTACTAATGTTCATTTGTTATATATAAAACCAGACACATTTTGGATTCAACACTAACACAATTCGTAATTTAAAGAAGAAAAACAATCCATATACCCGACACAAAAGAAGCAATTAAACGAACAAGCAATACATACAATAGATTCATACATATAAAAACACAAGCAATAAATAATGCACAATACAATATAACATACATAAAAGAAAATAAACAAGAAAGCGCCAACGCGCGTTTCGGAGATCCCAAAATATTCAATGAGCTCCTTCCTCAGGGCGCAGATAGCATGGCAGTCTTAGTAGAAATAGTCAAATGGATTATTTGAGACTGAGTAATTATTTACATGTCGAGCTACAATCACATAAAAGCTGAAGGTCTGTGGAGCACAAAACCAAAATTTTAAATAATGAAAAACTACAAAACACGAAAACTGTTGGAGCAAGAATACAATCCCAGAAAAAAGGAAATAACCAGAACTAGAAGAGGGAAAAGGGAAAAAATCCATCACCATAGATAGTGTCAGAAACAGAGTTGAGGTGACATAATGTGAACAGTGTAGCGTTCATTATTTGAACCAATAGCTTGACAGTTAGAGATGGAGCACAAATCTCTAAGCCAGCATCCACTGAGGAAAAAATAAGAACAAAGAAGAAGAAAGAAAATTACAAAGGTTCATACTTAAAAGAGAAAAGGTACATACTTAAGAGAAAACGTCCCGGCGGAACTTTTTAATCAATGGTGTGAGCGTCGCTTCAACACCTGATACGCAAGTTTAAGCTGGGGGCTCAGGCAGGGAAGACCAAATCTAAGCTGTGTAGGGTGCACAATGAGTCGGCATATACCGGTCTAAAGATACAGAATGGCATCCAGAAACTAAAAGAAAAGCCAAAAGATATTAATGTAGAAAGAAGGAGATATAAACAAAACAAGACAAATATATGTCAAGCGATAAACTTACATACAGCATAAAATAGAAAGAAATGCAGCGGGTTCTGCAAGGAGAACTTGCAAGGATACATGAGTCAGTTTGGTGAGGGAATCTTCTTGCCCCAAGACTGAGAAACCACGGACTAACCGCTGGTCTGGGTAAGTGAGATGAGGACCAAGTTTACACAGCGTTCCCCAGGCGTCCCGAGAATCTATGAACATAAATCCATGAACCCAAGTTTAAGTAAGCAGGAAATACTCGTCTCGAAATATCGAGAAAAAAACGGCTTGCAGGCGAACTAGAAACTTACCGAGTACGGCCCCAGGCGAATGCCTTAATAGAAACAGAGAGTCCCGCAGCCGGCCACCGTTAGCATCAGGGCCAAAATTCAAAATGCACTACTAAAATACCTACCAAGCAGGAAGTGAAGAAAAATCACGTAAAGCGTGAGAGAAGGGCCAACTAATAAAAATAGAGAGCGGACCATCGACCAAAGCGAGGACCAAGAATGAAAATAAAGGAAAGACAAGTCTGCAACCAAAGAATCGGCCATATTGAAGAAGTAATACTAATAATGAAATAAAGCCAGAAAACTAAAAACGTCAAAAGAAAATAACCAACTCAAAAAATATATAGGACTAAATAAAATAAAAATGGAAGGAAACAGGCCACATATTAGGGGAAAATAGTGAAAAAATACTACCACCCAAAGATAGCAATATTGATGCCCTTAGGCGTAAGAGAGAGGCGTTTTGGATTTACACCCTTCAGACATTTGACAAAGGACTCAATGAGTCCCTTCCCTGGGAGAATGCCATTATTTGAATTTTGCTCCCCGCTGTTCTTTCAGTTATAGTGCCCTTTGAGGCTCTTCTGACATATCTTTGTTAGGTTTATTTATATATTTTTTTCACTATTTTGTACATTGTACGCCCACTAGCAAGTAGGTTTTCCAACTTGCATACAGTTTGGATTGTCCACATAGACACCAAGGGACAGGGCGTAACAGAAAACCTTGGTTTAACCATTGAATTATTTAAGAGTGCGCGTTTGCGCCAGAATTGAGCTTCGAAGTTGAAGCTGAGGACAGTGCATCTTCTTACTGTGCCATACATGTGTTCTGGCTAGAAGCTCATCTAATTCTTGGCCTCGATGCATAGAACACACAAGAGTGGTCATATATGAGCCAACTGTAGTTAAGGTTCTATAGTGTGAAGAAGGTGCTGGGAGGTTGTGCATTTGTGTGTGTGGGTTGTGTGCAAGAAGGAGATACCAGTACAAGAAGGAGAGACTCAAAAGACGGCTTCAGAACAAAAAGGTGGGGGGAAAAGTCATTAAATGACTACGACAGAATGAGAGATTACAGAGGAAAGTGATGCGAAGGGGAGAGTGGGTGTGAGGCACTGGACTCTCCCTTTCACATGGCTTTATAATGTTTAATTTACAATCTCATATCTTCAGAAAAAAATAGTTTCAGACTTGAACCATTGTCAATTCTAATAATTCACAAAAATCTCATTGTTGCTCATTTTTCTGAAGTTGAATGCAAACCAGTGCTAACAAGCACTGGCAAAGCCACAATGTCTGCCTTGTTTTGGGTGATTCTTACCAGGTTACTGGTATGGAAGGCTGACAGTTTGGTGCTGTCTCTTTTCATCATCCACCAGCATCTGATCCATACAAGAGTGTGGACAAAACACAGCTCTGGTAAAGCCTCAGCTTGGTGCTGTACTGAGATGACCTCCACACACTGTGCAGCATCCTGAAGACATTTCTTACCTTGTTCAGTCTGCTCTTGATGTCACTGCCTGCCCCTCTATCATGGCTCATAGTACTAGGTAGATGAACTCCTCAGCCATTGCCAGGTCCTCTCCATCCACCTTGATTGGTGAAGGGTTTGGGATGTTAAGTGGCATGATTTCTGATTTCTTGGTGTTGATCTTCAGGCCAGATTGCCGTGCATATATGTTGAGGTGAGACTTCTTTTTCTGCATATGCTGATGTGAGTGAGAGAGCAAGGCTAGGTCATCCGTACAGTCAATGTCCCCCAAAGCATGGAATAAGATGCATCTGATGCCTCTCGCTTGGTCTTCTGTTGTGCGTCTCATCACACAGTCGATGAGTAGGTTGAAGAGCAATGATGACATCACGCATCTTCATTCTCACCCTTGTCATGAATTCAAAGCTATAGTCAATATCTCCCAACGTGCAGGTAAAATTATCATAAAAGCTCTTGAAGAGGAGACCTATCTGCTGCGGTATGCGATAGGAAGTACGCCAGAGGCTATCACAGTGGATATTGTCAAACCATTTCTCAAAATCAATGAAGTTGATGTATAGTTGTCTCTGCCATCATGTGCACTGCTCTATGCTATTGCGTTGAGTAAGGATCAGATCAACACACCCTCTGCCTTTGTGGAACCCAGCCTGTTTTTTTCTTAACTGCTTGTCCTCTGCATCAGAAATGCGCTATCTGTGCAGTGAGCTATGAACCAGAATCAAACAGCAGTGTGCAAACTGCAGGGCCTGGGTTTAGAACCTTATCTTTTCCCAATCTTTTTTTATTGTAAGGGTGCTAAAAATTATTCCTTTGAATAATAATACATTCTTTTAAGTAAGGACAACCACAACCACAGTTTTACATTTTAAATCCTATCCTAAGTTTGTGTTCCTCCAGACCATGCACTCGTAACATATAATGCCTACTAGTGTGCATGACACGTTACTCCTATACTTTGCGGTCCTCATTGTCATATGTAACATTTCCTATCCATTGATTTACACCCTTATATGAATCATTGAACATGTGGGTGATTCAAAGAGTCTGACACCCTACATATGGGATGAGCAACGCTATAAAATAAATTAAATACATGTATGAAAGGGGCTATGGAGAGAGAAGGGAAACCGTTGGAGGGTGGTTGGGAGGAAATCTGTGGAGCAGGAAGTCATGGGGGGGGGGATGCCAATAAAATGGTTGCACCGCGCGGCACCAGCGCTAAAGCAGGCTCTGTAGCTAACCTTATGACTGGGTTTGGATAGTGAGCGCACGAGTGAGTGTAGTACTTTAGCACAATACTCCTACATCTGAGTCATCCACAGTTACCCCAGCCCCTTTCCTGCCACTTAATGCGTGGTTACCTTCCCTTTCTCTCCAGGCACACTCCCACCTTCTTTGTGTCTCTTTTCTCTCTACCCTCACCTGAAGCTCAGAATTCCCCCAATACCGCCCCTCCCTCAGCCTTCATTACACCCGTCTGCCTCATCTCTCCCTCTCTACTCTTCACTCCCCTGCTCTACCCTCAGCGTCTCGCTTTCCCACACTCTTCACTCCCCCTTATCCGACCCTGAGTGACACCCATCTCATGCCCACCTTATCAGTGTCTCCCCTCTGCCCTACCTCTGGCCTTCGTTGCCTCCCAATCTGTCCTCTTTCTTTCCTCAGTCCCCTAGTGTACACCCCTCTCCAATTACTGACTCTCCCACCCCCTCACACTCCTCAGCATCATCATTATGTATCTATTTGACTCCACCCCTTCCCTCCTATTCACTTCTACCCTTTCAGGTTTCCTTCTTTGCTCATCTATTTCTTTTCTCAACGTTCATTATTCCAGCTCTCCTTTTTCTTCCCCTCCCACAGTCCATTGTTATCCTCGCTCCCTTCCTCCACCATCAGACTCTAATGTGTACTGGCCAAAAAACAACAATGTATTTATTCGATCTGATATTTTAGGTATTGGCAATATTTGACACTTTTAACACAATAATCAGAACCCAAGGAGCTACATACTTTGCTTTCCTTGATGTGCTTCCCGCTTTGCGGAAGGGGAGGGAAGCTGCTAGTGAAATCTTTAAGATGCAGACTGTAACATGTTCCTGATCATGCGCAGCAGGAGAAATGTTTCAGCTGCCATACAGAGCCACTTTACAGCTTTTCATGTTTTTAAAAAAAACGTTGGCAGCTTTTTAATTTGCAAAGCATTGAAGTTTACAAATAGGAAGCAATAAGCCCAGAATCATAATCAGTTTTCAGGCGATCCATTTGCGCATCATAGCAGCTAATAAACTCTGCTGACTTCACACCTCTACCCAGGCCTGAAAGTATCCCATGTCAATGGTGTTAATCATTAAAATAATCGATAAAGGACATCCCACAGGGCTGCACTCCTATGAAAAATTAAGCTGAAAACCGCTTGTTTTTCTGTTCTGAATGGCCTTAGCTAGGCCAGGGTATTACTTGCGTGGGCCTAGCCCACCTGGCCCACCCTCTAGAACCGGGCCTGCAGTTCCCCACATCTCTACCGCTGTAGCTTTAGTTGTGCCATGCCCCCGTGTTTCTTCTCTCTGCCTCTGTTCCAGCCCCCGTGTTTCTTTTCTCCCCGCGTTTCTTCTCTCTGCCTCTGTTCCAGCCCCCTAGGTTTTTTTCTCCCTGCCTCTGTTCCAGCCCCAGGTGTTTCTTCTCCCTGCCTCTGTTCCAGCCCCCTGTGTTCCTTCTCTCTGTCTCTGTTCCAGCCCCCGTGTTTCTTCTCTCTGCCTCTGTTACAGCCTCCCGTGTTTCTTCTCTCTTCCTCTGTTCCAGCCCGTGTTTCTTATCTGTCTCTGTTCCAGCCCCCCCCGTGTTTCTTCTTTCTGCCTCTGTTCCAGCCCCCCCCCCCCGTGTTTCTTCTTTCTGCCTCTGTTCCAGCCCCCGTGTTTTTTCTTTCTGCCTCTGTTCCAGCCCCCTGTGTTATTCTTTCTGCCTCTGTTCCAGCCCCCGTGTATCTTTTCTCTGCCTCTGTTCCAGCCCCCGTGTTTCTTCTCTCTGTCTCTGTTCCAGCCCACTAGGTTTTTTTCTCTCTGCCTTTGTTCCAGCCCCAGTGTTTCTTCTTCCTGCCTCTGATCCAGCCTCTGTGTTTCTTCTCTCTGCCTCTGTTCCAGCCACATGTGTTTTCTTCTCTCTGCCTCTGTTCCAGCCTCCCGTGTTTATTCTCTCTTCCTCTGTTACAGCCTCCCGTGTTTCTTCTCTGCCTCTGTTACAGCCTCCCGTGTTTCTTATCTGCATGTTACAGCCTCCCGTGTTTCTTATCTGCCTCTGTTACTGCCCCCTGTGTTTCTTCTCTCTGCCTCTGTTCCAGCCTCCCGTGTTTATTCTCTCTTCCTCTGTTACAGCCTCCCGTGTTTCTTCTCTGCCTCTGTTACAGCCTCCCGTGTTTCTTCTCTGCCTGTTACAGCCTCCCGTGTTTCTTCTCTGCCTCTGTTACAGCCTCCCGTGTTTCTTATCTGCATGTTACAGCCTCCCGTGTTTCTTATCTGCCTCTGTTACTGCCCCCTGTGTTTCTTCTCTCTGCCTCTGTTCCAGCCTCCCGTGTTTATTCTCTCTTCCTCTGTTACAGCCTCCCGTGTTTCTTCTCTGCCTCTGTTCCAGCCTCCCGTGTTTCTTCTCTGCCTGTTACAGCCTCCCGTGTTTCTTATCTGCCTCTGTTCCAGCCCCCCCGTGTTTCTTCTCTCTGCCTCTGTTCCAGCCCCCCCCCCCGCGTTTCTTCTCTATGCCTCTGTTCCAGCCCCCCCCCCCCCGTGTTTCCTTTCTCTGCCTCTGTTCCAGTCCCCTGCCCCCTCGGCCCAGGCAGGTGTATGTCTAAAGGCCTAGAGCATGGCTATATTTAGCTCTGTTTGTTATTCTCGGAATCATTACTGAGTCCAGGGAATCTGCAATGCAGCCTGAGCAGGAACAAACAACCCCCCCCCCCCCACTCCTCTCCCCCCCAAGGGAAGATATGGGGTCTCTCCCCCTCTCCGATGGATAGGAAATAACCAGTAACCTTGACAATGACACCCCTAACCGAGGTCATCTTTAGGGCGGATATTACACACACAGTGCCATGTGCAGACTGTTCTGTTAATGTAGCGCCATATTTACACATTTTCTAAGTATTTTATATAGTGCAGGATACATATTGTTCTAATTGCTTATAAGCTCACGCATTCTTATAGGTATATTTTACATCGTGCCAGCTCCACGCGTTACAAATTAGTTTCAGACATAGATCATTCAAAGAATTTATATAAGGTTTGATATACATATTGTAAGTAGTGTCTGGTACATACGTTATATTGCGCCATGTATGTTATAATTATTATATGCTTCCTTATTGTTATAGGTATCTATACATATGATTACCATGTTATTTAATACCAGGGGCATACCATTTTAAGTATTTTAATGGAGCCAAGTGTGTGATACATAATTACCAGTGGCGGCCGCCACAAAGAACAAGCATTTGCAATGCAATAGGCCTTGCATTACTGAAAATTAGAGCTATTGGTGTTGCATTATTATTTGCAACGCCAAAAGCTCAAACTTTTACTAAAGCGAGACCAATTGCATTGCAAATGCTTGTTTCTTTCAGTGCTTAGACCCAGCCATATGAAAAATCATTCTTTGCCCTGCTCCAATAGGAACGGTTCAGCCTTAGCTGCCAAGCCAGATACAGGACCAATACTGATTTGCATGTGGCTGGCTCTAATTTGAGTTGGCTTGGTGGGCAAAAGAATGATGGGGTGGAATGCTACTCCAAAGCAATTGTCTGTGGTTATTTGTGTTGCAAGCGTTCCCCTCATCGCCTTTAGTGTGCTTGTTGTAATTCCCTAGATGGCCAATATAATCCCCAGACATGGGTCCCTTGTTCACTGTGCCACTGGAATTGAGCTACACGTGACTGAAGAGGTCCACTGAGGCCAAAATCAGTCTTGGACTGCTTGTGTACTGGTTCAAGGAGGACTTGGCATAATTGTTCCCGGCTTAATCGTTCCTATTGGAGCAGACCAATACTGATTTGTATATGGGTGGGTCTAATCTGAAGTGGCATGGTGTTCAAAAGAATGAGAAGCTCAAATGCTTCCCTGAGTTATTGCCAGTGGCTAGTTTTATTGCAAGCATTCCTCCCGTCACAGTTTGTGTGTTTGGTGTAACAACTTTAGTGGACAAGTGTATGCCCAGAAATCTGTCTCAGGGTTACTGTGCCACTGAAACCAAACTACACTTTACTGAAAAGGCCCAATCAGGCTGAAGCCGGTCTTGGGTTGCTTATGTTCCGGTTCAGAGAGCACCTGGCTTGGCTGTTTGGGCTGGACTGTTCCTACTACAGCAGGACCAAGACTGATTTGCGTATGTGTGGGTCTAATCTGAGGTGTGATGGTGGGCAAAAGAACAATGGGCTCGAATGCTACCCAGACCAATTGCCAGTGGATGGACTTCGAAAGGATACCTTGCATCACTTTTTGTGTGTTTTATGTTGATGTACTGACAGTGAATCAGAAAAACAAAAGGGGAGAGTAAAGAGGTACTGCTTGGCACAAGCAGTGGTGGTGGATACGCCCTCCTTCAGTCGTTATATACTAAACACAAAGATCCACCCTCAGATAGTTTCAAAAGCCATGTCCTCCCAGATTAAGTGTGCTTCCTACAGTGGTGGGAAAAACACAGTTTGTTTAAATACCCCTCACACACCAAAAGGGCCCTTGGTGTCATGCTTCATCATGGGGTCTTCCCGCCCTTCTACGGGATGAGGCGTGCTACGACCTACGATTACGCGGGAGCACTGCTGTTGTGAGACTACTATGTGTCGTGTAGGAGTGTGAGTGGAAGGGTCAGGAGTGAATGGAAAAGTGAGGTTTAAAAATACCTGCATCGTTGGTCAAAAAAACTTTAATATACCTTGAGGTGGTATTGTTAAAATATGGGGAAGGAGGTGTATTTGCCTCAATGAGCTGTGCCTCCTATGTCAGTCAACATGTTTCAAAGCCCCCCCTGGCTTCTTCTTCAGGACCAAGAGGATCCCTTCTACACTCACTTTATATGTGGTGTGTTTTATTCACTAATCCTTATGAAATGTATTTGTGCAAATAAATATGCGGCGCATGTGACTTATCACTGCACATATATGATACCTAAATAGGTACCTGTCATCGTTTATCTGGAATAAAAAGTGGCATAATATTAAAATGCAGGACAAAGACATCATCCATCCTGACATATAGTGACCTGAAAAAGAAGTGCAATGTGTGACCATGTACTCCTTATCGTTATTCATAGTGAAGATTGATGGTGATGTGTCCCGCTGTTATAGCAGGGGAAACAAATGACATTTACAAAGACAGACAAACAAAGAACATAAAGCACACACTCTATACAAAAGGACTTGGTCTATTTGGTCCGAAGAGTATTGTCACATCTACCCGATACCACACGTGTTTATAGTGTATATCAGGGAAAAGTACATCCAGGAAGCAGAGAAAAGTACCATCTAGGTAGCAGAAAGTTAACCTACTTGATATCAGATGCAAAAATGCCCCATGAACCTGTAATGGGTGGGAGGGGTGCCTGTATTTGCAATCTAGAGAAATAAACAGGCAATTTATTTAAAAGTAATTGTTTCGCTTTGAAACACACTCAACAGCATGACTGATCCCCGGCTATGCCGGACTCACTGCTCCTGGGACACTGCCCCGCTGTGTCTGGCCTCCCTGCGGCTCCGCTGAACAATGGAGCTAGTTCGGGGAGGTTCTTAAATAGGGCTCTTAATTGTTGTCACCGCTCCGAGTTGAGAGCGTTAGTAGTTACACTTGTGTTTCGCCGGAAGATCGCTTGGTCCCCGTGTGTTAGAGCGCCAACCTCAGATGTCACCCGGTAGTCGTTCAGTTCTGTTGTAGCGAGGTGGACGCTGCGCTCCTCCGTATTACGGCATCTAATCTTCATAGCCGGGTGCAACAATGAAAGCACCCGGAAGTGGACAAAGTGAAGGTTGAGTCTAAGACTAGACTGTCAACCTCCTTCTTGCTTCTTTCTGGGATCCAGGGTTTTGGATGTAATACATAGTGGACGGTATGCCGTCCATTAAATAAAAGGTCGGGGCACATTGGTTATTGCCTCCTCAGGTGGCGAACAAATACGTTGATGACATAAGACTACTGTAAAAAATGGACACTCACGGCAGAGGTTTATGTTTAAACACATGTATGACCTCTTCTCTTTCATGATGACGTGTGCCTTATCACGTATCTCTAAATCCCTCTCTCTATCAGTTTACCCCGTGGATTCAGAAGGTATTGATTGTGTGTGTTAAAATTGGACCTTGGAGTCCAGGTTGAGTGTATCAAAACGAGATATTGGTGGCCAGGGACCACCGACATAAGGGGTTATTTACACAGATAGTACGTGCTTTTATTAATGCCGGGGATCCCATATGGTCTACAACCCAGCTACAGTGTCTATCGCGAGCCCGATGAACAGGATAGCCGCCGGGGCTCTGTTGCAGGAGTAAAGGTCTTCTATATTCAAGTCAGAGGAGGTTCTTTATGTAAATTGGTTCCATGATATTTCATCATTGAGCCCATCGGTGTGTGTTCCAAGACGGAACACCCACCGCTGTTCTTTTTCAAACAGGCCATTCTTGCCATCCAGTTGTTCAATCACAGTCCACCTCAAGTACCCCACCCCGTGATTGTTGGTCAGGTAGTGCGTCGACATCTTGGTCGTGCTCCTCCCGCAACGAATATTGCTCCTATGTTCCCCAATGCGAACCTTGATGGGTCTGGTGGTCATTCCTATGTATTCCAAGCCACATGGGCATGTGATCATATATACAATGTTCCTGCTGTTGCAATTTGTGAAACCTCTTTGCTCCCTCTCACTACCATTTCTGAATCTTAAGTGCTTACTCCTGCAAGTCAGGTGGCAAGTGCAACAGTTGCCGCACGGATGGTGTCCTTGTACTGGTGGTAATAGTAGGCCCGTTGGTCTTGTCGGTGGGGATTTCCTTGGTCTAGTGTGGACAAGCATATCCTTCAAATTTCTCCCTCTCCTGTGGGCGACAATAGGTTTAGTGAAGTTCAGTTGGCAGCTGTTGAGGAGTCTCCAGTGCTTGTTGACAGTCTTGGTGATCTGATTAGAATGAGTGTTAAATGTGGTAACACAGATAGGTCATTCCTCTTGTTCAGCGGTAACCCTGTCCTCCAACAGCGACTCCCTGTTGTTGTTTCTTTCCCTCTTCATAGCCTTGTCGATGACTCTTTTGGGGTAATTTCGTTTCAAGAATTTAGTTTGTAGGTCAGATGCCTGACTCCTGAAATCCTTTAGTTCCGTGCAATTCCTCCGGAGGCGGAGGAATTTTCCGTAGGGAAGGTTCTCCCTGAGATGGCGGGGATGAAAGCTATTATACAGGAGTAGGCAGTTTTTTGCTGTCGGTTTGAAATGTGTCGCTGTCTTCAATGTCCCTTCATCTGGGTATATGTTGAGGTCCAGAAATACCACGTTGTTTTGTGAGGTGGTACTCGTGAATTTCAGAAAATTGTTCTGTTCATTTAGCCATGCCACGAATGATTCAGTGGATGGAATGTCCCCTTCCGAAATCACCAGTATATCGTCAATATACCGTTTCCAAGTCTTTATATGGCGGAAGAAGGGGTTGTTGGTATTCAGGATTTTCTTTGACTCGAGATGATACACGTAGAGACCAGCTAGACTGGGAGCAAAAGTGCTCCCCATGCTGGTCCTGTGCTTCTGTAGGTAGTAGGTGTCCTCGTACATGAAGTAGTTTCTCGTGAGTGCTAGTGAAATGCACTCCATTACCACATGTCGTGGTGTTTGATATTCCTATTCAGTGGAGAATAATACTTCCTCACTGATGGTCAATGTCTCATCGTGTGGGAGGCTCGTATACAGGCTCTCCACAGCGAGTCCTATGAGGAGGTTCTTTTCTGGGTCAAACTCAATATCCTTGAGTAGTTTTAGTACCGCCTTGTTGCCTTTCAGGTAGGTTTCTGTTGCTTGGACCAGAGGGCGGAGAAACGCATCCGCAAATTTTGACAGAGGTTCTAAAATAGAGTCTATCCCTGAGACAATCGGGCGCCCTGGTGGTTGCCCAAGATTCTTGTGAATCTTGGGTATGGTGTAGAAGTATGGGACTTTCGGGGACTTTTTTGTAAGGAATTCTGCCTCTTTCTTAGATATCCAATTATGTGCCCCTGCCTCTTTTACCATAGTGGCTATCTGAATTCTGATTTATTCAGTGGGATCGTTGCGGATGGTCTCATAGTTCCTACGGTCATCGAGGAGTTTCCTGCATTCGTTATCATAGGCGGTAGCTGTCTGTATCACGATAGCCCCGCCTTTGTCAGACGGTTTTATAATGATGTTTGCATTGAGTGACAGTTGGCGTATCGCTTCCTTCTCTTACTTTTAGGTATTCTGGAAGGTTGTGTTCTCTACTACGGAGATGTTCTGCATTTCCTTCATCACAGCTTTTTCAAATGCTAGTAGTTCCACGGGGAGTGTGGAATACGGGGGGACAAAGATCGATTTCACCCGTAGGCCTATGACCTTGTCTTCTCCCTCTGGTATCTCCTTGTCCTTGAAAAATGATTTTAATTTCAGTTTTCTGATGATTTCTTTCATCTCTGTACATGTTCTGAATTTGTCTATCCGGTTTGTGGGTACAAATCCCAGTCCTCTTTCGAAGACTCGTCCTTGTGTTGGTGTTAACTGGTAGGCTGTTAGATTCACCACCAAGTTTACCTCCTGCTGGTCGATGGTTGGGCGTTCGTTGCGCCGGTCATGCTCCTTGTTGAGACTCGTGGTGTCTCGTCCTCCGGGGTGGACCAATGGACATTGGTGCCTCTCTGGTTCCTGCCTCTCCGTGTGCCTTGGCGTGATCCTAAAAAAAGGCAGCGGACCATAATAGTTGTAATCGTATTTTTGTTGTGGGGGTACCCAGTGTTGATATGGTCCCCCCATAGGTGGCGGGCCGTAGGGATGAGGTGGGAAAGATGGTGGTCCTTGGTAATTACCCCATCCTCTCCTTCTCGGGTTGAATGGCCGCTGGTATTGGCTGCCCCCTCCTCGGTTGTAACGGCGGCCGCTCCCTTTGCTGGAGTTAGAATTGTCCGATCCTGTGTCTGATGATTCACCATCGGAACTCTGGTCTTGGTTCTTTTGTATATAATCATCCCGTAAATATGGGTATACTCGCTCATGACTGAAGCGTGCAATATCTTTTTTAAATTTATTGAATTTGCTCTGCTTGAGTGTTATCTCAAAGTCCGTTATTTCTTGGTTTAGTTCTTCCAGGCGTTTCTTTAGAACATTAGGGGGTATGCAGGTCTTAAGTTGTACCTCCAATTGCTGGATCTCGGTTTTAAGTTCTTGGGTGAGTCTAGTGGCCGTCTTGATTATCAAGACCAGCCAGTCGCGGGTGCAATGCCACGATATTAGTGACCAGTCGCATTTGAACACTTTGTTCTGTTGAGAAATGTATGGTTCATTACGGACAATCAAACCCTGTGGGGCCGTATTTGTCCTGAGGTGCTCAGTCATTAGGAGGCCATGCAGAGTTTTTTTATCTGTGTCCTCCTAAGATTGGATAGTTCGTACCAGTCTGCGTTGTTGGGACCAGGTTCTTTACTGCTCAACCCCTCGAAAGGGTTGATGGCTGCTAGGATCCTATCTACCTCCTCCTCAGCGAAGGTGAGGCCAGTATTTTCCGCCATATCAGATATTGTAAGTACTGATGGTGTTTGTATGTGGTGATTGTGTGTGCTAAATATCAGTGGTGTGCTCAGGAAATGTCAATGTTCAGTTGACCTACTACAAATACTGGTACTCCCAATGAAGTAACCAATCAGGAATTCCTGGAAAACAAAAACTCCCACAGCTGCGCACTGTCTATAAATCAGAAAAACAAAAGTGGGGAGTAAAGAGGTACTGCTTGCCACAAGCAGTGGAGGTGGATACGCCCTCCTTCAGTTTATAGATACTAAACACAAAGATCCACCCTCAGTTTCAAAAGCCATGTACTCCCAGATTAAGTGTGCTTCCTACAGTGGTGGGAAAAACACAGTTTGTTTAAATACCCCTCACACACCAAAAGGGCCCTTGGTGTCATGCTTCATCATAGGGGTCTTCCCGCCCCTCTACCGGATAGGGCGTGCTACGACCTACGATTACGCGGGAGCACTGTTGTTGTGAGACTACTATGTGTCGTGTAGGAGTGTGAGTGGAAGGGTCAGGAGTGAATGGAAAAGTGAGGCTAAAAAATACCTGGATCGTTGGTCAAAAAAACTTTAATATACCTTGAGGTGGTATTGTTAAAATATGGGGAAGGAGGTGTATTTGCCTCAATGAGCTGTGCCTCCTATGTCAGTCAACATGTTTCAAAGCCCCCCCTGGCTTCTTCTTCAGGACCAAGAGGATCCCTTCTACACTCACTTTATATGTGGTGCGTTTATTCACTAATCCTTCTTATGAAATGTGTTCGTGCAAATAAATATGCGGCGCATGTGAATTATCACTGCACATATATGATACCTAAATAGGTACCTGTCATCGTTTATCTGGAATAAAAAGTGAAACCAGCTTTTGCTCCCAGCTGAATAACCTCATGGCTTGTAGGAGTCATGGAGACTGTGCCCCCACCTAGTGATCACCAGCGTCCTCTTGAAAAAGTGGCTTATGTTTAGCACGGCTGGATGAGCACTTCATTCTGCAGGTAGGGCTCAGTGGACAGTCTAGAGGTTCCGGAAGGTTTTTGTGACGATTACATCAAAACATTACATAAACTGTGCCAAGTGGCACTAATTTTTTATCTGCTCTAAATTCTGCAGGAATTGAATTTTGCAGTGCATTAAAGTGATGCAGAATTTATCACTGCTAATTTTGCTGTAGTGTTTTTTTGTACACTTAATACTTTCAGATTGAAGCTTGATTGAAAAAACTATGACTTTTACATGTGTAATTCATGCACAGAGCTAAAGTTTGGAACACAGGGCTAGATATATGTAGCATCAGTAGCAAAGTGCTGCTCACATTTTTGCAATCAGTATGGTAATTTGCAAATTGACCTATGTACTCACTGGTCGGTTTGCAAATTACCAATTTCCGGTGGGTCGCAATTTGGCCTACCTCATGAATATTAATGAGTTATGTCACAAAATGTGACCCACTAGGAATAGCAGCCATCACAAAGAAAGTGGCCTTCTGGGGGTCAGTAGATCACCATGTCTGGGATTGCTTTTAAATAAAGCATTTTTTTTAATGCAGCCCATTTTCCTTACAGGAAAACAGAATGCATTAAAAAAAATAAATGAAAAGGATAAGTTTAATTTTTTAAGAGTAGGTAATGGTCCCTGGGACCATTGCCTACTCCTAAAACACGTTTTTGTCTACATTGAGGAAGGGGTCCCTTGAGGAGATGGTAAAAGATTAACATTTTCCTACCGGAATTCAGTTGCAAAATATGAATGCATACCAATGCGAATCGGTATTTGGGAGGGACACTCTAAATATGCCCATTGCAAATACCGATTCAGATTTTAGCCGCAAACCTAAATTGTGATTCGGTAAATTGATACTGAATTGCAATTTGTAGTTTGTAGATACAGATACGCCTTTTTGCAGTGGCAAATGTCCCAAATGTGGACAAGGGGCCAAGGCATCAGGGACAAGTCAAGGGCAGTGACCAATATTGTCCACGTTTTTAATTTTGCGGTCCCTCACAGTGAGCAACCATTGGTTGCCACATGATAGGCAGGGTCGCCTGGGCAATCATCAGAGGCGGCAGGACAGGTTAAATAATGGGCAAGGGTACCTCATCGCACATTGCTGCCTGATTGCCCCTGCCTGCTACTGATGCAGCCCTTGCAGCACCGAAGTTTTTTTACCCACGCTCCTGTACTGTATTAAGTGGGGTGCCTTGGTTCATCATTGGTGGTGGTTTGGGGTAGGGGGAAGTGTCATTTTTGCCCACAAACAGGTAGACAACTTTGGCACCAAGATTATAAGTGCAGACGAATTCAAGATGGAATTGGATTTTATACCTTTCGCTCAAGCCGCGGCAGGGTACTACGATGTCTACTGGAAGACTGAGGACGCCCACTACAACGATTGTCCATGGCCAGCCAGGGTAATCCATTACACGGTCCGGCGATACTGGGGGAGGGTGGCTGTGCCTTAAAACCAAGGTATGGCCCGGTTGCCAAGGCCCATCTCCCAATGGGTGCCAGGGGGATCCCTGTAGTGGGTTGGCTCTGGCATGGTGGTTTGGAGGACCAGCTATTATGCTGGCCTAAGCTCCCTCTGTCTGGAGGGGGCAGGTGAGTTTGCCTTGTAGAGCACAACTTATGGAGAGACCATCAGGGTTTTGTCCTGAGTCCAAGTGAACTGAATCAGTCGATGCCACAAGGGCCTGAGGGGTGTTTAACCATGGCTCCTCGGGAGTATTTGCAAGGAAATTTCATGTATTTGTTATAGAGTATTGGCTACGAAATTCAAGCCCAGATTTACGGGCTTTTGGCGCAGGGCAGCACAGCATGTCACCTTCCTGTCTTTTACCACTGCGCTGGTGCCATTTTGGCTGCCTAGCACCAATCTGCATTGTAGGCAGGATTGTTTTTGTACAGGAAGAGGCACCTTTCTGCACAAAAACAATCTTTCTATGTGTGCTTCAGGATGCAGCACTCACAGAAAGAGGAGAAATAAAGATATTTCTCCTTGTTGCACCACCCCTGTGGAGACGTACGGTTTTGGCGCATCCACATGTTTACAGCCTCTTGTAAATCTGGGGATGCGTCAAAATCCAATGGTGTTGCGTGGGAACACAAACTGCAACGCCCATGAAATGTGTTCCTAATGCAGAGTAAGTCAACACAGCGATTTGCGCTGCCTTGCCTTACTCCATATCTATGAGGACATTCAAGACACACCGCCAAAGTGACGCAACAGAGGTGCAAGCCTCTCATAAATGTGGCCCTTAATGTATTAGTTATGTCCATATGACCATCACGATGCTGTTCCCGGCATATTGTAACTTTATACGGAAACTGAACATTTGTCGTGTTTTTTAGGTGTAATAAATAAGGCCAGAGAATGTTATATTCTCTAACTCAAGAATGGTGGCTTTCATCGGGTCCTGTTCTCAGAATCAACTATATGTTAATTGGTGTGTAATGTCTGTCTGGTTTGACATATGACCGGTCTCGCTGCGGTCCCTCACCAGTGCGAATCATACCTTTTCCGACTGAAAAAAGTATATATACATCTTGCCCACAGTTAATTATTTGTAAGCCGAAAAGCAACTCTTTTTACGAACAAAACACCAAAAAAGTGATTGTTTGCCAATACAAATTAGAGTCAACAATGCATTTGCTCTTCAAACATGAGACAAAACACCACCCCTGAAAAATGTAGCAGAGATAAAGAATAATAGCGCCACCAGACACAATTTATCAAATCGGCTCCAGGTTACTTTAATATGAAAGCTTTTCAGCGATGGGATGGTGGGAGGTTCTGTGTGTCTCCAGTATATGTCCCAGCTTAAGACAGGCCTGAGATGTTAAACAGGGTCTTAGTATAACCCTGAGGGCATATGGAACACCCCTGCCTCTCTGAGCACATTTGAAAGGCAGCCTTTGGCGCAATAAGGCTTGAATCACTTTACATTGACGGCTGGTCTAGTGATTGAAGGAATTTCTTCATAACACTGCAGGAATTGATTGTTACACCTAGCAACTCGGATACATATTCGACGGGGATAAAAATAAATGCGTCTCAAGTTAAATGCTGCAATTTAATGAAAAGGAACCGCTCATTTACCGTGGAAGCGTGTACATATGCTAGGAAGGTGGCTGATGACAAGCAGTCTTGCGTTTTGAGTTATTTTCCATATTACCTCAGGGCCCCGGCCCGCTTCTTAGCGCGGTCCTAAAAAAGGAAACTGACTATACACGCGTCTGAAAGTGAACGCTAAGCATGAAAGCAGTCAGCGGATACCGGGCGAGAAACACAAGCTACAAGGAATTCCTTATTAATATATATTCAAATCTGAAATGCCCCAGGCTGCATTTTAAAATTGGTCTCCGGACTAAAGGGATTAATTGCAGTGGATTAGTCCAAGTTCCGGCCATGATTTGCAATATAATTTTGTATTTGCAGCTTGGCTGATCTTGCAAGATATATATGTATACATTATTTGAATGGGAGGAAGGGGCCTGCCTGTAACAATCTTGAGTGACTGCTTACTTTAGGGGCACGCTATCTTTACCTCTCAGCTGTTATATATTTCCTGGTTTCTCCTTCTCGCTGGATCGTGAGCAGCCCCTGAACGGAAACGGGGCTAGGGTAGGGGCTGCAGGGGGAGAGCACAGAAGGGGAAGCAGTGGGGGGAAGGGAGTTTAATGATGATGATATATTTTTATTTTAAAGGAAAGCATACCTGCAGCTGCTGGCTGCCTCCTGCGTTGCGCATCAGTCTTCTAGGTCCAAGCGGACACTGGGACTACATCACAGACTCCTGTGCAATCCCCGTGCTGCTCTAATACTTCGAGAGCAGTGCGGGAATTGGCCTGAGCGGGCTGAAAAGACCCTCCCCTCAGGGAGTCTGTGGGGTTTCTCCAGCCCGGCTGGTGAATGCAGCCTGGTTGGAGAAACCTAAGTGCGCATGTGTGTTTGGCTGGCCAAACACACATGCGCACTTAGAAGTGCACATAGCACTCCTCTTACCCCCTCCCAAGGCCGCCCCAATGCACGCTGGCTCGGCCAGCAACTGAAAAATAAAACAATTACATTATATTGTTTTATTTTTCAGGTGCTGGCTCTGAGCCAGTAGGGCGACGCTCCTCTGCCATTGCGGAGGAGCCACCCCTGATAATTATACAGCATCTTAGTGAGTTATATTACAAAATCTGTATAACGCAACTATTAGCCTCCTAAGGATTCTTGGCACCTAAGCAAACACAGTTCTCAGACACATTAAATAAGCCATGCTTTGTCTTTTTGGTAATTATAGAAATCTGATATGAATCTCCTCCAATCACACCACAGGGCTCAGTGTGTTCCGTGTCACAGCTTCCAACACTGAGAAGGCATGGCCACCACATCTACTCTGTCGTGAGGCCTTCTTGGGCCCAATTTAGTTCTCCCTTTTAATTGTATATTTTACATTTTTTAGGCTGACATTGTTTTAGTAATGTTATTTGTACATGTTTTGCTTGCACAATATTATTCTGAAAAGATGCTGTTCATGCTGCTTCTATTTAGAAAACCTTTTTTGTCACATAATCTGTACACTCCGTTAAAGGCTAGGAACAGGGGGCGGATTCAAGATGGCGGAGGGAGCAGACGTACTACTCTCGAGCTCCCGCCGACGATCTGCATAGCACCGGCCTCCGGGCCGTTACAGGCACGAACGGTACACCCCTGGAAGCCGGAGGAGTCTCGGTACCGGTGGAGTCCACCTGGGGCAAAGGCAGTGACTGCGCCTGCCGGGGCTTGCTGCTTGACCCGGTGGTGAGCAACCTGGTGCATTGGGGGCTTCCGGCGAGAAGACGAGAGCCTGCAGAGCCAAGAGAAGGGCCCATATCTCGCCCGGGTAAGACGGCGGCCGAGGTGGAGCCCCAGATGCCGCGGCAGACGCAGTGAGAGGGTGGCTGCGGAGTCCAGCGCGGAGCCGCGAACAGAGGCTGCCCGCCATCTTGGAGGAGCAGTGAGATGTAGCTGGGGCCGATGCAGCGGTGGCCGAGGGCCTGGTGAGTGGGCCTCGCGCACCCCCCGCCCTCGCCGGAACGCATGCTGGAGGCTCGGCGCTGCCTCGTAGGGGGCTTTTAGCTGTCTGGGGCTCGGAGGAGCAGCGGCTGGGTGCTTGAAGCAGCGGTGGCTGGGCTGAGGCTCGTTCCCGCCGGCCCGCTCAGAACCTGACGGAACGCGGGGAACTGCGCCCTGCGTTACCTGGATTCAGGGAAGATAACAGAAGGAGAGCATTATCGTCGCTGTTGGTGGTGAGGCTACCAGCTTGCGGTCTGCTATGCATGGAGGGGGGGGGCCTGCTCCCTGAATGGTGGCGAAGCGGTGTAGGAGGACAACGGAGCAGTCCTTGTAGGGGCATAGCGACGGGGCTGGCGGTTGGCCCGAACTTTGCATCCCACTTGAGCGGGGACAGGGGCGGCCCCCGCCTGGGAGGACAGGACAGACGCACTGGAGGGATCTGCGGAGAGGATTTGTGCCATAAAGAGCCGGGCCTATCGCTTTGGGACAGCAAGTTGGTCGGTACTGGTCCCGTGCTTCGGGGCGACCGTTCTGGTGGACCAGCTGACACCCTCCAGTGGTGAGTCACTTTTGTAGGCCCCTTGCCCCCCTGGTTTAGCGAGTGCCCGGGACTGATGAGCTGCGGTGGGGTGGAGACAGAGCCGCAGCCGCTGGAGCCCCCCCTTTCTGCTGCCCCCCTTTCGGGCCTGGTCGTGACAGGGGTTCACCCGTGGAGGAGCATACCGCCGGGGAGTTATTGAATTGATGCGGCCCCTGGAGGAGTTGCCGAGCAGAGTGAAAGAGGGTCGCGGGGACCGGTGTCTCACCATTGACACACAAGAGCTGGCGTTGGCCACGTCGGCGTGGCGGACCCGGGGGCACTGGCAGCAGCGAAGGTTGCGCAGTGCAAGACAGCCTACCGTCCTCATCAGATGCCCTGCATTACCCACCCTGTGCTGGGGCCACTATTGGGAACTATCCTCTAAAGAAGAGCTAGAGACGGTGGCTTTGAGACTTGCACACAGTTCCTTGGGCCCACTTGGGGAGGGCTATGTCCACCTCCAGGAAGCGACAGGACAGGACCCTTAAAGACCTATTCGCCAAGACGCCGGCTGGACAAATGGCTTCCGGGCGGACGCGGGGGCCTCGGGGCGGTCGTCGGCGGGGGACGGGGGCGCGGAGCCCATCACTAAGGCATTCCTCGAATCAATGTTTGTCGTGCTGAGGGAAGACATTCACACACTCAAGCAGGAGTTCACGTCGGAGATCAAAGATGTCCGGCGCGGCATGGACGGCATTGGAGAACGGGTCGCGGACCTGGAAGGTAAGACCGACGGGAGGGACACGGAGATAGCGACACTACAGCAGGAGATCATTAGGCTCCATAATCAACAGGTTGACCTCCAAACCCACCTGGAAAACCGCTCCCGCCGTCACAACATCCGGATCAGAGGGGTAAAAGTGGATGACGCCTCGAAAGACCTTTTCACCTACACGAGGGAGCTCTTCAACCACAACCTGGGCAGGCCTCTGGAGGCGGAGTTGCGTATAGACCGTGCTCACAGAGTGGGTCCTCCTAGGGCGCCAACGGCCCCCCGTCGGACATTGTAGTTTGTGCCCAGGACTATCGCACCAAAGAAGCTATTCTCCAAAAAGCGCGTCAAATGCATCCCCTGCGGTTTTGAGATCAGATGCTGGTCCTGTACCAGGATTTATCCGCTCTCACGTTGCAAAAAAGACGACTCTTCAAACCTATCACTAAGCACCTCCAGCAGCACAATATCCCTCACAGCTGGGGCCATCCATTCAGATTGGTGTTCCGCAAAGATAACAAACTATACCAGTTGTGCTCACTATCCGAGGCTAGCAAATTACTGGGTGTGGACATCCCGGAGGAGGAGGGCGGAGAGAAGGACCCCAAGGTTGGACCTGATGATTCCAGGCCCCGTTGGTGCCAGCAGGGCTGTGGGCGCCGTCCCAGGAGGCCCCCGGCTGCGGAGATCACGGAGGGCCAGAGGTCGGCTCTGGAGGCTGTCTCCGCAGAATTATCTGGTTCCAACCCTGGTTGACTTTAGACGCTATGCTGTACCCGAGTGACTGCTTTACTACTGTTCAGATCATTGGCGGGAGAGGGGCTTCCTTTCACTGTTGGTGGACATACCCCAATGCCTTCTCACCGATCACCGACGAGGGATGGACTATGTGTTCTCAGGTATTCTTGCAGAATGTTTTTTATTTCAGGGTTTTTTGGGGATGTTTGGGGAGGGAATTCAGTGCTCCACGTCCACTTTTCCTCTAGAGTTAGAAAGACCCCTTGCGACAGCGCGATCCATGGCCGGCTGACCACTGTGTATACTAGTGACGCCATATGTGACACTTCCTTGACGCACCAGATCCTATTCGATACCTACCATGCCCGCCACCACACTTAAGATCTTAACCCTTAATGTACGGGGTCTTAATAACCCAGTGAAGCGCAGGGCAGTTCTGTCATGTTTAGAGAACTCACAAGCAGATCTCTGCCTTCTACAGGAAACTCACCTTTTGAAGTGAGACTGTCACCGCCTTAAAACCCGGAAATTTCCCACTCAATTCTTCTCCTCTGGCCCTACTAAAACAGCTGGGGTGGCGATCCTGGTGGCTCCGAAGTTTCGGGGGGAGGTTCTACACAAAGGTTGCTGAGATTAAGGGATGGCTCTTGACATATCGCTTTGCCCTGGGAGGATTGACGTTCATTATTAGCTCCCTGTACGCTCCGAATGAAGGTCAGGAACAGTTTCTACATTCCGCTCTCACCGAAGCCACAGCCACAGCAGATCGCAACATCATTCTAGGGGGCGACCTGAACTTGGTCTTCGATAACATTAAGGATAGATCCAGTCAGTGCACTCACCAGACGGGGGCACTTTCAGCTGAGGGGCTTGCGCGCTTACAGTACCTGGAGCTATGCGACCTCTGGCGCAGCTTTCACCCTCTGGATAAGGAATATTCTTTTTATTCCAATGCACACAAGACCTATGCTAGACTGGACCATTTCTTAGTATCCGCTCCAGTGCGAGTACTCACGACCGCGGTTGACATAGGGGTGGCCTCCCTGTCAGATCATGCTCCAGTGCTTGCCACCCTCACCCTTCCACCCATACCGCGACCGGCTAGAGTATGGCATCTCATGGAAACTCTGCTACACCAAGAGGACGTGGTTAAGCGCATCCAACACTCCATAGACGACTATCTTTCATATAACGCAAACCCGGACACCACACTTGCCACACAATGGGCGGCATTGAAGGCAGTCATTAGGGGGGAGTTCGTCTCGGTCTCGGTAGCTGACAATAGGGAGCGCGGGTGCAAGCGAGACAAGCTCACACAACGGACCCGTGAGTTATAACAGATGAACCAGAGGACGGGGGCCCCGAGAGTGTGGCGGCAGCTTAAAGCCGCGCGCCAACAGTTAGCGGCGCTTGATCAAGGTAGGGCGAAGTTTGCGGCGCTGTGACTGCGGCATGCATACTATGCAGGGGGGGACAGGTGTGAACGCCTCCTCGCTCATAAACTGAGGGAGGTCCGTCAAAGACACGGAGTCAAAGAGATCACCCGAGAGGACGGTACATGCGTTTCGGAAGATGGCGCTATAGCGGAGACATTCCACGATTTTTACGCCGCTCTTTACGCGGGAGCCCCGTTAGAGCGTTCTGATGGGACGGCCTTCTTGGATTCTGATACTCTGCCAGCTTTGACTAAGGCCCAGGCTGACCACCTTGACAGGGACATTCAGCTGGAGGAGGTCATATCCGCTATATTTCGGCTCAAGCTGGGGAAAGCCCCCGGTCCGGACGGCTTCTCCACTATTTTTTACAAGAAGTTTTGCTCCTTGCTCGCCCCGATTCTCACCCGGCTGTTTAACTCTTTTGCTGACCAGGGGGCGATACCGAGTGATCTTTTAGAGGCCTCTATAGTGGTTATTTCCAAACCCGGGAAGGATAGTTCACACTTCGAAGCATATCTCCCAATATCCCTCCTTAATATAGATTTTAAATTGTACACAGGGATTCTTGCCGCCCGTCTTGGCCCCCATATGCCCGGCCTCATCGACCCGGAGCAAGCGGGCTTCATCCCTGAACGCCAAACATCGGATAATACCAAACGGATTTTACACCTTATCGAGAAGGCTACCCGGGTCCCGTGGGAATACATGATGCTGGCTATCGATGCCGAAAAGGCATTCGACCGCGTTCACTGGCCCTATTTGGAGCAGGTGTTAGAAAGAGTGGGGATGGGAGAACAGTTTCGCACGTATGTACTTAACTGCTATAAGTTTCCCACAGCTACGGTCCGAGTGAACGGCTATACATCCTCCCGATTCCATATTGAAAGAGGCACGAGACAGGGGTGTCCGCTGTCTCCCCTTCTCTTTGCCCTCTACATGGAGCCTCTAGCTCAGAGGATACGGAGATCAAGGGGATTAAATTTGGGGGCTACGTCCACACGATTAGCTTATACGCGGACAACGTGTTAATGTCACTTGCCGACCCGAGGAGCGCTCTACCGGCTTGTTTAGCAGACCTGGACGCTTTCGCCCGAGCTGCCGGATTCAAGGTGAACGCAGAGAAATCCATGGCTCTGGACCTATCTTTGTCCCGTCCCACCCGGGAATACCTGCAAACCATGCTTCCCATCCACTGGGCGACAGACAATCCCATACCTGGGGATTCAGTTGGCCCCCTCCCTCCCTGCAGTGGTTCACACTAATTATACGCTATTGCGTGGGATAATCCGCCGAGAGCTCGTTCGGTGGAAACACTACCCCCTCTCATGGCTAGGCAAAATTGCTGCGGGCAAAATGACCATTCTCCCACAGATCCTCTATCTTTTTCGCACTATACCTCTCCGACCGCCCGCTGGGTGGATTCAAAAGACGCAATCCGACTTAGCCCAGTTTATCTGGAACGGTCGGAAACCACGTATGCGACGGTCACTAGTGTCGCTTGCGCCGGACGATGGAGGGCTTGGAGTTCCTGATCTTGGCCTCTACTTCCAGGCAGCTCAATTGCGGTACATACGTAGGATCGCTCAAAGGACAGTATATATATCTATTCCCCTTGAATCAGCAATTCTTTTTCATGAACTCTGACATGATCCCCTGTGCCTTAAAAGTAAATATTTAGTGAATCCCACAAAGTGAAAAAGAAACCAGCCAAGAATAACGTCACTCCACCAGCAACCATCAATTTCAAGAGGTGTAAAATCAAAAAATTATGATGTGCCGGAAAAAATGTGAAGAAATGAGAAAGTATCTCACGTGTGCACCACAAGAGGAGCTGCTGGCAGGTACTCACCAGTTTGCCCACGTACTTATCATCATCGATAACTTTCTCATGAAAAGAAAAAAACGTGTCCAGTATATGAGAGGTGCAAATGTATTGGGAAAATAAGAAAAACCCCAAAAATAAAAAGAGACAAAAGTAGTCTCAAATAAAATTGAGTTTTAACTCATGTATATACTTTCAATGTCTTTATTTCACTACGTGAATTATCCCAAGGTTAAAAACACAGCATGTTGTTAACCACATCAAGGATGGCCAACATGTTTCATTGCCTATTTCAAGAGTAGCGGCAAATTCATCAGGGCGTCTGAGGTCTGCGTTCACCTCTCTGGACCTTTCTACTTAAAAGAGTGACTATACAAACAGAAAAAAGACAAGGCTGGTAATTAATAAGATACACCATCCATTCATGTCCAGTAATTCAAAACAAGTGGTTATATCAGCTTGAGTGGAGGAGCGGTGTTAAAGAAGCGGGCATGTCCCGTGTATGGCTTGGCTACATTCAAGTGGCGAGTACAGGTGGATTTGATATAAAAGAAAAATTAAAAGATCATTTCTTGGTTATACTGGCCCATTTCTTGTAATGAGTATGACATTCTTAAGATGGCAGCCGAATTGGTTATATGAAACGAGACACATCCTTCGCGGTTCCGGATGTAGTATTATGGTGAACCGGAAGTAGAAGGGTCCGTGATGTTTCAAATAGACTGCACGCATTGCCTTGGTTGAAGCTGGGATGAGTTACAACCCATATCGTAACTGATACGGTGAGAGTATGCGTGACGGGGTGTCGGGTGTGGATTTGTGCTTATTGTAGTTCTGGTCAGATAATGTGCACTTTCCTAAGTAGACAGAGGCGAAAGTCTTCTGTGGACCCCGTGGAACGAACAAAATAGATAGTGGAGGGTTCCTCCTTGATACCATTAGGGGCGACCTGAAGGGATCGCTTATTAGTTGAGGACGCTCTTATTCTGCTAAGTGCTCATTTATGAACTTAGACCTTCTCTGTTATAACGATGATGGGTATGAACGATGGATTGGTGATGACTATAGGATATTGTAGGGTGTCGCTTTCCTTGTTTGAGTGTATGTGTTTGTCTCCACAGATGAAGATGTGAGCAACGGAGGTGCTTGTAGCAGGGAGATAAGTAAATAGTATATATCCCCCACAACCAAGTGAGAGCTGGTATGTGGGCCCATGGCTCTCACTAGGTAAATATGTTTAGTAACCTTATGACATATGGTTGCTATTTTAATTCAGCTTTTTGACATAATTTGCTGATATGACCACTTGTTTTGAATTACTGGACATGAATGGATGGTGTCTCTTATTATTTACCAGCCTTGTCTTTTTTCTGTTTGTATAGTCACTCTTTTAAGTACAAAGGTCCAGAGAGGTGAACGCAGACCTCAGACGCCCTGATGAATTTGCCGCTGCTCTTGAAATAGGCAATGAAACATGTTGGCCATACTTGATGTGGTTAACAACATGCTGTGTTTTTAACCTTGGCATAATTCACGTAGTGCAATAAAGACGTTGAAAGTATATACGTGAGTTAAAACTCAATTTTATTTGAGACTACTTTTGTCTCTTTTTTCTTTTGGGGTTTTTCTTATTTTCCCAATTCATTTGCACTTCTCATATACTGGACACATTTTTTTTCTTTTCATGAGAAAGTTATCGATGATGATAAGTACGTAGGCAAACTGGTGAGTACCTGCCAGCAGCTCCTCTTGTGGTGCGCACGTGAGATACTTTCACATTTCTTCACATTTTTTCCAGCACATCATAATTTTTTGATATTACACCTCTTGAAATTGATGGTTGCTGGTGGAGTGACGTTATTCTTGGCTGGTTTCTTTTTCACTTTGTGGGATTCACTAAATATTTACTTTTAAAGCACAGGGGATCATGTCAGAGTTCATGAAAAAGAATTGCTGATTCAAGGGAAATAGTTATATATACTGGGGCAGATTTATGAGCCCCTTGCGCCACTTTTGCGTCACTTTTAACATGGGAAAAGTGACGCAAAAGTGGCCCAAGGGGCTCATAAATCTGCCCCACTGTCCTTTGAGCGATCCTACGTGTGTAAAGTAATAATTGATTAAAAGTGCCGTTTTTTGCCAGGTCTTTTTGTGTTGGATTATAATGTGAGTGGAGGGTGGCCTGGCATATATTATCCCTCTATAGCTCCTTGTTGGATGATGGTGTTGAACGGCGGGTCAGCCGTGAGAGCTTTTTACCTTAGAGTAAACATTTTTTATGACTTTGTTGAGAGCACCTACCTTTCCAGTATATTTTTTTATTCCGTTGTTGGTCATCTGTTGAGCCCTTTCCGCTTAACGTTTTTGATCTGTGGAGGCAATACACTTTGTAACTTAGATTTTTTGTGACATGGATAGAAACTGTTTGGCCTTTACAGATGAGCAGATTGCTGCTATTCTGTCTGGGCCTTCACTTTTTCCTGACTCTGGTCTCTCAAACACTACATTTGCTAGAGAAGAATGGGAGAAATTAAGTAATGCTAAAAAGAAACAAGTGAGGGTGGCATTGCATGGGGCATTGATGACTGAATATTACCGAGCAGGTGCAGCCCCCAACTAGTCTTTTGGTTAGGATTGAACCCAGGATCTTCCTGGAAGACAAGCAGTTTAGGGTAGACTGGAGCTTCATTGCGAATAAATGTACCAGAGATTGGTTGATTTTGATCATTCAGACTGCTAAGAGGTTGAGTGAGGAATTATTAAAATAGATCTTGGAATTAGAGGAGAGCATAAAAGCAGACTCAACCATTGTGGATGCAAAGGAGCAGCTGCAGAGAATACAGGGCGATCTGGGCGAATACAAGAATTATATGGTAAATCAAAACATTAAAGGCCTGAGGAGAAATTTAGAAAGATACTCGCATGAGTGGGCTTTTCCCTATATCGAGGACAAGTATTATCAGCAAGGAAGTGAACAGGTGTCACAGAATAGATACCAAAGGGGCGGTCGGGCACAAGCTAGACGCACCCCCCAGAATTGGACTTTTGATAATACATCGAGCGAGGAAGAAGAGGGGCCACAGGCATTAGAGCAAGGTAGGGTGAGACTCAATTCCCAGGTGCAGCCCAATCAAGATCTGGGAGTATTGCTTCGTTCTTTTTTAGCCCAACCCCAAAGGGGAAACAGAGGGGGAGGCACGAGGGGCAGGGGCATGGCCCGACAGAATCAGTCTCAGGCATGGCAGACGTTTTCTCCTCGGGTGACCAGGAGCAGAGGCAGGACTCAGACGTAAATAACATCATAGTCAACCTATCTGACCACCAACTCACGCTAGAAGAGTGGAGGGTGCTCAATAAAAGTTTGGGATATGTACCGACCCCGCTCCATGACTCTTTTAGGTGTAGAATGGAGATACAAGAAGTGATGAGGAAAATTAAGATTAAGACATTTTTTGCAAATAAGGAACGTGACCCTCCATCAGTTTTTTCCACCACCTTACATCGCCCGTCGTATTTTTGTCCACCCAGTACTGCAGTTGGTCCAGAATTTCTGGTATTTTAGAGAAAAGTGTTAGACGAAATTAAGTTACTTGAGGAATCACAGGATTGTCCCACTTTCAGTAATATGAGTCGGCATGATTGGCAGGCGATTAAATCCTTGCAGGATAACGCCTCCTTAACAATAAAATCGGCCGATAAGGGTGGGGCTATAGTCCTTATGAATACTGCAGATTATGATATGGAAGTAAGGAGACTATTGCAGGATAAGAAGAACTACCAACCACTGTCCAGAGATCCAGTTGCCGAGCTTCTAGGGGTCATTACCTCTATGGTAGGCCAGGCCAAAGAGAAAAAATGGATAACTGGTAGAGAGGCTGATTTTTTGATCAATACTAAACCAAGAACACCGGCTTTTTACATCTTGCCGAAAATTCATAAGAAGCAACGTCCACCAGCAGGACGCCCGATAGTTTCGGGGATTGCTTCTGTGTTAGAACCCCTCTCCCAGTTTGCTGACTTTTTCCTAAGAGAGTCAGTGTTGAAACAGGCGTCCTATGTCCAGGACACCACAGATATTTTGAACACTATCCAAGATATGGACTTTGATCCATCACATCAGCTGCTAGTGACGATTGATATCGAGTCGCTGTACACTAGCATACCCCAGGAGGCGACGCTGGTGGCAGCAGCTCGCGCTCTTGGGGCACAGGAGTGGTTTTATGACACACCACAGTCCTTTGTGATGCAGTGTATTGAGATTGCGTTGACTCGGAATTATTTTGCTTATAAGAATGAGCTTTTTTTTACAGATGTCCGGTACTTCAGTGTGCGCAATATTTGCGCCGAGCTTAGCCTGTATCTATGGAGGTCAATTTGAAGAGCATCATTTGTATCATCCATCCAACCCCCTTCCAGAGGCAACTTTGCCTCTGGAGGCGGTACATTTATGATATTTTATGTATATGGACTGGCACTGAAAACCATCTTTGCAAATTTTTGGATTGGCTAAATCAGCGTGACGTTTGCTTAAGGTTTACTTGGAGTATAAGTAATGAGAAAGCGACATATCTGGATCTGGACATAGGTGTGGTTGAAAACAAGCTGACTTCAACTGTCCATCAGAAGCCGACAGATAAGAATTAATTACTTCATTACCAGTCTTTCCACCCAAGAGCATTGAGGGACAACCTCCCGGTGGGGCAGTTTCTCCGTTACCGGAGGAACTGCTCCTCCACGGGGGATTATTTGCAACAATCGGAAAACCTTACTGAAAGACTTGTGCAATGAGCATATCCAAGAAAGATTGTTAACAGAGCGCGTAAGAGAGCACATAACACTCCGCGGGAGGCCTTGTTTGAAAGGAATATGAGAGAAGCAACTGAGTGTCTGACAGTTGTTTTGACCTATGATCCCCTGTCGACTAAGATACTGCAGGTGATGAGGAAACATTGGTCTTTGTTATCCACCAATGATTTTCAAATGCCGCAGCCTAGGTTCGCTTATATGCATGCGCAGAATCTTAAGGACAGGCTTGTCCATACGAGACCGACAGAGCAAACATTGAGTACATCTATTCCATCAGGACATTATCCCTGTGGGGGGGGGCTCAGTCTGTGAGCTTCCTGAAAAAACTAAGAGTGTGCAGCTACAGAATGGGAGAACGTGGTACCTAAACAGGTTTAGTAATTGTAACTCTACTAATGTTATTTACAGACTTACTTGCCAATGTGGGTTTGTTGGACTTGGCCCTTTTTTCAGGGTCATCCCTGAAATTTTTACCTTCCTCCTGTATTTTTTCTGACCTGTTGTTGTCTGTTCTATGACTCTAGGCACTTTACCACTGCTGATCAGTGCTAAAGTGCATATGCTCTCCCTACTGTAAAATGTATATGTTGGTTGGATTCCATGATTGGCTTATTTGGTTTACTGTCAGACCCCAGTAAAGTGCACCAGGAGTGCCCAGGGCTTGTAAATACAAATGCTGCTGGTGGGCTTGCAGCACTGGTTGTGCCACCCACAGAAGCGGCCTAGTAAAATGTGTCTAAGGTCTGCCATTGCAGAACCTGTGGGCAGTCTGGTACTGTCATGCTGACTGGGCAAGTGCACCCACTTCCCAGTCCCTAAACCTTCCCTTAACTTCATATTAGTCACCCCTATGGTAGGCCCAAGGGCAGGGTGCATTGTAAGCATAAGGTAGGACAAGCCCTGATGTGTGTGGCATGTCCTAATAGTGAATTACAGCCATTTTCGTCTTTCACTATTGCAAGGCTACCTGTTCTCCATAGGCCAGAATGGGCTGTTAGAATTGTTACATCCTATGATCCTAACAGACCCAGGGAACATGGTAGAAAATCGAGTTTAGTATGCCTGAATAATAAAATACATCTTTTAGTAAAGTTTATTTTAATACTCTGTGTTTGCAAATACCACTTTTAGAAAGTTGGTATTTGCTTGCCTAACCATTTCAACCTGCCTCTGCTATGATGTGTATCTGCCTGTCTGGTTTGTGTGAGTGACAGGGCTGGGGAAACCCAGAGGGGCAGGGCTAGGTAGCCTTGTGGTGAATGGAGAGATTGGCATCCAGATGGGTGGGAGGAGTGCACCTGGACTCTGATGAATAGGGCTGTGCTCTGCCACCACAATGCTGGCTCCACCTCCTGTGGAGCGGCTGATGTCTCTGCCCTGCACCCTGAATAGAAAGGCAGAGTCATGTCAACAAAGTGCTCAAGAACTGGTTTGGACTGGGCAAAGGCCCCTCTACCCCAGACGAACAAAGGAATTAGGGGTATAAGTATTAGGACCTTGCTCCCAAGAAATTAGATCCTGCTTGACAAGAAGAACCTCTGCCTGAGGAGAAGGAACTGAGAAAGCTGTAAGGAGGGGTACTGTCCCTGACCTGGGGGATTGGCCTGCAGTGATTGCCTTGCTGCTGAAAGGAGAGGAGAAAAGACTACAAAGACTTTATTTCAACTTGTGCTTAAAAGATCTCCAAGGGCTTGTGCTGAGCTTGCCCCCTGAACGAAGTCCCAGGACCAGTAGACTTCACCCCCAGCTCCCCAGAGTCTTTTGGAAGTGCCTGCTGCTGTTGTTGGGCCTTCTGAGGGACTGCGTGTCGCAAGGAGCTGGAAGCGTGACTCAAGAAGGAGAAGCGTGCCGCAGTCGGAGCTGTTGTCGTCGCATATCGCAAAGGGTGTCGCCGCTGCAGCATCGCATCGAGCGGAAGCGTCTCGCATCATTCCGGAAGTGTCTCGCAACGCTGAAGAAGCGTGTCGCCATCGCAGCCATCGTAGCTGACGCATTGCACCGCATCAAGAGAAGAGTCTCGCATTGAGGAAGAAGCGTGTCGCCATCGCAGCCATCGTGGTTGTCGCATTGCACCGCATCAAGAAAAGCGCCTCGCATCCACGGAGAAGCGTGCCGCCGTCGGAGCTGCTGTCGTCGCATCGCGTAAAGGGGTGACGCCGCTGCAGCATCGCATCGAGCGGAAGCGTCTCGCAAACGTCGGAGAAAAGTGCCGCTGCCAAGGCCGCTGTCGTCGCATCGCGTAAAGGGGTGACGCCGCTGCAGCCGACGCATCGAGACGAGTCTTCTCGCAACATCGGAGAAGCGTAACGCATCTGGAAGATCTTCACGTCTTTATTTCTTTGCACCAAAAACTTCATCGCATCAGCATCGTTGCAACACTTTCGTTGCCCTGCGTGTCGCATCTAAGGTACATTGACTTAAAGTGTCGCATTTAAGAACTTAAGAGAACTAAGCAAACTTCTACCATCTAAAGTAACAGTATTGTGTATTTTTGTCGTTTAATGGTCTTGTGGTAACTCTATATAAAGAATCCTTATTTTTAATATAAAAACCTGTGTGGTGTCCATTTGTAGTGTTGTCACTTGGTTACTGTATGTGTTCACAAATGCTCAACCTATAACGCTCTGAGATAAGCCTTGTCTGCTCGCGCCAAGCTACCTAGAGGGTGAGCAGGGGTTGTTTTAGGAGTGTAACCCCTTACCCTGACTAGAGGAAAGGTTCCCTGCTTGTCACAAGTACCTACCTGTGCCAACCAGAGAACCCGGATTCTAACAGGGTTACACTACATCGGACTCACTACTAGAAAAATCAAAGTGAGGGTGCAAGAACATCTAAGTACCATTAAAAATGGGAAGCTGACTACCAGATTGGTTCAACATTACCAGGAGAAACAACATAATTTCAGAGCAGTGAAATGGGTCGTTTTGGAAAGAGTGATGGGTGAACCCAGTAGCACTGAGAAAAGACTTGCAATAAAAGAGGCGCGTTGGATCTACTCTGAGAAGGTGGATCGAGTTGGCCTGAATGACCAAATTAAATGGAATAAGATCATGAGTTAGATATGAAATGCTGCTCCTGTTGTAGTCATTATTGTTCTGTTTGATTATATTGCGCACTTTAAGTTGTGTGTGAATCTGGTGGCCATGATGAAGATACACTGTATCCCTGGTTCTTTTAGCCATTTTGAGACTGAGCCGGCTCTTCTTCTTTTTTCGGGGCACGCTGTGTTTTGGATGAACAATATAGTGCGACACAGTATATGCGAGTACATTTGACTTTGCTTGTGGTGTCCTCAGGTATACAACAGGTTCGACCCTACCAAGATGGCCTCTGCTGTGGTCGTTCTGATACTAGTGGTGAGACTGTGTAGTTGATGCACCTTTATTTGTCGTGTGCAACTTGAGTGGAGGAGCGGTGTTAAAGAAGCGGGCATGTACCGTGTATGGCTTGGCTAAATTCAAGTGGCAAGTACAGGTGGATTTGATATAAAAGAAAAATTAAAAGATCATTTCTTGGTTATACCGGCCCATTTCTTGTAATGAGTATGACATTCTTAAGATGGTCGCCGAATTGGTTATATGAAACGAGAGACATCCTTCGCGGTTCCGGATGTAGGATTTTGGTGAACCGGAAGTAGAAGGGTCCGTGATGTTTCAAATAGACTGCACGCATTGCCTTGGTTGAAGCTGGGATGAGTTACCGCCCATATCGTAATTGATACGGTGAGAGTATGCGTGATGGGGTGTCGGGTGTGGATTTGTGCTTATTGTAGTTCTGGTCAGATAATGTGCACTTTCCTAAGTAGACAGAGGCGAAAGGCTTCTGTGGACCCCGTGGAACGAAAGAAATAGATAGTGGAGGGTTCCTCCTTGATACCATTAGGGGCGACCTGAAGGGATCGCTAATTAGTTGAGGACGCTCTTATTCTGCTAAGTGCTCATTTATGAACTTAGACCTTCTCTGTTATAACGATGATGGGTATGAATGATGGATTGGTGATGACTATAGGATATTGTAGGGTGTCGCTTTCCTTGTTCGAGTGTATGTGTTTGTCTCCACAGATGAAGATGTGAGCAACGGAGGTACTTGTAGCAGGGAGATAAGTATATCCCCCGCAACCAAGTGAGAGCTGGTATGTGGGCCCATGGCTCTCACTAGGTAAATATGTTTAGTAATCTTATGACATATGGTTGCTATTTTAATTCAGCTTTTTGACATAATTTGCTGATATGACAACTTGTTTTGAATTACTGGACATGAATGGATGGTGTCTCTTATTATTTACCAGCCTTGTCTTTTTTCTGTTTGTATAGTCACTCTTTTAAGTAGAAAGGTCCAGAGAGGTGAACGCAGACCTCAGACGCCCTGATGAATTTGCCGCTACTCTTGAAATAGGCAATGAAACATGTTGGCCATCCTTGATGTGGTTAACAACATGCTGTGTTTTTAACCTTGGGATAATTCACGTAGTGCAATAAAGACGTTGAAAGTATATACCTGAGTTAAAACTCAATTTTATTTGAGACTACTTTTGTCTCTTTTTTCTTTTGGGGTTTTTCTTATTTTCCCAATTCATTTGCACTTCTCATATACTGGACACGTTTTTTTTCTTTTCATGAGAAAGTTATCGATGATGATAAGTATGTGGACAAACTGGTGAGTACCTGCCAGCAGCTCCTCTTGTGGTGCGCACGTGAGATACTTTATCATTTCTTCACATTTTTTCCGGCACATCATAATTTTTTGATATTACACCTCTTGAAATTGATGGTTGCTGGTGGAGTGACGTTATTCTTGGCTGGTGTCTTTTTCACTTTGTGGGATTCACTAAATATTTACTTTTAAGGCGCAGGGGATCATGTCAGAGTTAATGAAAAAGAATTGCTGATTCAAGGGACATAGATATATATACTGTCCTTTGAGCGATCCTACGTATGTACAGTAATAATTGATTAAAAGTGCAGTTTTTTGCCAGGTCTTTTTGTGTTGGATTATAATGTGAGTGGAGGGTGGCCTGCCATATATTATCCCTCTATAGCTCCTTGTTGGATGATAGCTCAATTGCGGTACCTGGTGGAGTGGAGCAGATGGGAATCGGAGAAACACTGGTTGTTTCAAGACCAGGCGTTGGCAGCGCGGCCCCTGCAGGAAATTCCCTTCCTGCGTAAGCCCCACAGGCCCCCTAATCTATATGCTTCGCATATTACGCAGGCCCCCCTGGAAGTGTGGGATGCCACTAACCTCACATCCTTCCCATCTCCGCTTACCCCGTTGACCGGCAATTCTGATTTCACCCCTGGGATGGAAGACGCAGCCTTCGCAGGCTGGAGGGCGGCTGGCTGCCGTTTTTTGTATCATGTCTATGGTGCGAAGTGGGTCAACTTGTTCGCTCAGATGAGGCAGGAATTCGGGCTCCCGGAGACAAAGAGGCTAAGATATCTGCAGGTGATGCATTGGGCGTTTCAGCCACAGGTCCGCTCTGGGGCAGACAGACGCTTTTCCCCCTATGAAAGATGGCTCATCACACGCACGTGCATGCAATGGGCCGATCTCGGGAGGCGACGTGCTGGAGGGGTTGTGGCCAGGTGGACAACCTAGTCCATTTGCTATGGGAGTGTACACACGTTCAACCCTATTGGGCCCAGGTGCTGGATGAAGTAGACAAACACTTTGAGACTGAGATACCACGCTTTCCAGCCTATGTACTACTAGGTCTTCCCAATTCTCTGACCTACCCATGACGATCTTGCAGAGGCAGGCAGATGGCCATTGCGCTAGGGTCAGCTACACAAAACATACTTACACACTGCCGTACCCCCCACGCCCCGACTTTCACTGGCTGGCTGCACCGTCTGTGGTATGTCCTTGGTATGGAGAAATTAGCACTTACTATGGCGGGGGAGGGGGACAAGTACGGCGAGTTGTGGCAACCATTTCAGTCGCTATTAGCTGCTGAATTCAGAGAAGTCACATGCCCCCGATACCTCTGGTTGTTGCGCCTTACAGAGGCGCGGAGGGGAGGACTGCTGAGGGGGTCGATGGGTGTTCAGCAAGGCTTTGGAGATGGACTTGGAGCACGGAGAGGGGGAGGGGGAGGCCAGGGGCGGGGGCGGGGGGCAGGGGAGGGGGGATCTTGGGAGTTTTCTCTTTTCACTTAATTGTTTTTCCATGTCCGTGTTATAAAGCAGCTACGCACACACTGTTAAGACTGCGCTCTAAAGCTACTTAGAACAGTGGTTTTGCCACAGCATTATATGACGATCGCTATGTGTACGTGGTTCTGTTTGAGTCTTGCAAATTAATAAAAACACTTAAACCATAAAGGCTAGGAACACAGAACAAGATATCCTAGTGCTTGCTTTGCCCATTCGGAGACAGCTTCTGACATCTAGAATTATAATTGAATTAGATCCGTCCCTCTAACACAGTGACTTTTATTAGATAAACGGTAGACTGGCCTTCAGAGGTCAGAGAGGAGCATGACTGTCCTGGAACAAATCCTGTGTTTGATATCAGCTCTGTTGACGCTGATCTTCTATCAAGCAGAGAAAGATTGCCAGTCCTATTCCAGGCAGATTCCTTGGTTCAGCTATCCAGGTATGGGGCTCAGGCTAACCTAAGATTGTAGAGAGGGTACGCCCACTTTGCTGTCAGGATAGGGGTAGTGACAGGTAGAAATATATAGAAATCAGACTGCCATAGTTGAACTCTTTACCATGTTCATAACGCTAGTTACTTCGCTTTGCTTTATCTGCCTAATAATTGCAGCTCATTATTTCTAAGCAAGACTACAAGTATTTCAATAAATGTATTGGGAATGTTATTTGTATCTTTCTTGTGTTTACCATGGGCATGCATAAGTAAATATTGAAGGGGGTAAGATCTGTTTCCACGATTCCCTTGGGTATCAGAGTGTCATGTTCGAGGTTTCCAAAATTACCTGCCACCCCAGGAGAGTTAGGGGTTTGGGTGAGGCACTATGGGCTAGCTAAAAATTAGACCAACAGTTTCTGATGTAGATGGATTCAGCCCCTACATTCTGAAGTTCTGTTGTCCTAATATGCAGTCCTACCTTTTCTAGTGGGAACGGCATAAGAACTCTTCTGACCCTCTGGAACTGCTATCAATGCTGTGTTCCCTAATCTCAAGGTTCTCTTGCACCAGTACCCTCAGAAATTATCAGCACTGATACAGAGACCCTCTTGAATACGGCCTCACGTTCAACACATAGAGGCTAGAAGATGACCTGCTTCTCTTCGGGGAGCTGTTTGAGTCACAACAGTAGTAATGACCCATGGTCTCTACTCTACAGTTTCATCGCACTCTGGGCTACCACATGCTGCAATCTGCGAAGTTTGGTCAGCAGATAATCTGGCAGCCTCAGACATGCTCCGTTTGATCTAGTTTGGACAGCTCCAGTGCCACATAACCTGAACCATTTGATGAAAATGTAAAATCGGAAAGGTTAGTAGACTTCTCCAAGTGGAGAAGCCCTGCTTTAGCCACCCTCATAGTTTGAGTTTGATCACCTCATACTCTCAGATTTTCTACCACCGTAACATGCTATGGGCATCTAAAATTTTTGCAAGTCACAATTTTTTAGTCAGACCGTCTTGGTGGGCCCTACACCATGAGTTTGGTCTTCTTGAAGTTCAAGAAATGCTCGTTCTCCCCTATACATTTGCACAAGGCTTACTACAAGGTGAAAATGTACTTTCATGTCTCTTATTTTTTGGAAATAGTTTAACAAACAGCTGGGTGTCCTCAGCAAAATTATGAAATCTAATTCCACAATATCTTATATGAAAAGCAAGTGGTAAAATGTAAAGACAAAAAACCCTAAAACACTGAATTTATTGAAACAATCTCAACCAATACAATACAGTTGGGGGCTGTTAGACCTGGCACCTTGGCGTGAGTTTCCCTTCCACTTTTTTTGCTGGTGTGCCTCAAATGTTTTGCTGGTGTTGTCTGCTCAGGGCACTGCGCCACGGCTAATCCGTGCCGCAGTGCAAGTGCTCCCTAGGTAAAGTGTACCTGTAATTGATATTCATGATTGGTTTATTGGATTTACTGTCAGTCCCCAGTAAAGTGCACCAGGAGTGCCAGGGCTTGTGAATGCCAATGCTGCTAGTGGGCCTGCAGCGCTGGTTGCGCCACCCACAGAAGCGGCCTTGTAAAATGTGTCTAGGGTCTGCCACTGCAGAACCTGCGTGCAGTCTGGTACTGTCATGCTGGCTGGGCAAGTGCACACACTTGCCAGCCTCCAAACCTTCCCTTTGCCTCATGTTAGTCACCCCTATGGTAGGCCCACGGGCAGGGTGCATTGTAGGTATAAGGTAGGACAAGCCCTGAGCGTGTGGCATGTCCTAATAGTGAATTACAGCCATTTTGGTTTTTCACTATTGAAGGCTACCTGCTCTCCATAGGCCAGAATGGGCTGCTGGAGTCACTACACTCTGTGACCCCAGTGGACTCATAGAGCATGGTAGAATGTCAAGTTTAGTATGCCTGAACTCAGAATAATAAAATACTTCTTTTAGGAAAGTTTATTTTAATATCTTGCGTTTGTAAATACTACTTTTAGAAAGTTAGTATTTACTGATCTGACCATTCAGTCCGCCTCTGCTGTGTGTGTGTGTTCTGCCTAGCAACAGTAAGGAGCAGGGTTGGGGAATCCCCAGAGACAGGCTGGCTGCCAGGTGGTGGGTAGAGAGATGACACCAGGATGGGTGGGAGGAGTACACCTTGACTCTTGAATAGACCTGGGCTCTGCCACCACAAAGCCGGCTCCGCCCCCTGTGGAGCGGCTGATGTCTCTGCCCTGCTGCTGAAAGGAAAGAGCAGAGTCACCATAACAAAGTGCTCCAGAACTGGACTGAGCCAGGCCCCCTGGCGCTAAAGAACAAAAGAATCACTGTATAAAAGTAGGAGCCTGGCTCCTAAGAAATCAGAATCCTGTTTTACCACAAAGAACCTCTGCCCGACTAGAAGGAGAAGAAGACGCTGGAAGGACTGGCCTGCTGCTTGCCTTGCTGAGAAAGGAGAGGAAGAGACTTGCTGAAAAGACTTTGCTGCTTTGTGCTTTAAACATTCTCCAAGGGCTTGATCTGAGCTTGCCCCCTGAACTGAACCCCAGGACCAGTGCCTTTGCTCGTCCTGAAACTCGAGCCGTGTGTGCATCCAGCTGGAGAAAGACTGCGCCCCTCATCGCCCCCTCCTAGGGCCGTGACACTCGGGAGCTTGCCTGCATTTGTTCCCGTGAGAGCCTCGCTCCGACCAGAGTCGCTCTCTGCCCCCGGGCTAGGCTACCTGCTCCTCTGCCACCGTCCGCTACTGGAGCGCGCTGAAGCGCTATCGCCCCTCCCGCCGGAATTCCTCCCCGACGATTGTGATCCCCGCCGGGTCATCAGCTGCACGGACCGTGCCCTGTGACCCCGCTTCGCTATCCCGGACTGGGACCAGGCCGCGCCGCCCCCGCTGTGGAGACCCCCGCACCGCCATGCTGAGGGTCGTGGGCCGCGCCTGCCTGAGTGCATGCACCCGCTTACGTAGGATCCAAAGGTGCCCCCATCATCACTGAGTCGCACTGTCCCGTGCCGACTCCCAAAGCAACTACAAGGTTCCTTAAAGTTCCAGCATCGGGCCCGGGGCCCGCAACGCCTTATTTCCCCGTCATCTAGAGCCGATCGGGCCAGAGGGCTGTGCTGTCTGCAGAATCTCCCCGGGTGAGTGAGAGCGAGTGTATATCCCCGCCGTTATTCCTGGGACCTCGAGCCCTCTGACCGGCGCCCTGCTCCCCGTAGCCCCCACCGCACCGCAAGCCCGTCTCGCCTCCAGTTCTGCCTCCGAGCCGCTGGGAAGAGCCGTACGCGGCGCAGGCGTGCTCACGCTCGATGCGTGAGCCGCGGTAGTGTCCGGGCCGATCCTTGACAGAAGAAAGAGGGAAGCGCGGCGAAGCGCACCGAAGGGCTAGGACTGGCCCAAATCCCCTAAAAGTGACTGAAGCCCCAAAGTAACGTTGTTTTAAGAGACTAAAAGAGTATCCGTTTGAAACTGCAACCAAGAACATTTGCCTGCTTTATCATCTGGTGGCATAGAGAAAACGTTATCGGTCTTGTGATAAGTCTGCTGATACACATACCTATATTTTTACATAAAGAGCGTATTTTTCCATATCCAAGCCTGGTGTCCATTTCTGGGGGGGATTGATGTATTTACTGTGTGTATGATTACAACTGCTTAACTGACTAACGCCTGGAGAATAGCCTTGGCTGCTCACGCCACGCACCTAGAGGGTGAGCAAGGGTCATTCCAAAGGGGTTATCCTGCGCCCTGACGTGGAGGAGAGGGTCCCTGCTTGTCACAAGAGCATCCTTGCGCCAACCAGAGACTCCTAAGTCTAACAGGGGCAAATTTAAAAGAAATCACTCAGCGCAGCAAGCCACCTTTGCTGCACTGTGTGATAAGGAAAGGGCAGGAATGCGTTGTATTTAACATTATATGGCGCATTCATGTTGGTGTAAGCACAATTGTTTTTGTGCAGGAAGGAACAACTTCCTGCGCTAAAACAATCCTCTGAGGCATTTTCCTGTTTCTATGTGTGCTTCAGAATGCAGGACACATAGAAAGAGGAAAACACCTGGGGAGATGTAACATTTTCACGCATTACCAGGTCTACAAGCAATGGTAAATCTGGGAATATGCCAAAATCCATGGGTGGGTGCGTCGGAATACCCACGCTCCACACATGGACTGCCTTCCTGAGGCAGATTAACGCAACGCCGCTATTTGCGCTGCGTTGCGTTACTCTAGTTTTATCTAGCCATGTAGGGCCATGCAAGGTGGCCTTTAGTGGCTTGATAAATCTAGCTTAGTAGTTGCGTCGCCCTTGCGTGGTGCAAGGGCGACGCAACACTTTAATGAATATGCCCCTTACTCCTAGTCCACGTTCTTCCAACATGTAGAGCAGAATTGAGTGGTCCATGGAGTCAAAGGCAACTATCAGATGTAACAAAATCCGATCCTGGAGACCATCTCCAGCCATCTTCATTAGCATATCAGCAATAAGAGAGGTCACAGTTTGGTGCTGTGGTTCAGTCTAAAGGCGGCTTACATTAGATCTAAGATTCCTTGCCATAAAGGCTGCAGTTGAGCAAGATCGCCTGTTCAACTGATTGCAGCAGATTTGACACAGGGAGGACGTTCAACAATCCTTCGCATCGGCCAGAGGATTAATATAGGTAGGTTTACTACGTTGTTAGTATTTATACAATGCAGTATACAATATTATACAGTACTTTAAATACTTCAAGTATTTACATGGCACTTGGGATATGGTAAGTAGTTTTTATAGTAGAGTATAAGCAATTGTGTACCATATTACACTGAAACGTATCAATATTTAAATATATTTTTTATGTGTTCTGTAAGAAAAGAAAAGTTGGAACTAGCGTAGCTTAGTAGTGTAGTGAATTAACAGGGAAAATGATTATTTTCTTCTGTATTTAGTTAACAATGTTTATCCTCAAGTATGTTATCCTATAATTTTTTATAGTACCTTATTATATGTATGTTATGTTCTTCTTATTTGTACAGTTCCAGGTATGTTGTACAATCCGTATTGGAAAAGTATTTAATAGGGCTACTCCAGATTCAACAAGCATTTGCAATGCAATAGGTCTCGCTTTTACGCAAGGTTGAGCTATTGACATTGTAAATGACAATGCCTTTTATTTTTGTTTTCGTTTTTAAAACATAAATAAAAGGCATTGTCATTTACAATACCAATAGGTTAAACTCGCGTAAATGCGAGACCTATTGCATTGCCAGTGTTCTGTTGTACACAGTGCAATAATAACTTCCTAGGCAATTGATATATTTAGTGAAATGATATCTAAGACGTGTCCAATTAGTGTAGCCAAAACAGTATTTAAAAATTTCACAATAATTTTTATTGTTAATATGATTCCCACAGAATCAAAGAAAAAAATGTATAGTTAAAAAGGCAATTCGACAATGCATTTATACATAATATAAACATTCAATATAGTAATATTCATCAAATTACAAATAAGAGTAAAAACAAGTCAGTGGCCATATAATTATCTTCTACGCGCGTTTCGGCGAAAAGTATGCCTTCGTCAGGAAAAGCCACAATTCTTCAAGTCTCAGCCTAACGGACAGATAAGAGGTGGAGTGGTTATCGGGAAATGGAACTAACAGCCTGATATTCGATGCAATGCTATTAACGATTTGATGTCACGGTAAGTAGAAAAAGGTTCAAAGATATTGCCAGGGGATGTCGTGGAACCTGTTCTATGCTGTAAATAGCTTTAAGATGTAGAGATTAAATTCTTTTTGTTTTATAGACTCGATGATAGTTCGTAGATTCAGGATATTCTCTCTATGAGAAGAGATTCTTTTTATGTAGTTGTCTAGGGAATATTCCGCATGTGGTATTCGAGATGATGCCGTTTGGATGACGGACGTCTTATTTGTGGAACAAATATCCTGATCAACGGTGATACGAAGTACCGATTACTTCTCCATTGTCGCTAACTCAGCTGTGGGTCGGGTGGATAAAACATACATAGAATGTTCTGTTGTACTACTGGGAACTGTGTTCGAGCACTGCAATATTAAAAGGGCATTGGCTAGCAGAATCACAGGCAGGCACCGAGGAGAGATGCCTCGGTGTGAAATGGTGTGTTTAATCTGGTAACGCGAGATGTAATGTGTGCCTCTCGAAGGGTGCATGCATGTATTCAAAACATTTCCTTTTATGGCACAGTCCCCTAAAACAAAGGGATTTTGGGTCGATTTCTTTAGACACTAGGCCCATCCAGTAATGTAGCCCCTAGGCTTGCTTTTTTTTTTACGCTAGATTAGTTTATTTCTTTTCATATTTAACGCCCATTCATTGCCGCTCCTTTACACTACAATTTTATGAATGAATAACTGTGTGGTGCGTTATACATGCCCACCATAGAGGCAAAAAGAATGCTTCTCCTAATGTTGATTTTCACCACTTTAAAAACGCATTTTGCACTTGGTGTCATTCTTTTCTTAAAGTAGAGGGCGTGCCCATTGCTGTGTCTAATCTGTTATCCAAACGTGCTTAAGCAGCAATAGCAGTGTTTGTAAGTTAGTCAATATTCCACTTTTTACCAATTGATTGCTTGGCACTAACTTCTTCTCTAGCACCAGGACTTCCATGCCAGGGTTGCGAGCTATTACGGGCTTTAAAGGCGCCTCAGTGTTTACGTATCGCAAGACCTCTAAAGAGGGAACGAACTGTGGCCCCAGCGCTGTCCAAGGGCACTTTGCTGGCGCCAGTTGCTCTGACAGCGTTGCACTAATGTGTGCACAAATAAGCAGTGCAATAATATTGGCAAAGCATTTTGTTCCAGCGCTATTACAACATGCTTATTATTTCCGGTTGCTGGAGGATCGAATTACCAGGCTAATTGAACTGATCCAGAAGGTGTGTGTGGCTTGCCTTCCAAAACACCGTGGCAGCCACCCGTATTTTTCAATGATTTACTAGTTCTATTGTAGAGCCAAGTGCTAGATAGAAACGCTGGTTTTGTGCTGGGTTGGGGTCCTGATACAGCCTCGGTGACACATGTCCCTGTTTGTGACAGTTTCTGGCCTAGAAGGCGCCCAGATGGCAGCTTTTCGACGGGAGACACTCACGGCAGAGCAATCCTCGATCACTTAACAGGAAGACGGCAGGGAATGGCAGGAATGCAAATACATGGATCCAAGCCAAAGCTTGTATTTTTACGCATGGTGGCAGGAAAGGTGTGACGGGTGTTTGCGAGCCGCTCGAAGAAAATGAGAACTGTTGCTATCTCATGTCATCGCCTGCGACCATGGGGGGAGGAGTGGGCGCAGCAACGTCCTCTCAGTATTAGGAAGCCGAAAACAATAAGACTGCCTAGGTGCATCCTTCGCCTTTACCCTAGCTGGAGTAATGGGGCATCGAGGGCACTCCTCCCTGCCCTTCCAGGTGGTATTTGTGGCAGTGGGCTGTCCCTGACCTGTGCGTCCTTGGCAGGATGGGGTTCTATTCGAGCCTCAAGAAAAGCCTGCTGACAACCAAAACAATTCTGCCCCTGCTGCTTTCACAATTGCAGTGGATAGCACGGATGAAAACAGACGCACTTAGTGCACGTTGCTTATAATATAGGAACTGACTGCTCTTAAGAGTTTTTTCACAATAACTCTTGTAATTGGGCTGTGGCCTTACTTCAGTTGAACCTTCTAGTTTCCCTTTCTAGAATGACAACCAATTCATTTTACGTGCCGCGTTTTAATAGATAGTTTGTGCACAAAAACGCCATTCGTGCCTTTGTTTGGGACCATCGAAGCCCAGGAAAAGGGTAGGGTAGTGAGATTAAAAGGCAGCCTGAGCCCGGGGAGCTCTAATCAATGACATGGCAGTGCTGTGCTGCTTCGATGCATGAACAACAAGGACTCTGGGTGGAACTTGAGTACAGAAACAGACGGAGATGGTGGCGGGAGTAGTATACTTAAAGGAGCGGGAGAGGATGGAGAGGTACGAAACAAGAGGGCAGGGGAGAGAGGGCGGAGGGGGTGATTATATTACATTTAAACTGCCCTGGGTCACAGTGTTACCAACTGTGTCATCTTGGCCAAGCCACTAGCTACGCGCCCAAAGCCTCAAAGCAGTAATCCAGGAATCGACAAAAGCAAGCACCCCTTACTGTGCTGTCACTGTATCTGGTGTCACAGTGTGACTTGCACTAATGTCTCATACGCTTAACCAACTAGGCCTCTCAAGGGCCAGTCTGGCCATTTTTTTTTCACTTCATCCATGCTCTTTTCTGTGTTCATTTATTAACACTTCATAACTGTGGTTCGTTCATTTTCGTTGTTGACTTTTCCTTAAAACACAGAGCTTTTTTGGTAGCCTTAAAACACTGTAGATTTCGCGTGGACTTATAAAGCGAAACCTCCGCTTTTCTCTCAGTTAATATTAGTTGATGGGCAAATACCTACCGGCCTGTGGAGATATTGGGAGATTGTGCAACGTGCCTGACCTTGTGAGAGGCCGGCATTGCTGCACCAAAATTAGGCGGCTGAATCTTCCAAGGGCTCTTTAAGAGGCAAAATACTTTTCAAGGCGTCTCAAGATTTCACGATTGGCCAGTTTCTAGGTCCTGCTGTACCATGTACAATCATATCTGACGCTTTTCTTTATTCGATATTTCCGTAGACATTCTTTGCATTTCCTGGTACTAAATGACCCCCTGTTTTGCCAGTGAAGGATTGCGTAATCACCGTGAAGCAATATTTCTATGAATCCAGCTTTTCCGAGATTCCTGCAGTGAGATCACAGGTCTCTTAGAAACCTTGCATCCGGAGTCTGGAGACCGTGACAGCTCGGGAGGACGCTGAAGGAAGCCAGATCTCCCTCAGAAGTCTGTGGGGAATAGAACTCTGATCAAAGTGAAAAGCAAAAGCTGCTTTATTTTCGTAAACAATGAAAATAAAACACACAACAGGATTATAGAAACGATGTAACATGACTGTGCGTTCCATATAGAACAAGCATGGTCAGCTTTCACTTTCGTCCGTAGTGAAAGCTTTCTTGTTTTTATGGTGCCATGTGTTGGAAACACATGGCCCCATAAAGATAAGAAAGCTATCACAACGCATGGAAGTCAGACGAGCCCGTCCAAATGGGACAGCTCAGAAAGCCGAGCAAATACGTCACGGACACCTCTTTTCCAATGGCTGGCCACCATTTAGCATAAACGGTGACGCCAGCAAATGGAAAAGAGGAGCGGGCCTTAATGCCCCTTACAGAAAATACCCCATATCATTAAATCTCGCCAGCGAGACTGCGCATGTGCGCAGCCTACGCAAGCGAGACCTAAAAAGGAGTTTCTATCTGTACATATAGGAGTAGTGCAAGTTGTTAAGCTTGGCAGGTGTTGCAGGGATTCTGCTTATGCACAGAACTATGCGCAGGAAACCAGGACCTCAGAGAATTGTGGTGTACCAGAAACTCCCCACAGAACTAAGAACCCCTATCCGACTAGCTTAGTGTCACATTCGTTATCCGGGATTTGGCTCGGCGGTCCCAATGTATAGACAACCCAGAACAAGCGACTTAGATACTCTCAGGAGTGGTGGGAACCCAAAATACCCGTTGGTAGCTATATATCAGTCCACAACAGAATAACAAAGACACGGTAAAAGTTTAAAGAGTTTATTTTATAAACCTCGCGTCCTAAGATGCAGTACTTTGGCTAACACAAGCAGACAAATGGTTAGGATCAGCACCATCAGCAGTGTTACAATACCATAGAAAATGAAAGGAGCAATCATAATAATAATGACTGTGGAACACAACCACCCTCCTTTCTCTAGCAACTAATAAGGTATTATTAGACTAATAGAAGGTCTCTTAGGCTTGCATGGGGGACCCCATACCTTATAGATCAGCTTAGTGGAATCACATCACAGAATCAGCTAGGATCTTCCTGCTTCAGCTCTTCGTTTCGAATGTAAAAGAAAACATGCTGCTCTGTAATATTAAAGGGCTCGTCTTTCAGGTATTGGCAGCTGTATGTATGTTATGTCTAAAAAGTGGTATGATCAACTTGAACACAACAACCTGCCCCGTCTAGTGACCCAGACTCGTTCCTTACACGGTGTACAGACCAAGGTCACTCCTCGCTGTTAAGGATGTTAAACAACATACGGTTCTCATGTGAAGCAAAGTCGAGTCAGCAGTTTCTCGAATCAATAACATGTAACAACAGTGTCGCGTGCAAAAGCAGCAGAAGCAGCAAGCTGGCTTTCTAACAGCCATCGAGGTTATGCTAACTTAGCGTTGTACATAGGGCATGGCTAACCCACACTACATCCCCCTTTGATCGGACTACTAACCACTAGGGGCGCACTTATCAAGAACGCAGAGTTCAAGTTAGAAAGAACGGAACCAAGGGCATGAACTATAAGTCCATATAAGGTAAGTGTAAGTACGAAAGAAAAACAAAGAAATAAGATGTCGTCAGGTGGAAAAAACCATGAAAAAATGGGAAAAAACGACACCTCTCGACACATCAGGGGTCGAACATGACAAATAGTCAATCCATAAAAGTATAGGCACAATAAGTTGCAACAGCCTCCAAGAGGAAATCATTGGAGCGTTCCGCAAAAGTATCTGCCATCCAGTTCAACAGGGGAAAGGAACACACGTGTTCACTCACAATCGGAGCTTCCAGCACCACACGGGGACAACAGGAAGGTTCCTCGATATAACTTCGTTCCAGAAAGTCAATCGCAGCCTCTTCGATGGCCCAATTACCAAGGACTCCATGTGCCGCACCCAAGGCTATAAACCCAACACCAGAACATTCAGACTCATGAGCCATTAAGGGGCCCATCAGTTGACCAAAATCCGGTACAGGTGACACCAAGGTTGAAAGGCACAAATCCAGAGCCCACTGGAAAGGACAATCCAGGCAGTGAAAGACGGGTTGTACACAAGTAAAGAACGGGAACCGGAAGGACAATCCATACGCGACACTTAAGGTCGCCAGGGGCAACGTGCCATAGTATTCAAGCATCCGGTTACGCAGATGAAACAGCTGGGGCATGTTGTCTCTGTACGCAAGTTGCGCAGCCATTGCGTAGGACGCAAACCAGCAAAAGTATTCCAGCAATAAGGGCAAGAAGCAAAGGAAGACCTCCGAAGACGCTGGAAAAAAATAGAATGAAAAAACGCGGGGATCACACCAAAAATAGTCTGAAAGGAGGTCACGAGGCCGGGCAATGCCGGTCGTAGACGAGGCATTAAAGATAGTCTGTATCAATGTTCCAAAATGTAAGGGGAGGTCAGTATTCAAAAGCGCCTGCACCTCCGTGCGGGTGTTAGCCACATGAAGAAGAAAGGTTTCACATGATGAAGTTAAAGCGACCTCCCTTTGAGACAAAAGAGCCCTTATTCTGCTCATCTGGTTGAACTCTGCGCTCAAGGTTGGAATCGAAGGCCAGATAGAAACATCGAGCCGGCCATGCGGGGGCGGGAAAAGGACATTATTACAGCAAACTACACGCTGGGAAACAGTGACTATGTACGGAATGCCCTTCAGCATCCCACAGCAATTCTCATTATTTAAAAGCAAATAACTACCGTTAGCAAGCAGTGTAAAGGAAGGGGTTATAACTGGTACAGGAACACCTTTCAAAATGCAAGCTAAATTAGGAGCGTGTACATTGCAAGCACCATGTAATTGTATAGGTCTACACACTAAAGAATGATCAGGAGCAGAAGTGCATTCCTCACCTTTCAAATAAACCTCTGTGCCCTCCCGCATGCATCTATATGTAAATGGGAGCGACCAAACTTCGTGCAGGAACGCACTACCAAGTTGTTCATATCTGCCCAGAGCATAATGTTTCATGCATGAACTAAATTGAAAAAGCGCAAAAGGTAAAGTGATTACGCCGTGAATAAGCCACGTGGCCGAATTTAACTCGGCAATAGAGAAAGGCAAAGGTTCTAACTCCTCAATGTGCAGTAATGAATAAGTGGCATCTTTCATAGACATAAATTGTTGCTTTGCAGTCAAATTAAAAGGGAGGAACAGAGAGGAAACATTCATGTAATCCCATGGAACCTTCCCTGCCTTTAACGTCTGCAATGTCCATGCAAATTGCATAACAGAACGCAACTGATTCTGGCCATGGTATAATACAGACAAATCATCCTGCACAATATCTACGACAGATGAAACAATATTATCTAAAGTGTAAATCCTAGAAGACAAGGTATTTATACTATTATCAATCACAGCCAACACTTTTTCCATATTGGCCTGGTCAATAGCACGTAATCTGGAGGCAGCCTCAATTTGCGACAATTTCCAAACTTCATTGTAAATAGCATATACCCATCTTTTGGACCTGCCTACTGCAGGACCTTTAATAAAATCATTCAAATCGATTTTGTCGTCTAAACGTGACAAATGTAGCTTAACAGACGCTAATGTGGAATGTTGCAGCCATGACTGGCATAACTTGCCCACAGAGTAGGTAGTTACAGTGTGTGATGATTCAAAACGAGAATCTACCCTGACTTGAGTGTACCCAGGTGTTAGTGCTAAAAATCGGCGTTGACAATAATCTGCACCAGTTTGCCAAACCAACCAACCCTCAGGATTAAATGCCGAAACATTAAAGGTGGAGTTGGAAATAAGGGACTGCAACTTAATAAGGGAAAGATCTGTGAAATTACCCCAGCCGGGATAAGCACCCAGATCCGGGATTGCGGGGGAATTCATCCTTTTAGACGTAGACAAGCCAAAGCAAGTCGTCTGAAAAATAGATGAATTTAAAAATAACATGTGGTTAGGGATAAGACAGGCACGATGCAAAGCTTCTGTCCCCTGAACCTGCCACGGTTTAGTACCCCAAACCGATTTAAGATCGACAGTAGTTTTCCATAGCTCATAGACTCCGACTGCCAATTCGTCCATAAAGGATTTGGAATATAAAAATTTGGTATGTGTCAACCGTACCTTCGAGGCAGTTTCAGGTGCCATCTTAAAATAAAAGGAGGCCGGTTTAGACACACTGAAATCTGAAAAGTATGTGAACTTGTTCACTAACGTTGTAGAACTGCCCTGATGAGGGGTGGGACAATGTTCCCATTGTGTGTAATTAACAAAATTTCGAAATGTATTTGCTCTGTGTAGGAAATGTGTGCCATAATGTTGATAACAAAATTGTTCACCATAATTAGCAGAATTTAAATATAAATCCTCAGCATCAAATGCAGCATAATATTTTAGATCAGAAAATAGTGCTTCTATTGCGTGTACATCCCAATCATCAGATCTAATATTCTGTTTAACGACATCACCCATAGAAACACGAAATACATTAGGCACATTAATCACTTCTGTAGGTCCATGAATTTGAAATTTAACAGCATCCCAAGCAATCCCATCACGCACAGGCCAGGCAGTAATGTTCACAAAAGTCTGGTCACTTTTCATAATGTGTGATGAGGAATGGGGGGCCAAAGTTCCAGCAATGGATTCAATCGAAGATCGCTCATTCAGGTAGTGTCCATTTATAATTTTAAAAAACACTACCACAAAGCCAATTGTCATGAACAAAAAAACACAGATTAGTACCAGCCAGATGTAAGTCCATGGTGCCACTAAAAAATGTCTCTTGAACCAGGCAAAAAATATAGCAATTTTGGATGGGGCAGTGGAAGTCATTGATTCAGTGTCAAAGGAAGAACGGGACTGGTCAATCGCTGTTGAATGTAAAAGAGGCAATGGAACACTTGCAGGATAAGCATACTCAGGATCATCAGGCAAACCACCATCAACGGGCGGTATAAGAGGGGAAGCAACAGCTTGCATCTAAACTGCAACCTCAGGCATGATGGTCGAGGGCGGCAGCACAACAGAATTTCGCAGAATGGAAGGGCAAGAAACTGAAGGTGTCATACTATGAAGTATCGGCCACTCGCTGTAGCTTGACATTGTCAATGGAGATGTACCTGTTTTCCTTGCGACCAGGAAGTGGTGGTAAAATGACTGTACGGGTACCCTGGACTCCAAGCACCGGGACTGGTGCACGATAAGAGGGGCCAAACTCTTTCTTGTTCTCCACCTTCTCACGGACCAGATCACCAACTCGAGGTAGCCAGTCGACTACCGGAATCTGGAGCTCAGCTTCGCATGTAGAGGGTACGTGTTCCTTCGCCAGAATGTCTCTTGCTTCTTGTCGATTCTGTAATACAGCACAGTGATCATCTAGGTCAAAAGGCGCGGCAGCCGCCGCCGCCATGTCTAGACCCTCAAGGTCCGGGACAAACATTCGTACTCCAAAGAGCATCGTGTATGGGGTCCGCCCACCCAGAGACCTTCTAGGGAGATTATTAAGTGCACGTTGCACATAATACAAGTGGGTCAGCCAGCTTCGGCCTGTACCTAATACCCTTGCTGTCAAAGACTGCTTTAGGTCACGGTTCATTCGCTCCACAACACTATTGCCCTCAGGCCGGTATGGAGACGAAAATTTGACTTGGACCCCCAAACTTCTCATGGCTTCTTTGTAAGCCCTAGAGGCAAACGCAGGGCCCTGATCATAATGAAGGGTACCAGATGCAAAACTCCCAATAAAGACACGCAAATCCTTGATGACCGTCCGGGCATCAGTACTCCTTTGCGGCCATACCCACAGAAAACGTGTGCACGAATCCACTGCAACCAAGATGTACTTGTACGCAGTATCAGAGGAAAAAGGACAGCAGTGATCTAAATAAACACACGCAAGTGGTTGATTAGATATAAACAGCTGCCTTTGTGGTGGACCCGCGACAGTGGAAGGTTTCATCTGCTGGCAAATGTCACATAAAAGGACATAAGCTCGCGCTTGTTTGTACAAACCGTACCACCAGTAACGCTGCTGTAAAAGAGACACAGTCGCCGAAACGCCAGCGTGCGCAGACGCAACGCCTTCGTGGGCAGCTGTAATCAGAGATGGTCTGCAGTCCGCGTTGGGAATCAATCTGTCACCAACGTCGTTAATCCTCACTAACGGGACGTTATCTGGACTTAAACGATAATGGTAGCGGGAAGGGAATCCTTTCGGAAAGCCCGTCCCTGTCCCGGACGCAGCAATAGCTGCCAAGATGTCATCATCAATCCTAGTTTTGGATCTTGTAACTGCTGCTACTAAATATGTCTCCACTGCGGTTTTTGCTGCCTCGTCAGCCAAACTGTTACCGACAGCATGGACACCAACACGCTGGTGACCAAGAGTGTGAACTACATTCACGAGGGGCAGGCCTTCTTTAAGTTCTGCCACTCGAACCCAAAGCATCTTGTGCTTAACTGTGCTACCTTTCGAATCATGAAAGTCATTCTGACTCCAAAAGTGTAAATTCTCGTTGTATGACTGAACACAATAAAACGAGTCACTCACTATAAGAGTGGTGACCCAAGCATCAGCAAACTCCAGTGCAAGCACCAGAGCTCTCAGCTCTGCCAACTGCGCGGTACAATCCCCCAATGACTGCGTATGCACGACATCAGACTGGAACTCACTGTTCACGAAAGTACCTACTACAATTGCGCAGGCCACTAAATAGGCGTGCTTTGATCCAGTTGCGGGTTGCGCAGACACATCAGTGTATATGACACAATGGTACTCCTCGAGCGGGCGCAAAGACAGAGGAGCAGGATGAACGAATTCATACTCCAAGAACTCCTGTGTCTGTTATGCCACGTCAAAGATATATGTGACGTCAGGCGAAGTCAAGGATGTTGCCCATTGTATCCACCTTGGATGCAAAGCCTTAGAATTAGGTACACTGGCTTTAGTAACCGCCTCAAGGGCTGGGTACGGTGTCACCACCAGCATGTGCTTTCCCTGTGATAGCGCTCGCTCTTTCAAGATCGCCATCTGAACCGCTGTCAGTACTTTCTCGACAGCGGAAAAGCGCAGCTCAGCCGAAGTGTACAGATGAGATTTGTAAGCAATGGGAACTGTGTCGCCCTCATTGAACGTCAAGTTGGTGAAACCCACTGCACCCGGTACGATTCTAATGACCAGGTTAGTGTGGTTATCACGAGTTTGCAAAAACTTTGAAGCTAGAAGATCAGACTGCAATGCTTGCAAAGCAGCTGAATGCTCAGGCAGCCAACAAGATTTGGTATAAGTAGGTTGTACCAAGGCATAAAGCGGCTTGATACGCTGGGCATAATCAGGAATGTAGATACGACCGAATTTCAGAAAACCCAGCAAAGATTGTAATTTCTTCAGTGTCGAAGGAGTACTGAGGCATGCGCATTTCTCAAGGAACTGCGGAGCCAAGCCTCGACCCTCATTATTGAGTTCGTACCCCAAAAACAACACTGTGAACTCGGCAATGTGGGACTTGGCAAAGTTGAACTTGTAACCATAGTCAGCAAACATAGTTATTATGTTATCCACACGAGCAAGGTGTGGAAGCAACTCGTCGTCCGTGAGGTAGATATCATCTACATACGAATATGCTTCCGGGTCAATCATCTCCAAGAGTGAGACCACACGAGCAGCAAAGACCCCAGGGCTGTTTTTATAGCCCATTGGGAGCCTCTTGAACCATTTTTGTTTGCCACCCGAGGTAAACGCCGTCCACTCATAGCTATGAGGAGACAGGTTGTGGCTATAAAAGCCATTGGAGATGTCAAGTGTAGTTTTAAAACGTTTTCTCACAAGACTATCGACGAGAGCCGAACTGTGTGTATTCTGTACCACATGTCCGGCAGTGCGAATTTAAGTGCCGGTAATCCAAAACTAGGCGGTACGATCCGTCAGGCTTCGTCACAGTAAATAAAGGATTATTCATGGGTGACACACATGTTTCAATCACTCCCTGATATTCCAATTGTTCAAGGATAGACGCGACGTGAGACCTAGCCTCGCGACGCATGGGGTACTGGGGTTGTGGCTGTGGCTCCGACCGCAACGGAATCTTATGATTGGGAGAAAATTTGTCCCAACCAACCTGAGTACGGTACAACACAGGCGCAAGCACCTGCGCCCACTCCCCGGCTAACCTGTTAGAATGTTCCAATGGCACAGTGTGCCCAAAGGAAGGGAGGATTACCACCTCCCCTCTAGGAGCCTCAAACACGAAAGCCGGGGGCCAATCCGCCTCCGCCAAAAGTATATCATAGGTGGAGGTTAGATGATCCCAAAACACCACCTTAATTTTACGCTGTATGTCACCTTCAATTAAAAGGGTAATTTTAAACATTCTTTCAGGGGGAGCTACGCGAGTATCAGCAGTTTCAACACTTACAAATGTATCAGTTGCTGTCGCCGCCAGAAACGGACGCAGCGCTTGTCGCACTATTGTAACTTCCGCCGCGCTGTCTAGCAGCGTTAGTGCCCATGTCTGGTTCAGAAGCTGTGTCCGTACCATCTGAGGCATATCTCGCAGTCAGTGCACAACTTTCTTCTTTTGAAACGGTGGTCTTTGACGTGCAGACTCATCTTGTTTGCCTTTACCGTCAGTCTGACGGGGCTGCTCACGACCTTGAGCAGCCTTTCCCTTTCCACGATCTCCGCCACCGGATTGATAAGCCAATGTTTCCTGTGAAGAACGAGGAGAGCGTTGTTCAGGAACCTGAAATCTATCAGGTGACTTAATGTTAGAACGATCGCGCAAATCATAAGTGCGTTCACTCTGTGTCTGCACCGGTGATGCAGAACGAGACCTCCGTTTCCCTTGCTGCTTCCCCTGTTTCTTAGATCGCCAACTTTGTTTTGGAAAGTTGGGCTTTTCGTCTTTTGTTGACGAACTCACTTTAGGCTGCTGTACTGCAGTCGGAATGACTACGGCGGGTTTCACACCCAAGGCGCTACGACCCACCATTCTGTAGGCTTTCACTATAACTTTAGCGAACTCCTTTGGCCTGTCGCCAGGATCCACAAGTGCCATCATATTGCACATCTGGAATTGCATGGCATCTCCTTTGAGGTTGCCCATAACCATGGAACTAACCACATCGAAGCTATCGACAAGCCTCAATCCCAACTCAATCGCTGCCTCGGCACCATGATTGTCTTGGACCTTCTTGATGACCGAGGGCAGTACAGACATAGACGGAGTGCCGTAACACTTCGCATAGGTCGCAGCAAAGACCTTGCCCCAATTGTCACAGTCGACAATATCCGGGACCAGGTCCTTAGGTAATGTTATAGTGAGGATCCTGTGTTTATCCACAGGAGAAGTATTGGGAAAAACGGCTTCAAATTGATCACATTTTTCAGCAAGCCAGTAAGGGAATTCATCCCTCTGCTGGGGGCGCTTGCCGACAACCGAATTAACCATTACTGGACTAATGACCGTCGCATGATGGTCAGTCGTGTGTCCCGCAACCGCAGGTGCCCCCACCTGCACATTGCGAGAAACGTACTGCACTAACGCCATATGGACCGTAATCAGGGCAGTGTGTAGCACTCTTAACTCCGCCACCGCCACAGTCATGTAGTGGGGATGGGGAGCATAACCGGCTAGCACCGGCCATGTGGCCCCTGCAATTGACAACGGGCCCATTCTCGCCGGCGCTACCACATGGGGGAGGGCACCATTAAACCAAATAGTATGCTGCCAGGCACTAAGGGGAATTTCAAGTGTCCGATAAGGGGCATAGGCAGCAGGCATCGCGGTGTGAGTATAATCGTGGAACAAATTGTCATTTGCATCCACTTTGTCAAACGTCACCCAAGAGTAAAACAACTCATACGGGAACGCCGCATCAGCGCCTACTACTAAAATAACAGCCAAGCCATCATCCGGGACCCCATAGACCCTCAAATGTGCGGTCAGGGGAACCCTACTATGCGCGGCAACGTTGACCGCCATCGGAACACTTGAAAGAACAACGAAAGCTATACTGTAGCACTGGGTTTAGAAAAAGAAAACCTTTTTAATTATCAAGCTTGAAAGAACCTTTAGTCGAAACCTAGGTAGGTTAAGCCGTCACTCAAGTTATCCGGAAACTATAATGAGGGCGTTGTGGACTAATAAAAGCACTACTAAGGCATTTCAGATCAAAAGACCAAACGTTAGGTGCGCCATGTTGCAGGGATTCTGCTTATGCACAGAACTATGCGCAGGAAACCAGGACCTCAGAGAATTGTGGTGTACCAGAAACTCCCCTCAGAACTAAGAACCCCTATCCGACTAGCTTAGTGTCACATTCGTTTCCGAGATTTGGCTCGGCGGTCCCAATGTATAGACAACCCAGAACAAGCGACTTAGATACTCTCAGGAGTGGTGGGAACCCAAAATACCCGTTGGAAGCTATATATCAGTCCACAACAGAATAACAAAGACACGGTAAAAGTTTAAAGAGTTTATTTTATAAACCTCGCGTCCTAAGATGCAGTACTTTGGCTAACACAAGCAGACAAATGGTTAGGATCAGCACCATCAGCATTGTTACAATACCATAGAAAATGAAAGGAGCAATCATAATAATAATGACTGTGGAACACAACCACCCTCCTTTCTCTAGCAACTAATAAGGTATTATTAGACTAATAGAAGGTCTCTTAGGCTTGCATGGGGGACCCCATACCTTATAGATCAGCTTAGTGGAATCACATCACAGAATCAGCTAGGCTCTTCCTGCTTCAGCTCTTCGTTTCGAATGTAAAAGAAAACATGCTGCTCTGTAATATTAAAGGGCTCGTCTTTCAGGTATTGGCAGCTGTATGTATGTTATGTCTAAAAAGTGGTACGATCACCATGAACACAACAACCTGCCCCGTCTAGTGACCCAGACTCGTTCCTTACACGGTGTACAGACCAAGGTCACTCCTCGCTGTTAAGGATGTTAAACAACAGACGGTTCTCATGTGAAGCAAAGTCGAGTCAGAAGTTTCTTGAATGAATAACATGTAACAACAGTGTCGCGTGCAAAAGCAGCAGAAGCAGCAAGCTGGCTTTCTAACAGCCATCGAGATTATGCTAACTTAGCGTTGTACATAGGGCGTGGCTAACCCACACTACAGTCTCATTCTGACATTTGGGCACTCCCCATGAACTGGAATGGGAGCCCATACTAACTTAGAATATACATTAGCCAGCAGCCCTCCAGCCTCACCCACCAAAAACTCACAACTTATTCGCACAGACCTATTTTAACTACTAACTGCACAACTTGTAACTGGTGCTGATGTAATGCGCTCCAATACCTGCGGGTCGAGTTTGTGCTATATAAATCTGCAAAACAAACAACAACAAAATTTGATTATACTGATTCAGCAGTAGCGGCTGCTGTGTAGGCGTTGTGGCGAGGCGAAGTGAGATGGGGGGACCACGGGGAGGTGGGGGGGCGGGAGGAGAAACCATAGCAAACATTAGAAGAATAAAATACCAAGCATTTGCAATGCAATAGGTCTCACATTTACACAAGTTTAAGCTATTGGCATTGTAAATGGCAATGTCTTTTATTTATGTTCTTAAAACCAAAACATTAATAAAAGGCACTGTCATTTATAATGCCAATAGCTCAAACTCGCGTAAATGCGAGACCTAGTGCATGTACCAGAACCCTTGTGCAGTGGCACTGGACCATACCCCTCTAATGAGAACCCAGCCATTAAAAATCCAATGCAACCGATGTACAGTATTTGTCCTGTAAATGTGATTAATGTCCATACAAACTCTGTTCAGAGCCCATAAAAAGCAGAAAATATGCCACGCCCTTGAAATGATGGCAGATTCTATTTAACAGAAGATCTCTGTCCACACATATTACTATCCTTGTAGATGGTGCTTGCGACTGCCTGTGCTAATAATGAAATTCCTGCATTTGTCAATAGGGAACATACAGCAGTGCTATCGCTTAAATATTGATCGCCACGGAGGTCCGCAACTATTTATAGTGTGTCTGAACCTATTTCCCTTTTTTATGCCCATTCAATCCTTGATACCGTTTATGACACTGGCAGGAAGAAAATAAGCCTTATATTTGCTTTAGTGATGTGTACATCTGGGGCCGGGTTGGATAAACTACCAGGTGCTGCTAATTGGCATTGTGGAGCTATTTAGCTCAGTACTATGTATTGTTAATTTGTGTTCAATTGGGAGCAATGCTCCATGGTGCGGATTCGCCAAGTTTAAATGTGTAAAGCGGAATGCAAATATGAAAAGCACTGATTCTGATCATTATGTGGGTAAAGGCTTGCAGCACATGAGCAAACTGTGCACAGTGAAATTGTGCATGGGCAAACTGCTGATGGAAATATGTTTGCGCTCTTTGACTCCTGGTGACATTTTAATATTGATTAAAAGAACGGGAAATTTTTTAATTTCCATAAAAGGTTCATTCCAATCTTCCTTGAGCGAACTTTAGCATTTCACATGCGCTGATTCTTTGGCAGCAGAACTAGGTGCATCAAACATCTCTGCGAGTTTACGAAAGCAGTGGACAGACTCACGAAGGATATCGATTATTTCCATAGACTTACGAGTGCACATACATTTATCGGAGGATGTGGCGTAACGGCTAGAGCGAGTGACCTCGAAGCTGGGGGTTTGAGTCTCGGCAAGGACGCTCAACATCCTGTGAGTATGGGCAAATCACCTAATCTCCCCCGTGCCTAACAAAACAAGCGCGCGCCTGGAGTGGATGCAGTCTCCCTCGTCTTGTTACACAAAACCACAGGCGGCACAGTAACAGATTCAAAATTTGAAAGTTTGAGGTTTGTCTAGTCTAGCGTCGCCCATGCGCAGTGGGCATTTTGGAATGGGGTGGCAATTACATGCGACTATTTTTGAGTGGGTGTTCATGGCATTAATAAATGGTATGCCGCAAAGAGGTAAAAACACAAGAAGCACCCAAGTGTATTTTTCATGGACAGGAGCTGGGGTTGCTGTCTCTCAGCGAGGCGGAGCAGAAGTGTTACTTAGAGCTGTTTGTGTGGTGCCAGGTGGAGTGGCAGGCGCAGCAGGATCCATGGTGGCTTCCGCGGGAGAGAGCGGTGCCCCAACCCCGCAGACTCTACAGTGCAAAGCTGCCGCTGCCTGATCTGGAGGAAAGAGGAGGGCTCAGTAGGTAGCTCAGGTAGTAGATGGTGTGTGCGCTGCCACTGCAGCACTTCTGGAACTGCCCAGGTGAGTCTCCTGCACTACCTCCGCAGTGCTGTCCTGCCTGTAACTGGGGCAGTGGGACTCTTTGCATGGATGGTTTCGGGGCTGCCCACCCTTCCCTGTCTGCGGTGCGGGCTACTTCGCTGCCCACTGTAAACTCACTCCAGAACCCTATAAAAAAAAAAAAAGCTCCATTCACACACACATGCGCACAGTGGGAGTCTATGTTACGCCACAGAGTCATTACCACTGGCAAGTGGTCTGCTTGACAAACAAGTTTACCCAAAAAAGTGCGGCAAGCTGCTAATATCCCTACTGTGTCACGCCGCGGGTAAGAGATCCAATCCCGCTGGGAGTGGCTAAAAGGAGACAGGGTGGCAACAAGCAATGCATGCCTTCAGTGCAATCATTGCACTGCCTTTAGCATAATTCGTGACGTCAAACAACGCGCACGTATTAAAGCTGAAGGCAGAGCTAGGACGAGGCTTCTGGAATCGTATCGATTCCAAGAAGCCTCGTAAGACGAGAGCAACGCATGCGCTGCTTACGTCACACGAGACCTAAAAAGAACTAACCTTTCGCCTGCTGCCGACTCTCTTCTCCAAGTCCTCTCTTCGCTTGCTGCAGCACAGGCTCCCAGCCTCCCTTGTGGCCAATCCTGACACCGCTTTCATGTTTGAAAGCCTGATCAGGATTGGCCTGAGCGATGTGAATTTGCGCTCCCAGAGAGACTGGGAGCCTGTGCTTTGCTTTCTCCAACCCAGCAATGCAGTGGGGTTGGAGACAGCTCAGTGCACATGTGGGTTTGCTGTACTGAGACGTCCGGCCAAACCCACATGCCCACTCAGAGAAGTGCTGCCCACCACTCCCTCTCCTGACAGCCCTGCGATGGCCACACACCCAGGACACAGACATAAAAGTTGAAAAATAAAACGATAATAGCCTGTATTATTATCGTTTTATCTGTCAAATTTTGAGGTTAGCGGGGGGTGATGCTCATCCGCCATACAGAGAAGAAACCACTGCAATTCAGGCTCTGGTCTTCAATGGACATATCTGGGCCTCAGAAAGGCACTATGTCATATTAATGGCTGTTTTTTGGCCTTTGTTATCATCACCACTAAGTGGTGCACTAGAGCTTCTTCCTTGCATTTCCTTGAGGAAGGACAAGCCTGTAAATGGTGCAGGGACAGAATATCTAGTACAAAATATCGAGTTGCACAAATATCGACGGCAAGAATATTGTGGTCAAGAATATCGACTTGAGGTAAGTAATATCAATTTAAAATATCAAAGTATTGAATATCGTTTGCAAATATTTGGGGGTCGATTCCGATCCTGGATAAACCGGGTACGAACCGTCGGACGGAGCGTTTTCTCCGTCCGACTCGTACCCGGTAGAAATACCTTACAAACATGCAAGTACGATTCGTACGCAAATGGTGTTTGCGTACGAATCGTAAAAAACACAGACCGAACAAAAAATACCCACAATTCTGATCCGGGACACCGCGGACGTGACGTCCGGACGGAGTCAGGCAGCGTTTCACGAACCAGCAAGTACGATTCATACCGACGTCACTCCGCACGGAAAATATTTTACGGGAGCCAAAAACTGTCGGGTAATCAGGACGACGCGCACAAGGAGCACCTGTATGCGACGGACAGCCATGGACCCCAACCTACGTGTCATCCCGGCCCTCATTGCAGTCCACCTGGTGTACAGGAACCGACGCAGACGCCGCAGAAGGTCATAACAACACCCAGGGTCAAAGGGGGGGGGCAGGGGCAGGTAACATAACCCCCACCCAAGTCCAAAATCAAACATGCCCTGTACATACCTGACCCCCAGGGCCTGGTCACTTCGGGGGTGGGGGCGTCTCCACCAAGGCCTGCGTCCGCCACAACGGAAGTCAACATGGACGCGAACCGGCAACACAACAATTGTGGTACGCACCGTACCCACGCCTTAAGAGCGTGGGTACGGGTCGTACCACGCCCACCCCTACGTCACCCCAACAATGGCGGTATGGCCCGTACCCACGTCCCAAAGGCATGGGTATGAGCCGTACCGCCATTCTTGGGGTGACGTAGGGGTGGGCGTGGTACGACCCGTACCCACGCTCTTAAGGCGTGGGTACGGTGCGTACCCCTACGGCACCCCAACAATGGTGGTACGGCCTGTACCCACGCCCCCAGAGCGTGGATACTGCCCGTACCACGCGTACCCCTACGTCACCGCCACAATGGTGGTACGGCCCGTACCCACGTCCCACAGGCATGGGTACGGCCCGTACCACCATTGCAGTGGCGATGTAGGGGTACGCTTGGTACGGGCCGTACCCACGTCCTAAAGGCATGGGTATGGTACGTACCCTTACGGCACCCCAACAATGGGGATACGACCCGTACCCATGCCTCAAGGACGTGGGTACGGCTCGTACCAAGCTTACCCCTACATCACCACTGCAATGGTGGTACGGGCCGTACCCAGGCCGTAGGACGTGGGTACGGGTCGTACCACGCCAGTGGACAGACACATAGGGGTGTGTGGCCATTAGCCCCAGCAGTGCCCAGACATAGGAGGGGTGGGTGCAGAGTCCCCCCAGCAGTGCCCAGACATAGGAGGGGTGGGTGCAGAGTCCCCCCAGCAGTGCCCAGACATAGGAGGGATGGGTGCAGAGTCCTCCCAGCAGTGCCCAGACATATGAGGGGTGTGTGCCTATCACTCCCAGCAGTGCCCAGACATGGGAGGGGTGTGTGCCTATCACTCCCAGCAGTGCCCAGACATAGGAGGGGTGTGTGCCTATCACTCCCAGCAGTGCCCAGACATAGGAGGGGTGTGTGCCTATCACTCCCAGCAGTGCCCAGACATAGGAGGGGTGTGTGCCTATCACTCCCAGCAGTGCCCAGACATATGAGGGGTGGGTGCCTATCACTCCCAGCAGTGCCCAGACATAGGAGGGGTGGGTGACTATCACTCCCAGCAGTGCCCAGACATAGGAGGGGTGTGTGCCTATCACTCCCAGCAGTGCCCAGACATATGAGGGGTGGGTGCCTATCACTCCCAGCAGTGCCCAGACCTAGGAGGGGTGGGTGCCTATCACTCCCAGCAGTGCCCAGACATAGGAGGGATGGGTGCAAAGTCCTCCCAGCAGTGCCCAGACATAGGAGGGGTGGGTGCAGAGTCCTCCCAGCAGTGCCCAGACATAGGAGGGGTGTGTGCCTATCACTCCCAGCAGTGCCCAGACATAGGAGGGGTGGGTGCAGAGTCCTCCCAGCAGTGCCCAGACATATGAGGGGTGGGTGCAGAGTCCCCCCAGCAGTGCCCAGACATAGGAGGGGTGGGTGCAGAGTCCCCCCAGCAGTGCCCAGACATAGGAGGGGTGTGTGCCTATCACTCCCAGCAGTGCCCAGACATAGGAGGGGTGTGTGCCTATCACTCCCAGCAGTGCCCAGACCTAGGAAGGGTGTGTGCCTATCACTCCCAGCAGTGCCCAGACCTAAGAGGGGTGGGTGCCTATCACTCCCAGCAGTGCCCAGACATAGGAGGGGTGGGTGCAGAGTCCTCCCAGCAGTGCCCAGACATAGGAGGGGTGGGTGCAGAGTCCTCCCAGTAGTGCCCAGACATATGAGGGGTGGGTGCAGAGTCCTCCCAGCAGTGCCCAGACATAGGAGGGGTGGGTGCCTATCATTCCCAGCAGTGCCCAGACATAGGAGGGGTGGGTGCAGAGTCCTCCCAGCAGTGCTCAGACATAGGAGGGGTGTGTGCCTATCACTCCCAGCAGTGCCCAGACATAGGAGGGGTGGGTGCAGAGTCGCCCCAGCAGTGTCCAGACATAGGAGGGGTGTGTGCCTATCACTCCCAGCAGTGCCCAGACCTAGGAGGGGTGTGTGCCTATCACTCCCAGCAGTGCCCAGACATAGGAGGGGTGGGTGCAGAGTCCTCCCAGCAGTGCCCAGACATATGAGGGGTGTGTGCCTATCACTCCCAGCAGTGCCCAGACATAGGAGGGGTGGGTGCAGAGTCCCCCCAGCAGTGCCCAGACATAGGAGGGTGTGTGCCTATCACTCCCAGCAGTGCCCAGACATAGGAGGGGTGTGTGCCTATCACTCCCAGCAGTGCCCAGACATAGGAGGGGTGGGTGCAGAGTCCTCCCAGCAGTGCCCCAGACATATGAGGGGTGGGTGCAGAGTCCCCCCAGCAGTGCCCAGACATAGGAGGGGTGGGTGCAGAGTCCCCCCAGCAGTGCCCAGACATAGGAGGGGTGGGTGCAGAGTCCTCCCAGTAGTGCCCAGACATATGAGGGGTGGGTGCAGAGTCCTCCCAGCAGTGCCCAGACATAGGAGGGGTGGGTGCCTATCATTCCCAGCAGTGCCCAGACATAGGAGGGGTGGGTGCAGAGTCCTCCCAGCAGTGCTCAGACATAGGAGGGGTGTGTGCCTATCACTCCCAGCAGTGCCCAGACATAGGAGGGGTGGGTGCAGAGTCGCCCCAGCAGTGTCCAGACATAGGAGGGGTGTGTGCCTATCACTCCCAGCAGTGCCCAGACCTAGGAGGGGTGTGTGCCTATCACTCCCAGCAGTGCCCAGACATAGGAGGGGTGGGTGCAGAGTCCTCCCAGCAGTGCCCAGACATATGAGGGGTGTGTGCCTATCACTCCCAGCAGTGCCCAGACATAGGAGGGGTGGGTGCAGAGTCCCCCCAGCAGTGCCCAGACATAGGAGGGTGTGTGCCTATCACTCCCAGCAGTGCCCAGACATAGGAGGGGTGTGTGCCTATCACTCCCAGCAGTGCCCAGACATAGGAGGGGTGGGTGCAGAGTCGCCCCAGCAGTGTCCAGACATAGGAGGGGTGTGTGCCTATCACTCCCAGCAGTGCCCAGACCTAGGAGGGGTGTGTGCCTATCACTCCCAGCAGTGCCCAGACATAGGAGGGGTGGGTGCAGAGTCCTCCCAGCAGTGCCCAGACATATGAGGGGTGTGTGCCTATCACTCCCAGCAGTGCCCAGACATAGGAGGGGTGGGTGCAGAGTCCCCCCAGCAGTGCCCAGACATAGGAGGGTGTGTGCCTATCACTCCCAGCAGTGCCCAGACATAGGAGGGGTGTGTGCCTATCACTCCCAGCAGTGCCCAGACATAGGAGGGGTGGGTGCAGAGTCCTCCCAGCAGTGCCCCAGACATATGAGGGGTGGGTGCAGAGTCCCCCCAGCAGTGCCCAGACATAGGAGGGGTGGGTGCAGAGTCCCCCCAGCAGTGCCCAGACATAGGAGGGGTGTGTGCCTATCACTCCCAGCAGTGCCCAGACATAGGAGGGGTGTGTGCCTATCACTCCCAGCAGTGCCCAGACCTAGGAGGGGTGTGTGCCTATCACTCCCAGCAGTGCCCAGACATAGGAGGGGTGGGTGCAGAGCCCCCCCCAGCAGTGCCCAGACATAGGAGGGGTGGGTGCCTATCACTCCCAATCAGTGCCCAGACATAAGAGGGGTGTGTGCCTATCACTCCCAGCAGTGCCCAGACATATGAGGGGTGTGTGCCTATCACTCCCAGCAGTGCCCAGACATAGGAGGGGTGGGTGCAGAGTCCCCCCAGCAGTGCCCAGACATAGGAGGGGTGGGTGCAGAGTCCTCCCAGCAGTGCCCAGACATAGGAGGGGTGGGTGCAGAGTCCCCCCAGCAGTGCCCAGACATATGACACATGCATACCCACCCCTGGTGCTGGCAGCACAATACACACAATGAGAGCATGCAACAAGACTGTATACTCATGTGCCACCCTACTAAACTACGAGACCCAAAGGGAACACACACTGTCACGCACATTCCAGGACTGATAGGAATGTACAGGTGCTGGGGCAGCCAACAAGTTGTTGCCTCCCATGGAAGGAAAAGGGTGGAGTACCCACAGATACAATGCCCACAATTGTCAGTCAGGTGACCAAAGACCCTGCAGAACACGTAACACATGTGTGCGAGGCTGGGAGTACACACATGCATAGGGTGTAAAAGGGAACATGTCCACATGAAGTCATGTCAATATACTCCATACACTAGTACAGTGACCACCAAGGATGCCACAAATGATGCAGGTGGAGACATTGCTGAGCAGGCATGGCCAAAGTTGAAGGGATCCGTCACACATCCAGGATATGTAGACACAGCTCAGCACAACAATTGGGAAACAGCCTGCAGGGAAGATGTCAGGGTCCACAGAGGAAGGAACACACCTTGGGACAATATCACCATACAGTAAGAGCACACGTGATCAAAGATTATTTGCAGAGCCCTTGGGATGGCACACAGATACCAGGGTCCACCCCATGAGCAGCACACTACAACATTTCCCAGACACCTAACACATTATCACCACCCCAAATCATGGAGCAGCACCACCAACAGCAAGTCCAGGAAAGCATAAGTGTGCAAAAGAAAAACAAAATGCTTTATTCAGCATTCAAAATAAATTGTTTTAAATGTCCACTATTTACAAGGCCCATGGGCCAGGCCATCAGCAAAGTCCTGGGGGGGTACACATCGGGACGTGTGTCCCCTAGCTTGCCTGCACAGTTCACATGTCCATTTCATCCACAGAAGGGGGGGCATCATGTGGGGGGGAAGGACCAGGCACCGCAGGGACAGGAGGGGCAAGGGTAGGTGTTGTGGGTGCAGGGACGGACGACTCCACCACAGGGGGTGGGGCAGCGCCAAAGGTGGATTCCAGCACGGCGCTACACACTACTGCCAGGTCGCCCAGCGTCTCCCCTGCACCCGAATGAACCACAGGCCCCAAGGAGGGGGGGGGGGGCAGAGGGATGGGTTGCAGCGCTCCCGGGAGGGGGGTGGACAGGGGGGGGACTCTACTCCCGTGGCCGGGCACTGCCTACACCGCTTGCGGGGTGGTGCCACACTGGGGCTGAGGGACACAGTGGCCACCAAGGACTCATTCGGTGACAGTTGGCCAGGAGAGCTAAGGGGAGTGGTTTTAGAGGAAGTGGGTCTTGAGGAATGTGGACTCCCACTCTGGCTGCGTGCCTACCGTTTGCCCCCAGACCCAGTGGGTGTGCCTACTTCCCCCTGTGTGTGCATGACTGGAGGAGTGCGCTTTGCTTTCCCTGGTGGTGTGCTGCCTGTGTCTGATGGGGTGCGTGCATGGGGATGTCTGGGTGTGCGTGGGACAGGCATGGGAGTAGGAAGTGTGGATGGTGCAGGGGTAGGGGGGGACGGAGCGCTGCTGGAGATCCACTGCTGCAGTCAGTGAGGAGTCTATGGACTTCAGCAACATCCGTTGATCAGACATCGCTGCTGACATGCCCTCCATGTACGACAACATCTGTGTCAGCAGTCTGGTGTGCTCATGGAGGATAGTAAGCATCGATGCCTGACCAACCTGCAACTGCCGCTGAATGTCCACAGACTCGGCATTGACGGCAGCAGGGGAGACAGGGGCAGGGGGTGCGGTGCCTGGCACGAAGGAGACCTGTTGGCGCCTTGCACGGTGGCAAGGGACCCGAGCAGGTGGGAGGCGGGTGATGGGAATGGAGGGGGCGGCAACAGATGGAGTGCTGGTCTCAGCTCTGGGAGCAGCGTCCGCCCTCTCAGGGAGCTCAGCCTCGGACCCGTCAGCGTCATAGTCGGTGGTGGGACTGGACAGGTCCTCCGCCGCACTCCCCTCCGTCTCCGTGCCACTCGCTGAGACAGACTCGCCAGCACTGGTGGCACCACTGCTGGATCCCTCCTCAATTTCCGTGCCAGTGTCTCCCTCGGTTTCCCCCGACGCTGCTGTGGGCAAGGTGAAGAGACAGGAAATAATCAGACACCTGTATACATATGACACATGATTCAAAACTACATAGGTCACAGTGCATAGCATGAAAAGCAACATGAGTAATATCTACAATACTACGCACATATGTAGGCCCTGCACCACACAGTTGGTTGACCCACCATGCCACTGAGAAACAATGGAGAGCATGACACAACAGCAAAGAACTTGATATCAAATTAGACAGAGGAGCAAGTCTCTGGGGACAGTCGAGTACAGCATCTGGACCACACACCGTAGCTAAAAAAGGGATGAGCAGGAACCATGTCTTGTAACTTTTGGCACATGCTGCTTAGCAAATACATTAAACCCTGCCCAACATGACTGGGTCACTGCATGTTGAGTGTATGTCCAGACAATCATCACACACAGGCCAGACCTGGCAAGGACACATACGGTTTGGACATGTAGGCCTTTCCCGCACAAACCCCCCCCTACCTGAGACAATGTGAGTGACACAGAGGAAGTACTTACACCTCTTACTCAGGGATTACTAAAATGCCCTTCAATAAATCCTGAATGTACACGAGCTAACCCTTGTGCGCCTGTCCACACATATAATTGACAAACAACCATCATCAGATAGTTGTACCAAAACACACTGGCACCGGCCACTGTGAGTATGCACAAGCCAAATTGGGTCACCCTGAACAGTGGGCACATGTAGCACACTTTACGTATATACACATTAGGCCAGGGTACAATGTCACAGAGCCCAACCTATGCTGAAGACACAGTGAATGTCCACATTGTTGGATGACACACATGATACCTAGGAAACGGTGCCCCAGGAGACTGTAGTGGCCACACTCCTCCATGGTCCGGGATGGATATGACTGCAACAGAAGCAAACGTCCCTGCACTATGCATATCTCCCACTCATGCACATCATTTCTGAGGCCACAACATTGGTCATTCATGCTGTAAGGCAGTACACTTTTCAGACACACTCCTATGTCGGGACTCAGCATCAGTGCCAACTAACATGGACCCCACATTGACTGAACTGGCCAGGGCACAGGCAAGGTCCCAACACATGTTACACACCACCCCCACACATGATGCTGCAAGCATTGGGCACTTGGATTAACTGGCAGCCTAGATGACCTTGTGCAAGAGTGACTACACACAGACCAGGGAACACGTGTCAAGGAGGGGAAGGGAGGAAGAACAGCACCGGTTTTCTTTGGGGAACAGGATATGTACTGCACATATGAACCCTGGCAGTGTATCCATGCAACTGCGCACTTCCAAAAGCTGGTGACACACAACAAACACACATGTACCTACCCCCTTCCTGCTGCTGCTTCTCCGCTAGGCGCCTATCCAAGTCAGGGAAGACCACCGCCAGCACACGCTTCATCTGGTGGGTCAGGCGCCGGCGCTCACGGTTCTTGTGGCTCTCAGGTGAGTCCCTCAGGAGGACCCGGGCGATCCTCCTGGTCCAGCACCGGATATCCTTCCAGCGTTTCCTCACCTGGGGCAGGCGCCGCCTCCGACCCTCCACCGACCTCACGGCACTGACGGCTTCCCTCCAGATCTCCCCCTTGGCATTGACGCCGACCTGTGAGGATGACAAGTGAGACAACATCAATACACCTGCTACATGTCACAGAGACACACATTTGAACAATTTGGCTGGTTTGAACAGGGCATAGTATGCAGCAAAATCATTGCACCTTCATCATAGGGACATTATCCTCTGGGGAAGGCCAAATGCACGAAGTGGCATTGAAAGTACACAGGTGGAATGAGTGGTGCAACACAATCACTGATCCCGGCTCACACTGTGCATCACAAGCTACACCACGATTATGTACAGCACCTCAAAGCAGTCACATGCCCCAGGCCACTGGCGCAACCTCAGCAGGGTACACAGACACACACAGGCACAGGACAATCACCTGCCATTGGCAACTGCTGGTACAAACATCACTCTGCACATGTGACACTAGACCGGGGGGGTGTCACAGGTGTGGGGCAGGCTCAGCACGTCAGACACACAGCACTGCTCCCTGCTCACATCAGATGGGCAGGGTATATGCATCCCTCATGCAGCTGGGGTGCAACACTCCACATAGACACTCACCCACATGACAGGGGACTTACACACACACCAATGTCCAGGGGACGAACACATCATTTGGACACTCTCACCACAGGTACACTCAACTCACACACATCTGTGGGTACAGTCACCTGCCACACTGGGGGGACCACAGAACCACATCAGGACTGTAGAAACAACATTCCCAAGAGGATTAGCCAGGCTGAATGTGGCATGCACCATGCAGTGATTGTCACAGTGAGCACTATGCAAGTGAGGAGTGCAGACATGCACTACAGCATGCTCTGCATGGGAGACATGAGGCATTCCCCCCCTGGGACCCACTCTAAACAACATTGCATGTCTGTCACACCTGGACACAATGCCAGAAGTCACAGTCACAAAACAGGGGCACAGTCTGAGCTAATGGAGTCAGCACTCACCTGCTCCCCTGGTCTCCCATACAGGCAAGGGTACTGTGGGAGGATCACGTCCAGCAGGGCCTGGTTCTCCTCCTGGGTGAATGGCTGGGCCCTCTCCACAGACCTGGACAGGGTGCCAGAGGAATCACGAGCAGCAGCAGTGGTGTGGAATGAAAGGTTGTGCAGGCAAGTGCTCTCTAATGGGGCCTGGCTGCCTTATATTTGCCTTGCTGGCCTGTTTCATTTACAGGAGTACAGAGTGATTGGTCAATCTCATTTGCATCCTACGTTTCCTCCAATCCCTTTAAACCTACCCCAGTGGGTGCCTTTGCATGTTATAAAAAATGAGCATGATGTCAAGTCAACAACCACTTTGCAACTTTGTATATTGTCTCCAACCGACTTCTGCTGGCCACCTGATGAAAAAATTTGAACTTGAAACTGGGTCTCCATGACAACCAGCTTGCATTTAGGCCCTTATAATTGTCGCTCATGTGTCCCCTATGTAATTTCACTATACACACACAGGTACGGAGCGTTCCACGCCCCTAGGGCACCACTACTCCAGTGATACGGTCCGTACACGCGTGTGTAGGGTCCGTATCACTATGGTAGTGCAGCCGTAGGCGTACGCCATAGGGATACGGTCCGTACACGCGTGTGTAGGGTCCGTACCACTATGGTTGTGTCGCCGTAGGCGTACGCCATAAGGATACGGTCCGTACACGCGTGTGTAGGGTCCATATCACTATGATACGGACCCTACACACACGTGTACGGACCGTATCCCTATGGCGTACGCCTACGGCGACACAACCATAGTGGTACGGACCCTATAACGACACAACCATAGTGGTACGGACCCTACACACCCGTGTATGGACCGTATCACTATGGCGTACGCCTACGGCGACACAACCATAGTGGTACGGACCCTACACACGCGTGTACGGACCGTATCCCTATGGCGTATGCCTACGGCGACACAACCATAGTGGTACGGACCCTACAGACGCGTGTACGGACCGTATCCCTATGGCGTACCCCTACGGCGACACAACCATAGTGGTACGGACCCTACACACGCGTGTACGGACCGTATCCCTATGGCGTACGCCTACGGCGACACAACCATAGTGGTACGGACCCTACACACATGTGTACGGACCGTATCCCTATGGCGTACGCCTACGGCTGCACTACCATAGTGATAAGGACCCTACACACGCCCTCAGAGCGTGTGTACGGTGCATTTCACACCTTACACTGGTGACAGGCGGCACACAGAAAGGAATTGAGCTGTCATACTTGGCCGAGGCTGGACATCAAGTCATTGTCAGTGCAGTCCTACATGTCTCGGGCCTAGGTGTGTCAGGCTGTGATGTTGCACAAATCTCCTCATGTTTGAACCCAGTAGATGTGTGATGAGCTGTGTACACATGTCATGTGTGATGGTGCACTATGTGCCACACATCCCCTTCACACCTTTGACATGTGTGCATGTAGTACAGACTTGTTGAGCACTGCGTCACTGGCATGGCACAGTCGCCAACACCCGCAACTGTCCCCTGATGCCAGGTACACGGATAATGACACCTGACATGTGACTACCGGCGTTGCACGATGTGAGTATGTCATGTGTGTGTCATGTGTTCCCATAAGCTTGCTGTTGGTGTTCCGTCAAATGCATCTGCAGTTGCTGCATCCAACATGTGCATGTGTGTGGATGGGCATGGCACACTATTATGCACACCAGGACACATGTGGAATCAGACGTAACATGTGTATGTATGCATCGGACATGGACTTGCGAGACAAGGACATATCTGCGTAGTATCAATGTATGTGTGATCAGTTTTGACATGTACCCCTTCATGGCAAGGTGTGTGGTCTGTCCTTTTTTCAGGGACATGTGACCTGTGGCTCTAGTGTTCCGCAACCTGTCTGTATGATAAACATCCTTCTCCTGCACACATGTGGATGTCTGTCACTCCTGTAATGCGTCTGCCTGTTCACTTACACTGGCCCACAGCTAGTCTCATGCCATGTCATGTTGAGCTTGTGAATCCACATTTGTAGATGGCTCTTGGTAGGAGTGTCACCTGCCTGGCCTACGTGTCCAGGATATATTGCACAGACCTGACTCTGCATGTAGCATATGTGTATTGGTTGTTCAACATGTGCTCAGTACATTGACAGTGTTGTTGTACTGTACTCACTCTTCGTTGTCCCTACCAAATTACTGCAGGGCTCCGCCTCTCCCCCGACCAATCCCAGACTTGGCTGCCCTGAGGGAACGTGACTGTATACGCCGCTACCGTTTCACCCAACGGTTGATTCTGAACTTGACAGCAAGGCTGGCACCACACCTCCAACCGCTACACAGGTATCCTACTGCACTGACACCCAAGATGAAGGTGATGGCAGCCCTACATTTCTTTGCCACGGGTACGTTCCAACATACCATTGCTCATGTCGGTGGCATGTCCCAGACCATGTTCAGCCGTGTCCTGCATGATTTTTTAGAGACCATGTTGGTTCACCTGGATGAGTTTATACATTTCCCAACTCCTGAGCAGTTGACAGGTGTCAAGGGTGACTTCTATGCCCTGGGAGGGATGCCCCATGTCATTGGGTCTATTGATGGGACACATGTGGCTTTGGTGCCACCACAGGCACAGGAGGTAGCCTATAGGAACAGGAAACATTACCACTCCATTAATGCCCTTGTGGTGTGTCTTGCTAACATGGTGATTTCCCATGTCTGTGCTCGTTTTCCAGGATCAGCACACAATGCCTATATCATGAGGCGTAGCAGGGTGCCTGAAATGATGCTGCAGCTGTGCAACGAACGAGCATGTCTTGTTGGTGGGTATACTCTGTTACTCCTGTATTTAGCGTCATCTTTCTGTCTTACTGCTTCTCCTGACCCACTTCTGTCCATGATGGTTCCATGTAGGGGACTCTGGCTATCCCAACATGCCATGGCTGATCACACCTCTCCGCAACCCCAGAACGGCTGCCGATCACCGGTACAACAACGCCCATGGGCAGACCAGGCGAGTGATAGAGAGGACCTTTGGCCTCCTGAAGAGCCGATTCCGGTGCCTCGACAAGACCGGCGGCGCACTCCCATATGCACCGGTGAAGGTCTGCAAAATCTTCCTCGTGTGCTGCATGCTGCACAACATGGCAGTGGAGAAAGCTGTGCCACTCATCCTGGATCCGGATGAGCAGGAACATCCACCCGTGGAGGACGAGGGGCTTGGTGACGAAGCAAGTGATGTTGAGGAGGAGGAGAAAGAGGACATCCGGAGTCGGCTCATACGCAACTTCTTTGCTTAGTGGTGAGTTGCAGTGTCTGAGTGTGCACACATTGAGCCTTGTGTGGCATGTTTTGCAATGTGTGGGTCCATCTGCATGTCTGGCAAGTGAGTCAGAGGTGTGTTTGGATGTGTCACTCGAGTGATGGTGTAATAACAGTATGTCTTACCTGAGACACTATTTTCACCTAGCATGTTGACAACCTTATACATGCCCATGCATGCGGATGTGCTTCTTTTGGCTCACTTCTTGTGTGTCTCTCATCCCCAGGTATTTGCGCATGCTGTCTGCTGGTGGCATTGTTGTGCTCCTGCTATTCCTCATGAATACAGCAACGTGTGCTGAATCAGCGTAACATGCACAGACATGTCGAAAAATCACCTTAGGGTAAGGGATGCACCACAGCTTTTTGGGTGTGCTATGTGTTTGGAATGTGTGTGCACTGCTCCTGTTCATGTTTGGTCACATGACATGGAGCTGGATTCACCTGAATTGATAGTCACACTTGGTGACAGTCATCTGTAATGTGATTGTGGATTGTGGTGGAGGGATCAATGTGTGTAACACTGCCCTCGGAAACATACGGGATGCACCGGGTTGACATAGTGTGGGACATCCCCATTAGTGGTTCAATGGTGAATTGCAGCCTCTCCGTGAGCAGCACGGGGTGTTTGCCTCAAACCTGTCACTTGTGTGCCAGTTCTATGGGTTTCCTGCATCTGTGGTGCAAAGGGGGGTGCCAGTGTAGGTTCCACATGTTCATCCACATGACCTGTGCATCTGTTAATATATATGCATTTGCCTTCCGGCAAACATGACTAATAAAGGTGTCCCTCAGCCTCAAAGGTGCCTCATCTCTGTCAATGCAGGTCTCTTGCCACTGTGCATGCGGCATGTCTGGCATAGTTGTCACAGATTGTGCATATGAGTCTATGTGTAGAGTAGCAAGATGCAAGATGTTTGTCAGGGATTATGATATGTATTGTGCACGATGTACATGGCTGTGTAGGTATTTTGCCATCTCAGTCCCTACAACGGCCACTTTGCTGCATGTGCATCCATTCTGTGTGTGTGTGCCATGTTGAACCAGACACTCCTCCCTTCTCATACACCTTTTGCAGTAGTCCTTTCTGACATGCTGGTGTTAGTGTGCAACTTGTGGCATGGTTTCCAGGACATGGCGCATGCTGCTGCAGGCCCTGCAGCAAGGGCACACAGAGTTTCTATCTTTGCCCTCACACACACGCCTCTAAGACACACCGCCCTTCCTCCCTCCACCCATTCATTTTGGTGTAATCTGCTTGTGTGTGACACAGTTGCGGTGGCAAAGGCTGGACCGTTTGCACATGCTACGTGCACATTGCACATGCCTCATGTCCTTGCATATGCCACATCACTCTACACCATGATGTTGAGGCCACCCACCAAGCAATGTCCATCCAATACATCTGTTGCATGCACTCAGGCATGCACTCATCGCCCACACAACACCTTTGCATAATGAGTGTGCAATTCCAACTGCCTACACAGCGCTGGCACGCCTTCCAGGCCCTGTCACACCAACCAGGTCATGTCCCTCCTACTCCCCACCGGCTCTGTACCCCAACATGGCCATGTGAGTGGTACTCCAGGCCTCTGCATGTAGTATGGTGTCGTTGTGGGACACATGGCACAGGTATCATGTCTCAGCATGTCAGTCTACAATGTGTCTAGGATACCCCTCTACACCATGACATGCGCACTGCATCTCATCATCATCTGGTGTCCCATTGACAGGCAGGTGCTCCTCGCCCTCCCCAAAGACGCAGTCCTTGCCAGTTCCCATATTGAAGAATGCATGGCATCCATTGGCAGATGGCTGCACGTTGGCCACCTGATGCTGGACTTGTACACGACTGAGGTGTTCATCTGCGGATTGTCCCCTTACAGCTGGGTCAACTGCTTGTGTCCCACCCGCAAGGGCCCTGCACAGGCACACAGTGTCCACACACACGAGCTGGTGTGCATCATGGAATGCTTGCTCACATGTGCTATGCTGATCACCAGCATCTGTACCTCAGGCCTCAGCACACTCTGCATTATGCACAAGGTCCACCTCAAGGCAAGACAGACCATCCCCCAGGTCAACTTCGACATCCATGTCCAATCCTACCCTGCACTCTAGGGAGAAGTACCTTACAACTCCCATGACACTTGTCCACATCCAGGGTGAATCTGCACAGCTCTGCTTCAACATCCGGCAACCCAGCCACATCACCGTCCAACAGGGATAGCGGCAATGGATCACTGTCATCTGCAGGATGACCTTCACAATCCACGGCCACACTCAGGATGCAGCCCACGACCACGCCCCCAACACAACCATGTGGCACTGTCATCCAAGACCCCATTGTGCCATCTCCATGCATCCAACCTTGGCCTGGCCACCATTCTCCACATCCACCTGACTCCTGCTTGCAGGACATAGTTCTCCCACCTGGCTACACATACCTGGGACTCCCACCCCAGGACACTCCACATGATCCCTGACCTCTGCGCATGACTGTTGCTCTTCGAAATAGGTCTGTCCGCACAGTTGTGCAGGCACCCCCTCAGCTGGTTGGGCCCTTCACGGGTGAGTATGGTGCTCCATGTCTGTATTGGATGATACATTGTGACCCATGTGTGTCCTGTGCCAGACTCAGACCCCAGGGTATGCATGGTTGGAGTTACTTCAAAACTCAGGCATGGTTTGACTTGCCAACACACACATGTAATGGAATAATGCTAAATGACGGCATCATCTCGTGATTTCTAATATTTTTATTGGTGGTGGGGTACGTGTTTGGGGGGATGCAATTAGGTGCTGTACCGGGGGAATAGAATCCAAAGTTCACAGGGGGAGATGGTATCCTTGCCATTGGAAGTCATCAGAGTCCATGCCACAGTCTTTGTCAACATTGGTCAGACAGTGACCAGCAAGTCCATGTGGCAGAGAATGTCATTGGATGAGGCGCTGCTGTTGCGCCAGAGGGCCAGGTGCCAGGCCAGGTGACCTGGGAGATGGTGATGGTCCGCTGACTCTCACGGTCTTTTGCGTGGACGACCCACCTTCCTCCGGGGACCCTCAGATGCAGGCCTTGGCGATGCTGGGGACGCTCCGTCAGATGAATCCTCCTCCTCCTCCCTCTGGTGCTGGTCTACGCCTGGTGGCACAGGGAGGGTTTGCCAGGCTTTGGGCGATCTGACGGAGTGATTGGCTCACGTCCCTGTGCACCGCCAGGAGCTCAGCCAGTCTTGCCTCCATCCGTCCTTGGTGTTGTTGATGACTGGCATGATGCTCGACCTGCAGGTTCTTAATCTCATCGAGGGTCCCCTGCATCTCGGAGAGTCTTGACACGACCTGGTCGATGCCTCTGGTGTCACGCCGGTATGTGTCCAAGATGTTGCCGACGTGTGACATAACCGGTTCCTCAGCTGGCTGGTCAGGTTCGCGCCTCCGCCGTCCTCCACTCCCACCACCCCTGCCCACTTGAGCCTGGCCTGCCCTTGTGGGCATGTCGGGTCTCCGGGACCCCTGAGGGATGGCATTTGCGGGGTCGCCTGCCTCCTCCTGGGTGCCCGGGGTCCCTCCTGGTCAGACTGGCTGCGTTGTGTGCGAGCAGGGCTCCTGTGTGTATCCTGGGATGTGGCAGGAATGGGGGTGGTGGTTGGCACAGTTGTACCTGACGCAGGTGCTGCAGGTGCTTGGGCACCAGAGGGGCCAGGTTGGTCGGGGTCATCCACGTTGTGGTGAGAGTCGTCGTTGCCGGTGAGATCATCGTCACGCCGAGCCGGGTCCTGTGTGTCTTCCCCCCCCAGTGTTGGGGGGAGATCGACGACGTTGCCCTGTGTGTGAGAGAGAGACAATGTTAATGGTGTTACATCTGTCATCCATGTTTCATACATATTCAAGTTGGCACAGTTGCTCTGGGTAGTTGGATATGTCTAGCATTCCTCTCACAGTGCACTTGTGGATGGGTATGTTGCGGGGGTCAGATTGATATGTATTCCTGGTTATTTGGCCTGTCTAATGAGTGTTGGGATGCTTATTTGGCTATGGATTGGTCTTGTTGTGTCACATATCCATTGTGGGAGTGCCAATTTGCGTTGGCTGCCCCGGGGGTGTGTGTTTGTGTAAGGGGGGGGGGGGTGTGTGACCGGGCATGTTGTTGGGTGTGGTGTGATTTGTCATTGGGTCGACCAGGTGATGTGTCTATCCCCTCATGGTGCCTGCTGGCATGACAGTGAATGTGAGTTCCTGTGGTAGGTAGGTGGCATGTGGAGTTGGTGTTTGAGTGTACAGTGGTCACAGGTTTGCCTTGTGCTGTCTACAGCAGGGCCAAGTGTCATCTACCTTGTCTGTACTTGGCAAGTCCCTGTGCATTGGGCATGGTGCATGGGTATGTCCCTTGGCCACGGCTGTCAACACTTTTCCTATGTGTGACACACTCTTTGTTGTTGCATCAGTTTTGAACGCAGTGAGCAGTGTAGCAAGCGTGCGTAGCGAGCGCTGCAGAACCGACTTACGTGTTGCACTGTACGCGGCCAAATGTTGCTTTGTCATGTCTATTGGAGAATGTAGGTAGGAAACTTATGCATTTGTGACTGGGTTCTAACAAACACAGTGAGTGGGTATACTGGGTGTGAGGTTAGGTTTGTGCCTGCAGCGAGGATCGACTCGTGCACAGTTTGACACATGGGCCAGTGCTTTCCAAACGAATGAGGGGTGTTTCACGCACTGCCAGACGTTGTCAACATGCACACAGTCCACCTGCTGATGAGCGGACATGCCCACACCACCCAAGGGTGATTTTGTCTCCCTCTGTCTCTCTCTCTCCCTCCCTCTGTCACCCTCCTCCCTCTGTCTGTCTCCCTCTGTCTCCCTCCCTCTCTCTCCCTCTCCCTCCGTCTGTCTGTCACCCTCTGTTGCCCTCTGTCGCCCTCTGTCGCCCTCTGTCTCCCTCCCTCTCTCTCCCTCCCCCTCCCTCTGTCTGCCTCCCTCTGTCGCCCTCTGTCTCCCTCCCTCTCTCTCCCTCTCCCTCTCCCTCCATCTGTCTGTCACCCTCTGTCGCCCTCTGTCGCCCTCTGTCTCCCTCCCTCTCTCTCCCTCTCCCTCCCTCTGTCTGTCTCCCTCTGTCTCCCTCCCTCTCTCTCCCTCCGTCTGTCTGTCACCCTCTGTCGCCCTCTGTCGCCCTCTGTCTCCCTCCTTCTCTCTCCCTCTCCCTCCCTCTGTCTGTCTCCCTCTGTCGCCCTCTGTCTCCCTCCCTCTCTCTCCCTCTCCCTCCCTCTCTCTCCCTCTCTCTCCGTCTATCTGTCACCCTCTGTCGCCCTCTGTCACCCTCTGTCTCCCTCCCTCTCTCTCCCTCTCCCTCCCTCTGTCTGTCTCCCTCTGTCGCCCTCTGTCTCCCTCCCTCTCTCTCCCTCTCCCTCCATCTGTCTGTCACCCTCTGTCGCCCTCTGTCGCCCTCTGTCTCCCTCCCTCTCTCTCCCTCTCCCTCCCTCTGTCTGTCTCCCTCTGTCTCCCTCCCTCTCTCTCCCTCTCCCTCCGTCTGTCTGTCACCCTCTGTCGCCCTCTGTCACCCTCTGTCTCCCTCCCTCTCTCTCCCTCTCCCTCCCTCTGTCACCCTCTGTCTCCCTCCCTCTCTCTCCCTCTCCCTCCCTCTGGCTGTCTCCCTCTGTCGCCCTCTGTCTCCCTCCCTCTCCCTCTCCCTCCGTCTGTCTGTCACCCTCTGTCGCCCTCTGTCGCCCTCTGTCTCCCTCCCTCTCTCTCCCTCTCCCTCCGTCTGTCTGTCACCCTCTGTCGCCCTCTGTCACCTTCTGTCTCCCTCCCTCTCTCTCCCTCTCCCTCCGTCTGTCTGTCACCCTCTGTCGCCCTCTGTCGCCCTCTGTCTCCCTCCCTCTCTCTCCCTCTCCCTCCATCTGTCTGTCTCCCTCTGTCGCCCTCTGTCTCCCTCCCTCTCTCTCCCTCTCCCTCCGTCTGTCTGTCTCCCTCTGTCGCCCTCTGTCTCCTTCCCTCTCTCTCCCTCTCCCTCCGTCTGTCTGTCACCCTCTGTCGCCCTCTGTCGCCCTCTCCCTCTCCCTCCATCTGTCTGTCTCCCTCTGTCGCCCTCTGTCTCCCTCCCTCTCTCTCTCCCTCCGTCTGTCTGTCACCCTCTGTCGCCCTCTGTCTCCCTCCCTCTCTCTCCCTCTCCCTCCGTCTGTCTGTCACCCTCTGTCGCCCTCTGTCGCCCTCTGTCTCCCTCCCTCTCTCTCCCTCCCCCTCTGTCTGTCTCCCTCTGTCACCCTCTGTCTCCCTCCCTCTCTCTCCCTCTCCCTCCGTCTGTCTGTCACCCTCTGTCGCCCTCTGTCGCCCTCTGTCTCCCTCCCTCTCTCTCCCTCTCCCTCCCTCTGTCTGTCACCCTCTGTCGCCCTCTGTCGCCCTCTGTCTCCCTCCCTCTCTCTCCCTCTCCCTCCCTCTGTCTGTCTCCCTCTGTCGCCCTGTCTGTCGCCCTCTGTCGCCCTCTGTCTCCCTCCCTCTCTCTCCCTCTCCCTCCCTGTGTCTGTCTCCCTCTGTCACACTCTGTCTCCCTCCCTCTCTCTCTCTCCCTCTCCCTCCGTCTGTCTGTCACCCTCTGTCGCCCTCTGTCGCCCTCTGTCTCCCTCCCTCTCTCTCCCTCCCCCTCCCCCTCTGTCTGTCTCCCTCTGTCACCCTCTGTCTCCCTCCCTCTCTCTCCCTCTCCCTCCGTCTGTCTGTCACCCTCTGTCGCCCTCTGTCGCCCTCTGTCTCCCTCCCTCTCTCTCCCTCTCCCTCCCTCTGTCTGTCTCCCTCCCTCTCTCTCCCTCTCCCTCTGTCTGTCTGTCACCCTCTGTCGTCCTCTGTCGCCCTCTGTCGCCCTCTGTCTCCCTCCCTCTCTCTCCCTCTCCCTCCGTTTGTCTGTCACCCTCTGTCGCCCTCTGTCGCCCTCTGTCTCCCTCCCTCTCCCTCTCCCTCCGTCTGTCTGTCACCCTCTGTCACCTCAGCACAGCTTCCTGGGCACACACACTTTGCAGGTCTTTCAAAGGCCATTGGCTTGTTCATGTGGCTTTGTTTAGAATCACCCGGACCCCATTGGGCAGAGTGTCTCTGAGTCTGCGCTGCAGCGGCGGTGTGTGCTGACACTCTTTCACAGTGTTGCCTCTTCATTAGCTGCTGTTATGTGCGAATTGGGCCTTCATACCCATGTCATCCTGCAACGCGGCCGCCATTTGCAGGCGACACAGTACAGTGTCGGGACACACTGTTTGTATAGCTCTGCCCTAGGCCATATGGGCTGAGGACATTGGTGTCTGCTTCTGAGTTGCACAATGTGATTTTGAAGGCCCCCCCTCCCGGCATCACGGACATCCTGTCTTATGTTGGTGTTTTGTGTGGCCTTTGACTTGGCATGGCCTTGCTTGGTGCATGGGGCATGGAGCTGATAGTGGCATGTCCGTGTAGTTGGAATGTGGTTGCGTCCGGTGGTGGATTTGGGGTATTTGCATGCATTATCGGGAGTTGGGTTGTGGATGCGGTTCCCCCCATGTGGGGTGATTTGTTTGTGTACTCACCAGGCTCGGCGACTCCTTCTACTCCGTGTACTCCCACCGGCGGCAGCGTGCGCATCACCTTCTCCTCCCAGGGATGGTAGTGTACTGGTATGCGGGGCGGCCCACCTCCAGTGATGTTCCCCTGGTTATATTCGTCGGTCATTTTGCGGCGGACCGTCCTCCGCAGATCGTACCACCTGGCTTGGCATTCATGCCTGGTCCTTCTGCTGGGCGCAACAACATTCACCCTCTCGATGATCCTCTGCCACATGGCTGATTTTTCTGATACGCTGGTCTGTCTGGCCAATGTTCCAAAGAGCTGTGGCTCAACTCTGATGATTTCTTTGACAAGGATCTCCAGCTCCACTGTTGTGAACTTTGGATTCCTGTCTGTGGGCATGGTGTGGGGTGTGGGTGTGGATGGTTGTGGGTGTGTGTGTGGGGTTGTGAGGGTGTGTGTGTGAATGTGATGAGGGGCTGTTTGTGAAGGTGGTTGTGTGAAGGTGTGCAAGTGTAAGGTGTAGTAAAGGTTCAAGTCTGGTGCTGTGGGTTGTCTGTGGGGTCTGGCAGCAGTGGGTCTGTTGCAAAGGCTCATGGTTTGTGTGTGTGGGCCCTTTTTATTGGTCCATTTGTGGGTGTGGCTGTGTTTGAACTTTGGGTGGGTGTGTTATAAGGGGTGGTTGTGTTTTGGGCCTCTGTTTACCTGTTTGGCTGTTGAAGGTCAGTGTATAGGATGTATTTTGGCTTGATGGACATGTTTTGTGATGTTGTGCGATTCGAATTGACTCTCCTTGTGGTATTTTGCAGTGTTCTGGTTCAGTACGTGTGTTTTTCGCGTCTGTGCGGTGCGTACATCGGCCATGTTGTTGTACAGTGCTCACATTTGCTATGGTTTGGTACGACTCGTACATGTGCACGGCTGGGTGAGGGTGCTGGTGTAGGGGCCTCGGGTAGGGTGCGTACAGGCACAGGCAGGGTGTGGGGGCCTGGGGGTACATGCCGTACATACGTGTACCGAGGGTACGACGCGTACATTGGGGGGGCTGGGGGTACGGCGCGTACATACGGGGTGCTGGGGGTACGGTGTGTGCCCCCAACCCCGTATGGACGGTGCGTACCCCCAGCCTCTGTATGTAAGCACCGTCCCCAGCACATACCCCCGTATGTACGCGCAGTACCCTCAGCCCCCGTATGTACGCGCCGTATACCCGCCCCCCTTGTATGTACGCGCCGTACCCGCAGCCCCCCCTATGGACGGAGCGTACCCCCCCTAGGTACGGAGCGTACCACCACCCCCGTAGGTACGCTGTCGACCCCCCCGCGCGTAACGCACCGTACATAGGGGGGTGGAGGTACGCCTCGTACCTACGGGGTGGTGGTACGCTCCGTACCTACGGGGGTGGTGGTACGCTCCGTACCTATGGGGTGGGGTGGGGGTACAGCTCGGACATGGGGGGGTGCTGGGGTACGGCGCGTACATGGGGGGTGTGCTGGGGGGGGTGTCCGGCGCGTATGCGGGCAACTATTTGGACGTCTCCATAGTTGCTATGGGAGTTCGCACCGCAAGGTGCTTTTTCCATACGGTTGTGCATTCGGACAGACGGGACGGATCATACTTGCGTGCTCGGACTTCAGTTTCCCGAATCGTAGGTAAAACTGTCCGGGGACGTGTCGGACACTTTTTCCGACCCGAGGACGTGTCGGGGTATTTTCCCAATGCGATTCGTATGGAATTTTTCACATACGAATCGTACTTGCCAGTTTGTACGGGACTTGTACGATTCGCACGGTAAAAAAAACGGATACGATTCGTACGGGGGAAATTTTTAACGGATCGGAATCGGCCCCATAGTTGTTAAAAATATTATTTTTTATTATGTATTTTAGCATATATTTTATATGTATGTGATGAATGTTTTTTTGTATGAGAATTGTTTGTATTTTTAATATATGTGTAAAATTTTTAGTAGATATTAAAAAAAGATTAATTTTAATTTTGCGCTTTTAGTTCCATAGCGGGTTGTGGGTTCATAGGGGAATAGGATGGTAAGTAATTAAATTATAGAAATGTATTCATTTTTTTTATTTGAATTTTGCGCTTATAGTTCCGTAGCTGGTTGTGGGTTTAAAAGGGAATAGGGTGGGAAGTAATTTAATTATTTTAAATCCGTTGATTCATTTTTATTTATTCATATTTTTTTAATTGAGATGTTATAGTGTTAAATGTGTACAGTAATTTATTTATTGGTTGTTAATGATAATAATTGGTAATTTAATTATGGTAATTGTGTAATTAATGTTAGGTGTGCATAGGGGTGTTTATAGGTGTAAAGGGTAGTAAGTAATTTATTTTTAATTTATGAATTAATACATTGGTTAATTAATTTTTAATTTTGGTAATTGAGTAATTAATTTTAGGTGTTGTGGTTTTTATAGGTGTAAAGGGTGGGAAGTAATCTATTAATTGATTAATTTTGAATTTGTTAATTGTAATTTATTAATTGGTAATTAATTTTGGTAACTGTGTAATTAATTTTAAGTGTGTTGTGGTGCTTATAGGAGTAAAGGGTGGGAAGTAATTTGTGTTTAATTAAATAATATATAGTTAATTATTTGATATTCATTTTGGATAATTGTTTATTATAAAGGGGAAAAGGGTGGGTATTAAATACAATTTAATTATTAGTTGTTAATAGTAATAGTTTTTAATTTACATTTTTTTTATTGTTTTTTATTATTTTATAGTTTAATTTAGGTGTGTGTTGTGGAAATTATATATGAAAGTGTGTGTAGTCAGTTAGTTTTTTATATTTTTTTTATTAATTATGTAAATACATTTTATAAAAAATGTTGAAGTGTTTTGTTATTGGTGTGGTGTTATAGGGTAGGAAATAAAAGATACATTTATGTTTTAATTTGTTTGTAAATATATTCTAGTTTTAAAATGCTTTTTTTGTAAATGTATTCATTATATTATATATAGTATTTTTAGGTTTTTGTTATATGTAATTGATATTATACTATGTGTTATTTTTATGTTGAATATTTTTTTATTTTCTCAAATATTGTTGATTAATTAATATTATGTATGTGTATGTATGTGTATATGTGTGTGTGTATATATATATATTCACTTAAAAAACCATAGGTTTCACACACGTTATAGTTAGGAATTAGCATTTAAAAAACCTTGCAAATTCACTTAAAAAACCATAGGTTTCACACATGTTATAGTTAGCTGGACATTTCACTCGTAAAAAACCATTGAAATTCCCCCGTTATAGTTAGTTCAGATAACTATAACTCGCGCGCCCGCAATCCACTGCTCATGACGTCACATATTACATCACTCATGACATGGTCAGTGGCATCACTCATGACATCACTGATGACATCATCCTTGTGATAGAGTGGCGGTCGCGTGAGTTATAGTTATCTGAACTAACTATAACGGGGGAATTTCAATGGTTTTTTACGAGTGAAATGTCCAGCTAACTATAACATGTGTGAAACCTATGGTTTTTTAAGTGAATTTGTAAGGTTTTTTAAATGCTAAATTATGTATGTTTTATTATATTTTTTATATATTTATTTTACAATAAGCTGCCTATGTATATAGTTATAGATTGACTGTATCCTGTAATATGGAATGGCTCGTTTAAGATGTTTTTTTGTTTTTTTTAAGGTCTTTCACCGTGCGTGCACGGTGCGCGCACCCCGCGATTTTTTGAAAAAAAATAAAATGTTTTTTTCACCCTTCGGGGTCCTTCAGGGACCCCCTGACAAAGGCTAGGGGTCAGGAACTCTCTACCCTGCCCCCTTTTCACGTTCTCCACCTTTCTTTTTCACTGTCACACACAAAACACACAAAATGGCGGCCGACACTTCCTGATTTCGACCGATTCGAATGTTGACTGACATGTAACCACCAATCAGAATTACGCTCGCGCACGGTGCGCGCACGGTGCTCGCTTATAGATATGTATGTACTTTTAACTGCAATTTTCTCAGGAACTACTGAACAGATTGACACCATATATGCAAAAGGCACATGCCTGACCTGAGGACTACCTCTTTGCCAAATTTCAAGTAATTCTGTTCAGCCGTTCGGGCTGTACCTTCGACTAAAGGTCCTATGGGAAAATGCATGGGGAAAACGCGTTTTGGGACCCCCCTTTTTTCTCAGCCCCCGCTTGATGAATCACCCCGAGACTTTCAGGGTAGGAGCTGAGCGGAGCGCCCCATTAGTTTTGAAAACTTCGCAAGGATTCGTCAACCGGCGCCAAAGGTATTCAAAATAGAATTTTCAGATTTCCTATGGAAACTCGGTCCTAACTATAACTATCTACTGGCGACCGCCAGTAGATAATATATATATATATATATATATATATATATATATATATATATATATATACACACACTTTAAGTGTTTGAGTGTGAATAGTAATTTTTTTCTCCGCTATCCAACACTTTACCTACTGTTGCACTCTATGGATTGGGAATAGTCATTTTCACCCCTCCGTTATCCAACACTTTCCCTACTGTTGCACTCACTGGAGTGGGAATACATTTTTGTTTTACCCCTCGGCTATCCAACACTTATCCTACTGTTGCATTCAGTGGAGTGGGAATACCAGTTTTTACCTCTCCGCTATCCTGCATTTTCTCTACTGTTGCACTCTCTGGAGTGGGAAAAGTAAGTTTTACCCCTCCGCTATGCAACACTCCCTACTGTTGCACTCACTGGAGTGGGAATACGTTATTTTACCCCTCTGCTGTTCAACACGTATCCTACTGTTGCATTCAGTGGAGTGGGAATACTAATTTTTACCCCTCTGCTATCCAATACTTTCCCTACTGTTGCACTCACTGGAATTGTAATTGTAATTTTTACTCCTCTGCTATCCAGCACTTTCCCTACTGTTGCACTCACTGGAGTGGGAATAGTAATTTGTACCTCTCTGCTATCCAACACTTATTCTACCATTGCACTCAGTGGAGTGGGAATAATAATTTTTACCCCTCCGCTCACTTTCCCTACTGTTGCTCTTACTGAAGTCGGAATAGTAATTTATACCTCTCTGCTATCCAACACCTTCCCCACTGTTGCGCTTACTGGAGTGGGAATAGTCATTTTTACCCCTCCGCTATCCAACACTTTCCCTACTGTTTCAGTTTTGGGAGTGGGAATAGTCATTTTTACCCCTCCTCTATCCAACACTTTCCGTACTGTTGCACTCATTGGAGTTGGTATTTAAATTAAATTATTTTGTTATCCAACACTTTTCCTACTGTTGCAATGATTGTATTGGGCAATTTAAATTTAAATATTTTTCATAGTTTAATGTTTTAATTTATTGCGGAATTGTTTCTATATTGCACATTATTTATATATAGGGGCCGATTCCGATCCTGTAAAAATATTCCCCGTACGACTCGTATCTGGATTTTTTACCGTCTGAATCGTACAAGTCCCGTACAAACTGGCAAGTACGATTCGTATGTTAAAAAGTCCATACGAATCGCATTGGGTAAATTCCCCGACACGTCCTCGGGTCGGAAAAGGTGTCCGACACGTCCCCGGACATTTTTACGTACAAATCTGAAAACTGAAGTCCGAGCGCGCAAGTACGATCCTTCCCGTCCGTCCGAATGCACAACCGTATGGAAAAAACACCGTACGGAGCGAACTCCTATAGCAACCATGGAGACATGTGCCCGCATACGCGCCGAACACCCCACCCCAGACCCCGTATGTATGCGCCGAACACCCCCCAGGCCCTCGTATGTACGTGCCGAACACCCCCCCAGCCCCCGTATGTACGCGCCAAATGCCCCCCCGTCCGCGGAAGTACGTGCCGAACCCCCACCAGTGTATGTTCAGAGCGTACCCCCACCCGTGCATGTATGGAGCGTACCCACACCCGTGTATGTACGCGCCGAACCCCCACCAGTGTATGTATGGAGCGTACCAACACCCGTGTATGTTCGGAGCGTACCCCCACCCGTGTATGTTCGGAGCGTACCCACACCCGTGTATGTTCGGAGCATACCTCCACCCGTGTATGTACGGAGCGTACCCCCACCCGTGTATGTTCGGAGCGTACCCCCACCTGTGTATGTTCGGAGCGTACCCACACCCGTGTATGTTCGGAGCGTACCCACACCCGTGTATGTTCGGAGCGTACCCACACCCGTGTATGTTCGGAGCGTACCCCCACCCGTGTATGTTCGAAGCATACCCCCACCCGTGTATGTACGGAGCGTACCCCCACCCGTGTATGTACGGAGCGTACCCCCACCCGTGTATGTATGGAGCGTACCAACACCCCACCAGTGTATGTTCGGACCGAACCCCCACCAGTGTATGTATGGAGCGTAACCCCACCCCACCAGTGTAAGTTCGGAGCATACCCCCACCCGTGTATGTTCGGAGCGTACCCCCACCCGTGTATGTTCGGAGCGTACCCCCACTCGTGCATGTATGGAACGTACCCACACCCGTGTATGTACGCGCCGAACCCCCACCAGTGTATGTATGGAGCGTACCCCCACCCCACCAGTGTATGTTCGGAGCGTACCAACACCCCACCAGTGTATGTTCGGAGCGTACCCCCACCCGTGTATGTACGGAGCGTACACCCAGCCCCCCCTGTATGTACGGTGCGAAACACCTCCACCAATGGACGGTGCGGACCAACACCCTGCCCGTGTCTGAACACACCCTACCCCAGGCCCCTACACCAGCACCCTCACCCAACCTCGCGCATGTACGAGTCGTACTAAGCCATAGCAAAGGTCAGCACTGTACAACAACATGGCCCATGTACGCACCGTACAGATGCCAAAAACACTCGTACTGAACCAGGACAAAGCAAAACAACACAAGAAGAGTCAATTCGATTCGCACAACACCACAAAACATGTCCAACAAGGCCAAATACATCCTATACACTGACCTGTAACTGCCAAACAGCCAAACAGAGGCCCAAAACACAACCACTCCTTATAACACACCCACCCACAAATGGACCAATAAAAAGGCCCAACACACACAAACCATGATCCTTTGCAACAGATCCACTACTGCCAGACCACAGAGACAACGCACTGCACCATACTACATACATCAATACACCTTACACTTGCACTCCTTCACACAACAACCATCACAAACACCCCCTCATCACATTCACACACACACACCTTCACAACCACACTCACACACCCACAACCATCCACACCCACACCCCCACAACCATCCACACCTACACCCCACACCATGCCCACTAACAGGAATCCAAAGATCACAAAGGAGGAGCTGGAGATCTTTGTAGACAAAATCATCAGAGTCGAGCCACAGCTCTTTGGAACATTGGTCAGACAGACCAGCATAGCCGAAAAATCAGCCATGTGGCAGAGTATTGTCAATTCTGTGAATGCTGTTGGGGCCACCAGAAGGACCATGCATGAGTGCCAAGCCAGGTGGTACGATCTGCGGAGGACGGTCTGCCGCAAAATGACGGACGATCACAACCAGGGGAACATCACTGGAGGAGGGCCGCCCCGCAGACGGGTACAATACCATCCCTGGGAGGAGAAGGTGATGGCCACGCTGCTGCCGGTGGGAGTACACGGACTAGAAGGAGTCCGAGACCCTGGTGAGTACACAAACAACTCACCTCACATGGGGGAACGCCATACACAACCAAAATCCTAATCATGCACGCAACCCCCCCAAAGCCAGCACCGGACACAACCACACTCCAAAAACACACACATGCCACTAGCGCCTCCATGCCCCATGCACCAAGCAAGGCCATGCCAAGTCACAGGCCACACAAAACACCAACACAAGACAGGATGTCCCCGATGCCGGGAGGGTGGGCCTCAAAACTAACATTGAGCAACTCAGAAGCACACAACAATGCCCTCAGCCCATATGGCCCAGGGCACAGTCATACAAACAGTGTGTCCCCACACAGTACTGTGTTGCCTGCAAATGGTGGCCGCGTTGCAGGATGACATGGGTATGAAGGCACAATTTGCACATAACAGCAGCTAATGAAGATGCAACACTCTGAAAGAGTGTCAGCACACACCGCCACAGCAGCAGCGCAGACTCAGACACTCCGCCCAATGGGTGCCCGGTGATTAGAAACAAACCCACATGAACAAGCCAATGGCCTTTGAAAGACCTGCAAACTGTGTGTGCCCAGGAAGCTGGGCTGAGGTGACAGAGGGTGACACACAGAGGGAGGGAGAGGGGGAGAGAGAGGGAGGGAAACAGAGGGGGACACAGGGAGACAGACAGAGCGAGGGAGGAGGGTGACAGAGGGAGTGAGAAAGGGAGACAGAGGGAGATGGACAGAGGAAGGAGGGTGACAGAGGGAGGGAGAAAGGGAGACAGAGGGAGACGGACAGAGGGAGGAGGGTGACAGAGGGAGGGAGAAAGGGAGACAGAGGGAGACGGACAGAGGGAGGAGGCTGACAGAGGGAGGGAGAAAGGGAGACAGAGGGAGACGGACAGAGGGAGGAGGGTGACAGAGGGAGGGAGAGAGGGAGACAGAGGGAGACCAAATCACCCTTGGGTGGTGTGGCCATGTCCGCTCATCAGCAGGTGGACTGTGTGCATGTAGACAAGGTTTGGCAGTGCCTTAACCCCCCCTTTTTCCTTTGAGAAACACTGGGCCATGTGTCAATCAGTGCACGAGTACATCCGTGCTGCAGGCACAAACCTAACCTTACACCCAATATACCCACCCACTGTGTTTGTCAGAACCCTGTCACAAATGCTTAAGTTACCTACCTGCATTCTCAAATAGCATGGAAAAAACACCACTTGGCCACGTACAGTGCAACACGTAAGGCGGTTCTGCATGGCTCGCTACGCCCTCTCACTACACTGCTGCCTGCGTTCCAAAAAGATGCATCAACTAAGATTGTGTCACACATAGGTAAAGTGTCGAAAGCTGTGGCCAAGGGACATACCCATGCACAAGTGCACTGTGAGAGGAATGCAAGACATATCCAACTACCCAGAGGAACTGTGCCAACTCACAAAATGAATGAAATATGGATGTTGCATGTAACACAATTAACATTGTCTCTCTCATACACAGGTCAACGTCGTCGATCTCCCCCCAACACTGGGGGGGAAGACTCACAGGACCAGGCTCTGCGTGAAGAGGACCCCACTGGCAGCGATGACTCTCACCACTCCGTGGATGACCCAGACCAACCTGGCCCCTCTGGTGTCCAAACATCTGCAGCACCTGCGTCAGGTACAACTGTGCCAACCACCACCCCCATTCCTGCCACATCCCAGGAGAAACCCAGGAGCCCTGCCCGCACACGACAACACAGCCAGGCTGCCCAGGAGGGACAAGATGCTCCGGGCACCCAGGAGGAGGCAGGCAACAACGCAAATGCCATCCCTCAGGGGTCCCGGAGACCCGATGTGCCCACAACGGCAGGCCATGCGCAAGTGGGCAGGGGTGGTGGGAGTGGAGGACGGCGGAGGCGCGAACCTGACCAGTTGGCTCAGGAACCGGTAATGTCACATGTCCGCAACATCCTGGACACATACCGGCGTGACACCAGGGGCATCAGGCAGGCCGTGGAGGCCCTCAACCAGATAAAGAACGTGCAGGCCGAGCAATATGCCAGTCAACAGCAACACCAAGGACGGATGGAGGCAAGACTGGCTGAGCTCATGGCGGTGCAAACGGACATGACCCGTGTACTCCGTCGGATTGCCGAAAACATGGGCAACCCTCCCTGTGCCACCAGGCGAAGAACAGTTGTCCCTAGTCATAGGAGGAATAGGGTTAGTAATAAATAAGGACCCGAATCAGTACTTATCAGAAAAAGACTTATCCAGCCGGACAGAGGTCATGAATTTTACTAATGTACAAAGATAATCAAAATTAAGAAGGTTGATGAAGTGGGACACAAGCCTGCGTCCAGTACACACATTAGGTCATAGAAACAAGGAGGTTCAGGCATGAATACATAGTTTGTTTATAGGAATCATCAATACTTGAGAGAACAAACATTTCAAACAACACCCTTATGTGTCAAAATCATGTTTTTAAACATTTTGGGTATTTATGGGAGCAGTCCCATTGCCGGTTCCTGCTCCCGCATCGTCGGTTCTCTAGCAAGACTACTACCACATCGGAACCTCATTCCAGGTCCACGAATCCTTGGTCACCTGAGCAAAGTTGAGAAAACAAATACATGACTTAGCCTCCGACTACGTCTCGCCGCTTTTAATTTTACAATCGGTTCTGAATCTACCGCGGCTGCGGTTATTCAGGTTTATCGCACAGGCATTATTGTTCTTTGTCCTGATGATGATCCTTGCATTTGTTTAATAGGATCGAAACGCCGTCGACAATCATAATTCTTAATTTTGATTATCTTTGTACATTAGTAAAATTCATGACCTCTGTCCGGCTGGATAAGTCTTTTTCTGATAAGTACTGATTCGGGTCCTTATTTATTACTAACCCTATTCCTCCTATGACTAGGGACAACTGTTGTTTATAATCACTTAACTCCCAAGGTCCCTAGCTGACCCCTTTGGGTGCTCTTGTTGTTACTAAATACCAGGCGAAGAACATCACCAGCCACAGGGAGGGATCAGGAGGAGGAGGATTCATCCGACGGAGCATCACAAGCATCGTCACGGCCTGCTTCTAAGGGTTCCCGCAGGAAGGTGGGTCGTCCACGCAAAAGACCGTGAGAGTCAGCGGAACATCACCATCTCCCAGGTCACCTGGCCTGGCACCTGGCCCTCTGGCCCAACAGCAGCAGATCAGCAAATGACATTCTCTGCCACATGGACTTGCTGGTCACTGTCTGACCAATGTTGACAAAGACTGTGGCATGGACTCTGATGACTTCCAATGGCAAGGATATCAACTCCCCCAGTGAACTTTGGATTCTACACACCCGGCAAGCACCTCTTGTCATCCCCCCCCAAACACGTACCCCACCACAAATAAAATTCACCACTATCAAGAGATGATGCCGTCATTTTGCATTATTCCATTACATGTGTGTGTTGTAAAGTCAAACGATGCCAGAGTATTTTAAATAACTACAACCTTCCACACCCTGGGGTCTGAGTCTGGCACAGGACACACATGGGTCACAATGTATCATCCAATACAGACATGGAGCACCAGACTCACCCGTGATGGGCCCAACAAGCTGAGGGGGTGCCCGCACAACTGTGCCTACAGACCTATTTAGAAGAGCAACAGTCATGCGCAGAGGTCAGGGATCATGTGGAGTGTCCTGGGGTGCTACTCCCAGGTATGTGTAGACAGGTCGCAGAACCATGTCCTGCATGCTTGAGTCAGGTGGATGTGGAGAATGGTGGGCCGGCCAAGGTTGGATGCAAGGAGATGGCACAATGGGGTCTTGGATCACAGTGCCACAAGGTTGTGTTGGGGTTGTGGGCTGCATCCTGAGTGTGGGCGTGGATTGAGAAGGTCATCCTGCAGCTGGCAGTGATCCATTCCCCCCATCTCTGTTGGACGTTGATGTGGCTTGGTCGCCGGATGTAGAAGCAGAGCTGTGCAGATGCACCCTGGATGTGGACAAGTATCATGGGAGTTGTAACGCACATGTCCGTAGAGTGCATGGTAGGATTAGACACGGATGTTGTAGTTGACCTGGGGGATGGTCTCTCTTGCCTTGAGGTGGATGGAACTGGGGATCTTGTGAATGCAGAGTGTGCTGCAGCATGAGGCACAGATGCTGCTGATCAGCATAGCACATGTCAGCAAGCAATCCATGATGAACGCCATCTCGTTTGCGTGGACACTGGGTGCCCTTGCTGCAGGGCCTGCAGCAGCATGCGCCATGTCAAGAAAACAATGCCACAAGTTGCACACAAAGACAAGGATCTCAGGAAGGAACTATGCAAAAGGTGTATGTCAAGGAAGGAATGTCTGGTTCAACATGGCACACAAACACACAATGGATGCACATGTAGCACAGTGGCCGTCGTGGAGACTGACATGCCACAATACCTACACAGCCATGGACATCATGCACAATACAGATTCTAATCCCTGACAAACAGCTTGCATCTTGCTACTCTACACATAGACTCATATGCACTATCTCTGATAACTATGCCAGACATGCCGCATGCACAGTGTCAACAGACCACCATTGACAGAGATGAGGCACCTTGGAGGCAGAGGGACACCTTTATTAGTCATGTGTGTCGGAATGCTAATGCAACTCTGTCAACACATACACAGGTCATGTGGATGAACATGTGGGACCGACACTGGCACCCCCCTTTGCACCACAGATGCTGGAAATCCATAGAACTGGCACACAAGTGACGGGTTACAGCTAAACACCCCCTGCTGCTCACGGAGAGGCTGCTATACACCATTGAGCCTCTAATGGGGAATTCACACACCATGTCAACCCGGTGCAACCCGTATGTTTCCGAGGGCAGTGTTACACACATTGATGGCTTCATCACAATCCACAATCCCATTACAGATGACTGTCACCAAGTCTGAACATCAATTCAGGTGAATTCAGCTCCATGTCATGTGCCCCATGGTGATTCTACATGTATGCAAAGTAACCAAACATGAACAGGAGCAGTGCACACACATTCCAAACAAATACCACACCCAAAAAGCCGTGCTGCATCCCTTACCCTAAGGAGATTTTCAAACGTGTCCGTGCATGTAACGCTGATTCAGCACATGTTGCTGTGTTCATGAGGAATAGCAGGAGCACAACAAGCCCTTCATCCTCCACGGGTGGATGGTCCTGCTCATCCAGATTCAGGATGAGAGGCACACCTTTCTCCACTGCCATGTTGTGCAGCATGCAGCACACGAGGAAGATCTTGCAGACCTTCACTGGTGCATATGGGAGTGCACCGCCGGTTTTGTGGAGGCAACGGAATCGGCTCTTCAGGAGGCCAAACGTCCTCTCTATCACTCGCCTGGTCCGCCCATGGGCGTTGTTGTAGCGGTGCTCGGCAGCTGTGCTGGGGTTGCGGAGAGGCGTGATCAGCCATGGCATGTTGGGATAGCCAGCGTCCCCTACATGGAAACATCATGGACAAAAGTGGGTCAGGAGAAGCAGTAAGACAGGAAGATGACGCTAAATACAGGACTGCCAGAGTATACCCACCAACAATACATGCTCGTTCGTTGAGCAGCTGCAGCATCATTTCAGGCACCCTGCTACGCCTCATGATGTAGGCATCGTGTGCTGATCCTGGAAAACGAGCACAGACATGTGATATCACCATGTTGGCAAGACACACCACAAGGGCATTAATGGAGTGGTAATGCTTGCGGTTCCTATACGCTACCTCCTGTGCCTGTGGTGGTACCAAAGCCACATGTGTTCCATCTATGGACCTAATGACATGGGGCATTCCTCCCAGGGCATAGAACTCACGCTTGACACCTGTCAACTGCTCAGGATTTGGGAATTTGATGAACTCATCCAGGTGATCCAACATGGCCTCTAAAAAATCATGCAGAACACGGCTGAACATGGTTTGGGACATGCCACCGACATGAGCAATGGTATATTGAAAGGTACCCGTGGCAAAGAAATGTAGGGCTGCCATCACCTTCATCTTGGGTGTCAGTGCAGTAGGATACCTGTGTAGCGGTTGGAGGTGTGCTTCCAGCCGGGCGGTCAAGTCCTCAATCAACGGTTGGCTGAAGCGGTAGCGGCGTATACAGTCACGTTCCCTCAGGGCAGCCAAGTCTGGCCTTGGTCGGGGGAGAGGCGGAGCCCTGCAGTAAATTTGAAGGGACAACGAAGAGTGAGTACAGTACACCACCAATGTCAATGTACTGAGCACATGTTCAACAGGCAATACACATATGCTACATACAGAGTCAGGTCTGTGCAACATATCCTGGACACGTATGCCAGGCAGGTGACACTCCTACCAAGAGCCAGCCACAAACGTGGATTCTCAGGCTCAACATGACATGGCATGAAACTAGCGGTGGGCCAGTGTGAGTGAACAGGCAGACGCATCACAGGAGTGCCAGACATCCGCATATGTGCAGAATAAGTATGTTAATCATACAGACAGGTTGCGGAACACTAGAGGCACAGGTCACATGTCATATAAAAAGGACAGTCTACATACCTTGCCATGAAGGAGTACATGTCAAGACTGATCACACATACATTGAGAGTATGCAGATATGTCCTTGTTTTGAAACTCTGTGTCGATACATACATACACACCTTACGTCGGATTACACATGTGGGCTAGTGTGCGTAACAGTGTGCCATGCCCATCTACACACAGACACATGTTGGTTGCAGCATCTGCTGATGTATTTGACCAAACACCTACAGCATACCTATGGGAACACATGACACACACATGACATAGTTACAGCGTGCAACGCGGGCATTCACATCTCAGGTATAACATTCCGTGTACCTGGCATCAGGGGACACAGTTGCGGGTGTCGGTGACTGTGCCATGCCAGTGACGCATGGCTCAACAAGTCTGTACTACATGCACACATGTCAAAGGAGTGAAGGGGATGTGTGGCACATAGTGCACCATCACACATGGCATGTGTACACAGCTCATCATACGTTTATTTGCTTCACACCTCAGGAGTAATGTGCCACATCACAGCCTGACACACCTGTGCCCGACACATGTAGTACTGCACAGACAATGCCTTGATGTCCAGCCTTGGCCAAGTATGACAGCTCTATTCCTGTCTGTGTGCCGCCTGTCACCACTGTCAGGTGTGAAACGCACTGTACATACGCACTGAGGGCGTGTGTACGGTCCCTATCACAATGGGAGTGCTGGCGTATGTGTACTCCATAGTAATACGGACTGTACACGCATGTGTAGGGTCCCTATCACTATGGGAGTGCTGGCGTATGCGTACGCTATAGTAATACGGACCGTACACGCGTGTGTAGGGTCCCTATCACTATGGGAGTGCTGGCGTATGCGTACGCCATAGTAATATGGACCGTACACACGTGTGTAGGGTCCCTATCACTATGGGAGTGCTGGCGTATGCGTACGCCATAGTAATACGGACCGTACACACGTGTGTACGGTCTGTATTACTATGGCGTACGCATACGCCAGCACTCCCATAGTGATAGGGACCCTACACACGCGTGTACGGTCCGTATTACTATGGCGTACGCATACACCAGCACTCCCATAGTGATAGGGACCCTACACACGCCTGTACGGTCCGTTTCACTGCATTTTGGGTGCCCTAGGGCCGTGGAACGCACCGTACCTGTGTGTAAACATTGAAATAACATAGGGGACACATGAGGGACAAGTATAAGGGCCTAAATGCATGCTGGTTGTCATGGAGACCGAGTTTAAAGTTTGCATTTTTGCATCAGGTGGCCAGCAGAAGTCGGTTGGAAACAATATACTTTGTTGCAAAGTGGTTGTTGACTTGACATCATGCTCAATTTTTAAACCATGCAAAGCCACTCGCTGGGGTAGGTTTAAAGGGATTGGAGGAAACGTAGGATGCTAATGTGACTGACCAATCACTCTGTACTCCTGTGAATGAAACAGGCCAGCAAGGCAGATATAAGGCAGCCAGGTCCCATGAGAGAGCACTTGCCTGCACATCCTTTCATTCCACAACACTGCTGCTGCTCGTGATTCCTCTGGCACCATGTCCAGGTCTGTGGAGAGGTCCCAGCCATTCACCATGGAGGAGAATATGGCGTTGGTGGATGTGATCCTCCCACAGTACACCATGCTGTATGGTCGACCAGGGGAGCAGGTGAGTGCAGACTCCACTAGCTTAGACTGTGCCCCTTTTTTGTGACTGTGACTTCTGGCATTGTGTCCATGTGTGACAGACATGCAATGTTGTTTAGAGTGGGTCTCAGGGTGGGGAAGGCCTCATGTCTCCCATGCAGAGCATGCTGTAGTTCCTGTGTGCACTCCTCACTTGCATAGTGCTTACTGTGACAATCAATGCATGGTGCATGCCACATTCTTCCTGGCTACTCCTCCTGGGAACGTTATTTCTACAGTCCGGATGTGATTCTGTGGTCCCCCCAGTGTGACAGGTGACAGTACCCACAGATGTGTGTTTGTTTAGTGTACCTGTGCTGTGAGTGTCCAAATGATGTGTTCGTTCCCTGGACATTGGTGGGTGTGTGTAAGTCCCCTGTCATGTGGGTGAGTGCATATGGGGAGTGTTGCACACCAGCTGCATGAGGGATGGATATACCCTGCCCATCTGATGTGAGCAGGGAGCAGTGCTGTGTGACTGCCGTGCTGAGCCAACCCCACACCTGTGACACCCCCCAGTCTAGTGGCACATGGGCAGAGTGAGGTTTGTACCCGCAGTTGGCAATGGCAGGTGTTTGTCCTGTGCCTGTGTGTGTCTGTGTACTCTGCTGAGGTTGCGTCAGTGGGCTGGGGCATGTGACTGCTTTGAGGTGCTGTACATAATCCTGGTGTAGCTTGTGATGCACAGTGTGATCCAGGATCATTGATTGTGTGGCACCCCTCATGCCACCTGTGTACTTTCAATGCCACGTAGTGCATTTGGCCTTCCCCAGAGGATAATGTCCCTATGACAAAGGTGCAATGTGTTGCCTGCATACCATGGCCTGTTCAAACAAGACAAATTATTAATATGTGTGTCACTGTGTCATTGCTCAGGTGTATTAAAGTCTTCTCACTTTTGCATCCTCACAGGTAGGCGTCCATGCCAAGGGGGAGATATGGAAGCAAGCCGTCAGTGCCGTGAGGAAGACGGAGGGTCGGAAGCGGCGCCTAGCCCAGGTGAGGAAACGCTGGCAGGATATCCGGTGCTGGATGAGGAGGATCGCACGGGTCCTGCTGGGGGACTCACCTGAGAGCCACAAGAACCGTGGGCGACGGCGTCTGACCCACATCCATAAGCGTGTGCTGGCGGTGGTCTTCCCCGACTTGGATAGGCGCTTACGGGAGAAGCAGCAGCAGGAAGGGGGTAGGTACATGTGTGTTTGTTGTGTGTCACCAGCTTTTGGAAGTGCGCAGTTGCATGGATACACTGCCAGGGTTTAAATGTGCAGTGCATGACCTGTTCCCCAAAGTAAACCGGTGCTGTTCTTCCTCCCTTCCCCTCCTTGCCATGTGTTCCCTGGTCTGTGTGTAGTCACTCTTGCACAAGGTTATCGAGGCTGGCAGTTAATCCAAGTGCCCAATGCTTGCAGCATCATGTGTGGGGGTGGTGTGTAACAGGTTTTGGGACCTTGCCTGTGCCCTGGCCAGTTCAGTCATTGTGGGGTCCATGTCAGTTGGCACTGATGGTGAGTCCCGACATAGGAGTGTGTCTTAAAAGTGTACTGCCTTACAGCATGCATGTCCAATGTTGTGCCCTCTGACATGATGTGCATGAGTGGGAGTAATGCATAGTGCAGGGACGGTTGCTTCAGTTGCAGTCATATCCATCCAGGACCATGGAGGAGTGTGGCCACTACTGTGCCCTGGGGCACCTTTTCCTAGGTATCATGTGTGTCATCCAACAATGTGGACATTCTCTGTGTCTTCGGCATAGGTTGGGCTCTGTGGCATTGTACCCTGGCCTCATCTGTATTTACGTAAACTGTGCTACATGTGTCCACTGTACAGTGTGACCCAAGTTTGCTTGTGCATACTCACAGTGGGCAGTGCCTGTGTGTCTTGGTACGACAATCTGATGATGGTTGATTGTCAATGATATATGTGGACAGGCACACCAGGGGTAGTTTGTGTACAATCAGGATTTAGTGCAGGCCATGTGTTTTTATCCCAGAGTAAGAGGTGTAAGTACTTCCTCTGTCTCAATCACATTGTTTCAGGTAGGGGGTGGTTTGTGCGGGCAAGGCATACATGTAAAAATCTGAAGTCTCCTTGCTAGGTCTGGCCTGTGTGTGATGTTTGTCTGGACATACACTCAAGGTGCAGTGACCCAGTCATGTTGGGCATGGTTTAATGTATTAGCTTTGCAGCATGTGCAAAAAGTTAATAGACATGGTTCCTGCTCATCCCTTTTTTGGCAACGCTGTGTGGTGCAGATGCTGTGCACGGTTGTCCCCAGAGCCTGGCTCCGCTGTCCAATTTGATATCAAGTAATTTGCTGTTGTGTCATGCTCTCCATTGTTTCTCAGTGGCATGGTGGGTGAACCAACTGTGTGTTGCAGGGCCTACATATGTACCTTGTATTGTAGATGTTACTCATGTTGCTTTTCAGGCTATGCACTGTGACCTATGTAGATTTGACTCATGTGACATATGTATACAGGTGTCTGATTATTTCCTGTCTCTTCACCTTGCCCACAGCATCGTCGGGGGACTCCGAGGGAGACACTGGCATGGACCGTGAGGAGGGATCGAGCACCAGTGCTGTCTTGTCTGGCGCATCGAGTGGCACGGAGGCCGAGGTGAGTGAGGCGGAGGACCTGTCCAGTCCCACCACCGACTATGACGCTGACGGGTCCGAAGCTGAGCTCCCAGAGGGGGCGGAGGCAGCTCCCACAGCTGAAAGCAGCACTCAATCTCTACCTGCCCCCTCCATTCCCATCACCGGTCTCCCACTTGCTCGGGTCCCTTCCCGCCGTGCTAGGTCACCACGTGTCTCCTTCTTGCCAGGCACCGCACCCCCTGCCCCTGTCTCCACTGCTGCCGCCAATGCCGAGTCTGTGGACATCCTGCGGCAGTTGCAGGTTGGTCAGACTGCGATGCTTAATGTCCTCCATGGCCACACCCGAGTGCTCACCCAGATGGAGGCATACATGGAGGGCATCTCAGCTGCGCAGTCTGACCAACGCCAGTTGCTGAGGTCCATAGACTCGACACTGACTGCAGCAGTGGATCTCCTTCAGCGCTGCGTCCCCCCCCTACCCCTGCACCATCCACACTTCCCACTCCCATGCCTGTCCCACGCACACCCAGATGTCCCCATGCACACACCCCACCAGACACAGGCACCACACCACCAGGGAAGGCCAAGCGCACACCTCCTCTCACGCACACACAGGGTGAAGTAGGCACACCCACTGGGTCGGGGGGCAAACGGAAGACACGCAGCCACAGTGGGAGTCCACAATCCTCACAACCCACTCCCCCCGAATCCACTTCCCTCAGCTCTCCTGGCCAAGATTCCAACAAAGATTCCTTCATGGCCGCTCTGTCCCTGAGCCCCAAAGTGACACCACCCCGCAAGCGGTCAAAGGAGTCCCCGGTCAGGGTAGTTGAGTCCCCCCCCCCTGTCCACACCCTCCCCCAGTAGCGCTGCGACCCATCCCTCCGCCCCCCCCTCCTTGGGGCCTGTGGTTCCTTCGGGTGCAGGGGAGACGCTGGGGGACCTTGCAACCGTGTGCAGTGCCATTCTCACCACCACCTTTGGCGCTGCCCCACCCCCTGTGGTGGAGTCCTCCGTCCCTGCACCCACAACACCTACCCTTGCCCCTCCTGTCCCTGCGGTGCCTGGTCCTTCCCCCCCACATGATGCCCCCCCCCCCTGTGGAAGCAAAGGAGGTATGAACTGTGCAGGCAAGCTAGGGTACACGCGTCCCTATGTGTCCCCCACCAGGAATTGGACTATGGACTGCCCTATGGGCCTTGTACATATTGAACTTTTATTAACAATTTTTTCTTTTCATGCTGAATAAAGCAATGTTTTATTTTTCCTTTGTACTCTACTGCTTTTCTGGTATTGCTGTTGGTGGTGCTGCTCCATGATTTGGGGTGGTGATAATGTGTTAGGTGTCTGGGAAATGTTGTGGTGTGCTGCTCATGGGATGGACCCTGGTATCTGTGTGCCATCACAAGGGCTCTGCAAATAATCTTTGGTCATGTGTGTTCTTACTGTATGGAGAAATTGTCCCAAGGTGTGTTCCTTCCTCTGTGGACCCTGACATCTTCCCTGCAGGGTGTTTCCAATATGTTGTGCTGAGCTGTGTCTACATTTCCTTGGTGTGTGACGGATCCGTTCAACTTTGGCCATGCATGCTGGGCAATGTCTCCACTTGCATCATTAGTGGCATCCTTGGTAGTCACTGTACTTGTGTATGGAGTTTATTGACATTACTTCATGTGGACATGTTCCCTTTTACACACTATGCATGTGTGTACTCCCAGCCTCGCACACATGTGTTACGGGTTCTGCAGGGTCTTTGGGCACCTGACTGACATTTGTGGCCATTGTATCTGTGGGTACTCCACCCTTTTCTTTCCATGGGCACTGCTGGGAGGACTCTGCACCCACCCCTCCTGTGTCTGGGCACTGCTGGGAGGACTCTGCACCCACCCCTCCTGTGTCTGGGCACTGCTGGGAGTGATAGGCATCCATCCCTCCTATGTCTGGGCACTGCTGGGAGTGATAGGCACCCACCCCTCCTATGTCTGGGCACTGCTGGGAGGACTCTGCACCCACCCCTCATGTGTCTGGGCACTGCTGGGAGTACTCTGCACCCACCCCTCCTGTGTCTGGGCACTGCTGGGAGTGTTAGGCACTCACCCCTCCTATGTCTGGGCACTGCTGGGAGTGATAGGCACCCACCCCTCCTATGTCTGGGCACTGCTGGGAGGACTCTGCACCCACCCCTCCTGTGTCTGGGCACTGCTGGGAGGACTCTGCACCCACCCCTCCTGTGTCTGGGCACTGCTGGGAGTGATAGGCACCCACCCCTCCTATGTCTGGGCACTGCTGGGAGTGATAGGCACCCACCCCTCCTATGTCTGGGCACTGCTGGGAGGACTCTGCACCCACCCGTCCTGTGTCTGGGCACAGCTGGGAGGACTCTGCACCCACCCCTCCTGTGTCTGGGCACTGCTGGGAGGACTCTGCACCCACCCCTCCTGTGTCTGGGCACTGCTGGGAGTGATAGGCACCCACCCCTCCTATGTCTGGGCACTGCTGGGAGGACTCTGCACCCACCCCTCCTGTGTCTGGGCACTGCTGGGAGGACTCTGCACCCACCCCTCCTATGTCTGGGCACTGCTGGGAGTGATAGGCACCCACCCCTCCTATGTCTGGGCACTGCTGGGAGGACTCTGCACCCACCCCTCCTGTGTCTGGGCACTGCTGGAAGGACTCTGCACCCACCCCTCCTGTGTCTGGGCACTGCTGGGAGGACTCTGCACCCACCCCTCCTGTGTCTGGGCACTGCTGGGGGTGATGGGCACCCACCCCTCCTATGTCTGGGCACTCCTGGGAGTGATAGGCACCCACCCCTCCTATGTCTGGGCACTGCTGGGAGGACTCTGCACCCACCCCTCCTGTGTCTGGGCACTGCTGGGAGGACTCTGCACCCACCCCTCCTGTGTCTGGGCACTGCTGGGAGGACTACAGGGCACTGCTGGGAGGACTCTGCACCCACCCCTCCTGTGTCTGGGCACTGCTGGGAGGACTCTGCACCCACCCCTCCTGTGTCTGGGCACTGCTGGGAGGACTCTGCACCCACCCCTCCTGTGTCTGGGCACTGCTGGGAGGACTACAGGGCACTGCTGGGAGGACTCTGCACCCACCCCTCCTGTGTCTGGGCACTGCTGGGAGGACTCTGCACCCACCCCTCCTGTGTCTGGGCACTGCTGGGAGGACTCTGCACCCACCCCTCCTGTGTCTGGGCACTGCTGGGAGTGATAAGCACCCACCCCTCCTATGTCTGGGCACTGCTGGGAGTGATAGGCACCCACCCCTCTTATGTCTGGCCACTGCTGGGAGTGATAGGCACCCACCCCTTCTATGTCTGGGCACTGCTGGGAGGACTCTGCACCCACCCCTCCTGTGTCTGGGCACTGCTGGAAGGACTCTGCACCCACCCTTCCTGTGTCTGGGCACTGCTGGGAGGACTCTGCACCCGCCCCTCCTGTGTCTGGGCACTGCTGGGAGTGATAGGCACCCACCCCTCCTATGTCTGGGCACTGCTGGGAGTGATAGGCACCCACCCCTCCTATGTCTGGCCATGTACGCTCGGGACATACACGGGTGGGGGTACGCTCCGTACATACACGGGTGGGGTGTGGGTACGCTCCATTCATACACGGGTGGGGGTACGCTCCGTACATACACTGGTGGGGTGTGGGTACGCTCCATTCATACACGGGTGGGGGTACGCTCCGTACATTCCCGTACCCACGCTCTGCAGGCCTGGGTACGGCCCGTACCCATGCCTTTGGAACGTGGGTATGGTGCGTACCACCATTGTTGGGGTGCCGTAGGGGTCCGCATCGTACCCAGGCCTTAAGAGCGTGGGTACGGGTCGTACCACGCGTACCCCTATGTCACTCAAACAATGGCGGTACGGCCCGTAGCCACGCTCTTCAGGCCTGGGTACGGTGCGTACCCCTATGGCACCCCAATGGGGGTCCGCACCGTACCCAGGCCTGAAGAGCGTGGGTACGGGCCGTACCGCCATTGTTGGAGTGACGTAGGGGTACGCGTGGTACGACCCGTACCCACGCTCTTAAGGCCTGGGTCTGGTGCGGACCCCCAATGTGGTGCCGTAGGGGTACGCACCGTACCCAGGCCTTCAGAGCGTGGGTACGGGTCGTACCACGCGTACCCCTACATCACCCCAACAATGCTGGTACGGCCCGTACCCAGGCCTTTAGAACATGGGTACGGGACGTACCGCCATTGTTGGGGTGACGTAGGGGTGGGCGTGGTACGACCGACCGACGTACCGGAATTGTTGTGTTGCCGGTTCGCGTCAACATCCACTTCCGTTGTGGCGGACACTTGCGTTGCTGGACACGCCCCCACCCCCTCGAGGTGACCAGGTCCTGCAGGTCAGGTATGTCCAGGGCATGTCTGATTTGGGACTTGGGTGGGGGTTATGTGTCCTGGCCCTGCCCCCCCCTTTGCCCCTGGGTGTTGTTCTGACCTTCTGCGGCGTCTGCGTCGGTTCCTGTAGAGCAGGTGGACTGCTATGAGGGCAGGGATGACACGTAGGTTCGGGTCCATGGCTGTCCGTCACGTACAGGTGCTCCTTGTGCGCGTCGTCCTGATTTCCCGGCAGTTTTTGGCAGCCAGAGAATATAATCCATGCGGGGTGACGTCGGTGCGGATCGTACTTCCTGGTTCGTGAAACGAAGCCTGAATGCGTCCCGACGTCACGTCGGCGCTTTCCCGGATCACATTTGCATGTATATTTTCATCGGTCGGTGTTTTGTACGATTCGTACGGAAAAGTGTTTCCATGCGAATCGTACTTGCATTTTTGTAATGTTTTTTGGCCGGGTATGAGTCGGACGGAGAAAATGCTCCGTCCGACGGTTCGTACCCGGTTTCTCCAGGATTGGAATCGACGCCATAATGTGACCAAGATCTCAGCTGAGATCGAAACGCGTCATTTGTCTGCTGAATAAACCTGCAATATTCAAAATTGCAAACCGGAGTGGCTCATCTTTTCTGCAGCAATCTCAGGATTTTCTTTGTGTGTGTGTGTGTATTATGTATATATATATATATATATATATATATATATATATATATATATATATATATATATATATATATATTCACTGAAAAAACCATAGGTTTCAGATGTGTTATAGTTAGCTGGACTTTTCACTTGTACAAAACCATTCAAATTCCCCCGTTATTGTTAGTTCAGCTAACTATAACTCGCGCGCCCGCAATGCACTGCTGATGACGTCATATATTACATCACTCATGACATGGTCAGTGACATCACTCATGACATCACTGATGACATCTCAAATGACATCACTGATGACATCATCCAGTGAATGTGTGTTTTTCTGAAAATTAAATATGTTTTATATATGTATATCTCAAGGTCGATGGAAGAATAAATGGGTATATAAGTGTCTAAATGGATGATTTGTTTTTGAAAAATTGATTGTGTAACTGACTGATTAAGTGTATCATAGTGAATACATGGCTTAGTGAGTAATGTTTAAATATGTAAATATCTGTATCAGTCTCTCACTTTGTGTATAAGTGGCTGCATGGGTTGGTGAGTAGCTACATGGGTGTCTATATAGGTTATTAGTTGGTTTTTTGAGTATCAGTCTGAGTGTCTGCATGGTTCGGTGGGGGGTATTACGTATTTCATAGGTGAATGAATGAGTGACTCACTCTTTGTATGTGTTGAAGACAGCATGTGTGCAGGACTGAATGGGTGGATGAGTGTGTGTATGGGTGTGTTAGTGAGTGAATGACTCAATAGTGTCTTTATGAGTAACTACATATGTTTTAAACTAGTATATGTGACTATTGGTGTATATAAGTGAGTATATGTGAGAGTGAGAGATTGAAAGAGTTCCTGTATGAATAAGTATGTGTTTCTATAAGTGATTGTTTAAAAGACTAAGTATGTGTAAGTTTCCGTAGAAGTAAGTGTGGTGGTGTGTGTATAACTGTATATGCAAATAAATGTATGTTTGATTCTTTATTAGCATGAGTGACTATGTGTGTGAGTAACTCTATGGATGAGTGGCATTGTGTAACAGGATGTATAGGTGTATGAGTACATATGATGAGTGAATACATGTATGAGTGACTGTATAGGACTGTTGGTGAATGAGTGGATGTGTATGTGGATCTTAGAATTACTGAAGAGGTTGTTGTAACTGGTATTGGTATGTCCATTGTTTTGAAAAGATTAGTCTCTATTTTTAAATGTGTGTATCAAAGGTTATATAGGGTGAGAGGAGGTCTGCCACTCTATCACAAGGATGATGTCATCAGTGATGTCATCGGTGATGTCATTTGAGATGTCATCAGTGATGTCATGAGTGATGTCACTGACCATGTCATGAGTGATGTAATATGTGACGTCATCAGCAGTGCATTGCGGGCACGCGAGTTATAGTTAGCTGAACTAACTATAACGGGGGAATTTGAATGGTTTTGTACAAGTGAAAAGTCCAGCTAACTATAACACACCTGAAACCTATGGTTTTAAATGCTAATTTCTAACTATGCCTACAGAGATAGGACATGTGAAGAAAGAAGAAAAAATGCACAGAAAGAAAAAAAAGAAGTGCAGAAAGAAGCAACAGAAGTCCTCAAAGACGAAGAAAAGTGCAGGAAGAAGGATAACGTGCAGAAAGAACAAAAAGAAGAGCAGAAAGAAGCCTTGTTGCAAAATCATCCTGTACCCTCAACTTCTTCAGACGGATACTGGTGGTAACTGAGTCTGACTAACCAGTCCTAGAGCCAGTGCTATGTTAAAAGACACTTAGAATACAGTGAAAACACCTACATACACTAGGGAACATTATGCTTTGGGGTCCCCCTGTGATTAGCATGACCTCCTCTGTAAGCCCCTAGTATATAATAGGGCAGGGGGATTAAAACTACCTCTTAAAACAGGCCACAGGGCGTTTTTGCACACGTTAACTCAGGCCCCGTCCCCTCCCTTCATCACTGTGCAAACACGCCCTGTGTCCGTTTTTAGTTGGGAGATTAAGTTCATTTGAATCCTGAGGGTCCCTAGGGTCCAACTAGCCCACTAGGTACCTCCAGTAAGTGCCACAGAGCTGCGTTGCAGAGAGGTGTAAAAAGTGGCACGGCCTGGACCACCTCTCTGCAATGCAGCTCAGTGGCGCTTACTGGAAGCACGTGGTGGGCTAGTTAGCCCCCAGGGGCCCTCAGTATTGAAGGAAAATTATATCCCCAATTTAAAACGTGCCATAGTGCGTGTTTGCACACGTCACCTCAGGCCCCGTCCCCTCCCTTCACCACTGTGTAAACGCACCCTGTGGCTGTTCTAAGTTGAGAGATTAAGTCCCCTTGAATCCTAAGGGTCCCTAGGGTCAAACTAGACCACTAGGTACCTCCAGTAAGCGCCACAGAGCTGCGTTGCAGAGGTGTAAAAAGGGGCTTGGCCTCAGAACACCTGTCTGCAGCGCAGCTCCCAGGTGCATACTGGAGATGCCTGTTGGGCTAGTTGGCCCTCAGGGACCCTCAGTATTGAAGAGGAATTAATTCCCCAACTTACAACTCGCCAGGGGGCGCGTTTGCAGAGTGCTGCAAGGAGGGGGCGTGGTCTCCGGCACGATGCCAGTCTTTTATTTATTTTAATTTTTTAAGAAGGGGGGCTGTGTGGTTCCCCTTCTTATTCTAATTTATTGGCCCTGATGACCGCATCCCCCAGGGCCTGTCTCCTAATTATATTTTTTTGACCCAAATCCCCAGGGCCAGCCACTGTTTTTTATTATTTTTAAAAAATATATATTTATAGACACACCTAGGACATGCTGGACAAACCGTACGTACCTATCACCATGACGATTTGCGTGATATTCATTAAAAGGCGACTATGCATACAATGAATCCACGTGGAATGTATTTACACCACTAGTGAAGCTCTGACATGTCTGATGCCCTACCGTGCCTAATCCCGGTAGACACCCTTGTCGTTTATTTATACAAACATGGGTAGCTATTGATGGGCACATTTAATACACATGCACACCAAGCCATTCAAAGGGGATTCGACAAAAACTATGCAAGAAACCCCCCTCACGGTTAATAAAACACACATCCACTGCCGGATGTGTAATACTTTTTATTTTACTCTCTGGAAAGGGGACGAACATCACTTGAGAGTCACAGCGCGCTCCTGGCAGAGCCCAATGCTGTGTTACACCCACCATTGCCTGCTGAGAGCCACACACCTCTGTGTTGTATTCCACTAGCTAGTGCATATGCTATGACACTCTCTAGCCCATGTGCACTGTAACACCACCCCGTGAATATGTCATGCCACACTTTTCTTCGCACGGGTTATATTGCCCCATCTAACGTGCCTTCCTCGATGCCTATGTTATAACGCACAGTGCTATGCCATACATATTACAATCTGGGATCCATATCTTTGTCACAGTGCATATGCAACGTTACACTCCCCAGCACATATTTTATATTACAACTTTAGAGACTAGTTAGGTTACACAACACTGCCCTGTGCATATTACAATCCAAGGCGCATATCGCATAGCACGCGCTAGTGCCTGTGCTATCTCGCGCTCTCCAATGAATCTGTCATTGCGCACAATGTATTGCATATTATATTTCACGCCCGGTTCATCTTATATCACACTTTTTGGTGCATAGTTTATACCATACACTATATCTAGTTTTCATTTTCAATCGTGCTCTCAGGACTATGTTCTGTATAAAACTGTGTTCACCTACCCTTTTCACGGGCATTACATTTTGCGATAGGGAGTGGAGGGTCAGGGGGTGTTTCTGCCAAGTGAGCCCGGAGTCACAGTCACAAACGTCCTCTTCTTCCTGAATAAAAGTGAGATTATGCTGCATACTTGTTCATATTTTAAGTAGTTCGCACAGACACACGTTTTAAAAACAATAAAGTTCCTAATACCCGCCTTCTCTGAACAGTTAGCTTGCTGCCCCATTCCCCTCCTCCGTATCCTCTGTTGTGTGAATCCATGTACTAGCCTCCTCCCTCCTGCCATGCATGGTCTGATGTGCTGCCACTGCCCTCAATTTAGTATGATGTACCAGTCCACTCCTCCTGCCCTCCATTGCCCAATTCTATGCCCCATCATTGACCTCCTGCTTAAACTCTGTGCTTAGCTTGCTGCCCCTATTCTCCTTCCCCCTGCCCTCCGATGTCTTTGTGCATGCCCCTGCTCCATCCTTTTTGCCCACCATGTTCCAAGGACCTGCCACTCCTATCTACTCTGAGTGTTCTGTTGAGCTGCCACTCCCCTCCCACCTGCCTAGCATTGTCAGATGACTGTAACCTGTCCCTGCCACCTCCACCCTGCCTGTCCACATGCCATGCCCCTATCCTCTTCCTCCTGTCCTACATGGTCAATTGTACTGCCACACCCTTCTGCCCTCCCTGGTCTGTTGTGCTGCAACTGCTCCTCCTGCCTGCCCCGTGCGGTCTGTTGTGAGGCCCCTTCCCCTGAACTTTCTTGTCTGTGCACAGGTCCTGACCCTCCCTTCTATCCTCCATCGTCCTTTGTGCATGCCCCTGCACCCTCCTTCTTGCCCATCATAGCCATTGTGCTACCACTAACCCTCCCACTTGCCATGCATGGTCTTCTGTGCTGCCATGGCCCCTCCCACCTTCCCTGTGTGGTCAGTTAGCTGCCCCTGAACCCCTCCCACCTTCCCTCCATGGTCTGTGTTTATGCCATCACAGTCTCACTGTTGCTCTTCATGGTGTGTCTTGCTTCTAGTGCCCATCCTGCCTGACCTCCATGGCTATCTTGCTGCTCCTGCCCTGCCCCCTTGCCCCCAGCCCTCTGTTTACATGTGCAGACCCCTACTCCCTCCCTCCTGGCTTGTCTGTTCCATTGTAATGCCCCTGATCCATCCCTCCTGCCCTTTATGGTCTGTTATGCTGCAGCTTTCTCTCCTGTCTGTCCATTATGGTCCTGCCTCTTGCCCCTCTGTTCTCTGTTGTCCATGTGCATGGTCCTGTCCCCTCCCTCTTGCTTTCTATGGATTGTTGTGCTGCACTCCCGTCCCGCATGCCCTGTGTGGTGTGTTGTGCTGCTGCAAACCCTGATGCCTGCCCTGCAGGGTCAGTTTGGTGCACCTCTCCATGTCCCTCCTGTCCTCTGTTATCCAAGTCCATGTCCCTACCCCATTTCCTTCCATGATCCAATGTACCATACTTGCGAACATTTTGAACTTGGTAAGAGGGAGATTTTGAAAAAAAACTGGGGTATTGATTTTCCCCTTTGAGTTACATTGAAAAAGAGGAGATTGTAGACAGGAGACAGATAAAATAAAGCCCATTTGAGCTTAAAAACATTGGACGTTTCCTGGCTGAATCGGGTCTGTTGGCATGTATGGTTGTACTGTGGTAAATAAAAATACCGGACTGAATTTCATACGGGATCTTAAATAAAGTAAAATAGCTCAAAATAACAAGAGGCAGAATCCGTGGTATAAGAGGTTTTCTAATGGGCTTTATTCCATTCAAAATGGCCGACTCGAGTCACGGCCTTCAGGTTCCGTCACCACGAGGGTTCAGGAAGTGAAGTACAATACTTTATTGACAGACATGTATTTTTATAATAAGCACATTACAATGAAACGAATGTAGAAGGCGTAACATTTGATAAGAAAAGTGACATGACAGGTGCGTAATCGAAACTAGGCGTAATAAGGAATAAAAGAAACATGATTGGTTAGGATTATCAGACATAGGTGGATCTATAAGATAATACTTGGCATAGATGCGCGCGCAGCAGTATGACGTATAATTGACGTGCAACTAGGGGGTGAAGGGGACTTGACATTAACTCTACATATGGAGACGAAAAGTCTGAGGGGTCAAGTCAACCTAATCCCAAATCATATCTAACATCCTATGTTTAGAGAACTATGTTATCCACAAGGAAGGACTCTCGGACAGAATCTATTCTATACTAACTGTGTGTGCGTGTACAAGCGTCTAAGTGTCTATATGAGATGCGAGGGGCAGAAAACTTTCCATAGCAGCAGGGCTATGAATCACTTGCAGGAGGACGGAAAGGCTGAGTCCCTTGCTTGTGAGCAGAGGAAATGTTTACTTAAATCACTAGACAGGAATGCATCGGCTGAAGAGCAAAATAGATAATTCGAAGGTGAAATACAGCTTCTTGGCAGGCAGGCGAAAACTAGCCGAGGCAGGCACCGTTAGCTGCACAGGGAGTAGGACAAAGTTCATGGATACAGATGCGAGCTCAAGCTGAAGCTGTCAGAGGCAGAGAGCAGGGAAAGGCTTTGAGGACAGAATCGGGCCTACTTGCCTGAACTGTAAAAATGGAGTAACTTAGCCATATAAAGTCGGTGGCCTGTCATGCTTAGGAATCGAATATCCAGCCCATAGATGGCGGATCTGACAGAGAACATGTTGACGGTAGACACACATATGTTTGTGTCTTAGAAACTGGAACTGGAGGGAACATACATGTACTTGTAACATGCATATAGAACCGTTGGGGTCCAAGATAGGGGACATAACTGATCAGGAAAATCCACATTTCCACATTCCCTCCTTGTCCCCTTCTTGCCCTTCACGAGACATCAATCTTCATCATTCCATTGATTTGCTCATGGAGCATCATTTCTTCTTCCTTCCGGCATTCTGAACGAGACCTGTGATATGGAATGCATGATGTGGCACACAGACCACAAATCGCTGGTCCACTTTGCAGGCATAAACAACAACTGAAGAGCATAAGAAGGCCAATACCTAGGAAGGATAAAACTCTCCATCCCCAGGCTGATATCACACTCCAAAACCACCCGGACCACGTCCAAGTGCCTGGATTTTCGTGTATCTGGCTTACAATCTTATGAAGGCGTGTTATAGCTTTATATACAGATGGCGAATTTTCTGGTATGAATATGCAGCAGCTGGATCCGATGACCCTGCAAGCTCCGCCCCTATCGGCCAGGATGACGTCAAGGACAAGACGATTCTGGAGAACAACAATTCTCATCACTGATTGTTCCTCTGTCAGATTGCCTAGGGCGGCTATAGTCTCGTTTACTACAGCTTCAAGAGTCTTGGTGAGTCTGCGTATCAGCTTACTATTTGATATTGTACCTATATAGGGAAAGATACCTTTATTGAAATCTACATACTTGTCCCATGCTGTCTCAGTATAATCGACAACTGGGAGATCTCTTCGCTCTCTATTGTGTACTAAATGAACATTTCGATAATAATCAGGGGGAGCTAGGAAAACAGGTGGCAAAAGGAATGCTATGTAACAGGTACCATCCCAATCTAGAGGCAGACGCATATATGCCGTCTGACCACATATGAAGTAAGAATGGCGAGAAGCTCTAAATGAAGATTTGCCTTGATCACTATATTCTACTGTAGTAACACATTTACTATGGCCCATATGTATGGAACCAACTTTTCTCACACATAATTCACCCTTTACTGGAAATACTGACATAGTGGGCAGAATTAGTTCAACTTCGGATTTGACATTCAAAATCATAAGATTAGGCGTAAAATTACCTAATTTATACACTTCATTTTCTAAATCAGTTCCTGTTCTACTGGGGTGACCCTCCTTATTAGGGTGACAGACTTTGAATAAAACTAGATTCAGATTTCCCCATATCCAATGTTGTTGATAAACTGCTGTGTCTGGGTCTATGGAATTTAATAAACTAAACCATGCTCCACAGGAGCCATTGTGTGTGAATGGATGTGGAAAGAAAGGCAGAACTCCTTTGGTATTCTGATAGGGAGGGAGTCGGCCACACACCCAACAATTGGTGGCATTACTAGTCTGATGGGAATGATGTAACATACTAATGAAGGTGTTATTGCGCAGCGCAAGTCTATAGGACAACTCATGTGGGGGTAGGTCACTAAAAGAATGTTCATCAGTTATATTGAAAACATGTTTAGAAACAGGATAGTACATATGCAACAATATACTTGTAGTAACTATTAAAAAACTCAAGGAAAACAAAATTAATAAAGTCACAATACAGTGGTTACGCAGTAATTTACAATAAGCATGTCGTTTCATCATGATTCTGGACTCTACGTGATTCAGACCTAAGGGGTACATGTCGGGACAGATTCAACCGCTTCACCTTGGAGAGGACTTAAACAATCAAATCGTCCGACAGCTTGGATCTGGACCTGAGTTTCTGTTTATAGAGTTCGGTGCTACTGGCCTCAGCCAAGGTTAGCTTTGAGTCAATGGGGGAAGACACACGGGCAGTACTGTCTGTGTTAGGAGGAAGTCCATGAAATTTTTTGATATGGCTGGAATGCACCCAGCCTTTCCTCCCTTCGATCTTCACAGCTGTTCTGGTCGTTAGCAGGACCAACTTAGGAAGCCTCCACCTTGGCTCCAGTTGGGTTTTCCGATCAAAATTCCTGACGAGAACATAATCACCGGGGATTACGTCATGAGGTTTCACCTCGGTGTTGTCGGGAAAAGCTGCGACTACCTGTGAACGACAAGATTGTAGTGCAGACATCAAAGAAGCCAGGTAATCTGTCAGTATATTACAGTCAACATCAGTTATTTTACGGGGTATAGGCGTCCCCCACATATTCGGTGGTCTACCAAAGATCACTTCATAAGGGGATAGCCCTGTTCGAGAGTGTGCTACCATCCTCATGTAAAATAGTGCAACTGGTAAGGCTACTATCCAGTCCACACCTTTTTCCTGACATATTTTAGACAATCTGATTTTTAAAAGTTGATTATGTCGTTCCACGAGACCTGCTGCCTCGGGGTGTCGGACACAGTGGAATTTCCACTGATATCCCAACAAAAGTGAGACATGTTTCATTAATTCGGATGAGAAAGGCTGGCCGTTATCTGAATATACAACACGTGGTAACCCGTACCGTGGGAAGAATTCTCGAACTAGCTGCTTGGCAGTAGTCGGGGCAGTGTAATCTGATACGGGATACGCCTCTGTCCAACGGGAGAGAGCGCAGACAACTACGAGAACATATTTGAATCCTCGACAACGTTCCATCTGAATATAATCCATCTGGAGGACTTCAAAAGGATGGTCAGGAGGCTGAAATCCACCCTGCTCTACGGGAACACTCTTTCCTGGATTAAACTGACAACATATCATACAGGTACGAACTTTTTGTTTAGCTGCTGCTCGTAAATGTTTGTTGAACCAAATGTGCTGAATGCTGTCTAGCATAGCCTTCTCTCCTAAATGTGCTGGACTGTGAACTGTAGCTATAATGGCTTGAACCATGGAATCAGGGAGAAACCATACAGATTTCTCCTTCGTCATCCATCCTTGATCTGTCTGGATCCCTCCTAGTTCAGTCCACTTCTTCATTTCTTCTGCTGTGGCATGTGTCTGTATGTCAATTACGTCAAGTGCGGGATCCTTAATTGTCATACACTGTGTTGGTGTCTGAACTATTGGCTTTGTCATGCCTAATGTGCGATTCTGAGCAGTCTGTTTAGCTGTTCTGTCAGCTAAATCATTGCCTTGAGAAATGGTATCAGTAACCTTCGTGTGTGCTTTACATTTCATAATCGATATAGCAGTGGGTAGATGTATTGCGTCTAACAAAGCATGAATGAGGGGTCCGTGCTGAATGTGGGCACCATGGGAGGTTAAATAACCTCTCTCTCGCCACAGCACGCCGAAGTCGTGTACAACTCCGAATGCATAACGTGAGTCAGTGTATACATTAACTTTCTTATTTGTGGCTTGAATACAGGCTTTTGTTAGAGCAATAAGTTCTGCTGCTTGGGCTGACAAAGTATCTATACAATTTGTCTCAATAACTTCAGTGTCTGTTGTGACTGCATACGCGGCCACTAAATCTCCTGTACTTGTTCTCATGCACGATCCGTCTACATACAACGTCAGGTCTGGATCTAACAATGGAACGTCTGTCAAGTCTTGTCTAGGTTTCGTCTTTATTTCAATGATTTCAACACAATCATGAGCTAGTGGGTCTGTTCCAATTACAGGTAATAGTGTAGCAGGATTCAATGTATTACACCGTCGGATCTCTATGTGTGGTTGAAACAATGTCAGTTCATAACCGGTAAGTCTTGCTATGGTCAAGTGTTGTGTTTGTGTTCGGTTCACAAGAACCTCTACTGCATGTGGTACTTGTACTGTCAATGGGTGTCCTAATACTATGGCATCGCTTTGTCTGATTGCTAAAGCTGTCGCTGCCACTGATTTCAGACATGCAGGCAAAGCCTGAGCTACGGGATCTAATGTACTGGAAAAATAAGCACATGGCTTGCGTGATCCTGCTTGATCCTGAGTGAGTACTGACAAGGCAGTACCTTCGCGTTCTGTAACAAAGAGTGTAAAATGTTTGCTATAACATGGTGTTGCTAAAACAGGTGCTTGACATAAGGCTTCCTTTAGGCTTTCAAAAGCTTGTGTATGTTCCTGAGTCCAAGGGAGAACAGTCGATGTGGCTGCCTCCTGTGTGGTTAACTGAATGAGTGGTTTTGCTAGAAATGCGTACTGAGGGATCCACTGCCTACAATATGAAGTGAGGCCTATGAAAGCCCGCACCTCCTTTTGTGTCTGGGGTATTGACATGTTAGCAATTAACTGGATGCGATCTGGTGTAAGCTGCCTTCCCTCCTTGGACAGCGAGTGACCAAGATAAATAACTCGCTGAACACAGAATTGCAGCTTAGAAGGGGACACCTTGTGCCCCTTGTCGGCTAGGAAATGTAAAACTGTCAGAGAAGCTTTTTCACATTCTGGCTCGCTTCTCGCGGTGATCAGCAGATCATCGACATATTGAAGCAGTGCAGTATTGACTGGCATGTGGATACTGTCAAGTTCTCGTTTCAGTGCTTGGCTGTAGATGCTGGGGCTTTCTGTGAATCCTTGGGGAGCGCGTGAGAATTTAAAGCTGCGCCCATTTAAACTGAATCCGAACAAGTATTGGCTTTCCGGATCTATTGGGACGCTGAAAAAGGCATTCTTGAGATCGATTACAGTAAAGAATGTTGCTTCGGAATCAATTGCTGTCAACAATGATGATATATCAGGGACCACAGGGAATTGTGGTACAATACACTTGTTTAGTTCACGCAAATCAATAACCAATCGGTACACTGGTGGGGCAGTAGGATCAGTTCGTTTAAGAATCGGAATTATCGGTGAATTACATATATTTGAGTCTGTTTCTACAACCACTCCTTGGGCAATTAGCTCATCAATGATTTTCAGCAAAGCCACTACAGCATCATGCGGTAACTTGTATTGTCGCATTCGTGGTAGTACCACTCCTGCTTTCAATGTGACTCGATAGGGTGTAATGTTCATGCAGCCAACATCCGTAGGGCCTTGTGCCCATAGATGTACTGGTAAAGTCTGTAGTCGAGGATCCATGTCTCTAGACACATAGTGACCTTTAAAATCACGCAAAAACAACCTTACTCCTTCCGGAGAACAACATATTATGGCTCCTAGTGCTTTCAGAGTCTTAATTCCTAACAGATTTTCTGGGCATGATTTAGTAAGCAATAAATCTGTAGTTCGTGTCAAAGGTCCTATCGTAAGTGGTAGAGGCTGTGATACTTCATTAACAATAGGTTTTCCCGAAAAACCAAGGGAAACATTTTGAGAGCCTGAGAGGGGTGCCCCTGGAACTTCACTACGTTTTATTGTTGTTCGACTTGCCCCTGTATCGAGTAAGAATTTTCTATCTTGACCTAATAATTCACTATGTACATAAGGTCCTTCTTGATCTACAGGAATCTCGATAAGCGGTAAGTCAACTTCCCTCTCTAGGCTTGTTCATGCGTAACGCTGATACTCAGGGTATTCATACTGTGCAGTCTGATACATTTGTCGTGTTGTGGTTTGTGTGGCAGTAGCAGGCAACGGTGGTGCAGCTGGCACAAACTGTATGGGTTGCTGTGAGGCTGGCATGGACTGTTGCTGAACTGGCATGGACTGTCCATGCTGCATAGCTCCTTGTTCATTCTGATCTTGTCTAACTAATCGTGGTCTCTCTTTTGCAATACCTGTAGCTATATTACGTTTCAGGACTGGACAATCGTGTACATAATGGCCTAGTTGTTTACAGTAATTGCAGGTTCCTTTTACAGGAACTGCGGAATCACCAGAATGTGTCACACCCTTTTTGTGACCATCTGCTGGTACTGTCTGAGAAACTAGCATTTTCATTTTTGTATCCTTCATGCGTCTATGCTCGTGTTCTTGTTCATCCCTAATTCTATTGTGATGATACTGTAACATTTGTAGCATTTGCGACGGAGTGTTACTTTGCCAGGTACTCTCGAATTTCAATATTCTATTCTTTACTGGAGGCAATGCATTTTCCACTAATTTTGTCACAAATAAATGTGGATATGAGTCACTACTTGCTTTTATACCACTATTTATACCAAAACATTTTTCAAATCGAGCATAATAATCGCTTGTGTCTTCATCTTGCTTTTGTTTGCAGGCTGTAATTGCACCCCAATCTTCCTTTTTTGTAGTTAATAAACGTGGCAGTACCTGTACTAGTAAACCTGGTAACAGTTTAACTTTATCCCCGAGCCCTGAACCTGCAGTTCGGCCCCTTTCTTCCTCTGCTAATGCTGTCCAGTCTATCTTTTGGTCTCCCACTTCCCACTCTTTTTCTTTCAGTTTTTCATAAATGCCAGCAGGCAAAAGCACCTTTAATATCGTCATAATATCAGGAAAGGTGTACTCTCCCATCAGTAACATATCTTTAATTTCTCGGTGGAAACCCGCTGGGTCTTTGTCATGACTAGGTACTACTTTCTTCATTTCTAATAATTCCATTTTTGATATGGGTGTGTAAACAAATACACGGTGAAACTCATTGTCTTCGCCTTTTATTGGGTGCACTTCTCGTAAAGGATTTTGTCTATCCATATAGTACGGCGCTCTTTCTCTGCGGGGCAGCGAGAGAGAATCCGGACTTACAAAAAGGACATACTGCTTACGTGACACTAATATCTCTTTAATTAGCTTGTTACTAGAACCTCTCCATCTGTTCGTGAGTAGTTCCGTTAATATATCAGGTAAAGGACCAGGGTCAGCATGTTGGCTCTTATATAATATGAGGAGTTGCTGAATCATATATATTCCAGCTAAACGTTGTTCATCTGTACTGAGATTAAAAAACGTGTGTGCTACGGTCTCATCACCGTATTTTTCAGGACTGTCAATCCAGTGAACGGCTGATCTGGCTAATTCTTGCTCATCCATGGAATCGAGGAGGTGGTAACCCCTTCGTTCTCGTAGTATTTTATCTGCGGCTTGAAACAAATGTTCAGGAGACTTCAGATTCATTACAGGCGTCGGATACGTTCTGCTATTATTTGGACATACAGAGTGTATTGGATCAGAAAAACATCTAGTATTTTCACAGGATCTTCCTCTGCCTACATAGGCTATGGTCTCTGACTGTCTTGCGGAATTCCCTGATTCGGACATTTCATCTTGCTCAAACTCGTCTGTTCCCAATCTTTCTTCATGAATGCGCTCTATTTCTTTACGGATTTTTCGACACATGGCTATTATACAATTTTGTTTATCGTGTCTCCCTTCTGATATATTCTGACTCCATCTTGTAAGAATAAGCATTGCATTCGGGTCTACCCCCGGACGATCTTGATTTCTGATTACACAGTTTATGAGGAAACGTAACAGTTCCCCCTGTATTTCTACTTTCTGGAATTCCATAGCTCTGTTAATACATCCTGGATCTCGTCCTGTTTGAACAAAATGATATATGTTATCTAGATGCGTAGTCATTCCTGGTAACCTTGCTAAATACTCTGCGGCTCGCCTGATACGTAATGATGCCAGGACCATTTCGTCCTCTTTACCAACCACCGGGTCATATCTACAATTAACAAGGAGTTCCTTAAGCGTACGTTCACTTACGAATTTTGGTGTACGTGAATGTGCTGACTCTTGAAAGACAAGTTTATTTATTCTAGGTGGTGTAAAGGTACTGCTAGCACCTCCCGTGGCCCCATCTGGGGCGTCGGGTGTGAATGGGTTCGTTGAACGTGACACAGCAACTATGGGTGTCGATACCTCTGTAGAGTCGACTGCGGAGACAGATGCGGAAACAGATGTGCTTGCCGAAGCTTGTGTCGGGACTTGCTGTTGCACGGGAACAGATACCTGATCCTGACGTTGAACCCTTCCGCCAGACGGTCTATGTGGTGCGGAGTTAGCATACTCGGGAGCTGCGTCGTCTAGATATGAGGAAAGAAAGACATCCTCTGCGGTTCTGGGATGCCCTTTTGGATGTACCTTAATTGGAAATAATGGGGGTGGCAAGTCTTTTGGCATCTCTGGAGCAGCCTTAGGTAGTCCTTCGGCTAGAAGGGGATACATACCATTCATAAGAGCATTTCTTTGTCTATTTACTTGTTCTGATTTCACTCGGATACCTTCCTCAATTAATAGATTTTCTTGAGCTTTATTTGAACTTTCTTTACTCCTCTCTTCTTGTCTACGTGCTTTTCCTGTTCGTCTATGAGATTCTTTACGCCATAACTCAACAGCGTCTTTCTGTGACTGTCTGACCTTTCTTTTCCATAACTCTTCCTCCACTTTCATGATGCACTCTGCATCCCAGGTTCCCGCTGCGGGCCACCTTTGACTTTCTGGTAATCCTTTGGTATAATCTACCCATAGATCAAGAAACAATATGGCATCTAAGCCATGCTTATGGTACATAAAATGTCCTGGAGTGTCCCTAGGAGGAATAGGAACTGCTTCTTCAAGCACCCCTTTTCTGGTAGTAATCTGTCTTAACTTCGAGAAGAGCGGCATATTGACAACTGATCTGATACTTACTCTTGAACTTACTTAATACGAAAAAACACAATAATGAACAGTGAACAAATGAACAATCATTCATACCACAATATGCAAGACATTTCTAAATACTTTAAACATTAAACATTAAACATTTTAACAATGACCGACAATGATGATAGTCTGCCAAACTAATCACCATGCTGAATTCTTGACACTAACTGAATACTTCGGAATACTTGATATACTGCTAAACAGTACATATACACTGCTAAACAGTGCAGACCGGATTTGTGTACCCAAATCCGTCTTGACCGGCACAACCTATGTGCGCGTCAACACGCCTCCCCGGCGATGGTACTCACCGAGTAGCTCCTTGAAACGGAAGGCCTCAGAGAATGGACAGGACTCGATGACTGCGGACATCGGACCCTCTGGACATCGGGATTTCGAAAACCTGGTGGGCCTCGGTATACCTCGGATCTTGCTCTCTCAGCTAGGCTCTGGTCGGGATACTTCGCACTTCTCACCGCCTCGTCTGGGTTGATCGCAGCCTCAGTCGCCCCCGCTTGACCGGAGGGAGCTTACAGGAAATCCTGCTGGTACGCGTTTATGGTCCGTCCAGTTGTGGCAGGAGACCGGGCCTGCAACGCACCGCCGGCGCGTGAGATGAGAAAGTGTCCCTGTTCGGGCGCCATTATGTGGTAAATAAAAATACCGGACTGAATTTCATACGGGATCTTAAATAAAGTAAAATAGCTCAAAATAACAAGAGGCAGAATCCGTGGTATAAGAGGTTTTCTAATGGGCTTTATTCCATTCAAAATGGCCGACTCGAGTCACGGCCTTCAGGTTCCGTCACCACGAGGGTTCAGGAAGTGAAGTACAATACTTTATTGACAGACATGTATTTTTATAATAAGCACATTACAATGAAACGAATGTAGAAGGCGTAACATTTGATAAGAAAAGTGACATGACAGGTGCGTAATCGAAACTAGGCGTAATAAGGAATAAAAGAAACATGATTGGTTAGGATTATCAGACATAGGTGGATCTATAAGATAATACTTGGCATAGATGCGCGCGCAGCAGTATGACGTATAATTGACGTGCAACTAGGGGGTGAAGGGGACTTGACATTAACTCTACATATGGAGACGAAAAGTCTGAGGGGTCAAGTCAACCTAATCCCAAATCATATCTAACATCCTATGTTTAGAGAACTATGTTATCCACAAGGAAGGACTCTCGGACAGAATCTATTCTATACTAACTGTGTGTGCGTGTACAAGCGTCTAAGTGTCTATATGAGATGCGAGGGGCAGAAAACTTTCCATAGCAGCAGGGCTATGAATCACTTGCAGGAGGACGGAAAGGCTGAGTCCCTTGCTTGTGAGCAGAGGAAATGTTTACTTAAATCACTAGACAGGAATGCATCGGCTGAAGAGCAAAATAGATAATTCGAAGGTGAAATACAGCTTCTTGGCAGGCAGGCGAAAACTAGCCGAGGCAGGCACCGTTAGCTGCACAGGGAGTAGGACAAAGTTCATGGATACAGATGCGAGCTCAAGCTGAAGCTGTCAGAGGCAGAGAGCAGGGAAAGGCTTTGAGGACAGAATCGGGCCTACTTGCCTGAACTGTAAAAATGGAGTAACTTAGCCATATAAAGTCGGTGGCCTGTCATGCTTAGGAATCGAATATCCAGCCCATAGATGGCGGATCTGACAGAGAACATGTTGACGGTAGACACACATATGTTTGTGTCTTAGAAACTGGAACTGGAGGGAACATACATGTACTTGTAACATGCATATAGAACCGTTGGGGTCCAAGATAGGGGACATAACTGATCAGGAAAATCCACATTTCCACAGTACTACCATTGCCTCTTCCTTCTGCCCACAATGGTCTATTACATTGCCACAGCCTCTCTTGCAAGTCCTGTATTGTTGGTTTGTTGCCCCTGCCCCCCTTTCCACTGCCCTCCATAGTCTGTTGTGCTGCCACGGCCCTTCCTGCCTGCTCAGTGTGGTTAAATTGTTGCCTTTGCACCCTCCTACCTGCCTTCAATTTTCAGAGTCTGTGCCCCTGGCCTCTGCCTCTCAACAGTATCCTAATGAACAACTAGATTGCTAACATTCTATATTTATTACAAAAGTGTGGAACGCCTGACGTCATCTTGATGTAATCAAAACTGTAATACCTAGAGCATTTCCTTTAGAAATTACATATATGAGAGGGTCTTATTGGCAACAAAATTATGGTTAGTGCTCTAAAAGACTAAAATAAGGACATATTTTCTGAGTTTTCAAATAGCGAGAAAGCACTTTTAAATTATTTGTTACCTTTATGTTTTTTTATCCAGTTGACCACTTGATTAAATGTTTCACTTAGGGGAGAGGATGTGGTGTTACTTCCAGAACTGCAGACTTTGCAACTGGGGAACCAGGTTGGAGTTTCTGCTTCAGCTCGACATTCTGTGATTCTGGTCAAATCACTTAGTCTCCCCATGTCTACAACGAAAATGAATTTGTTCTTGTGTGATGTAACCAATGCTCATGTAAAGCACTCCAATACCTGACAAGTCTGCACTATATAACACTGCAAAAACACAAAATAATAAGTGTTTTGCACACTTCTGTCATTGGGCTATATTTGGGCTACATCTGGGTGATTTTGGGCTACATTTGGGCTCTTTTGTCTCCGGTGGCCATCTTGGGAGATTTATTTGGTATGAAGTTTCCTAATTTCCTCATGTACTGCAGTCTCCTCAGTAGGAAATGCTTTCAGTTTTTTACTTTGATTCCATCATGAAGATATTCAGATATGTCACACATTTGCCATAAATTCTGAATGTTAGCACTCTAGTTGCTCATTAGATCACTGTAGTAAAACTACTGTTCACCATGGAAGTCTGCTTCTGATATTAAAAGTGCATGTTTCAGTCTGCATGTCAGAATTTTTTAATGAAATAGAAGAGGATTTGAGAAGTCACTCAAAATGTGCCCTCATTTTCTTTCTTCAGCATTAATCATAATTTCTATGGCAAAATGAACCCCCTCATTGTGTTCCTTTTTAAATTAAATGTTTTAAGTGTTACCAGTTTATTCCAATCAAGATGGCTTCAGGTGTGCCATACTTTTGTCATAATGAAGACAGTAAGCGCTCTAGTTGTTTTTAAGAACACTCTGGGACATTCTGTCATTGGGCTATACTTGGGCTACATCTGGGTGATATTTGGGCTACATTTGGGCTCTTTTGTCTCTGGTGGCCATCTTGGCAGACTTATTTGTTATGAAGTTTCCTAATTTCCTCATTTACTGCAGTCTCCTCAGTAGGAAATACTTTCAGTTTTTTACTTTGATTCCAAAGGCATTCAGATGTGTCACACATTTGCCATAAATTCAGAATGTTAGCAATCTTTTTGCTCATTAGATCACTGTAGTAAAGCTACTGCTCAACAGGGAAAACTGCTGCTGGTATTGAAAGTGCATGTTTCAGTCTGCATGTCAGAATGTTTTAATGCAATAGTAGAGGATTTGAGAAGTCACTCAAAATGTGCCCTAATTTTTCTTTCTGCAGCACTAATCATACTTTTTATGGTAAAATGAACCCCCTCATTTTGTTCCTTTTTAAATTAAATGTTTTAAGAGTTACCACTTTAATCCAAGCAAGATGGCTTCAGGTGTGCCATACGTTTATCATAAGTAGGACTGTTAGCGCTCTAGTTGTTCTTTGGAACACTCTGGGAAGCTGCAGTAGAACACAAAGGAATCAACTGACAGTCTCTGCCCTTGTTGGATGTACATGTTTTACTGAGAATGTCAGACTTCATTCTCACATGACTGAGAAAGAGAATGTGAATTTACAGAAAATAAGCTCTCAGTTTAGCTTATAGATCACCTTCCAAACCTCTGTGGGAAAAGCATGAGAAAATATATTTCTCTCAATCATGATATCCCAGCAGAAGGCTTTTTCACATGGTGAAATCACCTTAGAACATACCACAATTCCTAAAATGAGTATGGTACCATCAACAAATGATTTATAATGTAACTAAAGTCTTAAAACCTTCTATTAACTGCAATGCTTTTTAATGAGGTGCTATCATATATATTGGTCCCAAGATGGCTGCCAACACTTCTTGGATGAAGTGCTGACAGCCAATCAGATCTCAGGATGAGATGTGTGGTAAGGCTCCGCCCACATATATATATGATTTTACTTTTGATTTTCTCAGGAACTACTGAACAGATTGACACCAGACCTGCAAAAGGCACATCCCTGACCTGAGGACTACCTCTCTCCCAAATTTCAAGTAATTTTGTTCAGCTGTTCGGGCTGTACCTTGGACTAAAGGTCCCTATGGAAAATTGCATGGGGAAAACGTGTTTTGGGACCCCCCTTTTTTCTCAGCCCCTGCTTGACGAATCCCCCCGAGACTTTCAGGGTAGGAGCGGAGCGGAGCGCCCCACCTATTTTGAAAATTTCGCGAGGATTCGTCAACCGGCGCCAAAGTTATTGCAAATAGAATGTTGCGGATTTCCTATAGAAACACGGTCCTAACTATAACTATCTACCGGCGACCGCCAGTAGATAATATAGATATATATATATATATATATATATATATATATATATATATTATTTTTATATAATTGTAAAGTTTTAAAATAAATTAAAGATAATAGTTTATTAATTATTTCAAAGTAAATATATATGTATAAATTATTATATTTGTGTTTATTTTTTAAATTAAGTGTATTTGTAATATTTTGTAAAAATGTGTATTAAATGTAATTTTTTGTTAAAATTATTATTTAATATAATTTATATATATGTTTAAATCAATATTTTTTACATCTATATTTTTACATCGATATTTTTTAACTTGCCTGTGTATGTCTGGGAGTTGATATTTTTGTAGTCTATATTTTTTTTCGATATTTTGAACATCGATATTCTATCAGTGAATCCCTGTAAAAATAGCAAGAAAGGAGCACGCTAATCTGTGATTGTCTCAATTGAATGGAAATAGTATGCCATAACAATCCAGAAATTCGCATTGGCCTGAAAGACTCGGGCGTTTAGTGTAATGTAATTAGGGCTCCCGGTTTTATGATATTTATTTTTAACATTTCCATCTGTATTTATATTTATTTTTTGGCCATTTTATCTGTATTTATCCATATTTATTTTGTATATAAATGAAAGTGTAAAACTGTACATTTCCATATGTATTTAACTCGTGTTTTAGCAATTTAAGCTGACAAATATTACATAACAATACATCCACTGGTAAATACTAGCATTATACCACAAATGTATATTGACATGCCGTTATTTATAGAAATTTTATCCTGTTTTTTATTTTTCCATGCTGTCCATCTGCTCAGCTGTTGGGCTATAATTCATGAAAGACAGCACGGAGAGTCACTTAAAAGCAGCACACATTCCTGTGTTTATCCACTTTTAAAAATAAATGCAGACAGAAAACACATTGTTTTCTGTCTGTATTTACCTGTAAAAATCTGTAAAAACGGAAAACAGGGGGCCTTAAATGTAATGTAAGGTGGATTTGTAGAGCGCTGCTTGTCACCCATGAGGATATCCAGGGGCTGTTGCTGAAAACAAAAACTAAGATGTGGGAAAGGGTTAGGAACCCCCTCCTCCCTATTTTAAAAGCACGTTTGTGGGGAAAGTCTTCACATGGATACTATTTACAAAATAATGAACAAATTCATATTCTCTAATCACACAAGTGGAGATGGGGGAGGTCATGCCACAGCACGTCCTACCTGGAATAGAATACAACACAACCGAGTACGGTAGCATACGAAAGGGAGGGGACTACTTCTCCCCCCAAGATTTGAATAATCACTGCCCTATTTAGGCATCACAGATGTTCTGTCAGGAAATGTACAAAGAACAGTCTTTTGGAAGAGACAGCCTCACCCACGATTTGTTGCACGCTTCATCATAGGCAGCTTCTCCCCACCCTGGTAGGGCAATGCCACCAGGGCGTACTAAACCTCCAGGGCCAAGGAAGAGAGAGGGAGTTCCTAAGCCAACATGTTTCTGCCCTATCTCTTGCCTATATAGGTCATGGGCATTCTTCAGGGCCAAGGATCCTCAATGGACTGGTCTATTTGCCATTAAAAAATGCTTGGTGAAACCAAATAACCCAGGTGAGTCCTACCTGGTTCGTAAGTAACCACACCCTAATTTAATGGGATACCAGCTCCCCAGTCTGGGAGGGGACAGTTTCCTCTGTAATCATACATTCATCAAGAGGCCCATCGTGCATTACGCCTACAGACACACCTCACTCAGCCGATGGTACCACTGCTTGTCACCCCCGTGGGGGTATCCAGGCGCTAGTGCTGAAAATAAAGACTAAAATGTGGAAAAGGGCTTGGTACCCCCCACCTTCCTCTTTTATCAACATGTTTGTGGGGAAAGTCTTCACATGGAAACTATTTTAAAAATAACGAGCAAATTCATATTCATCATATCTCTTCGCCTCTAGCTGTTCCTGCAGTGCAGTTATGGGACATTCCCACAGTATGTGAAAGAAAGTGCCCGGTAGGTTACAGCGCCGGATATACAACGGGTCAGGTAGTTTACCCATTTTGAACAAGGTGCGTGCGTCAAAATATACTCGGTAGGATATTTAGTTGGACCAGGCGGAGTCGCAGTGGGATGGCCACCTCTCTAGGGGAGGGTAAGGCGTCTCGCCAGTCCTCATCCTCCATTACTCCCAGGTCCACCTGCTGGCGCAGACGCGTCATGGGGTCTGGCCGGCTATTTAATAATTTTATAGGTGAGGGATATGGCCTTTGAGGGCATAGGGTCAGGCAACAATCTATCCTCCACCGGGGTGGAAGTGGGCAGTGGGCTGTCTCTAGGTAAGGCGGCAGCAATGGCATGACTAATTTGTAGGTACCTCTAAGCCTCAGTCTGAGCTAATTAATATTTAGCCTGCATGTCTTTGAATGACGCTAATTTTCCTCTCACCCACATGTCCCAACCGATGAAATCCCTATCATGTCCCATCTGTCGAATCCTGGGCACTTGCTAAGCTGACCCAACATGTCGGGCTCCCAGAGTGGAGTGGCCTTAGTGAGTGTGTTAATCCATCCCCATTTCTTGTTGACCCCATGCCAAATCTTAACTGTGCGAGCAGTGGGTCCCGTGAGGTGGAGTTTGCGAGGGTTTGTGTAAAGCACCCTAATATATACTCCTGTCCCAGAAGCCAACGATCAGAGCGAAAATTAGGGTCCTCATGCTCACCGTGTGCCCACCTATTGATCGTGACAGTTGAGAGACTTGATAATATAGCTTAATATCTGGCAATGCAATGCCCCCATCATACCACCCCATTGTCAGTTTATTAATGGCAATATGTGGGGCACGCCCCTCCCACAGTAGCTCTCGAACGGTGGCCTCCACCCCGGTAAAATAAGCATCTGGGATCGCATTGGGGGAGTTCTGCAGCACATATAGAAAGCGCGGTGGCGCCAGCATTTTAAAAAGGGCAACCTGTCCCAGGAGAGTAAGGGGGAGAGACTGCCAGTGCTTGACATCGGAGCAAAGGCAGGTCAAGGGCTTGAGCAAGTTGGCTTCGTGAAATAAGACTGGGTCCGGGGTGATGAAGATACCAAGGTAGTTGAAGCTGTGTGAGGCCACTGGTATGCTATACCCCCTGGGACTACGAGGAGGATCGCCCCACAGGACATACATTTGTGACTTGGCCCAATTGCTCATGTAGCCCGAGTGGGCTACAAACACACAGAAAATATTTAGGACTTGATTAAGAGACCGCGTAGGCGAGGCAAGGTAAAGGAGGACATCATCCGCATATAAGGAACTGCGATCCTCGATCCATTTCAGCCCTCTAATCATCGGATCCCCCATGATCCAAACTGCCAATGGTTCTAGCACCAGCGTGTGGGAGATACCCAACCTTTGGGTGTTAAAGTTTGGGCAGTCCTGACCCTTACTGTGGAAACCGGGCGCAAGAGCAGCTTAACAGTTCTGCTCCCCCCACCGGGCGTCCTAGCGTCTGATAGAAAGCAAGGCGAGGTCTGCGGAGGTCGTTGCTATGGCGCTATTTTCAAAATGCACTATCGTGGAGCGTCGCAGATTGTATGGGGCCCAGGTACACAGAGGTAGGTCCAGACTCACCGCGGATGGTCGAGCCTCACTGCTCCCCTTGGAGGCGCCTCTTTGCAAAAGGGACTGGTGCGCCGGAGTTCAAGCCGCGGGACGCCGCTGGACGCTTCAAGCAGGCGTACCTGAGACTCGCAGCCTCCAGGAAAGTTGCCGGTCATGGAGAGTGTAGATATGGGCCGTGATGTGCAGAGTCAGCAGCGGAGGCAACGCCCTCACAACCAGTGATGGATTCCTGTCCGGGCCCAACCAGCACTACTTGCAGCCTACACACCACGCTGTGACCTCGGCGTAGATTTCCGTGCGCGCCCAGGGACGAGTCGGGCACACACTGAGTCGCAGGAGCCTCCACAGCAGATCAGGACTCGCCTCCCCTCGTACGTGCCCCTGATGGCAGCGAAACCTTGCCCAGACGTCGGGCCAGAGACTGTCTGCAGCCAGGCGCAGAATCCGGCAATGGTGGCCGGGGCAAAATGGATTTGTACGGATAATACGGGAGTGGTGCAACTGAGCTCGGCTACCGTGCAGCCATTTCCCTCGGCAGTTGGCCACGCCCCCCCACGTGGTACACTGGAGCAAGACCCATGGATACCCACCTGTATATAGTCAATGGACCATAATTGAGGTCACAAGCCATTTTTACATTCCTCTCAAAATCACAAATAGAAGATGCCCCTATTATCCCCCCTCATCTTTCCAGTTTGGACAGGGTTGATACACCCCTTTTATCAAGAATTTAACAATTCGTAAAAAGAGTTTTCTAATTAGGAAAAATTTATTTTGCGGTCTCAAACCCTGAGATTTTGTTAATCACAGGCTTTGCAACTGAAAAATACTTTGACCATCAGGATCCTGGTCCTATAACTACAATTTTAATATTTCCTACCCAGGGTCTAATCGACCACATTTACAAGGAATATAAGATGGTCCCAGATTCACCTATGATACTATTAGCTATGACTCAAAAGTAGAGTGAAGCACTAAGATATCACAGAAACTCACTAAATAAAAAAGGAGCTTTTATGAGTTATGCTATCTTTATATGCAAATTAAGTTTTTTTCTGTATCTTTTTTGTACTTATGAATGCTAACAGCCTTAAAAAAGCTCAGGGCTCACAAGCTAATAAGACGAAAACATGTGTTGGCTGTGATCCCAGAACAAATAAAGAAAAACAAGATGTTGTAACCAACCAATACTCAGGACAAAGAATACATCTATGAGTGAAGCTCTTGTCCATTGATGTGCATAAGCCTCATGCTTATATAACTGTATATTAAATGTATGTTTATCTATATTCGTTCTAAATATGTCCTACTTCTAAAACGTTAGACCCAAAGTGAGTCTGTTCATAAATTACCTTTTCAAAGCCCCAAGCTGTGCAGACAATGGAGCCAGGGTCTCAGCAATAATTCAAGACTGATATTTCACATTGTTTAGCCTGGACTGACGAGCGGGCCATGGCGGAAGGACTGGGACAGCTGCTAAAGAAGATAAAAGAAAGCCCTTTTTTTTAACCACTTGACATATTGCTAGGTGCCCTACCCCGGTGCACACGATATGAATAGCAATCACACATAGAATGGCAGTAGCAACGTTAGCTAAAAGTGTAAATAACAGGGAAAATTCCAACATATTTGCTGTAAATGTTTTATAACCCTACTCTCATTCTACTACGTATAGGCACTAATCTAATTCTAGCACTGCAGAAAATAGAAAGCCCAATCTGAGTTTCAAAGATGATTCACACCCGCATATCTGTCTGAACAATAAGGCAGGTGTTGAGTATAAAAGCAGAGTCCGCTATTCTCGTTGTACGAGGCCAGCGGCGCTGATAAGCTCAACAAGTGAAGGCAGAATCCCTCCCTCCCCCGTAGACTTCAATTAGAATGGGTGATACGATTCTGCACAGCCTGTCTCGTTGTCGCCTTGTGTGAAGGTTCCTCTCTACCCCCTTACTTGTGCCAAGCTTGTATAACCTTATTTCATTGTCATTGAAACTCTCAGAATAAAAAATTACCAGAAAGTGGCCTGGTGCCCTTTTACTTATTTGCATTCTGCAAGACCGAGTTCCCAACAATAACAATAAACAAGGCACATAGATATCAACGTTATTGAAACTGTACAGAAATCAATAACAATTGATGTAGAACAGATCAGTCAGCTTCTAAATTAAGTTCTGCAAATATATTCAAGCAAACTTGATTATCAGTTTATAAAAAGAAAAACAAACAAAATGGGCATTCTATATTAATCACGTCTTCACTTTTGAAAGATTAACACTTGTAACTCAAGAAGATGAATGTACTTAGAGGAGAAAAGTCATAATAGTCATGACAGAGCGGGGGTAGAAGCACACGAGAGCATAGCAGACAAGGAAGTGGCCAATAGGGAGTGTGAGGTGAGTATTTGTTGGGGGAGAAAACATGAGGGGGAGAGTTAGAAAACACATGCACAGTCATGGAGTGCTTAATGAAAAAGAAAAAAGTAGTTGCCTAAGAGCGAGTAGTGGAAGTATACAAATCAGCCAAGCATAAGGATGGTAAGGAGGGTATGCTCTAGGAGAGGGATAAGCACAAAAAGAGTAAAGAAAACCATTGAATAAGAAGCAAATGAATGAGAGTGGCAATAAAGCCAGCCCCACAAAGGGTCTTTCGCATCCAGACAGCTAAACGCTGTTTGAAACTGAGACCTAAAAAGGTAGGGTGATTAATATGCAACCTTACTTAAAACCATTGTAAATACTAATCATCATCATCATCATTTGTCTTTATTTCGGTCACTCGGACCATAAAAGAGTACAAAAATACAATAAAATCATGACAGTATAAAATAGCATTATTTTCAGTTGCGAATTTAACACAACACAATTGTACCAAAATCATCAAGTTAATTCGTTCAACTGGAATAGTTTAAGACAATGCGTGCGAGTAAACCACATTGATGTTAAAAATTTGGCAACTGCAAATACAATTGGAGCCGACAGATCTGTTTTCAGTATTCTGAAAGCTGGGAAATGCTGTCTAAAGTCCAGGTTTCTAAGGAGAGGGCGGAGCCAATAAATCCTTGCTCTATGGTACGCTGGACAGAAAAATATAACATGCAAATCTGTCTCACGTGTGTGGTTGCAAACAGGGCAAAGAGCTGTGTGATCCGAGTATGCCCAAAGAGCCGTATATGCCCTGAGGGGGAGGGTACTGTAGCGCCATTGCATGTAGAGCTTCCTTGTAAGTGACGGGCTCATATCATTAAAGATCTGCTCTAGGAGGTACGAGTCTTTAAAGGCCAGAAAGTGGGCGATATGGGACCCCTCCCGCACACTCATGATGGCAACTCGTAAATTATGCTCATAATATGCCTTCGCGATAAGTTTGCGTGAGACCCTGGGGCATGCCGACTCTGGGTCACGCCACAGGTCTGGTCTGCCCAATAACTCGCAGATATGCTTTATGTAACTTAGCCATGGAATTTGCGTGTTTTCGTAAAGGCGCAAAATCTCTGACAGCTCCGCTCTGTAATTGGAAAGTTCTGGCGAGGACCATATTTTGCACCAAAATGTAAGGGGTTTAAGGCCCAGCTCCTCTGAGATTGGTCTTAGCCCCAGATCTAATCTAAGTGGCAAAAGAGGTGTGCTTATCGGCAGGGCTGCCAACTGTCTGAGAAAATTATTCTCCGTTACCTGGAGCTTCTGCGTTGATGTATGGCCCCATATTTCTGCTCCATAAGTAACGGCCCCTCTGGCCTGAACTTTGTAAATTTGTATGCGTGGACCAAAGGGCCTGTAAGTCAGTCCTTTGGTCATCCTAGCAATTCCACCCACCATCTGGGACAATTTCATGTTTGCCTTTATTTTATGGGAATCCCAGGTCATGGATTGGTTGATAACTATTCCCAAGTATTCAAAAGTGTAGACCCTCTCCAATCTGCAGGTCCCTATAGAGGGGCTCGCGCGCGTTGTGGGGGGCGGATTGAAGACCATATACTTGGTTTTGGCAGCATTGATCTCCAAACCGCGATCCGCACAAAAACTCGCGAACCCGTCCAGCACCCGTTGTAAGCCCGTAGGAGATTTGGAGAGGAGCAGGGTATCATCCGCAAACATAATTGCAGGGACCCTGCTGCCATCCAGCTTGGGGGCGTCGATGTTACTCAGGGCGCTAAGATGGTTTATAACCCCGTTGACAAAGAGGCAGAAAAGGGTCGGAGCAAGGACACAGCCCTGTCTGACCCCCCTGTCAACGGGGAAAGCGTCCGAGAGACTACCTCCTCTGCCGTATCTTACCTTGGCGAAATTTCCCTGGTGCAATCTTCTCAGAATTGAGAGTATGTCTGCGGGAACCTCGAGTTCCGTTAACACCGCCCATAATTTGTCCCTAGGCACCAAATCGAAGGCGGCACGCAGGTCCACCAAAACCGTATAAAGGGTGGCCGCCCTCGATCAGCACTGTCTTCCAGTATAGAAGATTCAAACGGAAGATTTGGTCGGTGGTAGAAATGCCTCTTCGGAACCCCGCTTGGTATGGACTCATGATCGCGGTATCTTCAATCCAATCCTGGAGGCGATTTAGTATGAGTCTGCCAAAGATCTTCTGTGGCACATCTATAAGGCTAATAGGTCTGTAGTTGGCGGGGAGCAGAGGCGCGCCTTTTTTAAAGATTGGGACGATCTCTGCACCCAGCCAAGTACCCGGCATAGCCATGCCTCCCAGGATGGCATTGAAGAGAATCGCGAGATAAGGCGACCAGACGTCCGGTTCCTGCTTAAATAAGTCGCCCGGCAACCCATCCAACCCTGGTGCCTTTCCTGATGCCAAGCCAATGACAGCTGCGCGCACCTCCTTGGTTGTGAACAGCTCACCTATCCCAACAGGGCGGTGGGGTTGGCTCGAATTTACCCTGTCATCCTCAGGCAATTTATAAAGGGACTGGAAATGGTCCTGCCATGCCTTAGCTGAAATATTAGGTTCTATGGCGGATATCAATTCCTCCGAGCCTGTATTGACACAGCGCCAAAACTTGCTCGAGTCCGCACAGGCCAGGGAATTGGTAAGTTTGATCCATTTATCATGTTCCCATTCGCATTTTGCATTAGAGATCAAAAGCTTATAGGCTAGTCGCTTTGCCCTGATTTCCGCACTGCCCTTTCCTTCTTTAATTGAAATAATGAGATCGGTTTTTGCCTTGCGGCAAGCCCCGTTGTACCAGGGGGGGCCAGCTGATTTTTTAATAGGCCTAGTTAATTTTTTAGTTAGGGATTCAGAGAGTGATTTAGCAAGGGCAGCATGTAACTGGCCCAATTGCAGATGTACGTCCTCGGTGGTGCCTTTCGTCATAAGCGCCTCAACCTTTTCTAGTAGGGGGACTGCCTGCGCATATAGCTTAGATATCTTCCCTGGGTGGGAAGCTATTTGCTCCCACTTCACTCTGCGCCTGTTGCTCTCGAGGACCAGACTCTCCATGGTTGCCTCTCTATATTTCCCCTTGGACATGGGCCCAGGATGATTGTATATTAATTCTAAGGCATTGTGGTCGCTGTCTTCCCTGGTAGTGACCCAGAAATCTCTGTCATGCGACCAAGAGGACAGGGGAACGAGGACATAATCAAGCCGAGACTCGCTGCCAACTCTATTAAAAGTGCATCTTGCCGGAATGTCGGATTTAAACCTTCCATTGCAGGCCCGGAGGCCGTATTTTAGGGTTAGGGAGGTAATTTGTAGGGCCAGGGGGGACCATGTTCTTGGGGCCGGGGCCTGTGAGGGCGGTATATGCCACAAAAGGTCCTCCTCCAGAGCCAGGCCTTCCATAGTGCCTAAGAGGGGCTCATAGTGACGATTAAAATCTCCTCCTATGAGATAGGGGGTGCCCTCCCTAATATCATTCAAGGCAAGGGCAAGCTCCGTAAAAGTAGGCGACTCCTGTTTGATATTAGTTGGCCTAGAATAGATATTTATCAGCAGGAGGCTTTGGGCATTTGGCCATTCTAGCAATACAGCGAGACTATCTGCCGTATTCGTTGGAAGGACAGCAGCCCTACAACCCAGGTCAATGGCCACCCATATAGCAAGGCCGCCCGAAGGGCGCCCTCTACCTCCCCATGTTGCGCATGTTGAAAATGTTGCAAAGCCACTGTGGGTGATGTCTTCTCTTGCCCATGTCTCTTGAAAGAGACCAATATCTTTTTTCTCCATAAAGGAACTCCAGGCCGGGTTGTTCAGTTTATTAGCTAGGCCCGCCATGTTCCAGGATACAATCCCGAGGGGGGAAGAGTTATTTGACGTGGGGGGTGGATCTGGGTGTGCGGCTTCGCCCGAATCCATCCCCCGGAGAAGACTTGACCCAGAATTATTTCCGTGGATAGTCCACTCGGGTGGCATACCAGGTGTACAACAAATGATCCTACAGCCTCCCTCACCGTTAGCTTGAGTGTACGCAGAATACTCCTCCTTAGGAAGTACTGATTGATTGTTGGGTGTTTTGTTCTTATTGTGGGTCATCACATCACCACCCTCCAGGACAGACGGTCAATCCACCATGTCTAAAGTACTGAATCTATTATAAATTGGAAAATGATCGGATCTTGAACAACCTGTAGTCATGTAGTCCCTGCTAACCCCTGGGCCCCTTCTACCTCTTCTCCTATCTACCAAGTCCCAGCCTTCCTCATCCTGTTCAATACTTGTAGGCGGATAAAAGAATGATAGAGGGAGGGGTTGGATAGAAGATCCTGATGTAATATGCGACCAGCTGCATATGTATGATGCTGTGCGGGGGTCCCTGAAATTAATCAATACGCAGTCACCCAGAATAGTTTTTTTGGTGTTTCCAAGCCACGGAAGTCTCCTCACCATAAGGACCTCACTATTTATACCTGAAGGGAGAGGCCTATTTTTAGAGAGCCAGTGGATGACCTTGTTTTTTAGAGCCTCGACTGGTTCTCTATTAGATGATTTAAGTTCGGGGATACCAGCTAAAATGACTGTGTAGGGAGCTGCCTCCGGCGGTAAATTGACTATCCTATGTCTGCTGACTTGGCCCTGTATCCGTACTGCAGATGGTGTTGTCGTATTATGCGGGCTAAGAGTTGGTATGCAAGGTGGAATCGGGGGCCTAGGTGATTGAGGAATGGATTGTCTGGGGAGGTGTGGATGTGCAAACTTTTGTAGGCAACTACCTTCCTTAGCTGGGGGTGCTGTCGTAGGGGTCAGGTTTGCACTGGCTGTTTTAGAGGCATCCACTAGTTGGTCAATTCCCTTTTGAAGATTCGTTAGGCGTAATTCCAGGTTTGCGAGGCGATCCACTAGTGGAGTAAGCATTTCCTTCAAAATAGATTTTATATCTGAAAGAGAAAAATCTCCCACACGTGGTGTAGAGATGAGGCTAGATAATCTGTGGTCCTGGATTAGAGGTGTATCTGGCCCCATACAAACCGCACCATGTTGGTTGGCTTCACCCCTCGGGTTGTGCTTTGGGGTCTTAGGCCTGCGCCCCCCTGCAGTTTGAGCCCTTCTTTTTCTTTTAGGAATTGCTCCCCCCCGGTCCCCCTGCATTGGCAGCGTAGTTGGGTTGGTTCTATCGGTGGAAGGAACATCAGTAGAAATACCTGCTTTGCAAATAGTTTGAGCAGGGGGAAGCCTAAGTGATGGAAAGGGTAGTATGCTGAGATCAGCAGAGATGTCACAATCTATAGTGGATGGAGACAAAATAATAGGCTCAAATGCCGCCGAAATACCCAGTCCCCCCCCCCGCCGTCGGTAGTAGTACTTTCTGGCAGTTTTGCTGGGGAGATAGCATGTGCAAGGGGACCCAATGACGATTTTCTGACCCAGTCGATTTCCTGGGAAATACGCCTCTCTAGAGTTGTTATTTTGTCGATCAGCAAAGAGCCAGCCTTGGCAAAATACATGTCCAAAGTACCTGTGGGCTTTCCTGCAGCCTGCGCAGTTTTACTCCGGGTTTCTCTTGCAGACATGTTCCGTGCTTCACTCCTCAGACCAATCCCTTGTAATTTCTGTCCAGCATAGGAGATTGGCCCTGTCCCTGCCTCTCCCGTACTCGAACGGCCTCAAACGGCCCGCCCTTTGCCCGGGCTTATCCCCGGGCGCTCCCGCGCGCTCCCGCGCGCTCCCGCGCAGCGGAATCGAGGCTTCTTATGACAGAGAAGTACGTAGGCAGGGGGGCGTGTCGTCCAGGGAGAGCAGCCCAGGTGTAGTCTATTGGGCTCGCAGGGACTCCTGGACAATGGAGTCCCCTGCTGCTCGCAGCCCTGTCCAATGACGCTCACCCCGGTTGAGACAACCCCGTTCCAAACCGCCCTTACGGTGTTCAGTGGGCGCTGCGGGACCCGCGCAGCGGGTCCGGCGAGAAGCTTGAACAGGAAAGGCAGCAAAAGTCACAGAATGATCCTGCGTCGAGGCAAAGGTGACTAATCTGTCTGGACAGTGTGCCTTTATTATGTAACTTACTCTGGTCCCAGCTTTTTGGATGCAACAATTTCATGAAGAAGAGCAGGTTCAGAGGAATAGAAAGCTTTTCCAACTTCTGCCACTGGATCTCATTATCCACTTTATCAAGGACTGCATATAATGTGTCGTTCACCTTGTAGGTCTCTTAAAATACCACTGTGAAAACACTGGATGCGGCCTGTGTAATTAGACTTGATAAGTAAAGTGAGCTTCTGCAAACCTTTGTCTCCTAGCCCACGTGTGAGCATGGACTGCCTTCGCCTGCTCCTGATGTATCTGAGTCAATTAATCTAGGAAGAAAGGACCCCAGAGGCCACACAAATAAGTCTCCAATTAAATATATGGACATAAAAAAGGAGGTAAATGGTGTAAAAAATTATGATTGATGTTGGTCTGTGTGGAATGTACAAATGTTATGGTGAAAGGGCACCCTTTTTACCCTTACTTTAACCCCAACTCCATCCCATACTCTAAGTATAATAGTCTTAACCAACCCTTATGTTCGTTTACTCTAACCCTTGTTTTAACCCAACCTCGTAAACTAAACTATCCCTAATGCTGTCTCACCCCCAACTTATTCCATACACCTAATCCTATTCTGGCCTTATCTTTACACTTAGCCCTTCCTTTATCCTAACACTTAGGGCCTCATTACGATGAGGCTCGGAAAGCCTCTGAACACAAAACTGACCGCCTCATTATAAAGAAGGCTGTCGGTTTTGAAACCAGCCAGACATTCTGGCTAGCTTCCGACGGGCTCAAGGAGCCCATCTACCAGTTGGAAATGGCACGTAATCCCTATGGATGGCATTTTATGCCATCTGGATAACAATGTCAGTTTCCCTGTCGGCAAGTGACTTTGGGGGCCATCAGCTGGGCCCCCTTCAGCAGCAGTCTCTGGTTGGGAGCAAAGGGGGCACCTATGGTGCTCATCTGGTAATCCCTGCACCGTGTGGCAGGCACCGTGAGGGATAAACACAAACTCCCTTTTCTGTATGGGAGCTTGAGACATTAATATAGGCGGTCGCATCAAAATTTAGTGGGTGGGACTGTCGACCGGAGGTCGGTTGGACCCACATCCACAACCCGCTGGACATCGAAATAAGGCCCCAAGTCTTTCCTTTACCATAGCCCTAATCCATAACCCAATTCTAACCTTAACTCTAGTCATTCCTACAACGTTTATCATATCCCAGTTACTACCCTTACCCTACCCCACAACTTTTATACAGTTTTTCTTGAAAATATTTTATAATACACTTTTTAATGTTTTAATATGCAAAAGAACGTTTTTGGTGTCACAACTCTTTTTTTATAAGACTTTCTTTTTTGACTGTAAAACCAATCCCTGAGACTGCAGAGAGACAATGGAGCCATCCTCAGGCCTCAGGCCTCAGGCATTAGGAACCGGGAGTAGAAGAGTGGAAGATGAGCATTCTTTTTTAAAGCAGTAACATCCAAAAGCGAAGTCCAGAACCACTTGCATGGGGCCCCTCTAAGAACTTTGGTGAAAAGGCAAGGTACAGGGAGACAATAAAGGTTCTTCTCGGTTTGTCTGCTCTATAATTGCTTGCTCCTGTGATGTGTACTGATGTGATACAGAAAACCTGTCTCTTTGCACATAGACTTTATGAAAGAGCAATTGAACCCAGTGACCGAAACCACCTCCCCTTGGTGACTCATGCCATTGCTACTTTGCTTTCTCATTTGGAATCAAGACTGCTTCCTGCTCGAATCCAGCACAATTCCCTGCAGTGTACGCCTTCTAATTAAAAAAAAAGTATGTTATGCGCCTCACAACACAGGCCTGGAATCGCCTTGACCTCCAGTATTGGCACTGACTTACACCACCGGCATATGTGATGCTCACCAGTGGGTGAAGGGAGGTGGAGGGCATCCCTTGGTGTGAAGGTGCTAATTTCAGCTACCACCTGAGACCGTCCGCAATTTTATTTTCTATTTTTTCTTCACTTAGGTTTTAATATAGCAAATATTTCATCCCAAGTAAGGGCATCACAGTGATATACAACTAATACAAGCCATTTTATGATAATATTTGGAACACTCAAGCACATATCTATATAGATTGGAGGATGGGAAAATAAGTTTACAGAAGGGCAACAACCCATGAAACGGTAGGAAGATAATTGATAACATACCAAGGTAACATACTGAGTAAGATAACATACAAAACATTAGTGAATAAAACTCAGTATTAAAGAATTGAGATAACCTATTGAAAAAACAAATTAAGAAAACAATATTGATTAATGCATCAGTATTCAAGAATGAATATATTTATTTAACACCAATTTTATTTGCAGAGAAAAATAAATTGAATAAGGCAGCAGTATTTAAGAATTAACATATTGAGATGACATATTGAGTAAGATAAAAGCAATATTGATCAAGGCAAAAGAACTAATAAAAGTAATATAAATAGAAAGCAAACAAATAAAGGATTGAGGGTGTAATGAGCAGGTTTAATGCTCGGTGCTGTAAAGGGCATGCTATAACAGCCTTGAAGGAAAAATGTAATGTTGACAAGGGGGTACCGCAGGGCTCAGTTTTGAGCCCTACTTTGTTTAACCTATATGTAGCCCCCCTGGCCGCCATTATACGCGAGTCTGGGTTCGAATGCATATCGTATGCAGATGACACCCAGATAATAGTCCCCATCGAAGAGAGCCCTGCTGTAACCAGGTTAAAATTTCGTAAATGCATGATCACCATAGCAGAGTGGATGAGGAAGAATTTTCTTCAACTTAATTCCTCAAAGACTGAGATTATTCTATATGGGAAGGCAAAGGAGTTATGGACCCCGGATTGGTGGCCATCTGAACTGGGAGATGCCCCCTCCTCCACAGCATGGGCGAAGAATTTGGGCATAAAAATCGACAACAATCTTGCTATGGATGAGCAGGTAAAATCTGTGGCCGGGGCCTGCTTCGGAACCATGCAAATGCTTAGTAAGATTTTCCCCTGGATCCCGTTCACGGCCAGGCAGACCCTTGTCCAGTCACTTTTGATCAGTCGACTGGACTATAGGAACTCATTGCTGGTCGGGCTGAGAGAGGATCTGGCCACCAAATTACAGGTGGTCCAGAACACGGCGGCTCGCCTTATTCTCAATAAACCGGCCCGGACCCCCTCATCACCTCTTCTGCACCAACTTCACTGGCTTTCTATGAAAAAGAGATCCATTTTAAAATTATTATACCTGGTCCATAAGTCTCTTCATGGGCTGGGTCCCTCCTACCTGGCCAAGAAGCTCAACTGGTACCATCCCACTCGATTGCTGAGATCAAGCAACAAAAATCTGCTTTGCGTTTCGAGAATCAGGAAGGTCAGGATGGGAGGCAGAGCTTTCTCCTATCTCGCCCCTACACACTGGAACTCCCTGCCAGACGAGCTTCGTGCTTGTACGAATCACTGTAGCTTTAGGAAGCTTCTTAAAACTTGGGTATTTTAAGTGCCCGTCTTTTTAATACTGAGTGCTCCTCTCTCATGCGCCGAGAGATCCCCTTGGGGATGATTTGTTTTGCGCAATTCAAGTGAGTAAATAAATAATAATGTATGCTCAGTATACTGTATCGTGCTTGGATACATGAAGAGCGGATACAAAAAAGTTTCATTGGTGAAGAGAGGAAAGGAACAGAGAGAAGGGGTCAGCCAGAGGTTCAAAAAAATAAGCTGTACTCAATTAAAGGATATTAAAATGGAGATTGAAAGTCTGTATTCATAATGTTCTTATTTAACAGTCATGGTAACAAAGTTGTAGAACCCAGATGACAAATGGTATTAATTCTATATATTGTACATGTAGAATAAAAGCAAATAAGGTAACAGCAATATTAAAATTTTGAATTTAATATTTAATTCCTTTTAATATATTAAAGTTTGAAGCTTAAATTAAAAAGTAATCCCACCTAAAGTAAAACAAATGTAACTTATTATGCATGAGTAACTATTAAAAGTTATGTACAGAATTCATTAAAGGCAATTTAATTATATTTTTTTAAATTAAGAAAGATTGAAAGGTTATCAAAAAATAATTATCAGTTTTAGATATTGTTTTAACATTAAATTCTATTTATATATAATTATTTTAAATAATTATATTAATTTAACATTATTTCCCATGGCGTTTTATTTTAAGTCCCTACCTCCATTATTTTCTATGAGAGGATGTTGCAGTACCATTAGTTCGCCATGTGTGGTGCTGGACTGTTGGACTTGGCCCTTCTGGCAGGTTCACCCCTGAACTTTTTTTGCTTTTTACTGGTGACTTGGTGTGGTAATTTTTTGGTTTCTGCGCACTTTCCCTGTGTCCCAGGGTAAAGTGCGTGCGTGCTCTGAGTGCATGTGGTGAGATAGGCCTGCCCTCCCATAGGAATGCATGGGGAGTGTATGTGTCCCAAGTAGTTCCTGATGCGTGGGGTGTGCAGGCCCGAGTTTGGTATGTGCGGACTCGTGGGAGTGAATGCTGCGCGATGATGTGTGCGGCGTGCATGTACCTAGTGTGGAAGTGCCACTTCTAGAAGTGGGCACTTCTGTGTGCAGTGTGTCTGTCGCGTGATTGGCTGGTCATGTCATGTGACGGGCTAGGGATTCCCCAGAGTCAGGATGAGTCACCCAGTGGTGAATGGGGAGATCAGCAGCTAGATGGGTGGGAGGAGTACACCTGGGTCCTGAATAGGGCAGGGTTTTCCACACACAATGCTGGCTCCACCCCCTGTGGTGCGACTGACGACCCTAGCCCTGCCAGTGAATAGAGTGAGGGGCTGAGCACATCAAGGGTGCTCCCCAACCAGCTGCGACTGGTTTTCCCCCTCACCCTGAACCCAGAACAAAGGGGTTTGCTGTATAAAAATGGGGCTGTGTCCCCACAGAAACTGTTCTCTTCCAGGATCCTGAGGGGGGCTGCTGCTGCTGGAGGCCAGGAGGAACCGCCACTTTGGACTGCCTCCCTGCCTGGAGGGCCCAGTGAGCTGGCCCCTGGCCCAGCCTTGCCCCCTGCCCACCTTCCTAAGGACTTTGCTGGATATATGTGTTTACTGGCACCCCTAAGCGCCTGGAAGCGCTTTTCTTTCTCCTGCGCGCCTGGAAGCGCTCTGTGTTTCACCTCTAGCGCTGGGAGCGCTTTATTTGTGGCCAAGCAGCGCGGCGCTGCAATGATCAGCGAGGGAACCCCGACGTAGGGATTCCCTGCTATTTTCGCCATCTTCAAACGCGGGTGCCCACCCCGCATTGTGGTGCTTGCGGGAGCCTACCCCGCTTACCGGTAAATTAATATCCCTAGCGGGTGCCCACCCCGCCAGGGACCTTGCCGTATTGAATTTCACCCCCCTCGCGGGTGCCCACCCCGCGTCACCGCAATCGCAACTCACCGCCGCAGCCCAGGAAGTCAGGCAACGCTGACTGGGACGTGGGCGGGACTTTGAAGCAGGAAGCGACGAGAGCCCACCTCGCGCTCCTGCACTGGCCAGAGGAGAGAGGAATCCGGAAGCTCGGAGCCCGGCAGGCTCCGCTCACCAAGTCCCGGGTCCCAGGAGGGGGCCCGGGCGAAAGGAAGAGCCGCGCCACCGAGACCGGAGCAGCAGTCCCGGTGAGTGGAGGGGGCTCCTGGCTGGCCGGTGAACGGGGGGGTGCGCTCCAACCACGGGGGCATTGGCGCATTGCTGGGATTAGAGTCCGCCGGGACTCCAACGTTAGGGGCAGCATTCTTTACCTGGGAGCCCACGAGGCTCCACCGCATACGGGGGCAGTTCTTTTGATGCGCAGAGCGGCCCTGGAAGGCAGCGGGCCGCTCCAACGTTACCCCCCCACATTTGTGCACGAGCCCATCGAGGCTCCAACGTCGGGGGACAGTCTCGTTCTTCAGAGCCCCGTCAAAGCTCCAACGACGGGGGAATTTCGTGTATGCACAGAGCGGCCCCGGAAGGCAGCGGGCTGCTCCTACGTTATCTAGGGGGCATTCCTTGTTGTAGAGCCCAGAGGGGCTCAGGAGGCCATAACTGTTCTAAAGGCACAGTGGTGCCCACGCTCATTGTCCACAGCTGCCCAGCACTTAGTGGGCAGCTGCAACGTTTAGGTTGGGGCCCGTGGCGCTTTGCCCTGACTGCATGCGCAGTCTTGCCCTGACTCTGAGTTTTGGACTGCGCCTCCTGCGCAGTCTTGCCCCTGACTTTGCTGGGACGCAGGGCCTCGCCCCGACAAGGCCAGTTGGCCCAGGGATTGCCACAGATAGTGGCTAATGTGAGTTTTTGCGCCATTGTACCTTTCCTGCACCTCTGAATGTGTTTATGCGTCATGTGCTTTGCTTTACACCTCTGAATGTATTTTATGCATCATGTGTTTATGTGCTTAGACCCCTACAGGTATTGTGATACTTAGGTGGTTGTTTTCTCCCTAGTACAGGTGGTACTAGTGAGGTCCTAGTTCCCTGCGTGATATTCCTAAAGGTGGTTAGGGTTGCGTAGGTGGTACTTTCTGATACCAGTAGTTACTGGTTGTGTGCTACATGTTCTATTTTTAGTGCTACAGTGATTGTATGTGCTATGTTCTAAAGTTTTATTCCTATGTTTTAAGTGCTATTTCTAAAAAGTGCTAATTCCTGACAGTGGTCCATGTGGCCCTGTCCCCTGTATATATAATCCCTTGTAAATTCTGCCCGTGCCTGTTGGCACATTGTAAAGTGTGTGTTTTTATCTAATGTGTTGTGTATAATACAAAGGTTATTTTTATATAATACCTTGTGTGGAGTTTCCTTTGTGGTGGGCCTTGGGTGTTGTTGCTGGGTGCGTGCGCAAACGCTTTACACATCGCCTCAGGGATAAGCCTGTCTGCTCGTGCCAAGCTACCAAGGGGGTGAGCAGGGGTTGTCTTTGGTGTGTAACTTCCTTGCCCTGACTAGAGTGGTGGTTTCTGCCTGGCTTTGGCGCAAGCCCTATCCAACCAGAAATCCCATTTCTAACATTGGTGGCAGCGGTGGGATTTGGACTTGCGTTTGCGCTGTACCGCAGCGGCAACTGGCCGCACTACAAAACTCTGCATTTAGATAAATCACATGGTATAGGGATTATTGTTTTAAAATTGTTTTTAATTGTCATTTCTTTGGAAATGTGTTTTTGTGCACTGTGAGTTAGGTGTCCCTAGCTCGTGAGGGTAGATCATCCCCCTTAGTGCATTGTGTTTCTGGATTCACCAGAGGGTGGGATCCAGTGGTGGCAGCGTAATAGTGTCCTGTACATTTGTCCCCCGCCCTGCGCCCAGAGTTGGTACCTGTGTCACGTGGTGGTCAGGTTGAGGAATCAGGGGTGGTAGAAACTGCCTTACCAGTCCGAGGGGAGGGTTGTGTGTGTGGATGAATGGTGTGTGGCACTAGGCAAGTGAGTGTGAGTTCTCTGGGTTAGAGAGCTTGCTGAATCTTTTTGTGAATCGTGTGCTCCTGTTAGGCTCAGACCCCTAGGTTCCCTGTAGAATCTTTTTACCATAACGTCCGCCAGAATGGAGCATGCTTGTGATCCCTATGAGCTAGCTTGGCGCCAGAGGCAGGAGTTAGAAAGGTCCTGTACAGGGAGAGAGTCCGATACTCTGTACGAACTTCAGGACCACCTGGTCCTATGGCAAAAGGGTCCATGGGATCTTGAGCACAGTATGGAAAGGGCCCGGGCCTCACACCTGGAGGGTGGTGGGTCTGTGGGGAGCCCTGAAGAGTCAGAAGAGGAGGTAGAGGATGACAATACCTGGACGCCAGTAGAGAGTGAAGACCCCATAGGTAGGGAGTCCCTTGCTGGGTCCAGCGTAGGAGGCAGCGCCTCATCCCTTTCCCTGTCCCCAGAGGAGTGGGAAGATAGGAGGAAAGAAAGGGAGCACCAGCTGACGTTAGAAAAGCTCAGGTTGCAGCATGCCCAGGCTATGGCGCAGCTGGAGGTCAAAAGACAGATGGCGGAGGCTGAGAGGGCCTTTGCCAGAGAGAAACTAGCTCTGGAGGGTAGGTTATCCCCTGAGCGCTGTTGTGGTTTTCTGGACTCCTCAGGGAGGGTTGAGTCCAGTGGTAGCAGCCAGATAGATTCCAGTGTAGGAAATCCCAGTCCCAGTTCCCCCAGTCTGGTACCTGTTTCCCAGGAGGAGGAGTTAAGGTTGAAATTCAGGGGCAGTAGGAAGCTGTCTCACCAGTCTTGGGAGGAGTTTGTGGATGACTGTCAGGATGCACTGGTGGAATGGCTGATGGTTAACCCGGAAGAGGATTTGAAGGCAGTGATCAAAATGATTATCAAAGAGCAGATGCTCAGTAGTTGTTCTCCAGGGTTGCGCCAACACCTGCAGAGGTACGACTCTTTTTGTCCTTGGGAGCTTGCAGAGGAAGCAGAGCACTGGGAAAGTGCTAGAGGTCCTCTAGTGTCATTAGAGAGTAATTCCAACAGTAGTGGTTCAGAGATCCTCCAGCCCAGCGTGGTGGAGGAGGCTCAGTGTAGCCCAGCTAGGTCCCAGGATAGCGAGGAGGGTGTAGGGGCTCACTGCCTGGCTCAGTGGAGCAGGAGTGAGAGGGTGACCGAGGGTCCCCAGACGCACGAAACCCTGCCTCAGGACTTGGATGGTTTCTTGAGGGAACACCAAGTTGGGGACCTAGGCTGTCCTGTTATTCCACTTGAGGAAGATCTCTTAGTGAGTAGAGGACGTGGAGCACCTGTAACCAGGGCTCCTGTGGTTCTAGAGTCTGGCAGTACCGCTCCGGTAGGGAGGGTACAGGAGTCCAGTGTGAGGAGTGATTGGGGTATGAGTTCCCCAGTGGAAGAGCCTGTGGGTCAGGGACTACCCAGTTGGGCTAGGATCCCGTGTAGTGACCAGGGTGGCACCACTTCTGTTCTGGGGGATCTCCGCGCACTGTCAGGTGGACAGGGGACGGGAGATCAGCGCCAGACAGACAGTCGCTCGACATATTTGTCATTTGATAGCCTCAGGGGGATGGAGTGGAAATCCTCAGAAGCCCTGGAGTGCCAGGCAATTATTCCACCAAAGGTTCTAGGCCGGAGGTTGGAAGGCCAGGTTCAGGATCAGCCTGACCTGAAGGGTGGGACGTCTGTAACCAGAGTCCCGACCGGTTCTTCTTCCAGAGGTACCGTCCCAGTTGGTAGGGAGCAGGGCTCTGGAAGGGGGTGCAGAGGGTGGGAGAGCCCACCTCTGGCCCCGGTACAACCTGAGGGGTTAAACCCTGGGTTGGAATGGCGTTCTAGGTGTACCCCTCGCCAGAGGAGGAGGAACCCTAGGAGAAGAGGTAGGGGGAGGAGAGCCTTCCCTGAGACTCCTGGTCCGCCTGAGGGTGTAGACCCTAGGCTGGGGAACCAGTGGCAGTCTAGTCCTGTCTTGCAGAGAGGAAGAGTGGAGAATGGCCGCTATGTGCCAGGGGTTACTACCCCCCACTCTGTGATTAGGCAAAGACCGGTGGCACCTGGGTGGCCTAGGGCCTGGTCTTGGCCGCGGACAGCTTGGGAGTACCAGTGGGGTAGCCCAGTTGGTCCAGACAGTAGTGTTAGAAAGAATTCCATGGGTTCACCGTGGCGTAGAACCGGAGGGTGTCCCTGCAGTTGCGGGCCCGCGTCCGTGTTCTATCGCCCCAAGCAGGGAAGTCCATCACGGTGGTGATTGGTCTGCCCTGCGTTTTGGCTGGAAGGGGGTTGTTTTGGACTTGGCCCTTCTGGCAGGTTCACCCCTGAACTTTTTTTGCTTTTTACTGGTGACTTGGTGTGGTAATTTTTTGGTTTCTGCGCACTTTCCCTGTGTCCCAGGGTAAAGTGCGTGCGTGCTCTGAGTGCATGTGGTGAGATAGGCCTGCCCTCCCATAGGAATGCATGGGGAGTGTATGTGTCCCTAGTAGTTCCTGATGCGTGGGGTGTGCAGGCCCGAGTTTGGTATGTGCGGACTCGTGGGAGTGAATGCTGCGCGATGATGTGTGCGGCGTGCATGTACCTAGTGTGGAAGTGCCACTTCTAGAAGTGGGCACTTCTGTGTGCAGTGTGTCTGTCGCGTGATTGGCTGGTCATGTCATGTGACGGGCTAGGGATTCCCCAGAGTCAGGATGAGTCACCCAGTGGTACATGGGGAGATCAGCAGCTAGATGGGTGGGAGGAGTACACCTGGGTCCTGAATAGGGCAGGGTTTTCCACACACAATGCTGGCTCCGCCCCCTGTGGTGCGACTGACGACCCTAGCCCTGCCAGTGAATAGAGTGAGGGGCTGAGCACATCAAGGGTGCTCCCCAACCAGCTGCGACTGGTTTTCCCCCTCACCCTGAACCCAGAACAAAGGGGTTTGCTGTATAAAAATGGGGCTGTGTCCCCACAGAAACTGTTCTCTTCCAGGATCCTGAGGGGGGCTGCTGCTGCTGGAGGCCAGGAGGAACCGCCACTTTGGACTGCCTCCCTGCCTGGAGGGCCCAGTGAGCTGGCCCCTGGCCCAGCCTTGCCCCCTGCCCACCTTCCTAAGGACTTTGCTGGATATATGTGTTTACTGGCACCCCTAAGCGCCTGGAAGCGCTTTTCTTTCTCCTGCGCGCCTGGAAGCGCTCTGTGTTTCACCTCTAGCGCTGGGAGCGCTTTATTTGTGGCCAAGCAGCGCGGCGCTGCAATGATCAGCGAGGGAACCCCGACGTAGGGATTCCCTGCTATTTTCGCCATCTTCAAACGCGGGTGCCCACCCCGCATTGTGGTGCTTGCGGGAGCCTACCCCGCTTACCGGTAAATTAATATCCCTAGCGGGTGCCCACCCCGCCAGGGACCTTGCCGTATTGAATTTCACCCCCCCTCGCGGGTGCCCACCCCGCGTCACCGCAATCGCAACTCACCGCCGCAGCCCAGGAAGTCAGGCAACGCTGACTGGGACGTGGGCGGGACTTTGAAGCAGGAAGCGACGAGAGCCCACCTCGCGCTCCTGCACTGGCCAGAGGAGAGAGGAATCCGGAAGCTCGGAGCCCGGCAGGCTCCGCTCACCAAGTCCCGGGTCCCAGGAGGGGGCCCGGGCGAAAGGAAGAGCCGCGCCACCGAGACCGGAGCAGCAGTCCCGGTGAGTGGAGGGGGCTCCTGGATGGCCGGTGAACGGGGGGGTGCGCTCCAACCACGGGGGCATTGGCGCATTGCTGGGATTAGAGTCCGCCGGGACTCCAACGTTAGGGGCAGCATTCTTTACCTGGGAGCCCACGAGGCTCCACCGCATACGGGGGCAGTTCTTTTGATGCGCAGAGCGGCCCCGGAAGGCAGCGGGCCGCTCCAACGTTACCCCCCACATTTGTGCACGAGCCCATCGAGGCTCCAACGTCGGGGGACAGTCTTGTTCTTCAGAGCCCCGTCAAAGCTCCAACGACGGGGGCATTTCGTGTATGCACAGAGCGGCCCCGGAAGGCAGCGGGCTGCTCCTATGTTATCTAGGGGGCATTCCTTGTTGTAGAGCCCAGAGGGGCTCAGGAGGCCATAACTGTTCTAAAGGCACAGTGGTGCCCACGCTCATTGTCCACAGCTGCCCAGCACTTAGTGGGCAGCTGCAACGTTTAGGTTGGGGCCCGTGGCGCTTTGCCCTGACTCTGAGTTTTGGACTGCGCCTCCTGCGCAGTCTTGCCCCTGACTTTGCTGGGACGCAGGGCGTCCTCGCCCCGACAAGGCCAGTTGGCCCAGGGATTGCCACAGATAGTGGCTAATGTGAGTTTTTGCGCCATTGTACCTTTCCTGCACCTCTGAATGTGTTTATGCGTCATGTGCTTTGCTTTACACCTCTGAATGTATTTTATGCATCATGTGTTTATGTGCTTAGACCCCTACAGGTATTGTGATACTTAGGTGGTTGTTTTCTCCCTAGTACAGGTGGTACTAGTGAGGTCCTAGTTCCCTGCGTGATATTCCTAAAGGTGGTTAGGGTTGCGTAGGTGGTACTTTCTGATACCAGTAGTTACTGGTTGTGTGCTACATGTTCTATTTTTAGTGCTACAGTGATTGTATGTGCTATGTTCTAAAGTTTTATTCCTATGTTTTAAGTGCTATTTCTAAAAAGTGCTAATTCCTGACAGTGGTCCATGTGGCCCTGTCCCCTGTATATATAATCCCTTGTAAATTCTGCCCGTGCCTGTTGGCACATTGTAAAGTGTGTGTTTTTATCTAATGTGTTGTGTATAATACAAAGGTTATTTTTATATAATACCTTGTGTGGAGTTTCCTTTGTGGTGGGCCTTGGGTGTTGTTGCTGGGTGCGTGCGCAAACGCTTTACACATCGCCTCAGGGATAAGCCTGTCTGCTCGTGCCAAGCTACCAAGGGGGTGAGCAGGGGTTGTCTTTGGCGTGTAACTTCCTTGCCCTGACTAGAGTGGTGGTTTCTGCCTGGCTTTGGCGCAAGCCCTAGCCAACCAGAAATCCCATTTCTAACATGGACTTACTTCAGCTCTGAGCTGGAGTAAATTAGAACTATATGGGTCCCTTTTTGGCAGAGGTATATTTAGAACTGAAGTTTGTTAATAGGAATGGGCGTACTTTTTTGTGAGTGGGTGCACATCGCTCCATAAAAACTCTCTTCCTAACTCTCCCTTAACACTTCTTTACTCCTTTCTGCTCCCCTCGCCATTAGTAGTAAGTATTACCTATTTTCAAGCTATTTCCCAATGCCCCACTCACATTTACTATTAAGAGATATACTTGTGTGTGCAAAGAGTCCAAAGTCATGGCAGAGTTCTCAGCACAGAAAAAATTAGGACAGGCAGCGGTGAAACCTCAGCACGTATGTTTGTGAATAGCATTTTTGTAAGAAATTAGATTACTGGTTGAGTGGGGGAAACCCTACTCTAGCAGGAACCACAATCCTGGTCAGTGTGAGGCACAAGCAAACCCCAAATTAACCTGTGCTCAACTCTCTGGTACCTCGGCAATGTGTAAAGTACTCCTGCAACACTTCAAACAGTTATAAAGTGTAAAGACAACACAAGAAAAATCCCACATCAATTTAGAAAAATAGAGTACATTTAAATAAATTAATCAAGACCAACACAACAAAAATACTTTTGGCAGAACTGGAGATATGCAATTTAAAAAATGTAAGTGAAAATAGTAACAAAAGCAAAAAGCGCCAACTGTGGGTATGATTGCGCTAGACCAGAACAAAGTCAGGACGATCGCGATGGAGCATAGGTCAGATATAGGGACCCAGTTAGACCTACTGAACAAGAGTACCTTAAACTCTGGTTGTGAAGAGTTGTGGAGTCCCATGTCGAGGATGCGTTGCGCTGCTGAGGCGATATGAGGGCCTTTTCAGATATGTATTGTGCAGTGTCATCTCTGAGGAGCTGCAAGGCTGTGATGCGAGGTCTTGCATCGTTGTCGGGAAAACTGTTGACGAGGGGGCATGCGATGTGAAGTTCTGCTTCTAAGATGAGCTGTGGTCCAGCTAGGTCCAAGAAGCTGCAGAGCCCTGCATCATCATCGACAAGAGGCTTGCAGTATGAGGGATGGGCTAGTGCTTGTAATGCAAAGTTCTTGCACCTGAAAAGTCCAAGCAGCAGAGGCAATGCGTTGGTTCTGCTCGGGGTTACACCAATCAGCAGAGGAGATGCATTGGTTCTGCTGAGTCCACAGTTGGGCTGGCAGACCACATTCAAGCACATTTCCAAGGGTCTATAACTGGCGTGGCACCTGGCACCACTTGGTAGGTTAGGACTCACAAGTGGCAGGATCCAGGTGCTGGGTTCAAGGTTATTGGAAGCCTGTTATGTCCCTGAGGCTTCTGATCAGGAGGCCAGCCAACTAGCCCTTGGAGTCACTCTGGGGTCTTGGGTTTAGACATGCAGGTCCAGTCTTTCTCACCCAGGCAGGAAGGCAACAGGCCAGCAAAGCTGCAGTGGTGTAACAAAACGTGAGAGGGCCCCCCTGCAAATGCATAGAGGGGCCCTCTTCCAGACTTACTCCAGACCTCTCAGGCCAGGGTACTGCACTGAGGGGGCCCCCTGGAACTCAGGAGCCCGCACTGCGGGGGCTGCGTGACCTTTGTTATGCCACTGCAAGGCCAGACAGCTGTCCTTCAGAGCATCAGTCCAGCAGAGTGGCAGTCCTTTCTGCAGCACAACAGTCCTTCTTGGCAGGGTACACAGGTCCAGAAGTGTACTGTAGTGCGGGGTCTAAGGGGCCAACATTTATACATGATGCCCACTTTGTAATGAAGGAGGTGTGTAGAGGTTATTACCCCCTGAGGTATCAGGCATCCTGTTCATCGCTGTCCTGGCCCCAGCTTGTCTAGGGATCACAAAAGACTAGTGAGAGCCTTTGTGAGAGTGCTCAGGCAGAGCCTTTGTGATGTGCAAGTGTGGTAGATGACAGCTCCTTCGAGTGGCCCATCCTGCCAACACCTTTTGTTTCACTGTTGGGGAGCAATACCCAAATAACCAACAGGAACTACACCTGGTCATGTGACCCGGGATCAGCCTGCAAACAGCAAATGGCTAGGAAAAGAAAATGCAAACTTTCTAAAAGTAGTATTTTCAAAATTGCGGTTAAAAAAAAAATATCTAACTTTACCATTGAAATGGGCTTATAAAAAAATATTTTTATTAGGATTTATTCAAAGGGACAGTTACGCAAATACTTGTACAGCAGTTGTCCAGGGCACTCTTCCAGGTGAACATACTGTAATTATAATAGATGTCATCACATTCTTGGCAAATATACACGTATTGCAATTACGAAGTATCAGGCCAGCATTAGAGTTACAATAAACAATACAAATTGCATGGTGTGTCATATTCAGTCCAACCCAAGAGCAGCCGGGGGCTAGGCCCTTGGTCACCATCATATTAAACATTTCCTCATATCAAACATACTGCACTATCCCATAACTCGAACAATGTTAAAGGTAGCAAAAAGGAGAGAAACAAATTACAAAACCGAAGAAAAAACTCCAGTAGCAATTGGCGGTGGTGATCTAACCCAACATCTCTTCAGGCATATAGACGGACCCGTACACATGTTCGAATCGATCTCCCTCACCTTCCCAGAGGAGTTACGACTCTATAACTTCCTAAGCAGTGGGACGATGGTATACGGGTTTTAAGTAGACAGCAGCTACCGGGTTACATATGATTGTCTGAAGTGTCAGTACAGGGAATGTAGCAAAAAAGAAGGCTTTGATAGAACAGAAAATTTTAAGGAATCTGAAGAGAAAGCTGGGATTAGAGCGAAGGATATCTTTCAAAGGAAATTCTGAGAGGGCACGATTGGTCAGAGCCCTTTAAAGCGGATGTATGACGTTACAACGCATACTTTTACAACGCAACATCCACTACAACGCATTCCATTACATCGCATGACACTACAACGCATTTTTAAAAACTACCTTTACAACGCATTCCATTACATCGCATACTACCTTTACAACGCATACCATTACAACGCATAATGTTAAATTGCATTTAAGGTAAGTGTTGGATAGTATAGGGGTAAAAATTACTATTCTAACTCCAGGGGGTGCAACAGTAGGGTAAGTGTTGGATGGTATGCATTGTAATGGTATGCGTTGTAATGGTATGCGTTGTAATGCCTGCGTTGTAGTGACATGCGATGTAGTGTCTGCGTTGTAATGAGATGCGTTGTAATGGTATGCGTTGTAGTGTCATGCGTTGTAAAGGATGTTGCGTTGTAATGCCTGCGTTGTAAGTGTAGTGCGATGTAATAGTTGCGTTGTAAAGGTTGTTTCCCCTTTAAAGCAGTCCCTGGACAAGTACCAATAGGAGGAAGCGTGTGGTTCGCTCCTCTAAGAACTGGATGCAGGAAATGTGTGACTCTCCTCTGTTCAGGAGCAGGTTGGACCTTACCTTCAATAGATGACAAGCCTAATAAGACAAAGCCAAACCAGTGGCAAAAGGCATCTTGCATGTTTCCTGCAACCACTGTTATATGGAAGAGGGTGGTACCCTTTTCCTTGTTTAATGAGTTGGTGAGGGTAGTAGGCCCCTCCTAGAGAGAAGAGATCCAGCTTGGCTTCAGAACGTCCTCGATGAAGAGAACCAGGGAACAGGTTTGGGGTTAAAGGTAAAAGGACAGCTGCATTGTTAATGGAAAAAGAAGGAACAGTGCAACCTGAACCCTCTCGCTCGGATGGTTCCTGATATATGATGCCAAAGAGTTTCACCAAATCATATTTCAACTGAGGCTCCCTCCCAGTTTTCTGTTTTTACAGATAAATAATGACAGAAAACAACCTTTTTCCAGTCTGAATTTATTTTTAAAAGCGGAAATATACAGAAAATGGGCTTCTTTTAACTGATCCTCTATGCTGTCATTCATGAATTCGAGGCCAACAGGTGAGCAGACTGACAGCCTGGAGAGATAAAAACGAGATGAGATTTCCTTAAATAATCGCATGTTTCTACTTATATTTGTAGTATAATGCTAATATTTTCATGTGGGTGTATTATTTCGTTAATATATAACAATAAATATATGTGGAACTATACGAGTCACAATTTTAATTTATTCACAAAACAACGAAATAAATACGGATAAAGCTGGCCAAAAAATTAATATGGATAAACACTG